>NC_140483.1:123895590-124495590 GCF_964271855.1 Acomys minous
TAGAGCAACCACAGCCATATTGGGGGAAAAAGGATTAGGGAAACCTCTTTGAAAAAAATCACGTGTCAGGAAAAAAGGCTGAAAGTTATTCTTGTGGTGGAACAGCTCCTCTAGGAGGCCATCCAAAAGAAACGCTGCAGATGAGATCAGATGGTCATGAGGAAAATGCACTCCTTGGATTTAGAGAGAGCATTTATATATTATCACTAGCGGGGTTGCTCACTTGCGTATCTAAATCTTCTGGCCATCTGTCTTTCACTTCAGCTGCCCTGAAATCCTAATCATGGGACACCACAGCTCTCGGCCTTCCCTGTCTCCAGCAACCAGCAGGTGTCATTTGCAGAGCTATATCCTAGAGGTCAAAGATTCTCCATAAATCCCTCATGGCCACCTTCCAGCTTCCCTCAGTGGCCCCTGGAAAGCTTACTGCTGCCAGCATGCCCTCTGCACAACAAACGACTTCAATGACTTTTCCCAACTTTAATTCTTTTCCCAACTATGACCTAGTTCTCCCCAGAGTCACATTCTCTTTTCACTTGATCTTCACCCAGGACAATTTCACCCACACCTAGGGCTGTCTCGTGGAAATATGACGGCTCTACACCGCACAGCCAACTGTGCACACACAGCTTCACTAAGTACGCATCATCTCACCAGCCCAAGATAGAAAACATGGCCATATTAATGTTGGTATTCTTATGATTTTTTAAAACGTATTTATTTATTCACTCTGCATTTCAATCATAACTCCTCCCTCTTCTCCCCCAGGTCCCATCCCCTCCCTCTTCCACCTCTACCTGCTCCCCTATCCCTCAGGAAAGGTGAGCCATCCCCACCAACATACCACAACACATCAAGTCACAAGAGGACTGAGTGCATCCTCCTCAGTGGCCTGGCAAGGCAGCCCCACCAGGGAGAAGTGGCTGAAAGTTATGATGTTTGCTATCTCAACTCCTAGCAAATAATAAGTACATCACTGTTCAAGCTTGAATGAGATGCCCCTTAGATCTCGGGCATTTGAATATTTAATAACCAACTGGTAGCTGTTTGGGGAGTATAAAGAGGCGTGGCCTTGCTGGAGGAAGTTTGTCACGGGAATTGGGGTTTAAGGTTTCAAAAGACATTTCAAGTAAGTTCTTTCCACTTCCTGTTCATGTACTGAGATGTGAGCTCTCAGAGGCTGCTCCAGTGCTATCTGCATGTCTGCCTGCCTGCAGCCATGTTTGGATCTGATGGTGATGAACTCCTACCCCTCTTGAGCTACTAAGCCGTAATAAACCCTTCCTTCCATTTGTTGCCTTGGCCATGGTGTTTTGTCACAGAAAGAGAACAGTAAATAGTACATCACCATTTCCAAAGTCACCAGTAAAACAGTTATTGAAACTGGCCAGGCCTTTCTACCCATGCTGCACCACATTACAACAAGCTATCACTGCTTTTGCCTTCATTAACGTCATTAAGAAACTCTACCAAACTCTACCCTCTACGCTTTCTGACTCCATCTAGTTTAGTGTATCTGCCACATGGCAGAAGGAAGAATTTTTATGAAGTACAACTCTATTACATCTCCTCCCATTTAAACCCCGTGAGATTCCTATTGTCTTTGAAGCAAGGATAAAATACCCAGCACACCCTGTCGACTTGCCCACAGCTTCATCCCAACCAATCTTATTAACTGTCTTCCACCCACTGCCAGAGCACACCTGGTCCCACCACCCGAAGGCCTCGCCCCAGGCTGCCTCCGCTGTCTAGAGCGCATCTTTCTCCTTCCACCACTCTTCAGATCTCAGCTTGTGTCACATCTCCTAGAGAGCCTTACCCAACCTGTTCAGTCTGTTCCCGACAGACCCAAATCTTCGTCTGTGGATACACAGGCTTCTGTTCATAATTATAAGTTGATGGTGACAGTTGTTTAGTTAATATCTGTTTCATTATCACACTACGGTTCAGAGGGAGTAGAGACTGTGGCTGGTTTCTTTATCACTTATTTCCTAGCACACAGCTTAGCATATAATGTAAAATGTCAGCGTTGAAGAAGGGAGACTTACAAACATCTTAACTACTAAACAACTAAGCTTAATTGTAAAATTAAACTATCTGGTCTTTAACCCCATCAGAGACTTGAGAAGGTATAAAATTAAATACCTGAGTGTGCAGGGAGTGCAGGTGAGCAGCTTCCAAAATGAGAAGATGACAGAGACAGTTTGCTGACTGAACAGTCACCCAACACTCTCAATAATGGTGGGGCATCACCTTCTGGCCCAATATATCTGACAGACATATTTGTGCGGCAGGAACTATTGAGGACTTGCTTACCTATCTTGGCAGAATTTGGCCATCAACTCTGCCTGCATCCAAGCTTGCCCATTTTTAGGCAGAGTTCTGTCTGTGATAGAAATGAGGACATTTTGCTCAGTGGTTTGTTTGCCACATTTGAAGCCATCTCCATAAGGAGGTTCTTTGATGCTCATCATCTTCTTTGAGGTAAGCTAGTTGTTTTAGGAGGTAAATGGTTTTAGGTCTGGGTAGATGATTTAAGTTAATAGAGAGGAGATATGATAGATATTTAATACCGATACTCTTCAAGCTACTCCAAAAGATAGAAAGGGATGGAACATTACCAAATTCGTTTTATGAGGCCATAGTTTCATTGATACCTAAACCTCACAAAGACTCAACAAAGAAAGAGAATTTCAGACCAATTTCTCTGGTGAACATCGATGCAAAAATACTAAATAAAATACTTGCAAAACGAATACAAGAGCACATCAAAGATATCATTCATCATGACCAAGTAGGCTTCATTCCAGGCATGCAGGGATGGTTTAATATACGGAAATCCATCAATGTAATCCACCACATTAACAAACTGAAAATAAAAAACTACATGATCATCTCTTTAGACGCAGAGAAAGCATTTGATAAAATCCAACACCCATTCATGTTTAAAGTTTTAGAGAGATCGGGAATACAAGGCACTTTCCTCGACATAATAAAGGCTATATACATTCAGAATTTTAGATGCAACAAGACAGGAAAGATGTTTTCTTCAAGGTTGCCAAATACAAATAGCCAAAACACTATGAATGTAGCATTTATATAATTCCTGATTGTTTTCTGGTTCTTCTTGCTGTAGGTAATTTATTATATATATGTACACATATATGTAAAAAATAATTTTAAAATGAAATTTAGTCAGCAAATTGCCACTTATTCTCAATTCAAACATCACCTCAGAAGAGGCTCCTCCCATGTACAGCAGTGTTCTATTTGCTTCCCCCACAGTTCCTGCCTCAGCAGATTCATCACTAAGGCATCAGCTTACTATCTACGCTCAGAAACTTAAATGTCTTGTCCCTGTTTTCCTGTCCGAAGCCCAGGATTCAGAATACTGCTTGGCTGACACTCAGCAATCTTGGGTAAAAATGAAAAAAAAAAATGAATGTGGATGAGTAAAAATAAAGGCAGGGGAGTAGGGGAGACTTTAGTAGTCATTCACCTTGTTTAATTCCAGTTCCAAATTTAGTACCTAGGAGAACTTGTGCTGTTTATCAATGGATAAATATAACAGCGATACTAATAGGCTATTTTAGGCTTTTTGTTTGGTTGGTTGTTTTTTTGGTTTTTCGAGATACAGTTTCTCTGTGTAATAGCTCTGGCTATCCTGGAACTCGCTCTGTAGACTAGGCAGGCCTCGAACTCACAAAAATCTGCCTGCCTCTGCCTCTCAAGTGCTGAAATTAAAGGCGTGCACCACCACCACCCAACTATAAGAGGCTATTTTTACGGTAACTGTGATTATTAAGTAATATAATCCATCAAAGAGCTTAGAATAATATCTGTGGTAGAATAAATAAACACAGAAAATAGTTAACATTTTCACTATTAAAAATTCCAAAAAAATTCAGCATGTGTTATCTGCTTACATTTGTGTTATAATAAAATGTAGTAGATATTTATATAACATACCAATGTTCCTTAAGACTTATTTACAATCCTGGCTAATAAATTTAATCACGCTCACAAAGTATCTTTAATGACAAAAGAAATCATGCTGTAACATTCAATAAGGTCAGTAGTATGCAAATTATTTTTAAAGATATATTTTAAAGGTATTTCATAAATATTAAAGCATAGATGTGTTAAAATGTTCATTGCAACAGTGGGGCTTTGTAGTTATTTGGTGTTTGTGTTATGGCTTTGTGTGATCCAGGGACTGAACTTGGGACTTTACACATGATAGACAAGCACCCTCCCTCTGAGCTGTGTCTTAAGCCCCATAGTTACTTACTCAATTTTACAGTTTTCTACATTTTCCAAATTTTTATTTTAAAAAATACTGAGATTCCTTTCCATTTTTTGTTTGTTTTCTCTATACATTTTTTTTTCTCATAGAGTACACCCTGATTGCAGCTTTCCCTCCCTCCCCTTCCCCCATCTCTCCCTCATACTCTCCTCTCTCCCAGAACCACCCACCTCAGAAAAGAGCAGGCCTCCCAGGGACATCAACCAAACAGAGCATAACAAGCTACAATAAAAGTAGGCCCATACCATCACATCAAGGCTGAACAAGGCAACTCAGTAGGAGAAAAAGAATCCCACAAGAAGGCCAAAGTGTCAGGGACAGTCCTTCCACCCCGCACGGTTAGGAGTACCACAAGAACACCAAGATACTCAGCCAACGCATATATACAGAGGACCTAGGTCAGACCCCTACAGGCTTCCTGATCTCTGTGAGACCCCATGGGTCCCTGTCTGTTGATTCTGTGGACCCCTCTGGTTCCTCTGACCCTTCCTCCCCCTCGTCTACAAGACTCCCAGGGCTCCACACATGTTTGGTTGTGGTCCTCTGCTTCTGCTCCCATCAGTTGCAAGGATCTGTACCCCAGTTTCTAATTGGATCATTTAGTTTGTTGATCTCTTGTTTCTTCATTTGTATGTTGGAAGGTAGACCAAAAGCCAGCTTCTTGGTGTGAAAAATAAAAAAATAAAAAAACACTTCCTCTGTAAACATCAACTCTCATTTTTTGTGTGTTTGTTTTATTTGGGTTTTGTTTTTGGATTTTTGTTTTGTTTTGTCAATGAAGAGCCATCAGCATTCTTTACCTCTACACTAACACTGCACAATAATAATAATAGAAAAAAAAACTACTCAGAGCCTCCACTAACTTTCTTTAAAATCCATATTCTTTCTGGCTTTCTTTCTTTCTTTTCTTTTCTTTTCTTTTATTTTTGCATTCATTAGTGGTTTTCCTGCATATATGTCTGTGCTAGGGTATAAGATCACCTGGAACTGGAGTTACAGACAGTTGTGAGCTGCCATGTGTGTACTGGGAATTGAACCTGGGTCCTCTGGAAGAACAGCTAGTTCTCTTAACCTCTGGGTCATCTCTCCAGCCCCCTTCCTTCTGGCTTTCACAAGTTAAGTTGCATTTTTACATGGGTCCACTCGCCTGCTTCTTTTTCCTACCTATCTCCCTATAGCACCCTCTTCCGACTGAGTCTTTGCATTGCCTAGGCACTCCAAATGTCTCTACATGCTCTGCTGAGTGAACCAACTCTTTAACCTCTAACTGAGAAAACAGCCACGCTTGATACATATTATCTTTCTCTATATGCTTCTTCTGACCGACACAACTAAAGCAACGTGCACATCTTATCACTTAGTTTGCATGTCTATTATGTCACCTTCATCTGTTGTTATGCTTCTGGTATAGCACAAGACTATTACAAAATCTCTCTATATGTTTATTCTATAAAAGGGACTTTAGTAATAAGGAAGAGAGATACCATTTCAAATCTGTCTTCTTTGGTGTTAGACATATATATCTTTTTAAATTAGGCTCATTCTGTACATAACTTGATTAGCAATGACTCTTTAGTGATATACTCTATCTGTAAAAACTATTTTGTTTCTGAATATTCATCTAAAAACATAAAAACTGTTTTCTCCAGCTGTTTAATCATAAACTGCTTAGTCTCCTATCTTATCCCATTCCATTCAGCATTAATACTTGAATCACTATTTAAAAACTCATAAAAATAATCATATTCAGCTATTATACCACTAAGATTTTGAAAATACATCCTTTGAATACTCTTGTTTATTTAATTTATAATATGGTAGCCAGGTGACTGGTTTCAAGCCTGTTCCTTGAGGTATTTTCCTTTCTTTCGTCTTCTCTTCCTCCTGCTTTTTTACACAAAGACATTTAAAATATTATTTGCTTTTTTCTTTATTTTTTTCATTCTTTATCATTTCTACCATATTATCCTCCAATATAAAACTCTTTTTTCTCTCTGACTACAAAAACTTCAGCACAAAATATCTGCAAGCTGTCAACATCCTTATCTTATGCTGAACTCCTACTCCTAAACTCTCACGCAGTCTCCCAATTCTGACTGTTTTCCCTGCCTTCACTTCCCATATCTTTTCTGGGTTGTGCTGTCAGTCTATAAAGCTCACAGACCATGATAAAAGATGTTCTGTGATGTTAGTGCATTGTGGAGAGTTTACAACGTATCAAGTCTTTCCTATTTCTACTTTAAGAGATTCTAATCTAAGAAGTTCTACTTTTCCTCACATGACTATGGGCTGGGCTTCATGACTCCCTTCTAATGAACAAAACATGACGACAGCAATGTATACAACTTCAGAGATTAATTCACTGCAATTCCTCCTGGTCCTCTTGTTCCTAGGTCTCTTACTCTGAAGGAAGCCAACTGAAATACACAGTACACATGGTAACAAACTTAGATTTTGTGCCAAAGCCTTGTGAGTACACCATCTTGGAATCAGATCCTCTAGCTCAAGGCAAGTCTTAAGTCATCTTAAGATGACTACAGTCCCAGAGGACTTGATTCCCACTCATGAGAAACCTTAACTTAAAAACACAGCCCACTCCTCTCAACTTTGTAATCAGCAGGCCTTGTGTGAAATAATCCACATGTGCTGCTTTAGGCAGCTACATCTTCTCAGCACACTGTCATACAGTTACCAGTAACTAATAGAAATGGTGCCTAAGCAAATCAACAAACATACTGATGATTCCCAGCATCTACTAAGAATAGAACTCTAAGCTAAAAGAAAAACAATCATTGTAAATATTGAAGGCTGAGCTCTGTCTTCAAAAGCTGACCACTGAGTCAAACCTACGACGATGTAAAGATCTAAAACTTCACTGAACACACTGTTTGTCATACGGTGGTATGTCCCAAATTACATTTTAATATTACATTGAGTGTTTACTCATAGAAATGCTAATTAAAGCAACTTTGAGATTTCATCTCACCACACTGAGAATAGAAAAGATCAACAGAACAACTGACAACAAATGTTGCTGCGGGTCCATGGGGGAAAAAAGCTCTCATTCACTGTTGGTAGGAACTCAAACTGGTCCAACCACTGTGGAATTCAGTATGGAAAATCTTCAAAACAACAAAAAATATATCTATCCAATGACTCAGATTTATCCAAAGGGTTTGACATCCTACTCCATGAACACTTAGAATGTTCACTGATGCCTATTCACAATAGCCAGGAAGTGAAAACCACCTAAATGTCCTTCAGTATAGGAATGGATACTGAAAATGTGGTACATAGAGACAATGGAATACTATTGAGTTGTAAAGGAAAAGGAAATCAAGACATTTGCAGATCAATTGATGGACCTAGTAAAGATTATATTAAGTAAGGTAACCTCGACTCAGAAAGACAAACACTGCATGTTCTCTCTCATCTGAGGTTCCCAGCTCCAAATCTTCAGGTGTAAGCATACAACATAGAGTAACCACAGAAACTAGGGAGGTAAGGGGGTGGGCCTCGAGAAGGGAAGAGCAGGATATAGGTAATATGGACGTGAGAAGTGGAAAACCAGAGAGGGAGCCAAAGGACATAAGGGAGGGAAAGAGGCAAATAACACCACCTGGGCTGAGCACAGATTTATAAAAACCCTGAAACAGGCAAGAGAAACTTCATTTCAAATAGTTCTTCAGGGTAGTCCACATGGCTCCCAAAGCAATGTAGACTATTGATGTCACCCCTGGCTGCCCCTCAGAGGTGGAAGATAAGCCCCTAGTGCTGAAGAAGCAGCACACTTAGGACCCAGGACTCAGATGACTCGAGCTTTGTCTAACGTGAAAGCCTCTTTCCTGTTGTCTCGCTGCCACGACACTGGATATACTATTGCAAACTGCCAAGGGAGGGAAACAATACCCCTTCCCCACTGCAATGCCTATGAACCCAAACAGTGGCCATAAGGTGAAGTAAGCGGCACTCCAGTGCTGGTGGTAACCAACAGCTCTCTAATTGGACTTACGGCCCACTCAACAGGAGGGAGCGCACGCTTCGTACAGAAACCTAGAGAACTTACCAGGGGCTAGTGAAGTCATGAGCCTTAGAAAAGAATCTACTACCACTATTTTTCTAGACCAACACAATCACTTACTATATTCTAAACTTTATCCTTATACCCACAGATACGTGTATCTACCACTCTCATCAATTAAGTTTTTCTTTACAGCAAACGGAGGCCATTATAGAGAACCACAACTGGGTGCAATGCTGAGATCAATGGATCGTGGGGAACCCAGCTACAACAGATACATCCTCATCACAGCTCCACTAATCTGTGATTCAAAGAACATTACAAAAGAGAGGACAGAAAGCGGAGCCTGAATACCAGGGAAGTCTGCTGTAAAACAGTCTCTCCTAAAAATGGTTCCATAAGCAAGACCACAAAAATAGCAATATCAATGGGGAAATTTTGTGGAGTCCCACCCCTAGCCAAAGAAC
This sequence comes from Acomys minous, assembly GCF_964271855.1. NCBI lineage: Eukaryota > Metazoa > Chordata > Mammalia > Rodentia > Muridae > Acomys > Acomys minous. Next base: position 123,904,385 of record NC_140483.1, read on the forward strand.
TGCAAGCAACTATTGATTGCTGGATGAATAATCAGCCTCTCCCAGTGATGAACCTCCTCATTGGTTACAAAGTGGCTGGCCTTGAACCCACATGCACAAACAACAAAAGCAGACTCAACAGGTTATGCTCATATATTTGTGCATACATATGCATATGTGTTTAACAAAAGCAATCAAAGAAAAACAGTTATCAATTTAATAGTGGATGGCAGATGGGAGGGGTTGAAGGGAGGAAAGGAAAGTGATGCAATTCTATTTTAATTAAAATGTATAAAATAGTAAAGTTAAAATTTTTTATTTTAAATTTTACTTTATAAAAATTCTAATTGTTCACTATAACTCCAGATATAGCAAAAGGTTAAGCTTAAGATGCACTCAAAACATGTCAGCCAAAAACACGTTGCCAAAGTATACTATTTATCAATAAAAGGTAGTAAGTGTAGAGTCAAAAGGTGGAGTCAAAAGTTCAAAGCAGATGACAAGTCAAATACCTAAGAAAGTGTGTTTGCTTAACAAAAGACAGAATGGAGATAGAAAAGAGGATAGTGATTCCACACAGTCTGAGCAGTAGAGCCTTGTGCTTTGGGATGATATCTTGGAGTGAAGTAGACCCGGGTTCTAATCCCAGATTTCCTCATCCCCAAGGAAAACATCACTAGCTTCTATTTACAGGTGCGGAATAGGATGTGAATGAATCACAAAAGCCCTAAATTTACCCGGGAAAGTGTTTCATCTGGATCTTAAAAACAAGTGAAGAGGCCAGGTGCAGCGGCGCATGCCTTTAATCCCAGCACTCGGGAGGCAGAGGCAGGCGGATATCTGAGTTCGAGGCCAGCCTGGTCTACAAAGGGAGTCCAGGACAGCCAAGGCTACACAGAGAAACCCTGTCTCAAAAAACCAAAAAGGAAAGAAAGAAAACTAAAGAAAGAAAACAAAAAAAACAAATGAAGAAACAATATTCCAGGGAATGAAAAGTGCCCTCTTACACTTACCTAAAACTACAGTTATCTCCTACCCCAGACAGCACATCCCAAAACTATTCTGGAATGCCCTTGGTTCCTAGAGGTCCCAAATAGGAAAACTCTGGGTTAACCTCATATAATGTGAAATGACTTAAATATGCAATCTCAAATGTCAGAAAACAATTATACCAAAGTTCTCTGAATGTTCCTTAAAGTGTAAAAATGACATCCGAGGAATCAGTTGTAAACATTTTTCAGTAATTTATGTTATATGCACTAAGAATATCTAAATTTTTAGCACCCACCTAAGTCTAAGTCTTGTCATGCAAATGGCAGAGAAACAAGAGGCTAGTACTTGTTTTATAGACACATGGTCGATGACTTAACAGTGGTTCAACTGAAGATATATTTCAACTCATAATGGCGTTAAAAACACTGTCTTTCAGTTTTAGTACAGTAGTAAATCAATTATATGATTTATTTTAAATTCAAAATATGCTTGTGATTTATAATTTGTGCAATTGTAGACTTAAATTCACGTTTTGAAAACATTTATGATAGGCTATTTAGGAATAATGTGTGGTAGTTTGGGATAGTAAATGCAGTTTCAACTTCTGCTGCACAGTCTCATGGTGAGTTGATCATGATGTGACCCCATTATAAGTTGAACAACATCTGTACTATCTATGTAGTCAGCAAAATCAAAACCATTTTCTTTTTTGTTGCACTGACCTTAAATCTTATCCTTCTATTAGACAGAAACCATCTAAGTTAATTACAGAAAATAAAAATCACCCAGATAGAGCAAGTTAATGGCTCTCAAATCTATTTAGTTTAAATCACACAGGGAAAGGAGGGGCCATGGTTTTTGTAACCTTCCAGCTTGCAAACAAAAATAAAATACGCCTCTAGTCCTGAACTCTTTTAAACCCACTCCACTTTTTCTTCCATGATATTTCATAACCTTTTTGTTCTACCACAGAAATGTAATGTTTTCCTGGGCACAAAATGGGGATAAGAAGCAGAAAATCTTGTTAGAAGAGGGCAAAGTCTACAATGTTTGCAAATAGGTGGAAATTCAAAAAGAAAGCAGGACAGACTTTTAACATGTGACTCTTCTGCTACAAAGTATGCACCATTTAATTCTCACTTTAATTTCTTCTCATTCCTTTATTTTCTCATTTTGTAAGGAAAACATAAATCAGTGTTTCATAAGCATGACTAATGTGTCTACATAATAGCACTAGCGTAAAAGAGACCCTAATAGCACTGACATCAAAAGATGGCTTGCTTGTTAAATTAATATGAATTTAACACAATATGTTTGAATACCTTAAGTAATTATTTTTAGACAACTCTTGTTAAGTATATCTCAATAAGGCTATTGGCTCTTGTCATAGTTGTGCCAAATAAAATGGAAGAGTCCATAGAGTATTTATCTGAGATCATCTCTAAGAGGCAAATACAATGGAAGAGAAAAGTAATCAGTGGTCAGAATTTAATACACCACCTTTGCCACAAATTTAATAGAATAGCAAAATAATTTTCTAAAAATTGGATAATGCCTCCCCATTTTATAATAAACTGGTGTTCATATAGTATAGATGCGTGTGTATACAGGATATATATCCATGGTCATATGGTATACTTACATGTACTGTTCATGTATCATATATACATGATACATATACTAGCCATTCACAGTTGTCATCTATGACATTAGCAAGTTAGTTCTTGATTATAGGATATTATACATGTAAATAAAGTATTTCAGATCTGATGATCCTTCTCCCTCAAAATACTTAGCAGCATTTAATAGAATGATCTCATAGTTGAGCAAAAATAAGCATATGTAAACAAGGTAATAGAACAATTTAACATTGCAAATATACTTAAACTGATTTAGTGTGGTGTCTAATTTTCTATGATGATTTGCTTGGGCCATGGGATTCTTAAGTATTTGTCTAAACATTATTTCAGTGAGGGGACCATGTTTGCATATTAAATTATAAGGGTTGTAAGGGTTCAGTTGCCATGAAACTGGCAATTGAGTTGAAGAACTGAGTAAAGCAAGTTGCCCTAGCTGATGCCAGTGTAGACTGGCATCATGTAATCCACTGAAAGTGAACTAGAACAAGAGGGGGGAGAAGGAATGACCTGCTCTGCCTGCCCTGCTAGTTCATATAGAAAGAACTCTATGGTCTTTCCGTATACCTGACTCAAACTCCACCACACTGGCAGCCCTGTTTTCTTAGATCATGTGGGCCATGTGAAACAATACTGGTTTGTCTGGGTCTCTCCAGAAAAGGGACATCTCAGCTTCTGATATCAAATGAGTTTTATACTAAATCTATATAGAAAGACAGACATCCTATAGACTGTCTCTGGAGAATCTTTATCAAATTAAGAATTAAACGGAAAAGAATAGTATCTGACACCAGAAGCAAAAAATTATGAGAAGAACCAGGACAGTGGTTCCCTATCTCTAGGCACTGCATGAAGATAAGCATTGTTAGAAGACTGTTAAAATTGGTTTAAAATGCTATTTGTAAATGATACGTTCTTGTAAACACTCTTTAGGTTGTTCAGTTTCCTATAATAAGCAAGGAGGTTTGATATGGTGGCCTTTGGCTCCTTACTTAGCAACTACTGAACAACTCAGGCTGCCTTGAGCAAAAGAACAGCATCCTAAGAATCAGCTGGGTTACCTTTATGCCAGGAGGAGTCATCTCACGCACTTCACAGACACCTTGAGAAACCTATGCAAAAATTGCAGCTGATTGCCATGGCCTAAAAGCACATCCTCAGCCTGGGCTGTTTGAAGCAGTTTGTACAAGGCTCTTTGTTATCACAAGTCTTGGTAAATGAGCTCCATCTTGTCCAGTAAGGTGGCCCTTCCCCTGGTCAAGGCACAGCAGTGCTAAGTCTATAAACATAAGGGAGGATCCTAGGAGCCAGAGATGACAAGGACACCAGGAGAACATGGCCCACAGAATCAACTAACCTGGCCTCACAGAGACATAACTGACAATCATGGAGCCTGCATGGGTCTGAGCTAGGTCCTCTGCATACATGCTCTGTTTGTTTAGTTGGAGGGTGTGGGACTCTAAAGTAACAGTCGGGCATCTCTGAGTCCCTTGCTTGCTCCCCTAAGGCTCATGGGACCCTTTTTCTCCTACTGAGTTGCCTTGATATGAGGATTTATGTCTAGTCTTATTGCATGTTGTTATTCCATGTTCAGTTGATAACCCTAGCAGGCCTGCAGTTTTCTTAAGGGAAACAGAAGAGCAGTAGATCTGGGGGACAGGCTAGGTAGTTGAAGGGGGACTAGGAAGAGGTGGAGAGAGGGGAGGCAGCACTTAGGATATATGGTATGAGAGAAGAATAAATATTTTTAAATGCATATGTTTTTAAACACCTTCCAAACAAATAGGAGAGATTTTACAGTGTGTGTGTGTGTGTGTGTGTGTGTGTGTGTGTGTGTGTGTGTGTGTAATATCTGATTATGGTTTCCCTTCCCGCAACTCCTCCGAAATCCTCCCCACCTCCCCTCCCATTGGATTCCATACCTTTCTGTCTGTCCATCTATATTCTGGCCAGGGAAGCAGGCAGGCTAACTCTAGAACTGTAACTCTCCATCTGCTCCTCCAAATCCATTCCTGAGTCCCATCCCCAGCTCTGTAGCAGACCACCTGCTGCAGCCTCCCCTTCCTCTCAGTCCCTCCATCCAATGGATCACACAGATCTTACCCTCCAAACCTCCTTCCCCTCCCAACCCCATTATCCCAACTCCAGCAGGCATTTCCTAGGAACCCTCAGCCAAGTGTGCCACAGAAGGAATTCGGCCAGCAAAGCGGGTAGGGGAGCTTCAGATCTTTACTGTCCTCATCGCAGCCCTGTAGCACACTATCTGCAGCAGCCTCTCCTCACTCTCTGCCCATATTCCCAGGGGACTAATCAGATTGCCCTTGAAACACCCTGATTTCCTCCCTCCTGTACACCCCCTCAACTCTCCCTCCTATTCCATCCCCATTTGTAACTGACAGGCCCCAATACCTAGAAGCACATTTTACTGAAGGGAAAAAAAAAAAAAAACAGGTGCCACACTTAGAATTCCAGAAAAATTCCCTACCAAGCAACACACTGCCACCACATCATTTCTAAGATCCAGAGAGGACAAGAGAAACCAAGGAACACAACACCCACTCAATAAAGACTAGATATCAGCGCGTAGAATTACTATCTTCCCAAACTCAGATGCCTGGAACACCAGTGTAAACACAACAACAAACCACCCTGGGCATAAGCAATCCTACCACAAGAGGCCCTAAGTATTGCAAAATAGCTGAAGCATAATGCAAAGACCATAAAACAGCCTTTATAGATATGATGGAGATCCTTAAAGAGGGAATGAATGTTAAAAAAAAAAAGAATAAAAATAATTTTTTAAAAGAGAGAGAATGAATAAATCACTTAAAAGAATCTATGAAAACACATACAAATAGTGGAAGAAAATGAATAAAATCATTCAAGACCTGAAAGTGGAAGTAGAATCAATTAAAAATAAAAACCTAAATTGAGGGAAATCTGGAAATGAAAAATTTAGGAGCTCAAACAGAAACTGCTTAGAGGCAAGCCTCACCAACAAAACACAAAAGATGGAAGAGAGAACCTCAAACATTGAAGACATAATAGAAGAAATCAACACCTCAGTTAAAGAAAGTGTTAAATCAACAAAACAAACAAAAATTAAACCTAGGAAAAATATTCAGAAAATCTGGGATAACATGAAAAGAACAAATCTACAAAAATAGGAATAGAAGAAACTCAGGCCAAAGGCACAGAAAATATTTTCAAAAAAATCATTTAAAAAATTTCCCTAACCTAAAAAATAGGCAATACCTATCAAGGTAAAAGAAGGATACAATACACCAAGTAGACTGGATCAGAAAAGAAATTCTCCTTGGCACATAATAATCAAAATACTAAACATACACAACAAATAAAGAATATTAAAACCTGCAAGAGAAAAAACCAAGTATCATATAAACACAGACCTATTTAGAGTGATGCCGGATTTCTTAGTAGAGACTTTAAAAGCCAAAAGGGCCTGGACAGGTGTTCTACAGACTCTAAGAGACCACAGACTAAATGTAGAAAATAAGATATTCAATGATAAGTCAAATTCAAACAAACCCATTCCCTACAGCAGGCACTAGAAAGAAAACTCCAACCAAAAGAGGTGAACTACATCAAAGAAAAGACAGAAATATGTAATCCCAAACCAGCATTTCAAAAGAGGACACACACACACACGCAGAGCAAAATAACAGGAATCTATTGATGCATCTCAATTTCAATGGTCTCCATTCCCCCAATAAAAAGGTACAGAGAAACAGAATAAATGTGGAAACAGGATCCATCTTTCTGCTGCATCCAAGAAACATACCTTAGCATCAAGGATAGATATCACCTTCAACTAGAGATAGAAAACAATATTCTAAGCAAATGGACCTGAGAAGCAAGCTGGTATAGCCATTTTAATATTTTAGACTTCAAAAAAAAAACTAATCAAAAGAGATATGGAAGAAAACTACACACACAAAATTTAAAAATCTACCAAAAGGACATTGAAATTTTGAACATTTATACACAAAACACAAGGGCACCCAAGCTCATTTAAAGAAAAACAACCACTGCTACAACGTATATCACATATTAGGCCTCACACACTGATAGTTGGAAACTTCAATACACTACTCTTGCAATAAAACAAAAACAGATTTTCTAGGAAAAAAAACTAAACAAAGAAATGATGGAGCTAGTTGATATTACAAACAAAATGAACCTAACAGGTATTTACAGCACATTTCACTCAAACAGAAAAGAAAATACCTTTTTCTCTATACCTCATAGGACTTTCTCTAAAATTGACCACATATTCGAATGCAAAGCAAGTCTTAACAGATACAGAAAACTGAAGTAACATTTTCCATCCTATCTGACAACATGGATTAAAGTTGGATATCAACAACAAAAACAACAGAAAGCTCATAGAAACTGAACAAGTAAGCTCCTGAATGAATAATGAGTCAAAACAGATATTAATAAAGACTTTTTACAACTGGCTAGAAATTAATAGATAACATATTCAAACTTAGGGGACATAATGAAGGAAGTTCTAACAAGCAAAACCATAGCACTGAGTATCTATATAAAAAAATGTTGGCAAGGTCTTATACTAGTAACATAACAGCACATTTGAAATCTCTAGAACAAAAAAGAAAGAAAGAAAGAAAGAAAGAAAGAAAGAAAGAAAGAAACTAAAAAGAGTAGACAACCATAAATAAACTCGGGGCTGAAATCAATAAAATAAAAACAATGCAAAGAATCAATGAAACAAAGAGTTGGTTCTTTGAGAAAAATCAATAAGACTGACAAACACTTATCCAAATTAAGTAAAAGGCAGAGAGAAAAATACTCAAAGTAATGAAATTAAAAAGAATAGTGGAACATAACTACAGACTACAAGAAATCCTAGAGAATCGTAAGAATAGATATTTTCCTAGTCTTATGAAATATTTTTTTCTTTTTTACTTTTTTAAAATTAAATTTATTCATATTACATCTCAATTGTTTCCCCTCACTTGTATCCACCTGTTCCTCTGTCACTCCCTCCCATTTTCACTCTATTCCCCTCCCTGAGGTCTGTGACCAAAGGGGACCTCCTCCCCCACCATATTGACCAAGGCTATGAAGTCTCATCTTGGGTAGCCTGCTTATCTTTTCTCTGAGTGCCACCAGGCCTCTGCGCCATGGGGAAGTGGTCAAATATGGGGCACCAGAGTTCATGTCAGAGTCTGTCCCCACTCTCCACACAACTGTGGAGAATGTGCTGTCCCTTGGATAGATCTGAGTAGTGATTAAATGTTTACTGTATGTATTGTCCTTGGCTGGTGCAGTAGTTTGAGCAGACCCCCTGGGTCCATATTCACGTGTCATGATGTTCTTCTTGTAGGTTTCTAGGACCCTCTGGATCCTTCTATTTCCCCGTTCTCCCATACTTCTCTCACCTAGAGTCCCAGTAGGATGCCCTCACATCTATCCCAATCTCCTGGTAAGTGAAGACTTTCATGGGACATCCCTTTTGAGCTCGTGTCCAGTTATAAGTGAATATATGCCAAGTGAGTCTTTCTGCTTCTGGGTTAACTCACTCAGTATGATCATTTCTAGTTATCTCCACTTGTCCACAAATTTCGGGATTTCCTTGTTTTTAACAGCCGAGTAGTATTCCATAGAGTAAATGTGCCACACTGTCTTTATCCATTCTTTGACTGAGGGACATTTAGGTTGTTTCCAGATTCTGGCTATTATGAATAAGGTTGCTATGAACATGGTTGAGCATATGTCCTTGTTGTGTGGTGGAGTATCTTCTGGGTATATTCCAAGGAGTGGAATAGCTGGGTCTTGAGGGACCCCTATTCCCAGTTTTCTGAGTAAGGGCCAGATAGATTTCCAAAGAGGTTATACAAGTTTGCATTCCCACCAGCAATGAAGGAGTGTTCCCCTTTCTCCACATCATAAGGATAGATGTTAAAAAACTGTACTCCACCAAATACTCCACAGGCAGAGACTTTCTGAACAGAACATCACTAGCACTGGCATTAAAATCAAAAAACTAACAAATGGGACATGATGAAACTTAAAAGCTTCTGTAAAGCAAAGGATATTATCATTCAAACAAAACAGCAGCCTACAGATTTTCACCAACTGCACATTCAATAGAAGACTAACTTCCAAAATATATAAAGAACTCAAAAGCTAGATATCATGAAGACAAATTAAAAATGGCGTACAGATCTAAACAGAGAATTCTCGAAAGAGGAAACATGGGCCAGGCATGGTGATGCACACCTGTGATCCCAGCACTCAGGAGGCACAGGCAAGCGGATCTCCTTGAGTTTGAGGCCAGACTGGTCACAGAGTGTGTTCCAGGCCAGCCAAGGCTACACAGAGAAACCTTGTCTCAAAAAAAAAAAAAAAGAAAGAAAGAAAGAAAGAAAGAAAGAAAGAAAGAAAGAAAGAAAGAAAAGAAAAAAGGAAACGCAATTAGCTGAGAAACACAGAAATCTTCAACATCCTTATCATCAGGGAAATGCAAATCAAAACTACTTTAAGATTTCATTTTACGCTTCCTGTCGCAGCAGCCATCGGAGAGCAGCAGCCATGGCCCTGCACTACCCGATGGCCGTGGGCCTCAACAAGGGCCACAAAGTGACGAAGAACGTCAGCAAGCCGAGGCACAGCCGGCGCTGCGGGCGCCTCACCAAGCACACCAAGTTCGTGCGGGACATGATCAGGGAGGTGTGCGGCTTCGCGCCCTACGAGTGGCGTGCCATGGAGCTGCTCAAGGTGTCCAAGGACAAGCGTGCCATGGAGCTGCTCAAGGTGTCCAAGGACAAGCGTGCCCTCAAGTTCATCAAGAAGCGGGTGGGCACACACATACAGGCCAAGAGGAAGCGGGAGGAGCTTAGCAACGTGCTGGCCAGTCATGAGGAAGGCCGCGGCCAAGAAGGACTGATGCCCCCTCCCTCAATAAATGTCTGTGCAGTTTTATGCGTAAAAAAAAAAAGATTTCATCTTACACCTGTTAGAAAGACTAAGATCAATATAACAAGTGAGAGCTCATGATAGCAAGGCTGTGAAGTGAGGGGAACACTCCTCCATTGCTGGTGGGAGGTGCAAACTTGTACAAACACTATGGAAATCGGTGTGATGTTTCCTCAGGAAGTTGGGAATTGTTCTACCTCAAGATACAGCTGTATCACTCCTGGGCATATATCCAAAGGACAAACCATCCTACCACAGAAACACTTGCTCAACCATGTTGACTGTTGTTTTGTTCATAATAGCCAGAAATTGGAAATAATCTAGATGCCCAAAAGATAACGAACAAGAAAATGTGGTATTTATTTACACAGTGGAATATTACTCTGCCATTAAAAATGAAATCATAAAATTTCCAGTAAATACAGCTATAAAAAAAACCTATTCTTCATGAGATAACTGACCTAGGAAGACAAATATTGTATGCACTCACTTATATATGGATGTTAGTTGATATATGTTTAATAAGCAAGCTACAACCCATATCATTGCATGGTTAGGTAGATACTAAAGGACTAGGGAGTAGGGATGGATCTCCCCAATAAAGGGTAATAAAATAGATAGCTATGGATGGACAGGGGATTGGATGATGCAGTCATTGGAATGAGAGGATGAAATGGAAAGGGGAAGGTAAAAGGGAGTAAGGGAGGAAATATGAGGAGGGACAGCTAACTTAAGGGCTATTTGAGGTATAGTATTGAAACCTAATACAGTATAAGTTTACTAAATAAGATACAAGGGGGATATAAATAAAATTGACAAATGTTGGGGAAGAAGGAGCCCCAATTAGGCATCTCTCTTCATCAAATAAAGATTCCAGTACTGAGTATGAGTTACATCTAATCAAGTTGTTGGCCAAAGGGATCCTCTGGGAATCCCCAAACAACCCAGGCTATTGCCAAGGTTATTGGTTGTTCTCCACAAACTTACAGCAAGGCCCCATTGCTGAAGAAAAACCTGTACAACTCATTGAGCATGGAAAAGGCCATGCTGGCACCTACACAGAGCCTTCACTCATACTGGCTGAGTGTTGTCCTTTGGTACTGGAAAGTACTTTGCATACTCCCAATGGAGAAAGGTAACACCAACCCAGCCACAAACCTTTCATCTACAATGGGTGTCCTGCCTGCAAGACATGCTAGCACAATGGTGACACAAACTTGTGGGAGTAACCAATAAATATCTGTTAGACTTAAGGCCCAGTCCATGAGATGGAACCCATCCCTGACGTAACTCAGGTGCCAAGAACTGAGACCAGATAGGCCAGGGACCTAGAAGACCAAATAATACTGTTCTGTTAAAGGAATGTAGCAATAAAATGATTCTTAATGACATTCTGCTGGACTCTTTAGTGTCCTGCTCAGCCACCTTCAGAGAAACTTCTCCCTGTACCAGAGGGAAACAAATACAGAGACCCACAGCCAGACAATGAGCAGAGACAGACTTTGAAACATTCAGTCCTAGATGGGATATCTCCATCAAATCCCTCCCCTCAAGGGTACAAAAAACTTTGTGGATGAGGCAGCAGAAAGAGTAAGAGCCATAGAGGATGGAGGGCACCAAGGAAACAAGGCCTTTACTTGTCCATTAAAAAACCTATGTCTACTTCATTTTCTTAATGTAGATAAGATTTCCTTTCATTCCTTACCCCGTACAGAGTAAGATTAAGATGTCTTAATCTTTTCAAGTTCTGGTACCCAGTTACATAGTCAGCACCTTTCCGCTGGAGAAGGGAGTCATATTCATAGACACTCCTCCTTCCTGCACATGGCTTCAGAGGACAGCAGGCGAAGGGACCTCTGTGAAGACTCCAAGCAGCCGAGGTCCTCTCTGTGTGTTCTGTAGAGCCTGGAACTAACACTGGCCAGTTCCGTCTTAAAACTTACCCAATCTAGGCAACGACTCAGAGCACGGTACTAGGAAAAATATTCAAAGATTTATATAAAAAAGCTGTTTCTGGTTTGAGAGCTGGTTGTGGCTCTTTGCTCTCCCATTTTTCTGAACTGGACAGGAAATTAAAACTTGAGTGGCCAGATTCACAAAGAGAAATGCAGGGGGAAATGTCAGTTTGCAGATTCTAAATTGATTTTCACCCATGCAGGCCCCAATGTGGTTTTAAATAAACCCACTTAAAAGTGAAGAGCTTTTAATTTCATTCAGTGTATTTTTGTTCTTTGTTCAAACTATCAGTATTTCAAAGGATGGCTGCTAAGTTACAAATACAATTTAAAAGAAAGGAAAGAAGTTTTAAGCCTGTCTCAAAGTAATTTTAATTGTGTTTTAGATATACAAATAGTTACAATATTTCTCTTTCTCTTTTCTCACTCCAAAACCTACCATATGCTCCTCCTTGCATTTTTCAAATGTGTGGCCCATGTTTCATGGCTAGCAGAGATGTGTGTGTGTGTGTGTGTGTGTGTGTGTGTGTGTGTGTGTGTGTGTGTGTGTGTGTGTGTGTGTGTTCCTACATACATAAGTACAAGCTGCTCCATCTGTATACTGTTACTTGCATGCATGTTTTCAGAGCTGACTATAGAAACACTCCTGGTAGCGTTTTACATAACAGTCTATATGTAACCATGGACTGAAGAAACTCATGGGTTTCAAGGTGAAGGCTAGGTGCATATCCATGTCTTGCACACAGCCTCCCCACTATGGAATACTACTCAGCTATTAAAAACAAGGAAATCCTGAAATTTGTGGACAAGTGGATAGAACTAGAAATGATCATACTGAGTGAGTTAACCCAGATGCAGAAAGACTCACATGGTATATACTCACTTATAATTGAACACTAGACCAAAAGGGATGTCCCCTGGAAGTCTTCACTTACCAGGAGATTAGGACAGATGTGAGGACTTCCTAATGGGACTCTAGGTGATAGAAGTATGGGAGAATGGGGAAATAGAAGGATCCAGAAGGTCCTAGAAACCTATAAAAAGAACATCATGACAGGTAGATATGGACCCAGGGGGGGTCTGCTCAAACTACTGCACCAGCCAAGGACAATACATGCAGTAAATATTGAACATCTACTTAGATCTAGCCAATGGACAGGACATTATCCACAGTTGTGTGGAGAGTGGGGACTGACTGACATGAACTCTAGTGTCCCATATTTGACCACTTCCCCTTGGTGGGAGGCTTGGTGGCACTCAGAGAAAAGATAAGCAGGCTACCAAGATGAGACTTCATAGCCTGGATCAATATGGTGGGGGAGGAGGTCCCCTTTGGTCACAGACCTAGGGGAGAGGAATAGAGTGAAAGAGGGAGGGAGGGAGAAAGGAACAGGAGGATACAAGTGAGGAGAAAACAACTTACATGTAATCTGAATAAATTAATTAATTAAAATAAAATAAAGTGTCTGAGCCTGTTTCTATAGATAGAATAGCAGTCACTTCATTGAACTTCAAACATCAAATAAAGAATGTGTAATGTGCTTGATAATCTGTACATCTTTCTAGAAAAATAATGTAATCAATCAACCCACAGCCCAGCGTCTAGAGTAAACAAACTGGGGGTGGGGAGTGGGGGGGGGTTTCCCCTCAGCAGCAAAGTCATGTTTGAATCAACAGTTGTTTGTTCCTTCATTTTTATTATTGTTATGATCTTATTTCCAAAATTTTTATGTTGACATATAATTCCAAAGTTGATAGTATTGAGAAATAAATGGTAATGAGGGCCTTTTCTCATAAATAGGATTAATGTCCTTTACAAGAGGCTCCTGGGAATGTATGTATCTTTTTACCACATAAGGACCCATTAGACAACATCATCTTTAAAACACAATGAGTCCGCACTAGATTGCAAATCTCTCAGTGACTTGATCCAGGATGGTTTACAAATCATCGACATGAGGTATTTTGCTAAAGCAGGTTGAACAAAATATAAACACTGACGTCACTAATTCATCTCCACCAGACAGGGCTGAAAATAATGTTGTACATTTCAGGTGGGTAAGTAAAAGGTGCTTCCAGTTTCAAGATGGAAAGACTCAGTGCATTCAGAAGTCTCCCTCCATATTCCAAATCCTAGACAAGATTCCATGATAAATAACAGTAAATAAATGGCTGCCTAAGATTTGGGCACAGGGGTCCCGCTCAAACTAAGGCACCAGCCAAGGACAATACAGGCGGTAAACCTTAAGCCCCTACCCAGATCTAGCCAATGGACAGAACACTCTCCACAGTTGAGTGGAGAGTGGGATATGACTTTCTCACATACTCTGGTGTCTCACCTTTGACCATGTCCCCTGGACGGGGAGACCTGGTGGCACTCAGAGGAAGGACAGCAGGTTGCCAAGAAGAGACTTGATACCCTATGATCATATAGAGGGGGAGGTAATCCCCCTCAGGAACAGTCATAGGGGAGGGGAATAAGGGGAAATTGGGAGGGAGGGAAGAATGGGAGGATACAAGGGATGGGATAACCACTGAGATGTAACAAGAATAAATTAATAAAGGAGGAAAATAAATAAATAAATAAATAAATGGCTGCCTAAAGTCACAGAGAGCAATTCCCACAGGAATAGCCATGTGAGGACACTCAGCAGAGAACGAAGTAACAATCAAAATGAATATAGAAGGTAGAGGAAGAGTTACCATCCAAAATCAGTTGATTTTCTTTTCTGGCCTACTCTATTTGGTGTTCTGTTGGCCTCTTCACGGGTGGATCAGGGTCCAGGGGGTCTGCTCAAACTATTGCACTAACCAAGGACAATACAAGTAGTAAACATCGAACTCCTACTCTGATCTACCTAATGGACGGGACATTCTCCACAGTTATGTGGAGAGCAGGGACTGACTCTGACGTGAACTCTGGTGCCCCATATTTGACCACCTTCCCTTGGTGGGGAGGCCTGATGGCATTCAAAGAAAGAATAAGCAGGCTACCAAGATGAGACTTGATAGCCTATGACCATATAGTGGGGGAGGAGGTCCTCCTCGGTCCTAGACCTAGGGGAGGGGAATAAGGTGAAAGCGGAAGGGAGGGAGGAATGGAAGGATACAAATGATGGGATAACAATTGAGTTGTAAGATAAATAAATTAATAAAATTAAAATTAAAAAAACAAAATTAGTTGAGGAAATGCAATCCAGAGAGACAATAGAGACTTCACAGAAGAACGGGATGGAGACAAGCACAGATAGTGTCACTGCTGTATGCTCAAGAGAGGCAGCACTGTGGATTCAAGGACTCACACAGCACCCCACAGTACTCTCCACCTCCTAGCACCTCACTTTCTTCCCCTGACCTCCAAACTTCCATAACCTTCATGGCCTAACCAAAATTGTCTTTGAGCAGGCAGGGAAGGAATTGATTTTGCCCTGGTGGCTGGCAACCTCAGGGAAGAATCAGATTTATCATACTGACTAGCATATTTCACTTTGAGTCAGAATTGCAGGGAAAGCTGCCAATTTTAGAGAAACTCTCAAGTGCTCCAAATTAAATAGCTTTTTAAATGAAGTTATCTGATTAATCACTGAATGCCAACATCTAGAGAAAACAGAACATGCAAAAAACATGTGCATGATTTTTGATTCATGAACTGTAACATCCAGAAGATTTTGTAGGGGACTAGAAAATGATATTTACAAAGATATACTGCACAAAAATAACTGAAAGTATTCTTATTAACTACATAGTCTGAAATGCCTCACATGTCGAAAGCTTGGAGATTATTTAATTTCATGCATACATAAACATTTCACAGATATGATAAATAATGATGTAGAAAAGTAAATCAGGAGAAAATGTTTACTTTTAAATTAAGTGCACATTTTAAAGCATGTATGTATTACAACAGCAATGTGTATGATGAATTTTAATAATACGCATGCTTGAAAATTCCATCCCTATCTGTGCATGTTATAAACATATGTTTATGGTAAAGAAATAAAGCAGTGTGTTGATGGTATAGATCCTGCTCCATCATGCTGGTCAGATTACAGGCAATTTCATTTTTCTTCTTCATTTATCTATATTTTCCAAATAATCAACAATGAAAGAAGTTTTTTCTGGAAATAATTAAAATTTACATTAACCTAGTTATAAATCCTAGTACGCAAAGTTCCTTTCTGTTTGTCTGTTTGCTTGTTTGTTTTTCGAGACAGGGTTTCTCTGTGTGTAGCCCTGGCTATCCTGGAACTCCCTCTATAGATCAAGCTGGCCTCAAACTCACAGAGATCCACCAGCCTCTGCCTCCTGAGTGCTGGGATTAAAGGTGAGCACTACCACCTCCCAGCCATGCATACTTTCTGATGAAGGTAATTTCTCAACTGACATTTTCTCTTCCTAGTTAACTCTAACTTATGTAAAAAAAAAAAACTAACCAGTATGCATATTTTGGTCTAATAATAAAAATAAATCATGCAGTCCCACTACCAAAGTTTTCTTGATAATCCTTAGGCAATGAAAATATAATTAACATTTCATTTGAATTAATAAGATGCCAAATTGTTTTTGCATGGGAAAAGTGGAACTATATCATCTGAGGCTTCTAGGCATTTTTTTAAATAATTATTCAAATGTAATTTCCAATATATAACCAAATTTACCAAGTATATGCAAAAAGGTGCACTAACTTGAATAGCACTTTTGTGGATAGTCATGACTGACAGAGATGACTGAGCCTGCACTAACAACCAGATAAGCCAAATGTAGCCAATATGTACCCTAAATATTCTCTTTCATTATTGTATTTATTAGACTTAAACATTAAAGTCATTACAATTACCATTTTTAGCAAATAAAGTTCAGTTAAAAATGTAAATGGTAAACTGGGCGTGGTGGAGCACGCCTTTAATCCTAGCGCTCAGGAGCAGAACAGGTGAATTGCTATGAGTTTGAGGCCAGCTTGGTCTACAAAGAAAGTTCTAGGACACCCAGGGCTACACAGAGACCCTATCTCAAGAAGAAAAAAAAAAAGTAAATGGTAGCATTGTAGATTTTAAAAGGGAAGAACCAGAAATTGCACAATGAATAAAGTTGGGGAGGGGGGACAAATAACTAGATTTAACAATATTTAAGTATTGTTAAAAAGTAAATTATAGGATACTCAGCCTACCTCAGAGATGATGAGCATCAAAGAACCTCCTTATGGAGTTGGCTTCAAATGTGGCAAACCAGCCATTGGGCAACATGTCCTTGTTCCTCCCATAGGCAGAATTCTGCTAAAAAATGGGCAAACTTGGATGCAGGTAGAGTTGACTGAACTCTGCCAAGCAAGTCCTCGATAGTTACTGCCTTGCAAATATGTCTGTCAGACATATTGGGCTAGAAGTTCAAAGATGATGCTCCAACATTATAGAGAGTGTTGGGTGACTGTTCAGGCAGCAAACATCTCAGTCCTCTTTTCCTTTCGGAAGCTGCTAACCTGCACTTCCGGTTCATTCAGAGGTTTTAGTCCTTTTCAAGTCTCTGATGGGGTTGAAGACCAGATAGTTTAGTCTTACAATTAAGCTCAGTTGGTTAGTGGTTAAGATGTTTTTAGATCAAGATAGATGTTTTAAGTTAATAGAGATGAGATAATGATATTGATTTTCATTCAGAAATTTAGATCCAACAAGATAGGCAAGATAAAGTTTACTTCAAGTTTGCCAATTACAAATAGCCAAATCACTATGAATGTAACACTTACATAATTCCTGATTGTCTCATGGTTCTTCTTGCTATATAGTTTATTTTATTCATGTGTAATAATATAAATGCATATGTTAAAAAGAAACATAATAAATAAGAGAAAAAGTAAATTATAGGATTACAGAAATAAGTGAGAAAAATATAGAATGAAGCACAAAGAGAGGAAAAGGATGATATACAGAAAGCGGTTGCAAAGTAGACACAATGAAAAGTTGTAAGATATATGAAGTTAAATTACCAGAGGAGAAAAGAGAAGAAACAGTATCGAAAAGAAAGTGACTAAGAACTATTCAAAGTAGTGAAAATCACAGTGCCCTAGTTTGATTCCTATGGCTTTGAGAAACACCAGGATCAGAAGCCCCGGGCAGGAAAAGGCTTACTTGGCTTACAGGTTATGGTCCATCATCTGACAGGGACCGCAGACCTGGAGATGGGAATGGAAGCAGAGACAGTGGCAGCATGCTACTTACTGACTCACTCTCGGTCATTTACTCGGTTTGCTTCCTTACAGCACAGAACCACCTGTCCAGGGATAGTACTCCCTACAATGTTTAGGGCCCTCCTGAATCAATCAAAAGAATGCCCTAGCAGACCTGCCTATGGATCAATGTGATGGAAGTGGTTCCTCATTTGAGGCTCCTGTTTCCCAAATGACACAAGTTTGTGTCAAGTTGATAAAGTCTGACTAGAACAACACTCATCTACATATTTAAGCAGCCCCAGGCAGGAAAAATGAAATAAAATAAATGTAAAGAAATAGCATAATTGAAATAATAAAACTATGAGGGAAAAAATCTCAGAAGCTGCCAGGTAAAGAAATACAGATGCTAGGAAACAGCAGATGAAATCTGAAATGCTGAAGGGAGTGGAAAGCAATCATGTTAACTTGGATCCTACACACAGCAAAAATTATTCTTCAAGAGTAAATACAGGATTTTAGGTAAAACTGGGGTAGTGTAACCTCGTACCAAAGGAAAAGGAAGAAGATGCTTTAAGCTGAACGAGAATAGGATTTCTCTCAAAGATTAGAGATAAGGGAAGAAATGGCAGCAGTAAAAGGATCAGTCTGAAGGAATCCCACCCAAGTGCCTAACAAAGTAGTAAAGCCTTGAAGGTACAAAAGTAGTTATGATACTCAACAAAACATCCTGAAATGAACATAAAATGAACCTCAAAATCATTTGACTTTTGGTTGATTTTTGTTTTGTTATATTTTTGTTTTCTGTTCAAGACAGAGTGTCTCTGTGTAGGCTTGTTGTCCTGGACTCACTTTGTAGATCAGGTTGGTCTCAAACTCACAGAGATCCACCTGCCTCTGCCTCCCAAGTGCTGGGATTACAGGAGTGCACAAGTACTCCCAACTCCAGAGCCTGCCTTTATTTATTTATTTGTTTGTTTGTTTGTTTGTTTTGGTTTTTTGAGACAGGGTTTCTCTATGTAGCCTTAGACTCATTTGTAGACCAGGCTGGCCTTGAACTCACAGAGATCCACCTGCCTTTGCCTCACTGAATTAAAGGTCTGTGCTACCTCACCCAGCTTCCAGAGCCTTTCTTTAGGGGATTTTCCCCTTATTTTAAGCTATGCTGGAGATCAAACCCAGAGACATATAAATGTGAGGAAAACATTCTACAGCTGAGCTGTACACCGCCAGTCCCCAGGGCCCTTAAGTACTTTCACATAGTTCCTATTTATGAGCAGGGTTAGTCTCGAAAACATACTGACTCTGATTTTCAGTCATCAAACTTCACTTTTACAGCCAAATGAAGGAGGAGGAAGAGGAGGAGGAGGAGGAGGAGGAGGAGGAGGAGGAGGAGGAGGAGGAGGAGGAGCAGCAGCTCTGATTTTCTAAGTAAATGGCCCAGTTCCCATCCCTCAATGAGGCGATGTTACTTAAATATTGGGATCTCCATTTGTGGATATAAGTGAGACATCTTTTTACTCTCATGAGCTAGATCATTACAACCTAGTAAGAAGCCTCATATTCTAAAGTGTTTAGCTCGTGGTAAATAAACATGATCTGCCAAGCACCATGTCCCATGGAACAGGATCCTTTCACAGATTTCCATTTTATAGGCACCCTGCACCAGCCTGTTCTTAATTCTTAAAATATCACATATAGATATAAAACGTTAGAACTCAGATATTAAGTTTAGCTAAGCAGAGAAAAACAGCCACACCATCAAATTTAATTGGTCACTCAATTTTTAAACCTGAGTTCTAACAAAATGACCGTTGTCTCCAGAGTGATGTTCTATGAATTTTCTCTATGCTTTCATCTCAAAACAGGCTATCTCATGAAACTGTAGAATTGGAATAGTAAGTGAAGCATGTAATTCAGCACACCCCTCTTCTTCCACCCCCACACAAGGGATGGCAGAACATTAGCTCAGCCTCATAAAAGCAGAAACAGGGAAAGCATCCAGTCCAGCTTTGGAGCTCACTGGTCCATGTTGGCTAAGCTTACATCACTCACATAAAACCAGATCCCACAAGGGCTTCACATTAGTAAAGCACTGGCTCTTGTCCCATTTCCATTAAAGGTCACAGAACGTTGTTTTAAATGTACATCTCCCCCTAAATTCAGCCATGGGAAGGAGCACTGACAACTGAAGAAAAACATGTTGTTTTCAAATCAAGGTCAAATTTTAGAAAAGCATTTAAAGGGACTCAAGGGCAGGCTCTAGCTTTCTCTAATATTCACGAGGCAAAAATAGATGATAGATAGATAATAGAAAGTTAGATAATAGACAGACAGGTAAGACCGATGGATGATAGACAGATGGATGCTCTCAGCATGGAGTCCAAATGCCAAATGGATCCCTAATATTGCTGCTGCTGAAAGGCAGACTAGCTAGAGGGCAAGGTACATGAGTGGGGTGTCTCACAGTCCACAGCAAACTGGAAGTTTCAATGCAAACCGCCACTTCATAGACATATTTGGAGGTATTCTTGACAACAACTTGATGGATATTTCCTTGCATAGCTTTTTTACACACTGTGGCTATTTTTAAAATCCTTTCTGAAAAAGGTTTTAAGCTCCAGATAGGAGTTTGGATATGAGACAAACACTGCAATTTCACTCTGTCAATGAGTCTCTTTCCCAGAACTCAGTTGTGTTTTCTATACTACTTTTAAAGATATGTTTAATCACATACATGGTAATCTTGGTAATGTACTAGTCATTCTCCAAGCACTCCAGGTCACCGTTCTATATAAAGTTATTAACTAAAAATTAAGTGGTTCTCCTTGGAAGGCATGTATTGCATTAACATATTTGTTTATAACCGGTCATACCTGGACAATACTCTAGTGAAGGCACGTTAGCTCATTTTGAAACAGTAAGAGTCATTCAGAACTAAAACAGGGGTGTGGAAGATGGCCCAGCAAGTAACGATCTTGTAGCATAAGGGTGGGAGCCACAGTTAGGATGCCCAGCACCCATACCTAACTGTTACCCCAGCATGTAAGAGAGGGAGATGGGGCTGTTCAGAGCATGCATGCTGGTTATCTAAACTAGCCAAATTGTGTCTGAGCTCTTGGTTCAGATGAAGCACTTTGATATATTGATATTAGGCTTGAAATAATAGAGGAAGATACCTGACTTCCACCTCTGGTTTCCCCACATACATGCACAGGCATACAAACACACACATGTGCACACATACAAATGCATTCATTAATAAGATGGTTTTCTTTACTTAGAATAATCACAAAAGTTTTATAAAATGACTAAAGATATCAGAAACATTTGTGAAACGTTTAGGCTTCATGAATCGGACAAGCATCAGGTGGAAATTAAGGTAAAAAGTCTACACCATCCAGCAGTCAAGCCAGAATCTGGGGTCCAGGACAACTCAGAAAGCTTTTCTCAGAGTAGAGCAGATCAAAACCAGTTAGCATTGGCCGTGCGTAGGAAAAGTCACTTTTTAAATGACATCAAGGTACTAGTTGCCAACAGTCTGAGAAGGACCTAAGGTAATGAAATTCAATGGCATAGGGCTCTATTTTCAGAGGCAGTCTTGCAATTAGAAACCTAGTGTTCTACTGGAGAGTGCAAAGAGACATACAGGAACAAGCAGAACTAAAGTTAATGGCCCTGAGTATGGGGCTCCTTCAGCGACATAGATGATTGCTTCCATTTTATTACATAGCTGAATTAGACCAGAAGAATGCAAATGTATCTTCAGAGAAAATAGTTATGCAGGCATCAGTCATGGAGACGTGCTGCTGCTGTCGTACTTCATGGACCTTGTGTCACAGTTAAGACGCAGGTAGCTGCAAATTGGGATCATTTGTATTGTTGTCTGTGCTACTGATGGTGGAACCTGGGCCCTGGATTTGTTTGGTAAGCCCTCCGTCACTACGATACAGCCCAGCACCTAATCACATGCCTTTGAAAGTCTGAAAACACATTCCTAAATATGGGCGGCAACAATACAGCCACTTATGAAGGTCCTGATGATGGCGGGAAAACAGGCTACACGATACCACCCCGCAAGCCCCCACCTGTCACCTGTGCACCTTCTGAGCATGCGTATGTACCTCCTGCGCGTTCGCTAGGTAGTTTATAAAGGGAATTCCTCCCATTTCTCTCTCTCTCTCTCTCTCTCTCTCTCTCTCTCTCTCTCTCTCTCTCTCTCTCTCTCTCTCTCTCTCTCTCTCTCTCTCTCTCCACACATGTATCTCTGGAGACAGTCTCTGTATTCCCCTATTAAACTTCTTAAGTGGATCACTCGGTACAGCTTTTAACACGAGTGACAGACAACTCCCACTAATCCTTAAAAGAAATCCTGAAAAGAAAATATGTTCCACTGGTAGAGCACAGTACCTGCCTGGTAGGCATGGTTACCTGGGGTCAGCCACCCAGTACCCCAAAACACACAAGAACATATACCATCCAGTATATGCCAGTACACTAATAAAAGTTTTAGAGATAGTATCTCAATTGTTCGCTGTTTCTATTGTTGCTGACCACCAAGTATATGCCAGGCCCTTTCCTAAGAGAGTTATCATACAGTTATTAACACCACCAATGCCTAGAGGAAAAGATGGATATTAGAGTTAACATGTTATTGTGCCCAAGGACAGAACAACAGTAACTGTTGAGCTGGGGTAGGGGGCTGCTTAGGAACAGTGGATTTAAACCTCTTCACCCTTCACATTATTTGTGTTTCTGGAAAAGATAGGTATTGTTCCCCTTCTATGTTTTTTTATATTGTAAAAGAGGAAATGCTTTGGCCATCCCCAAATTTGATTTATAACTCAAAAGAATTCTTGAGGAGCACCAAGGAGCACTGATGAGATGGGAAAGGTGCTGTGGCAATGATGTATCTCCCCTAAATAGTTAAAGCATCATTTTTCTCATGGAGTTGCTATAGTCTACAGCTTTTCTCCCCCCACACCACACACATACACTACAACACATGCCTCCAAACCTTGGGGAATACAAATACTGAAAGGTCTTAACTCTCACACAGACTGTTTACAGAAGATACAGCACTGAATGAACATTATGTCGAGGATTTGACATTGACAGCAAGCAGCAACTGTGGCAAATGAACTGGCTGTGACCCCATTTTCTTTAGCACATTTCTTGAGGGTGTACTCTTAGAAAAGCACTTTCTCACATGCTGTCACGTTGACATGTATCCATATAAATGTTTAAGATAAATCTCCCATATCCAAATTGCATCTAATTAATGTAAATGGGAAATTTTTAAAAAGATAATCCTATTAAGCTATTAAAGACACAACATGGCAAAGATTTGGCCTTCCCAAAGATTCTCTAAAGAAATTTCATGTTTAATTCATATGCTAAAATCCACAGCCTATTTTTAGATTGGGTGAAAACAATAACAACAGATATATATTGCATCAGTGACATGTAAGTGTCACTGGACAACATATAAATCTCTCACTATCCCTTGTATTCGCATAACAAAACCCTGATTTTCTGGGTGCTGTATTCTCAGCATACACAGGAACTGCATTATTCAACGAAGGCTCTTTCAGTGTCATTTGACTCAAGACATAGGGAAACTCTCAGAACCTGAACTCCCAGGATAAGAAAAAGAAGTATTTTATTTGTGTAACGCAACAGGAACGTGACCCCTCCCACATATCACTGCTAAGACAGCCAACAGATTTTGCCCAGACTCTGTGCTAAGACGGGCAGAGCCCAAGCTTTTGGCAGTCTTGAGTGCCAGGTCTAGACCCACATTGCTCTGTAATTCAGGCCTGTGGTTCTCCATCTATGACCGCCACACTTGCAGCATCAGCATCACCTAAGAACCTCATAGGATGCACATGCTTGGGCTCCACAGCCGTCTGACTCAGAAACTCTGGGAGCGGAGCCCAGCATTCTGGGTTTCAACAAGCTATCCAAAGGATTCTACTGTGTGCTCAAGCTGGACGGCAACTTCTACTAGCTAATTCCTTCTCCCAAGTCTTAATACATTTAGTCCAAAATAGGTCTGATGCCCAGACCTATTCTCCAAGGGACTGTCCCTTCTCCAAAGGATTGTGCAACATCAAACATTTTATTATGTGAAAAACTGTTTCAAAAACTTGTAAAGTACTAGACAACTATAGAGTATTCATACAACAAGGTAGCTTCTTGTGTTATTTCTAGATCTATGTCACGGTAGTTCAGATGAGCAGAAGGATCACGGTTGGAGTCTGAGAAGAACGTTATGATGTATATAGCCTCTTGTCGATTCTGCAGTGTTCAACAGATGAGAATGTATTCTAAATTTCACATCAAAGGCAGACCTCATGATGCCTCCTGCTGATGTTCATCAGAACGTTTTGTCAGCTGGGCATGCTGGTGCAGGCCTTTGATCTCAACACTCAGCAGAGGCAGGCAGGTCTCTGTGAGTTCAAGGCCAGTCTGGTCTATAGAGCAAGTTCCAGGATGGCTAGGTCTGTTATACAAGGAAAGCACATCTTGAAAAACTAAAAGAGAAAAACCCATTTTGTCACTTTTATTAGGCCAGCTTCTATTGCAAATCATTTTAGTTTTGGGAGAGAAAAGCTAGGGGAAAAGATGCAGATAAAAGGGGTCTTAAAATTATTTCAAAGGAACTAAAAATCTCAGGAATTCACTTTTCTCCCTGTTGAAATAATTAAGCCACAACTGCTTTAGAGACTGAGCTTCCTATTTCTTGTAAAATATGGAAAGAAGCATTGGTAGCTCTCGCCTCTCATGAATCTCACTGATACATCATCCAAAGTTCTCAATAGCAAATTAAGAGCAACATTTTTCCTTCCCCATGCTCAACAGTCTCAAGTGCATCTGGCCACTTTTCCCTTCTTATTTTGAAGTCATAATGAATTACTACCTACATGGCCCCCCTCTTCTTTCCAAGCTAATGTCCACTTCTTCAGTGGTCCTACTTTTAAATATCTGTATTTCTTGCTTTTTTGAGTACTCCAAGCCCCAACATGAAATTCAATATCCATCACTCTTCATTAATCTCACTAGATTATTATGATGGTAAGAATTCCATTTTCAAATTTATTTTATATTGAGGGGGCCAGCTTGCTTGCTCGGTGACTAATGCACTTGCTTGCAAGACTGATAACCTGTAGCCAGCCATGGTGGTGCATGCCTTTAATCCCAGCACTTTGGAGGCAGAGGCAGGTGGATCTCTACAAAGTAAGCTTCAGGACAGCCAGGCCTGTTACAGAGAAACCCTGTCCTGAAAAAAAAATGGCAGTGAAATAAACTATTTAAATGTAACCTACAGAATGTGAATTTAATTCCAACATTGGCATTCATAGTGTGCTTCGAAGTAACAGATTCTCAGCTTTCACTTTGCTCTTGTATTTTTCATATCTTTTAACACCTGTAGATAGTTATCACCTGTGCATAGTGACTGAACACTATACTTGCTTTCCCAATCACTACTTCCATAACCCAATGTTCCACATATATTCATTGTTAAAGTAACTTCCATTCTCTTGACACTCTCTAAGATGTTTTATAATCATTTACCAACTTAATACGCTCATGAGGCTGGTGGTTGTAAGAGATAACTCAAACAACTTGTCTGAAATCATAGTTTAGTAAATAAGAACTTAGGAATTTAAGCTAATGAATATATGACTCTAAACAAAATCAATGTCCTTGATTTTTACACCTCATGGTGTTTGTTGTTGTTAGTGTTCATGACCCTTACTTTGAAACTGAACTCTATAACATTTAGAACTACACTACAGAGCCAGCGATTTATCTACATTCATCATGTGTCCAATCAGACTGTCTCATCTCTCCATGTGAAAACTGATTTTAAGTGAGATGTGCTGGTTAAAATTTATTGCCACTTTGATGGGCTCTAGAATCACCTAGAGGCAAGTGTTCGGGGATGTGTGTGGGACTGTTTAGACTGATCAGTCTGTGAACAATTTTTGTGGGCAATTATTTATATTTAGCTTGTAGAGGTGAGAAGACCCACTGTGAATGTGGGGAGCATCATTCCATGGGCTGGGTTCCAGAATACTTAGAGACAACTGAGCGGTAGTGTTCAGCTATGGACACACATGACCAGTTGCTTCACCCTCCTGACACCATACCTTCCCACCATGATGAAATATACCCTTGACCTGTAGGCCAAGACAACCTCTTCCTTAAGATGCTTTTGTCTGGTAAGATAAGGAAGATAGAAGAATACAATAAAAAATTTGAAGAGAAGATATAATATAGGAAAAGACTATATAATTCAGTAATTCTGAGTATATATCTAGAGAAACTGAAAGTGAAAACTAAAACTTAGTGAACAAAAACCATGTACAGCAAAGTTTGCAGCAGCATTGCTCACAGTAAGCAAAAGACAGAAGCACCCCCAAGTGTCCATCCACAGAGCAATGGAAAGCAAAAGACACACAGGCATGTGGTATGAGTGCTGTGATTCGGCCTAGAATAAAGAAGGAAACTCCAGCTCTTTATACCAGGGAGGAACTTTTAGAGTGGCCTTGTGCTAAATCAAATAAGCCAATCATAAAAGGATAAATGTCAGCTAATCCTACCTTTGTAGAGTGCACAGAGGAACCAGATACATGGAGACAGAATGTAGAGCAGTGGTCTCCAAAGGAAGGAGAAATGCCTTACTTTAAAATGCTGTGATAAGCCAGGCATGGTGGCTCACGCCTATAATCCCAGCACTTGGGAGGCAGAGGCAGGTGGATCGCTGAATTCGAGGCCAACCTGGTCTACAAAGTGGGTCTAGGACAGCCAAGGCTACACAGAGAGACCCTGTCTTGAAAAAACAAATAAAATAAAATAAAATAAAATGCTGTGATAGATGCTAACAAGAGAATTAGAGATTTATATAATTGGGAATTTGTCTAATGACACCATTTCAGTTGGCAAAACAGCAATGGCCACAGCCAGAATATTGCATATATTTTCCTAAAGCATATAGGAAACTACACTGTGAATCAATCAATAAGAATAAAAAGAATGGATCCGTGGGTGTTTACTGAATACTTTCTGGATTAATAAACTTATAATTATTTTCTAGACTATTTCAGTGTGCTCATTTGGATACAAAAATACAATATGAAAAACAGCTATTTCTTTCCCCAAAGTTAGAACTGCCAAAAATGACCTGTCTCTGTTATTTGAAATAAACAAAGTCAAAATTCACCTCCAAGTGGAAAGGAAAGTGCATTTTCATAACTGATGGCTTAAAAACAAGTAACAAAAGGGTCAGCTCTGGATTAACTATATGGGATAAAATCTTACGCCCAATAAAATGATCTTTTCAAAAAATCAGAGGTGACCAAAAGTGGTGTGTAATAACAAAAAAAAATTTAATCATGACTGATAGGATAAATATTTTGGTAACAATCAGAGTTCACTTAGTTTAAACAAGTTCAGCAGACACAGAACACAAGAAAAGGATGCAACAGAAAGAGTTTTGAAATTCTAGAACAAAACAAATCTTTGAGTCATTATACAAATCAAGGCTCCAATTACTACAACTTTAACTGGCTACTTGTATTTTCTATTCTTAATAGTATAAACAAAATGATTTTTAATTACAATAGAAACTGACTGTACTTACGTCCACTGGAAATATCTGAATAACATTTCCAGCTATGTCCAAGACTCTTAGTTTTTTAAGGTGACAAATTCCCTGTGTCAGAAGACAAAAGGAAGAGAGGTTTTTATATAAAATTATAAGTATTGACTTTGTTCAGAGTTGATAGAGGTGCCCCTCCATCAAGACAGTCTTCCCCGAGTCTCTAGAGATAGCCAATAACTAGATACTTACTTCTCCTGAGCACTCCAAAGCAACATAATATATTCTAGGTTAACTATTTCTAGGTCGAACCCCACTCCTCACTGTTACCAAGTGTAGACACAGGCGAGTTCCTAAGTACATCTCTGTGTTTTAATTCCCCACTGTCTACTAAATAGAAAAGTATGTACACTTGTGCTTGTTTACCGCATTACCGGAGTTACCAAACTCAGCCCGATATTCAGTCAGCACTCTTAGGTGTGAGCTATTATTAAAACAGAAATCCTGTGAAACAGGAACCAGCTGTAATCATGGAATGATAATTTCACCAGAATTCATAGTACATGTATCTTTTGCTTAGCAGTATGATAACACAATCCTTTCTTCATAAAAGAAATAAAACTCATGACTTCATCTACCATGTGGTTGTTATGGGACATCTTATTTCTAGTGTTTCTATTAACAAGCAAATGAAAACTAGCGTTTTAAAGCTTGGAAACTTAAAAAAAACGTAAATTAAAAAACGGATGTATAGTTTATTAAATGACTTCAGCTATTGTAGCAATGTTTCTGAAATGCTACTATTATTTTGGTGGCAGAGTTTCTCCCTATTAAAATGGTATATCTCTTTAGCCACATCCAGGAGTCCTCATCTTTTATTGCCTGCTTTCACAAGTTGTGTTCTCTGGAAGCAGATGATGAGGCTGTGGTACTGAGTGTACTTTAGATTTCCATCTTTGTAAAAGCCAGGTCACCATGTAGACATGGACAGAAATTGTTCCATAAAGAGAATACCATGACTGGGATACAACTGCAGGAAGAGTGGGTGTTAAAACAACAGAAAATGACCAAAGAGGACCGACAAAGGAGACATCAGTATATATGCATATATATGAATGTATGTAAACCACATGTGTGTCCAGTGCCCACAAAGGCCAGAAGAGGACATCAGATACCCTACAACTGGAGTTGTGGATGCCTGTGAGCTACTATGTGTGTGCTGGAAATTGAAGCAGGGTCCTCTGTAAGACCATCAAATTCTCTGGACCACTGAGCCATCTCTCTAGGCCCTAGATGTGGATTTCATTCCTACTTAGCAGGTAGAAAGACTACATTTATCCCCATCAGTCCATCAACCTCATCCCACTTACCTAGCTTGAGTCTTATGTCCAATGTGAAGGAATATTCTGATTTGGCTAAATGGCCTGAGTAGTGGGAATAGAGCAACACTAACCAAACCTCAGAGACTCAGAGGGGAAGGGAACTTATAAGGCTATAATGCAGAACAATTATCAAAGCAAAAATAAATGGATGCTAGACAGAGAAAAGAAAACATATCTTACTACACAGCAGGCACAAAGCTAAAGGTTAACATTCCTTATGACTAAGGAGAGCATGAATTATACTGAAATTTTGAACAATTTTCATTTGCCTGCTGTGGCTAATGCAAATGTCAAGGCATTGACTCAGGAAACTCAACTTTAACAAAGTTAAGAAACTTGGCTGCGGGACCTGTCAGTACTTTTAACATGTGAATATATTTTGTAAATGTTCAAAAGACGAGATACACTAGTCTTCTGTAACAGAGAACTATAAGTGAGAAGTCTAGGAAACAACAATGTGTTCTCACCTCTACAGAATGTAGAAGTGTAAGGTCCGGGTGTCAGTGTGGTAGGGATGTAACAAGTCCTCTTCTGGGTTTTAAGTGGCAACTTCTCACTACACAATCACATGATGGGAAAAGCCCTTTGTCCTTATGAAGCCTCTGAAGGTAGTGTGGTTTGGTTTGATTTGGTCTGGTTTGGTTTGGTTGTTTGGTTTGGTTTGGTTTTAGATTTGGTTTTGGTTTGGGTTTTGGTTGCTTGTCTAAGACATGACCTCATATACAACACCAGGTTGGCGTCAATCTTGTCATGTAACTGAGGATGCATCAGAACGTTTGACCCTGAGTGTTGGATTGTAAGCATGCCCTAGCACACCTGGTTGGGGGTCTCTCCAGTACAAGTGACAGCTTTATTCATGAGGAACCCATGCCCAGGGTGCTGCCACCTCCTGTTCCATCATACTAAGGTTATGAATCACTCAATGCATGAGCATCCTGGACCACATAAAACCCCAAAGGCGTGTGCTGGACTTACGCCTCTAGTGCACTGCTTTGGGAAGTGACACGCTAGTCCATATGCTAGTGTTCTCGTTCCAGTTCCTAAATTGCATGCCTTCTTTTAAGAATTCTGAAATTCTTGGTTGGACTTTTAAGTGCTGCTGTCATTGTGACTAGCTCACAGAACTTGCAGATTTATTTCTGCATCAACAAGAAATATCCATCTATATTTGAGTACAGGATTCAAATGCATTTCCTAAGTAGCAAATGCCACTTCCGCCTATTGGACTGGTTTTATGAAAGCCAGCTCTTAAAATTAAGTCAAAGCTTTCTCTACAAGACTCAAAGCTGCCTCTGTTCATTCTTCTGCTTTATATGCAAACTCAAATCCAAAGAGATTATTATTTGGCTTCAACTCTCAAAAGGCAGTGCCGGGTTTTTGTTCAGATTATTCTCCAAGCTGGGTGGCGGAGGTGCACACAATTAATCCCAGCGCTCAGGAGGCAGAGGCAGGAAGATCTCTGTGAGTTCGAGGTCAGCCTGGTCTACAGAGAGAGTCCAGGACAGCCAAGGCTACACAGAGAAACCCTGTCTCAACCACCCCAAAAATAGAACCCCCCCCCAAAAGACTATACTCCAGAAGTCCTAGGTCCACCTTGTACTCAAAGGGTTCTTTTCTTGTCCCCTAGCCCTCTTTACTGAAATTAAAATAGAGCCCATAGGGAGTGTAACAGAAAATATACATTCATACACATGCAGAGATATACACATAATTCATAATGTACTAGTGATTCACACCTCTTTCTTTATCAAAACACATGAACTGTGAAGTTCTGTAACATTAGTAATGCAGGCAGAAAAAAGCAAGGATATAGTCTCGCTCAAGCCACCTCCCATTACATTGACTGAGCAATGATAACAAAACGAGAGGCTCTTTTTTCCTTACCTCTGGCAGAACGTCAATGTTGTTCCGAGCCAGGAAAAGCTTCTGAAGACTGTGTAAGCACTTGATCTCATCAGGGATGCTCATGAGCTCATTGTAGTTAAGACACAGTACTGAGAGATGCTCAAGGGAACAAAGCTCGGTAGGAATCCTGGTGAGCTTATTATGATTGATGCTTAGGTAGATAAGATTCCTTAACCTAAAACAAGAAACAGGCAAAGCCCCTGACTCAAGGCCATCAAATGAAGAAAGTCCATTGTTAAAGAACCACTTACTGTGTGTCATTTTTCCTTGGAGCCCCTCTGAATCTTACTAAGTCAGGTGTTTGAAACTACTGTAACTCTTTTGAGCATAAAAGGTCTTTAATGGAGCTTAGTTTTAAAAATAATTTATACTGAGGAAGCTATGCAATCATCTGGATTTAGGCAAAAGAGAAATCTTCCAGTGTGGTGGTGCATGTCTGTGATCCCATCATTGAGCAGCAGAGGCAAGTGGACCCCTATTAGTTCAAGGGCAGCCTGGTCTACATAGTGAATTCCAGGCCAGCCATGGCTACATAGTAAGACTCTGTCTCAAAAACAACAAAGTAAAAGGAGACCGGGGCGGAAGGGTAGGGGAGGAAGAAGAAGAAGAAAAGGAAGAAGAAGAGGAGGAGGAGGAGGAAGAATTCCATATTCATTCCTTATAAATGTACATTGACCAAATGAGCAAGAAAGCTGGAGGACAAGGGAGGATACACACATACATATCCATAACGATACATGATATAAATAGATACATGTATAAGTACAGAGGTAGGAAAGGATATAGTACCAGAAAAAAAAAAAAAGAGGAGCAAATAGTTGTAATGCCTTATTGTTGCAGAAGATGAAAAGATGGATAGGCCACACATTCTGCCCTTCTGGACAACACAGTGGAGAAAGAAACACTAGGTAGAGGCAGAAAGTGAAGACAGAAATTGCTAGTAGGGGTGGAAAGGCATGGGAACGAAAGAGAAATAGGGAAAAGATCAGTGAGAAAAAAAGCAAAACCAAATGTTGTTTGAAAAATTATGTATAATCAAAACTAACCCATTGTAAGCTAATAAAAAACTGTTAGTAATTTAAAAAATGTTTAGCCATTAGACTGCTCATGATTAAAAACTCTGGCCCCTTCAAGAACAGAATCACATTGTTAAACTTTTAAAGCACTAAAGCTAGAGAAAGAGCACACAAAATCGATATTTTTAAAGCCTATTCTCTGTACATGTAGCCATAAATAACTGAAGGGAAGGGTTTTAGAAATGCCATTCATAGTAACATAACAATAAAGATCACATAAAATAAGAAAATAACTAACAAACCACATGAGAGACTTGAGAACATGTGAGAGGAACTAACTTAAAATTTTTTTATTCTGGTGCCTCATATTTGACCATGTCCCCTGGATGGGGAGACCTGGTGGCACTCAGAGGAAGGATAGCAGGATACCAAGAAGAGACTTGATACCCTATGAGCATATACAGGGGGAGGTAATCCTCCTCAGGAACAGTCATAGGGGAGGGGAATAAGGGGAAAATGGGAGGGAGGGAAGAATGGCAGGATACAAGGGATGGGATAACTATTGAGATGTAACAAGAATAAATTAATAAAAACTTTTTTAAAAATCTAAAAAAAAAATTTTTATCAAGCTCAAATGAAGAAAAATGCTTATAATATCAATATAGACATGTAGATCCAATTTTTAAAAATCCAAAGAAAACTCTTAATTTTTGGATAGAAGAAATCAATTTTTAAATGTACATAGAAATTTAATTCTTATTTTAAAAGAATACACACTAGAGAGATGGCTCAGAGGTTAAGAGTACTGGCTGCTCTTCCAAAGGTCCTAAGTTTAATTCCCAGAAGCCACATGGTGCCTCACAGCCATCTATAATGAGATCTGGTGCCCTCATCTGGCATGGAGGTGTACACTGGGGCAGAACACTATATACATAATAAGTAAATAAGTAAGTCTTTTTTTTTTTAAAGGAAGAAAAAGATTGTAACCTGATGATCATAAAACTTTCCATGTTTATCAAAAGTACTATGAGTATATATGTATATTTATAAACGTTACCATTTTGAAAATTAAGACAGGCCATGGCTAGAAGAACCATCTGCAATGCATGAACTTTTCAAAGCTCTTATACTCAAAATACACAAAAAATGCTTACAATGTTCTAACAAAGAAGCAATACAACTTTTAATGAACAAGATGATGGAAACAAACACCGTAGGAATGAACACACACATACACACACACACACAAATACGTATCAACAATTAAAGACAAAAAGAGATCATGAATTTTAGAGAATGCAAGATGTAATGTGTGGGAAAAATTGAAGGAAGATTATATTTTAATTTCAAAAACTAAGACAAATATTTTAAACATAGAAAATGGATACCTTGGAAAACCAGGGTTGGGGGAGTGTCATATAAATGATGAGAAGAGCAGGTGAAGTTACTTAGCATCATTAGTCATCGGTGAAATGTAAACTGAAACTCCATGAGATTTCATACCCACGTGAATAAAGAATATTTAAATTGCTGATTGGAATGTAAAATTACATAGTCCACTCTGCTAAAACATAGCTTTAAAGTAACATGAATACTTGCTATAAAACCCCACTATTTTGAGGAATTGGACTGAGAATTAAGCATAGCCCCCCAAAACAACTTGTACATGAATATTTGGCACAGAGTAATTCCTGGGCCCAAGTAAAAACAACCTAAAGGTCAATAAACATGAGTAAGGATACATGATTTATGATACATCTTTACAATAAAATGCTAATTAGGAGGAATGAAAAATAGTTAATAATTACAACAGTAAGGTAAATTTGAAATGTACGTGCTGAGCAAAACAATACAAAACCATGTGTACATGAGGGCTGGAGATGGCTCGGTGGTAAAGAGCACCTTTTATAATTAATAAATATATGTTATTAGAAAATAAGCCGGGCGGTGGTGGTGCACGCCTTTAATCCCAGCCCTCGGGAGGCAGAGGCAGGCGGATCGCTGTGAGTTCGAGGCCAGCCTGGTCTACAAAATTAGTCCAGGACAGCTAAGACTACACAGAGAAACCCTGTCTCGAAAAACCAAAAAAAAAAAAAAAAAAAAAAGAAAGAAAGTGAGCCGGGTGTGGTGGTGCACGCCTTTAATCCCAGCACTCGGGAGGCAGAAGCAGGCGGATCGCTGTGAGTTCGAGGCCAGCCTGGTCTACAAAGGGAGTCCAGGCAGCCAAGGCTACGCAGAGAAACCCTGTCTCGAAAAAAAAAAAGAAAATAAGAAAATAAGAAAGTGTATTGCTCTATAAGTAAATTAAATTTGTTCTGAAATATGTACTAACTAATTTGTTAACCAATTGCTTGTGAGAGGTAAGAAGCCCTACCAGGCACTGAGCAATCCTCTGGTTTGTATGAGATATTCTGAGTAGTTTCAGCATGTATAGACTTGTCATAACTCTCCGGATTGCAGAGGCATGAATCCTGCATATCTGCTCACTTTAGGCTATGGAAGTGATATTATTGACCTCTTGATTTCATGTAAGGTAGATTTGAGGGCAGAAGATAATTTTCAAGGAACTAAGCAAGGAAGAAAAGTTACAGACGAAAGAGACAATGAGGGAGCCAGAGAGACAGCAGAGAGATTTACCAGTGGAAACCAAGAAGCTGACCACATCAAGTGGTTGTGCAATACTGGCCAGCCTTGAAAATATATACACAAGATGTCCAAGATGGCGGCGAGCAGTGTGGACCGTGTTTGAAAGCTCTAGTAAACAATTCAGGGAATTGCACAGATTTCTGAGCCAGGAACACCAAGGTCCCCACACCACGGCAGCAGAAGTGCTCTACGTTTCGGAGGGACCAGGGTGCGGAGGACCTGCTTGCCCCGGCACACGGGAGGAGCTCGGACTTTCTCGGATCAGAGCAGCAGCGGCAGAGACAGCAGTGCCACCAGCGGCACCAGCGGCGGTGGCTGAGGTTTGCAGCTCAGAGCCTTCCAGTGGAGGCGATTGGTGTGGTGGACGGTGGGAGTTGCTGCGTGAGAGGGTAGTCTGGACAGGATTTGGGTCGAGTGGTGCCTTGAGACCCAAACTGGACTCAGCAGACAGTTCAGCCCCAGAGTCCTGGGTTTGCTCAGTGAGCTGTGCTGCGGAGACACTGGCTCAGCTCAGCAAGCAATTCTGCCCAAGGCACAACTCCCCTGCTGTGACACAGGCTGAGCTGAGTGCTCACTTCCACCCCAGGCTCCAGCTCAGCCCAGCCACAGTTCTCCTGCTGTGACGCAAGCTGGGCGGAGCGCTCAGTTCCACCCTAGGCGCTTGCTCAGCGCAGTCGCAGTTCTCGTGCTGTGACGCAGGCAGGGTGGAGCGCTCACTTCCACCCTAGGCGCTTGCTCAGCACAGCCGTAGTTTTCCTGCTGTGACGCAAGATGGGCGGAGCGATCAGTTCCACCCTCGGTGTTTGCTCAGTGCAGTCGCAGTTCTCCTGCTGTGGCACACGGTTCAGGCCCAAAAAACTAGCTGAGCTCGAGGCATGGTTCGGGCCCAGTATCCCTGGCTGGACTTGGCAGGGGACCTAAAAGGCTGTGGATACCTTGGCCTGATCCAACCCTCATTCACAGACCCAGAACAATTGTAGGACCCACAGCAAAGGGGAGCTGAGGATCACTGGCTGTGAGAGCCCAAAACCTCCTGTCATCCACACCAGTGAAGTATCAGGGCTTCCAGCCTATGGAAATCGTGAGAAAACAAGTGAATCTATCATCAGACTCCCTCCACCCAACTCTGGAAGTTACCCAACAAAAATAGAGACGGCAAGATGTCTAAAGGACAGCGTAAAAGCATACGCAAAAAACCCCAAAACAACATGACGTCTTCAGTTTCCAGCTATCCCAAAGAAAACAACCCAGAGAACTCAAATACAACAGAAACACAAGAAAATGACCTCAAATCCTTGGTAATGAGGATGATAACGGAGGAAACAAATAAAATTCAAAATCAGATGCAGGAAGATGCAGCCAAGCAGGTGCGAGACATAAAAGAAGCACATAGAGTGGAACTGGAAAATTTTCAGGAAAATGTAAACAACCAGATGAAAGAAATCAAAAAATCCGTTCAAGATATGAAGATGAAAATGGATTCAATGATAAACACACAGACAGAAGAAAAACGAGAACGTGAGGCCTCAGAGAAGAAGGCGAATGACACAGTGCTGAGCTTTTCTAACAGAATCCAAGAGATGGAAGAATGAATCTCAAGTCTAGAAGATACAATCACAGATCTTGAAGCAACCACTAAAGAAAATGCCAAATCTGGAAAACTCCTGACACAAAACATCCAAGAAATTAAGGACACTATGAAAAGAAGAAATCTGAGGATAATAGGCATTGAAGAAAGAGAAGATATCAGACTCCAAGGCCCAGAAACTATTCTCAACAAAACCATAGAAGAAAATTTCCCCAATCTAAAGAAAGAGATGCCTATAAACATACAAGAGGCATACAGAACACCAAATAGAATTGACCAGAAAAGAAAAACTGCCCATCACATAATAATCAAAACACAAAACATACAGAACAAAGAAAAAATATTAAAAGCTGCAAGGGAAAAGGGCCAAATAACATTTAATGGCAAACCTATCAGAATTACACCCGACTTCTCAGCAGAGACCATCAAAGCCAGAAGGGCCTGGACAGAGATCCTGCAAACCCTAAGAGACCACAGATGCCAGGCCAGACTACTTTACCCAGGAAAACTATCAATAACCATTGATGGAGAAAACAAAATATTCCATGACAAAAACAAATTCAAACAGTACCTATCCAGAAATCCAGCTTTACAGAAGGTACTAGAAGGAAAACTACATCCCAAAGGGTCAAGCTACAACCAAAACTACTCAGGAAATAGATAACTATACCATGGCAAAAACACAACTACACAAACGCTCGACTGGAACCAACATCAAAATTAAGACTCTTAACAGTAACTGGTCATTAATATCTCTCAACATCAATGGTCTCAATTCTCCAATAAAAAGACACAGACTAACTGAATGGGTGCATAAACAGGATCCAACATTCTTCTGCATTCAAAAAACAGATCTCACCCATAATGATAGGCATTGCCTCAGGATAAAAGGTTGGAAAAAAATATTCCAAGCAAATGGTCACAAGAAGCAAGCAGGCGTAGCTATTTTAATATCGAACAAAATAGACTTTCAACCAAGATTAATCAAAAGGGATGAGGATGGACACTTCATACTCATCAAAGGTAAAGTCAACCAAGATGACATCACAATTCTGAACATCTATGCTCCCAATACAAGGGCACCCACATTTGTAAAAGATCTGCTAAAAAGGATTAAACCACACATCGATCCCCACACAATAATAGTGGGAGACTTAAACACCCCACTCTCACTGAAGGACAAGTCAATGAAACAGAAACTAAGCCGAGAAATAACATCATTAACCAATGCCATGGGTCAAATGGATCTAACAGATATCTATAGAATCTTTCACCCAAACAAGAAAGAATATACCTTCTTCTCTGCACCCCATGGAACCTTCTCCAAAATTGATCACATGGTAGTTCACAAAGAAAGCCTCAACAGATACAAGAGGATTGAAATAATACCTTGTATCCTATCAGATCATCATGGGCTTAGGCTGCAATTCAACAACAACAGAAATAACAAAAAGCCTACACGTATGTGGAAACTAAACAACTCTCTGCTAAATGACACCTGGGTCAGGGAATAAAGAAAGAAAGAAATCAAGGAGTTTCTGAAATTCAATGAAAATGAAGGAACAACATACCCAAATTTGTGGGATACATTGAAAGCAGTGCTAAGAGGAAAATTCATAGCACTAAGTGCCTTTAAAAAGAAATTGGAAGCATCTCACATAAGCACCTTAACGACACAACTGGAAGCCCTAGGAAAAAAAAAAAAAGCAGAAACACCCAAAAGGAGTAGACGTCCGGAAATAATCAAACTCAGGGGTGAAATTAACAAATTAGAAACTAAGAAAACAGTCCAAAGAATCAACAAAACCAAGAGCTGGTTCTTTGAGAAAGTCAACAAGATAGACAGACCATTAGACAAACTAACTAAAAGGCAGAGAAATAGTATTGAAATCAACAAAATCAGAAATGAAAAGGGAGACATAACAACAGACACTGAAGAAATACAAAGAATCATAAGATCCTACTTATGCCACAAAATTTGAAAATCTAAGGGAAATGGACGATTTTCTTGATCAATTTCACTTGCCAAAGTTGAGTGAAGAACAGATAAACAAGCTAAATAGTCCAATTTCCCCTATAGAAATT
Organism: Acomys minous; assembly: GCF_964271855.1. Lineage (NCBI taxonomy): Eukaryota > Metazoa > Chordata > Mammalia > Rodentia > Muridae > Acomys > Acomys minous. Next base: position 123,942,301 of record NC_140483.1, read on the forward strand.
GAAGCAATCATTGATAGTCTCCCAACCAAAAAAAGCCCAGGGCCAGATGGTTTCAGTGCAGAATTCTACCAGACCTTCAAGGGCGAGCTTATACCGATACTCTTCAAGCTACTCCAAAAGATAGAAAGGGATGGAACATTACCAAACTCATTCTATGAGGCCATAGTCTCATTGATACCTAAACCTCACAAAGACTCAACAAAGAAAGAGAATTTCAGACCAATTTCTCTGATGAACATTGATGCAAAAATACTAAATAAAATACTTGCAAAACGTATACAAGAGCACATCAAAGATATCATTCATCATGACCAAGTAGGCTTCATTCCAGGCATGCAGGGATGGTTTAATATACAGAAATCCATCAATGTAATCCACCACATAAACAAACTGAAAATAAAAAACCACATGATCATCTCTTTAGATGCAGAGAAAGCATTTGATAAAATCCAACACCCATTCATGTTTAAAGTTTTAGAGAGATTGGGAATACAAGGAACTTTCCTCAACATAATAAAGGCTATATATAGGAAGCCAATAGCCAAAATCAAAGTAAATGGTGAGATACTCAAGGAAATTCCTCTAAAATCAGGAACAAGGCAAGGCTGCCCACTCTCTCCATATCTCTTCAATATAGTACTCAAAGTTCTAGCCAGAGCAATAAGACAACAAAAGGAGATCAAGGGTATTCAAATGGGAAAGGAGGAAGTCAAATTATCCCTATTTGCAGATGATATGATAGTCTACCTAAGTGACCCTCAAAATTCCAACAGAGAACTCCTACAGCTGATAAACACCTTCAGCAAATTGGCTGGATACAAAATTAACTCAACAAAGTCTGTAGCCTTCCTATACACAAATGACAAGCTTGCAGAGGAAGAAATTAGGAAAACTACACCCTTCACATTAGCCACAAACAATATAAAGTACTTAGGAGTTACTCTAACTAAGCAAGTGAAGGACTTGTTTGAAAAAAATTTCAAAACTCTAAAGAAAGAGATTGAAGATGACATGAGAAGATGGAATGATCGTCCTTGCTCATGGATCGGGAGAATTAACATAATAAAAATGGCTGTCCTACCAAAAGCAATCTACAGATTCAATGCAATCCCTATCAAAATACATACACAATTTTTTAAAGACATTGAAAGTTCAATTCTGAACTTCATATGGAAAAATAAAAAACCCATAATAGCTAAAACAATCTTGTACAATAAAAGGTGCTCCGGAGGAGTCGCCATACCTGATCTCAAACTGTACTATAAAGCAATAGTAATTAAAACAGCATGGTACTGGCACAGCAACAGGCTGGTTGATCAATGGAATTGAATCGAAGGCCCAGATATGAATCCACACACATATGGTCACTTGATTTTCGACAAAGAAGCCAAATCCATTCGATGGAAAAGGGATAGCATCTTCAACAAATGGTGCTGGTCTAACTGGATGTCTATGTGTAAAAAAATGCAATTGGACCCATATTTGTCACCTTGTACAAAACTCAAATCCAAGTGGATTAAAGACCTCAATATAAAACCAGAGACACTAAGTCAATTAGAAGAAAAAGATGGGAAGAGCCTGGAACATATTGGCACAGGAGACAACTTCCTGAACAGAACACCAACAGCCCAGATATTAATGTCAACAATTAATAAATGGGACCTCATGAGGCTGAGAAGCTTCTGTAAGGCAGGAGACACTGTCAAGAGAACAAAGCGACAGCCTACAGACGGGGAAAAGATCTTCACCAACCCTACATCTGAGAAAGGTCTAATATCCAAAATATATAAAGAACTCAAGAAATTAAACACCACCAAACCAAATAATACAATTGAGAAATGGGGCTTGGAACTAAACAGAGAATTCTCAACAGAGGAATATCAAATGGCTGAGAAACACTTAAAGAAATGCTCAACCTCCTTAATCATCAGGGAAATGAAAATCAAAACAACTCTGAGATTCCATCTTACACCCATCAGAATGGCTAAGATCAAAAATTCAAACGACACCACATGCTGGCGAGGATGTGGGGAGAGAGGAACACTCCTTCATTGCTGGTGGGAATGCAAACTAGTACAACCACTTTGGAAATCTATCTGGTGCTATCTCAGAAAAATGGGAATAGGGCTTCCTCAAGACCCAGCTATTCCACTCCTTGGAATATACCCAGAAGATGCTCCAGCACACAACAAGAAAATTTGCTCAACCATGTTCATAGCAGCCTTATTCTTAATAGCCAGAACATGGAAACAGCCTAAGTGTCCCTCAATAGAAGAATGGATAAAGAAACTGTGGTACATATACACTATGGAATACTATTCAGCTATTAAAAACAAGGAATTCCCAAAATTTGTGGATAAATGGATTGAGCTAGAAAGGATCACAATGAGTGAGTTAACCCAGAAGCAGAAAGACTTGAATGATATATACTCACTTATATCTACATATTAGCCCAAGGGGCATGTCCCACGAAAGCCTTCACCTACCAGGAAACTGAGATAGAGGGGAGGACATTCTAGTGGGACTCTAGATGAGAGAAGCATGGGAGAATGGCAAAGTAGAAGGATCCAGAGGGTCCTAGAAGCCTACAAGTAGAACATTATGATAGGCAGATTTGGGCACAGTGGTCCCGCTCAAACTGAGGCACCAGCCAAGGACAATACAGGTGGTAAACCTTAAACCCCTACCCAGATCTAGCCAATGGACAGAACACTCTCCACAGTAGAGTGGAGAGTGGGATATTACTTTCTCACATACTCTGGTGCCTCACCTTTGACCATGTCCCCTGGAGGGGGAGACTTGGTGGCACTCGGAAGAAGGACAGCAGGTTACCAAGAAGAGACTTGATACCCTATGAACATATACAGGGGGAGGTAATCCCCCTCAGGAACAGTCATAGGGGAGGGGAATAAGGGGAAAATGGGAGGGAGGGAAGAATGGGAGGATACAAGGGATGGGACAACCATTGAGATGTAACAAGAATAAATTAATAAAAGAGAAAAAAATAGAGAGAAAATAAGAAAATATACACACATACATACATACATACATACATACATACATACATACATACATATGTACATACACACACACACATACACCCACATACATACATACAGGTAATACTAACTAGAATGATCAGTTTGTATTTAGGAATAAATATATAATATACATATGCATGTATAACAACAATTAACCAAAGAATAGGTCATGAATTTGAAAGTCACAGGTGATTGGGAGCTGCTTAAAATGGGTGCTGGGATAGGAAGCCAGGTCTTATCCAAGAGCAGCAAGGAATCTTAATAGCTGAGCCATCTCTCCAGAGCCCAAGACCTTACTAAATCTTAAATAGCCCTTATAGAAACTACTGAATCACAAAACCACCTTATGAAGTAAATACTATTATTACTGTCTTTGTAAAGATGTAAACCATTAAGGTATGGGAAGATAAGCTGATTTCTCCCACTGAGCTAGAGAGATAGCTTGGCAGTTAAGACTCACATACTGCTCTTGCAGGTGACCCAAATGTGGTTCCCAGAATCCAAGACCAGGCAGTTCACAGCTTCCTGTAACCCTAGCCTCAAAGAATCCCATGACATCTCCTGGCTTCCCTGGGCACCTGTAACTCACACCCACACATCCACACATAGACACACATACATATCCCAACAGTGCACGGTGTTCTCTAAATATACCACCATACACATAATCTAAAACAAAATTAAAACCTTTAAAATAAAAGGAGCTTCTCAAGGATGAGAGAGTGAAATTCCACTTGAAAAGATAACCAATTGGTTTGTATCTACGGCCTGGTCAGGACACAGCCTAGAGAGAGCTACAAAGACAGCAGGGGCCTACAGAGTCAGGGTCCTACTTTTCCTAATGGAAGCTGTCCTTTTAGTTTCTTGTATATCACCTTCTGTGTATACGCTCCTTAAAGCAGTGCACACCCCACTGCTGACACAGACAGCTTCTCAACCTGGAAATTCATATCCTCACCACAATGCTTTGAGGCTCAGCTATTCAAAAGTCTCCCATTAAAGGGGAAGGAAGAGAGATCTAGTGCACTTAGCTGGCTGACCCAAGGTCATAAGGCCAGTTGAACAAAGATATATCCTGAACCTGATTCACAAGGCCTCTTCAACGTGTGTTTTTCTGTTCACTGTATCGTCATCAGTACAGAAAGCAATTGATTGATAAACCTGTGAAAAAGCAAGCAAGCAACTACTGGCATTTTAATCATCATAAGTATGTCTCTTCCAAAGAAATTAGATTGCTCCATTTTCTTCTTATTCCTCTTCTACTTAAAATACTACCTTCACTATGAAAGTATTTGGAAAGATGTCTTTGTGCGCTGTGTAAAGACTTTCTGTATTATTCAAATGCTGACTTCTTTGCTGACAGAGATCTGATTACAGGCCAGAATTTGGTATTGTCACTATTATGGAGCATGTCTAGCCTCAGTATTTTGTAAACATTGTTCTCCATGATTGGTTAAGTAAAGAGCTGAACAGCCAATAGCTGGGCTTCTGAGCTCAGTGAGAGGGTGTGTGTGAGAGAGAGAGTCACTATCAGGACCTGGAGAAGCAGGTGCCAGGACAAAACTAAGATGGATGCAGGCCAAGCCAGTATTGCCGGGTTAGAAAGCTGAGTATCTGCCCAGCGATAGTACCTAAAGCTTACAATAAATATAAAGATCTCCATGTCATTATTCAGAGCAAGGGCAGGCATAGGAAAACCATATGGTTACAGAAAGAGATGCAGACAAGGGAACTGGGACAGCTTAGGCTCTATGAACAGTCCTGTGTTGGGGACTGTTCTCAGTTTCACGTTCTCTCTGAAGCCTCCAGTGGCTCTTGCTTTGTACTGCACATGTTTCTGTTCAGTAGGCCATAAAGAGTCCCCAAAGGAAAGCTGAGCAAGAGTTCTCTCCATCTGTCAGAGAGAAAGCTCAAGAGTGTGTACTGCCTCAGAAGGACAAGGCCTTCAGCTGGCTTGAGGAAAAAAACCTTTAATGATAGGCTGTCTGCACAGATGTGCAGGGTAAGGGAAAACAACATATTTTGGTTGTTGCTAATGATAATAAAATATGCCGTTTTTTATTTAATGAAAATGGCATCGTAATTTTAAGTCCTTTGCTTTTATATGACCTTTTCCCATCGAGCTCAAAATGGTTTATGACACTAGTGAAATAAAATTTAATGTCCCCAATCTGTGTCTGAGCAAGCTCCAAGAACCCCTGAGCTAGTGTATCAATAACATCAGATTTAGGACCTTATGTTTCAAACCCTAACTTTTACTCGTACATTTCCTGCTGTTTCTCGATTCTCTCAAATAGATGAGGAATCATCTGCTTAAACTTGGTGACTGAGGAATGGCTCTGCTGGTAAAATGCTTGTTCTGCGAGCACGAGGACCTGAGTTTGGAGCTCCTTCAGCTCAGCATGGTGGCACGTCGTATTCCCAGAGCTAAGGGTCAGAGATAGGTAGATATCTGGGACTTGCTACCCTCCAACCCCAACCCCCCGCCAATCAAGCCCAAAAGGGTACACTCCAGGTCCAGTGAGAGACTCTGCCTCAACAAATAAAGTGGGAAGTGACTGAGGAACACATCCCAACCCAACATCAGCGTCTGGTCGCTACACATACTACCATACACATGTGCACACACAGGCGTACACTGTATACACACAAAAGAGAAAGAAGAAAACTTCAAGTGCTTGCTTCACACTTTGGATCTCCCTCTGCTATTTGTAAGCACCCCGACTAGTTGATGCTGGTCTAATACCACCCAATGATGGGGTTTGGGCAAGGAGAGGAGCGGAATGTTTACTCAAGCCTCATTAGAAATGAATTTACCTGCTGATTTCTTGAGGAAGACTCGTAAGTCGATTGCCATTCAGATTAAGTAGAACCAATTCTTGCAAGCCATCTGTTAGAAAATAATTTGTCACTTTAGCCATCTGGCAGGAAATAAGTTTTAGCCTTTCTACACACACACACACACACACACACACACACACACACACACATACACCTTTGGATTCCTTTTGGATTCTTGCCTTGGCCAAGGTTCTGTTGGCTGCTGAAAACAGACACTCTCAAAAACTAGTTAAGGTAGAAAGAGGAAATGTATCACACAGTCACAAAGCTAAGACATGGCATCTGAGGACAAAGACCAGAACCAGGCTCAACGCAAGCTGGACTCGTGAAAAGGCAGAACCAGAAGTAGAGTTCCCTTTCTCCTGAGAGCATCTCTCAGCTTCCCCATGGATAGGCTCTCCGCCTCCGCCTTGTCACAACCTTTCTTTTTCATGAACCTCCCGGATCTATTTTCCACTCACATGTGGCCACCCCACAACTCCTATCACATGGCAGAGTTCTCAACCAGAAACTCATGCAGTAAATCATGATGTTCCTAAGCGTCTTCATGCAGGGAGACCACCATGAAATCAGCTCCTGGAAATTGTTACAATTTAGAATGAACTGCATTTTTTGCTTCATCTTTATTTAAAGCAAACAGAAAGGAAAAAATGTCAGATTTTTAGGCTGTTTTTCCACACCCAATTCAAAATACTTAAAAGAGGAACAGAATAGACGCACTTTACTTACAAACTAGATATCCTATGTGAGTCTGTGTCTCGTGTCATGTGATATTTTTCAGGAAAAAAAAAGAAGTTAAATTGTTTTAGTCCTTCATAATTTTAAAGAAAGGAAGCTTATGGTTGACTTAGCTGTGGAGTAGGTTTGTGAGCTTAGTGAGTCTGCTCTGCTCCAGCAGGGTTATGGCTATGAAACACAGGGGTCTGCAGGATGGATTTTATCAAAGTACATTATATTCACATATAAAACTCTCAAACAGTACTTGGAAAAAAAAAACCTTAAAAATGCTGGGCACAGGGGTGCACACCATTGATCCCAGCAGTTGGGAGGCAGAGGCAAGTGCATCTCTGTGAGTTTGAGGCCATCCTGGTCTACAAAGCAAGTTCCAGGACTTCCAGGACTATTACTCAAAGAAACCCTGTCTTAAATAAATAAAAACATAAATAAATACAATGATAAAAATTATTAAAAATGTAAGTGTTGCTTCAGAAATTCCTTAATCGCTGCACCTTTCTATATGAAATTAATGAGCATGAGGGGTTAAGTGCAGTGCTGCATCCTAACTTACCAAAGACTCCAGGAGCAATTCTACAAATCCTGTTCCCAAACAAATGAAGCTTCTTCAGGGATTTAAGGTGTTTCAACTCTTCAGGGACTTCTTCAAAGAGGTTGTTTCCCATATTTAGTAATGTCAACTGTAAACATACAGAAATAGAAAGTATTTGTACATTTTCTGCTTCCAAATGGGAAAAGCAGTCAGTTAAGACCTTTTGCTACGATCTGTATAACTGAAGAAAACATAAAGATATTATTTGTATCCACTTTCTGAAGTTGGCACATAAAGATTTGTTTCGTCGTAGCATTTTCATGCTTGTATTCACGCTAATTAGTTCTTCTTCATTCTCCTTCCCCACAGCCCTTCCCTTCTCTACCCCTTTTGTCATCCATAATTCCTGCATATATTTCCTTTCAGTTTATTATTATATTATTATTATTATTATTATTGCATTACCTTCTCCCAGCCCCAGCTGCTCCGCCTTACAACTTGATCTTCTCCCATGGCCTCCCCCTTCTTTCTCCCCTCTCTCTCCTGTCTCCCCCCCCCCCCCCCCCCGCCGTGTTCCTAAAAAATGTCATGATTTCTTTCTTGTTGTTATTTCTTTTTCTTTAATGGCTAAATAAAATTTCATTTTGTATGCAGCATATTTTCTTTTTAAAAATGTTCTCTCGTATATTACATCCCAACCACAGTTTTCCCTTCCCTCCACTCTTCCCAGCCTGACACACACACACACACACACACACACACACACACACACACCCCTCCACATGCACTCCTCCATTTCCGGTCAGAAAAGGGCAGGCCTCTCAGGGATATCAACCAATCACAGCATATCATGTTACAATAAGATCAAGCAGCTCCCCTCATATCAGGGCAGGACAAGGCAACCAAGTAGATGAAAAGGGGTTCTAAAAGCAGACAAAAAAAAATGTCAGAGACAGCCCATGCTCCTAATGTTACATGTCCCACAAAAAAAACACAAGCTACACAACCATACGTATGTGCAGAGGTCCTAAGTCAGCCTCATGCAGGCTACCTGGTTGTTGGTTCAGTCTCTGTGAGCCACTACAAGCCCAGGGTAGTTGTTTCTATGGGCCTTTTTCTTGGTAGCACATTTTCTTTAGCCATTCATCAGTTGATGAAACTCAGAACAATTTCATGTTTTAACTATTGTCAATAATGCAGCAGTCACCATGGATGTGCAATTCTCCATGCTGTGTTCACTTACAGCCTTGCAAGCACATACCAAGTAGTAATATAGTTGAGCCATATGCTATTTGTTTTCACTTTTTTGAAAAAACTCCACACTTATTTCCATAATGGCTACAACCATTTTATACTCCCACCAATGGTGAATTAGTACTCCCTAATACACACACACACACACACACACACACACACACACACATACACACACACACACACCACACCACACCAACCACCTTTGCTGGCATTTGGTCTTGTTTTCTTGGGGATAGCCATTTATAGTGAGATAAGCTGAACTCACAAAGCAGCTTTAATTTCCAAACTTTTTGAAGACTTGACATTCCAAATATTTGTCGTTCATTTGTGTTGGTTCTTTTGAGAAATGTCTGCTCAGCTCATTAGTCATTTGTGTGATCTGGTGTTTCATCTTGCAGCTCTTTACGTACTTTGGATGTTATCCCATGTTTGATGCAATCAGTAAAGAAAGTTTTACTATTAAGCTATCTCTTCACTCGGATGGTTATCCTTCATTGTATTTACCAGTTTCTAAGAGGTTTCTGGTACAGGCAATCATTAAAAATATTTTAAGATGGGATCATGTCTTTTTCTCATTAAAATCACTTTTTTGTTTTGTGAGACAGGATCTTACTCTGAACCCAGGTTGGCCTGTAAATCACTCTTTATGTCAAGGATAACAGGCCCAAGCCATTATACCATGCTTAAAAGTCGTTCTTGCTTAAATTTCTGAAGGATTTGTTTGTTTTAAAGGGGTCACTTGGTACTAAACATGAAATGTTCCCCCATACTGCACTGATATTAAACATAATGAATCCAAAAAACAAAAAACAAAGATGGGATCATGTCATGCAAATAAGAATACTTTGTTCTCTCCCTTTTCTGTTTGTATCTCTTTGATTTTTTTCTCTGCTCTTGCTCTACTGCTCTATTAAGATGTCAAGGCTGGGCCTGATGGTACATGCCTTTAATCCCAGCACTTGGGAGGCAGAGACAGGCGAATTGATGTGAGTTTGAGGCCAGCCTGGTCGACAAAGGGACTCTAGGACAGCCAGGGCTACACAGAGAAACTGTCTCAAAAAAAAAAAAAAAAAAAAAAACCAGAAACAAAAACAAAAACAAAAAAAATTTCAAGCACTGGGCCAAGAATAGTGGTGTACCTCCAATTAAGCAGAGCACTTGGGAGGCAGACACAGGTGATTCACTATGAGTTTAAGGCCAGCCTGGTCTATGTAATGAGTTCCAGGCCAGCCAGAGATATGTGGTAAGATCCTGTCACAAATAATAAAAAAACAATAATTTATTGTCTTTGAGCACTATATTAAATAATAAAAGTAGGTGTCCTCATCTCATTCCCAAATTTAGAAGAAATCCCATTTATCTTTTAGCAATATCAGGTATAATGTTTTTGCATATACCTCTTAATATGTTAAGATATGTTCCTTGTAGTCCTGTACTCTTCAGACAAGGCCTTTTCTGCATCTACGAGGTGGTCTACTGTCATTTCGGTGCTTATGTGTTATACTCTATTGTTGTTTGGGCAATTTTGAACCAATCTTGCATCCCTGGAGTAAAACCATCTTGGCCATGATGTGTAATCTTTGGAATGTGTTCATGAGTACAAAATGCAAGAGTATTATTGAGAATCTCTGTTTAGGGTCATCAGGGAAACTGATGTATAGCTTTATGTGTGTACCTAACCCAGTTTGGCTTTCAGGGTCGTAAGGATTTTATAGAATACGTTTCTCAATATTCCTTCCCCTTCTGTTTTGTGGGAAACTGTGAGGGGCACTGGTGTTAAGGCTTCTTTGTAGGTGTTGGGAGAATTCAGCAATGAGTCTACTTGTTACTGCTTCTAGCTCGTCGCCCTGCTATAGATTTGTGTACTTTCCTTGGATTAATTTTGTAGGTCTTTCATTCCTAGGAATAATAAAAATTTAGGCAATTTACAATTTACATATGCCACCTAATATGTGTTAGACCTTTTTAATGACATAGTGAAATTTTTTTTTACTATTAAGCAAGCTATCTCGTCACTCTGATGACTATATTCTCTGCTTTTCTTGAGTGATATAAACAAATATAGAAGGGTAGACAGTTTTTTCAATAAAAATTCTTTTATAAATAAACTATGAACTTAAAAAATATCTGATTTTATCTTATTATATTCCATTTTTTAAAATATCATTTGATTTTATCTTATTATATTCCATTCTATTATTATCCCTTAGATGCTTGCTTGTTTTCTAATGAGAGACAGAAAGGGGGTGGATCTAAATAGAAGAGGAGGTGGGGAGGAACTGGGAGAAGAAAGAGAAAACTACAATCATAATATACTGCATAAAAAACTATTTTTAGGGACTGGAGAGATGGCTCAGAGGTTAAGAGCACTGGCTGTTCCCCCAGAGGTCCTGAGTTCAATTCCCAGCAACCACATGGTGGCTCACAACCATCTCTAATGTGATCTGGTGTCTTCTTGTGGCAAGTAGGCGCACATGCAGGCAGAATGCTGTATAAATAATAATAAATCTTTAAAAAATAAATTTAAAAAAAACTATTTTTAATAAAAGAAAAAATGTCACTTGAATTTTTAATATTTTTAATCATTTTTTATGTGTTTGGGTGCTTTGCCTACAAAAGTATGCTCTGTACACACAGAGGACTTTTAAAAGGTGTTGGGTCCCCTGGAATTGTGATTAGAGATGGCAGTGGGTCTCCGTGTGAGTGCTGGGAATTGAATGAGTACTCTGAAAGAGCAGTCTATGCTCTTAACTTCTAAGCCATCTCTCTGAGCCCTCAATTTTTAACTTTTACCTTACTACACACTTGTTTGTACATGTTTGTAAATTCAGTGAAGTTTCATATCCTAATTACTCATAGTAAAGATTTGCCTCCATATATATTTTCAACTGAGAATTAAATTATCTTCTGTTTTAAAGTCTATGAACCCCCTTAGACAATTTATTCAGAAGGTGGAGTTAAAATATATGCACCTAGCAATTTGAGGGGAAAGATTTAACACAGAGTCTGCAGCTGAGTCAGTTTTGTATTACTAGTGTAATTCATTGTCACCACACATCTTTGCCTGGGCTCTTCCCCGCCTTGGCAACCCCATTCCCTCCCTTACATATACTACTCCAAGAGAATAGCCTTAGTAAATTCCAGAAGTTTGTGTCTGAGGCTTTCCAAAACACACAGTGTCACAGAAGTCATGAAAAAAGAAAATGAAAACTCTTCTAAGGAAGGAAGGTGAACTGAAATCAGAGCAGAGAAATAACCACGGATTTAGTAAGACAAAAAGTCATCAGTTGCTGTGATGGCAGGGGGGATGTTGGGGAAGAAGTCTGTAGGAGGGGGCTGTGGAGAAAACAAAAGAACAAAGACAATGACTTTTGAGACACTTTTCCTATTACAAGAAACAAGAGCCAATGAGATGGCTCTGAGGAAAAGTGTTTGCTTACAAGCATGCCACTTGGTGCCTGGGGAGAGAACTGACTCCCCAAGTTGCTTTCTACACATCAGCATGCGTGTGTGCGTGCGTGCGTGCGTGCGTGCGTGCATGCGTGTTGTATGTGCATGTGTGCGTTTGTAATAACAAAGAAAAAAGAGCCCATGAATTGGAGACAACAGAGCGAGGAAGTTGGCTGGATGAGATTGGGGGAAGGAAAAAGGAGAAATAATTTATAATTTCAAAAATAGATTTTTTTTTTAAAAAGAAAGTTTTGTTGTTTTGAAGACACTTTATTCTGTAGCCCAGGCTGACCCATAAAAATGTCTCAAAGTCATTGCAATCCTCCTGCCTCAGCTTCCCACATCTAGAAGATCATAAGTATGAACCACCATGCCTGCCCAAAAGGAAGTCTTTACTTGCTTTTAAACTTGTAACTATCTCCTAAATGCCAGGCAGCAACAACCATACTCTGTCATCACGAAAAATGCTAAGGTTCAGCATAAACTACTAAAATTATATAGGAAGTTCCAAAGACTAAGGCAAGGATTGAATTATGGTTGAGAAACGCCTCCCCACACAGATGTTTCATCAGTCCACTTGTATTTATTTTATTTATTACCTATTCGTCACTCTCTTGAATGCTAGCAGTGTTGCCATAAGTAAGATACTTAAGAAACTCTGATGACCTAGTGTTGAAGTAAGACAGACAACAAGTTTTTAAAAACTCATTTATTTCTGTTAGTATTAAGTGCTAAATGTGCAGAAAACAGGGTAAAGAGATGCTCAAATGACTCAGAGTTGGACTGGAGTCACTGGGGAAGGTCTCTTTGTAAAGGAGTTGTTCAAAATGGAAACTTGGGGGTTCTCTGACAAGGCTGATCCTAGCATAGGTTTCAGTGAAACACCATGGTTACATATGGCTTCTAAAGAAGCTTTTTATGCACACAACAACCAACTTGAAGTTCTTTGGCTTGCACTACTTCAATAATTATCTCCAGAATGAAGTTATACTGTATTCTCTCAACAATCCGATCTGGTTGCAAACCCCAAGTGATGGCATTGCTATCTTCATATTTTTCATTAGCACATTATGTAGAAATTAGTGCATCTAACAATTAGAAAAAACTTGTGTAAGTCACATAACACGCAACTGTAGCTTTTATCTCACTAGTATCTCTTTTCCATCCATTAGTACTCTTAAATTTTGTGTTACATTTAAAAATTAGGTGAGGGTGCACATGCCACAGAGTCATAGGACAACTTTCTGGAGTCATTTCTTTCTGGGGATCAAACGTGGGTTGTCAGGCTCGGTGGCAAGCACCTTTCCTCACTGAGCCATCTCACTGGTCCAGCTGTCACCTTTTGGCGCTCAGCTATAGAGCTCAGTACCTCTTACCCAGTTCTTCCCACAGCAACCATAAACCACAGCTGTATTCCCACTCCTCTTATGTAATATTTAAAAATGTTGAAGAATTGCTATCATGCTCTCTGAATTTGATCCATCTTTCCCTTTATTTTCCTTAGGACATAGTTTCCAGACCCCCCCTGACCACAATGGCCACTTGCTAATCGCTGCAAATGCTCCTCTCAGGAAACATGGTGTCTAGGGTGACAGGGACAATTAGTTGGTAGGACAAATGCTGGAGACAGTGCACAAATGCTTGGGCAGATAAGTACACTCTCGTGACTGCAGTCTAAATATCATATACTCTTGGCAGTGGTGGCAAGCACTCCACTCACTGAGCCATCTCACCGGCCCATCTGTTATCTTTTATTAAGCTATAGCACTCTGTACATCTCACCCAGTTCCCACGGCAACTGTAAACCACAGTTTTATCCCCACTCATCTTACATAATGTTTAAAATTTTTGAAGAATTGTTACTGTGTCCCCCAAACGTGATCCATCTTTCCCTTAACCGTTTATTTTCCTTAGGACATAGCTGTTTTATTTATTTAAATGAGGCACATTACTTGTGCATAATTTTCCCCCCTGTGACCAAGAATAACACCAACAAGCCTACGCTGTCAAGCATATTACCCACATCCTGGGCTTGTGCAATGGATTCCTTTCTTAACCTAAATGCAGGAATTTACATTTATCCCTGTAAAAACTGCATCTTGTTGCCTTTGGCTCCGAAGACATCTCCAGTAGATCGCGCTTAGATCAAATTCTGAAACTTGGTGATACCCATGAATAAAGAGGGTCAGCTTTTCCCTTCCCTGCTTTTGATAATATACCTGATTTTAGGGTCACCTAGAATTTTTGTCAGGAATCAAATCCTAACATCAACGTTCCTCATGCGTGCAAGTCTCACACTCCACTCCAGTCACCCTTATTTCCTGCCTGCCTCAGATGCTCAGCTGACTTTATAACGAATGTTACTGCCTAAGTCCTCTGCCTAATCCTACTAGAGTATGTCTGAACAACTGTTCCCATAATCAGTCCATGCAGAGGTTGTTGTCCATCAAATCCTGTTTCCAAATATAAAGACCCAGAGCCAGACATGAGAGGAGAGACAGACAGAGAGACGACAGACAGAACTTGGGAACACTCAGCCCTAAACAGTATGTTTCCAGCAAATCCTCCTCCTCAGAGCTCAGGGAACCCGATGAAGAAGAGGTAGAAAGAATAAGGGGCAGAGGCAGCAAACAAAGCCATCTAAATGAGCAAAGCCATGCGAGCTCACAGACTGAGGCAGCGCGCACAGGGCCTGCACAGGTCTGCACCAGGTCCTCTGCGCTTTTATTATGGCTTCCAGTTTAGTGTATTTATGGGATGTCTGAGTATGAGAACAAGTGGGCCTCGAATTCTTCCATATGCTTTAGTTTTTTGAGTCAGGGTTTCTCTGTGTAGCCTTAGCTGTCCTGGACTTGGTTTGTAGACCAGGCTGGCCTCGAACCCACAGCGATGCGCCTGCCTCTGCCTCCTGAGTGCTGGGATTAAAGGCGTGTGCCACTGCACCCGGCTGGGTCTCTGATTCTTGCACCTTCTCTTGGGCTCGTTTCCTTCTATTGGTTTGTCTTGTCTACCTTTCATGTGATAGTTTTTGTTTTGAGGTGAGAGGGTTGGGGCTTGACTTTTTTATTATTTATTTACTTTACATTCCTGTTGCACCTTCCCCTCCCTCCTCTCCTCCAAGTCCCTCCCTCTCACCTCCCCTATGCACCCCTCCTCCCCTTCTCCTCCATAGTCCCTTTGCAGTGTTCTTCCACTTACTGACAACTCTCCTACGCTCACATTAGGGCTCTCTCTGTCTCTCTGTCTCTGTCTCTACCTCTGTCTCTTTCTGTCCCTTCCCTTCCCTGCCCCCCCCATAAAGCACTCTAAAGACAGACCTAGGATAAAGAAGCCTAGGTTCAAATCACTTCACTCTATATGATTTCTTAATACCAAGCATTAAACTAAGCCAGTTCCCTACTGAAGAAATTGAAGGGAATAACAGAAATAAAAAAGATAAGAGTCTCACCGGGTGCAGTGATGCCTGCCTGTCATCCCAGCACTCTGGCTGGCAGAAGCTGGCAGAGCTCTGTGAGTTCAAAGCCAGTCTGGTCTACAGAGTTGAGGGCAGCCAAGGCTACACAGAGAAACCCTGTCTTGAGAAACAAACAACCATAGAGTCTTACCTAATAGAAGGATAAGAAAACAATAATAGAGCCACAAAAAGAAGACAAAGTCATGACATGTAGCTCTGGAGGTTTCTTTCCTGAGCAAGTATACTTTGTAACATGTGACTTTTTACTATGCAACTATTACTCAAATATGAAGACATAATATAGACAACTTCAGATATACAAGGGACCTAAATATTAACTATATCATAGCCAGACTAGGATGATATATGGAAATCGTATTGTAGAAGAAAGATAGCCTGCTGGTCACGCAGGCACATGGTTGTAATTCTAACAATCCAGAGGCAGCAGTAAATGAGGTAATAGGAGGAAAAAGGTAAAGGGGAAAAGTGAGGAGGAAAATACAGGTTTCAGAGAACAGCTGAGTCCACTGTAGGGTGAGAAGACGTGATGCCCTGGACTACAGCACTCAGCAAAGCCAGAGGACAGTCAGCTTAGTTAAGGGCAGGAGAATGGATGCTCCCGGAGGAAACTACCACAGAGAACAGGTGCATATGAACATTATATGACATCACTTTGGGGAGAAAAAAAAGGAAGCGGTGACAATGTGAAGGTACAAGAATTAAAGGAGTAAATGAGGAAGTATAAAATAAGTGATCTCATTTTTTTTTTAAGTATAAAGACAACAAGAAGGGTCAAGGGACAAAAATGTATTAACTGACTGAGTAGCAATGTACATTGTAGAACTCTCTAAGGCAAAGTAAAGGCTTGATGATGGTTACAACTGAACAAGATGTCAATGCTATAAAACTTATAACTGTTGATGCCGCCACCAAAGCAAGGCCAGAGTGGACTGCACATGCTGGAACTGGCGGCTTACACAGGGGGGAGTACAGACTGAAACGGTCTAAATGTATTGTCATGCTAAATTGACAACAACTATGAAGAAACTAAGCTTGTCATGTACTTGCACCTGGAATTTTAAGAGCAGGAATTAAAGCAGGGCATGGTGGCGCACATCTGTAATCCCAGCACTTGAGTGGCGAAGTCAGTCATTCTGTGAGTTCAAGGCCAGCCTGGTCTACAAAGTGAGTCCAGTACAGGCAAGGTGACACAGAGAACCCCTGTCTCAAATACATTTTTTTTTTAAAAGGAATTAAAATGGACAAGCCAAAGAAAAAATCAATTATACACTGAAGTGAGGTCTGGGACTGGACGTGGCGTGAGAGAGAATTTTAGAATAAGCTTTTTAACAATGAAATTGTAACATTTTTTAACAATGAGTTTTCTTATAACAATATGCAGTGCTTTTTAATAGAACAAATTCAAGCAGGAAAACAAATCAGTTCCTCGTTTTTAATGAGAGCTCAAATGCTTTTGCTTGCTCATCTGTCCAGAAAAGCATGAGTCCCTGTCTTAAAGCTGTAACTACACCATTTGAAGTCGGTGTAACTACCATACTATTGGCCCATCTCTTTGGAGGACATAGCTGAAAATTACAGAGTAAGTGGTATCAAAGGTACAGGAGGCAGTGTGAAAACAACACATCAATTCTTCAACCTTTAGTAAGTGGCAACGACTGAGGCATTTATAGGCTCTTTTGGTGTTGACTGTGAAGAAGTCAACAGCAAGAAAACTTCAAGGTTTGCCTCCTCCTAATCTCAAGATTTTTAGCAGCTGGAATCAGGCATTACCAGGCAGAACCGGTTAACACAAGCATCTGGAACTCATTCGTGTCCACTGCTTCTCTTTGAGAAGGGTACTCTATTTTAAATATTAACCATCTTCTAAAGGCTGTCTTAGAGGGAGAAATTCCTTTTCTATTCCTATCAACCCTCCACTTGAAGTCCCAGCCAGCTCTAGGAAATGAAAAAGTAACTCCCTCTCCAACATGTCTTAATTCCATATGTACAGACTTCAGGACAGTCCCCCCAGGGGGTGGGCACAGTCTTGCCTGAACCCTCAAAGCCTATTTCCAGATGTGAGCCCCAAGGTAGACAGACTACTAGATCCAGGCTTCCAACCTCTTTCCAGATGACAGCCTGAAGGAAGATGAGCATAGCAAAGATCGAAATCTGATTCCAGATGTGGGCCAAAGGGCACAGGAGTAAATTGCAACATCTTTCCTACCATGTGTAATGCCCAGAGCGAGAACAGCTACTCACGCCTCTCCAACAACACTTCATATGGTCTCCAGGGAGCTAAGCCTACAAAGGTCAAAGTGCCAGTGCTCTGTCACTCACCACTTTTATCTGTTTTTAATCCTCAAAACACACACCCCTCGAAAGAACTAAGATTCCTCACCTTGGTCAAGGTGCTTAGCTCTGGGCACACTTTGCTGATCAAATTATTTTGAAGATATAGAGTCCTCAGACCAGGCAGCCTTTCTAGTGCTGAGGGCATCTTTGTCATCTTCTTCCTACTCAAAGTAATGATCTTAGTGTTAGTGCCTCCCTTCAGTGCTGTTAACAACAACCTCTCAGCCATGATTTTTCAGGAAGTGACCATTATGGAGGTGTGTTCATTATATATCTTTAGAACATCTAATTGCAGAATTGTTGTGTCATAGAAGCAAAACCACTCCCCATTATGATGAAGTAGGAGATGTTGGAGGATTTTCTGGGTTGAGGAAGGAAATAGGCACTGCAGGTGGGGCCAGAAAGCATACAAGGCAAGGCTTGGGTACCTAGATTTGTCCATGCCAGACACATGGCTGTTATCAAATACTGAGATCACATCAGGATACCGGGCCAGCTTTGGAGGTTTTCCACCAGTTTAAGGTGAGGAACACTAAACAATTGGGGGGAAGAGGGAGTAATGTAGAATGGACTGAAACATTTCCTAACACTGAGGCCTTGGAGTTCCTAACAGCATTTTATAAAAGGATGGAAAAACTCATTAATCATACTTGGAGTGGGTGGGACATCAGCTTAGTCTAAAAACCAATAAAGAAGAAATGAATCAAGCATTTATTATATTATTCCAATACACACTGCATGTCAGTATATTCAAATAGTTCATAGTTTTCATTCATACCGAAATTGAAGCTGGTAAATAAACTTCAACAAGCCTTAGAAAATTAATCATTTCTCCAAGTTCTAATGTAATAAAGAACTTATGCAAATATCATGATTGCTAGTTTGGTAGGAATGAGGTTAATAACCCATTAATTTTAGCCATTTAAAACTGAAAGTTGGTCCAGGACAGCCATGGCTAACACAGAAACCCTGTCTCGAAAAACCAAAAAAAAAAAAAAAAAATTAATAATAATAATAATAATAATAATAATAATAATTTTTTTTAAACTGAAAGTTGGGGCTAGAGAGATGGCTCAGGGGCAGGGCACTGACAGCTCCTCCAGAGGTCCTAAGTTCAATTCCCAGCAACCACATGGTCGCTCACAACTATATATAATGTGATCTGATGCCCTCTTCTGGCCTGCAGCTGTATGTGCAGGCAGAGTACTGTATACATAATAATAATTAAATCGGAATGGGAGAATACAAGGGATGGGCTAACAACTGAGATGTAATATGAATAAATTAATTAAAAATAATAATTAAATCTAAAAAAAACCAAAAAAACAAAAAAATGAAAGCAAAAGGCTTAGTGGTAGCATGCCTGTAATCCCAGCCTCTGTTGGGGTGCATGTCTGTAATCCCAGCATTCCGGGAGACAGAGGCAGGTGGATCTCTGTGAGTTCAAGGCCAGCTTGGGCTACAGTGAGTAAAGAACAGCCAAGATTATATACAGAGAAAACTTACATCAAAAACCAGAAATAGGTAGGTTGAGGGGGGAGGGGTGGGAAGAGAGGAAGAGAGAGACTGAAAGGATCATGTGGATGAAAGGACCTGATAGGATGATGCAGCCAAGAGTACAGCTGAAATGCTCTTGCATAAAACTAACCCTGCACCTAACAGTGGTCTTGTGGTCTAACAATACATACAGAAAAGTGAGGCATGGAGAGCAAGCTGAAGTTACCCCCAGAGGATCATTCAGCCACGTGGAAAGTTCTAGAGCAGTGGTCCTCAAACTTCCTGATGCTGTGGCCCTTTAACAGAGCTCCTCATGCTGTGGGGACCCCCCCCAGCCATAAAAGCACTTTGTTTGCTACTTCATAACTGTAATTTTGATAGTTATGAACTGTAGTGTAAACAGAGGATTGCCAATGTGAGTGGTGACCTAGAGTTTGAGACCTGCTGCTTTATCAGGGAAAACTGCATGCGTGCACGCGCGCACACACACACACACACACACACACACACACACACACGCACACATGCCTCACATATACATAAACATGAGTACACACATGTACACATACACAAAAAAGAACCTTTTAAAAATCTGTCATCACCTCTTATTTGTTTGTTTATTTATTTATTTTTTATGTATACAGTGCTCTGCCTGCAAGTATATCTGCACATAGAAGAGTGCATTAGATCACATTATACATAGTTGTGAGCCACCATATGGCTGCTAGGAATTAAACTTAGGACCTCTGGAAGAGCAGACAGTGAGTGCTCTTAACCTCTGAGCCATCTCTCCAGCCCCCGCAACATCACCCCATAAGTGACTATTGTGTGTCCAGAACTGTAGATGGTACCCAAACACTGGAAAATTGCTAAGCAACCTAAAGAGGAAAAGAGGGCACTATAACCTGATCCTGCTTTCTACTAATCTGACATAGACAGCAATGTAAACTTTGACTCTTTCATATACAGCAGGTAACCAATAGTATAAACACAACCTGCTCTAGTTATCTGTTGTTATGAAACCACCCTACAATTATTTACAACACTTATTTATTCACCAATCTTCATTTAGGCCAAGCTTATGTTTGCTCCCTTTGGTGACCACTGTAGCAGCACAAAGGCTAGACCAGCAGAAATCAGCTAAAAGTTCACTTCCCAGCATCTTGCAAGAGATGCTGGTTTTTGACTAGGACCTTCTGGTGCTCAGCATGGACATGTGGCTTGGCTCTAAGTATCAATATCTCAAGACAGAAAGGAGGGTGGAAACATGAACTCCATGGCTCAGCTTGAAGTCATGGGGCATAACTTCAAAACAATCTTTGGGTTAGAAAGAAGCAAGTCACTGACGTCTGCCCATATCTCAAGTGAAATAAATTAAATGCTCTTGGCAGCAAGTAAGAAAAATAAAGTTGTGGTCATGTTTTAAAAACCAACCATAACCCTTCCCAATCTTTCATATATATATATAAAGCTTGCTTATATTGAACACTATACAGACAAAATCTTGACTGGCTTCTGAGAATAACATTTGCAAGGCTTATCCATGCAAAAGCACACACCATTACTTAACTTTTACTGCTAAGTAATATTCCAGTATACCTACTTTTCACTTTTGACTGACTCATCTTTTCATCTGCTTCAAGGGCATTTGGGCTGTTTCTGCTTTTTGGCTATTAGAAATAACACTGATTGAAGGAAGCATTAAAAGTGTAGACATTTTCATTTAACTAGGTTATAAACTCAGGAATGAAATCATTATGCCGAAACAGTACTAGTGCACTCTTTTGGAGGCATTTTCATGGTAGCTGTCCCATTTCATTGTGGTAGGCACAGTCAGACGAACAGGACAGTAAGGTTTATGTTTCATTTAGCATGATTCCTTTCTATCCAAACTAACACAAATCTTTTTAAAAACTTCAATGGGTCTTTCACGTGTTTAGCAAGCTCTATCAAGCAAGAGCTACATCCACAGCTGCCTCCAGCATGTGCAGTCCCTACCTTGGATTTCTTTTGTTTTGTTTTGTTATGTAGCACAGTGATGCACGCCTGTAATCCCAGCACTCAGGGAGGAAGAGGCAGAAGCAGGCAGATCTCTGTAAATTCGAGGCCAACCTGGTCTACAAAGCAGGTCCAGGACAGACAATGCCACACAGAGAAACCCTGTCTCAAACAAACAAAATGTTATAATAGGGGGGTGAGGAGAAGCAGCAGAGCATGCATATGAAGGTCAGAGGTCAACCTGTGGCAATCGGGTCTTTCTGTGCACCTGTATGACGCAGGGACTGAACTTGGGTCACCAGCCTGCTGGCAGAGCCGCCTCCCCAGCCCTCTATCGTGGATTTCCAGGTGAAACTGCTATGGAATTGTATCATTAAGATTCTAGCCACTCACTTGTGCTCTTTCAGCTTCCTGTGGTCTAAACAAGTCCACACATCATCAGCTTCATCATCACACTGCTTTACAGTTTCTTAGATCTGCCCTATCTGGAAGACATGTCTTACTCCGAGCATCCTGTACTATCTGGAGAGACTAGGTACAGGAAAGAGAGCTGACAGAATGATGCATGGGATTTGTTAGAGTGCAGTGCAGCCTGAGGTTGGACGCATCCAACAACGGCTGCCTCCCAATAAAAAGTCCAAGAATCCAATACTTGCTCATTAGGTCCAGCACAAGGCCAGAAGTCTTAGCTGGGCTTCAGTAGGTGTAGGACTCCTTTAGAAGCAGGCTCTCCTGCAAGTGAAGAAATGGCCTTGCCTGTGAGAACAAGGACAGGCAAAGGTAAAAAGCAAAAGCTTCCTTCTTCCATAACCTTTATACAGGCTGCCACCAAAAGGTGTAGCACAGATTTGAAGGTGGGTCTTCCCACCTCGCAAGACCCAATCAAGAAGATCCCTCACAGGTAGGCCGGGTGCAGTGGCGCACGCCTTTAATCCCAGCACTTGGGAGGCAGAGGCAGGCGGATCGCTGTGAGTTCGAGGCCAGCCTGGTCTACAAAGAGAGTCCAAGACAGCCAAGGCTACACAGAGAAACCCTGTCTCGCAAAACCAAAAAAAAAAAAAAAAAAAAAAAAAAAAAAAAAAAAAAAGGAAGAAGAAGAAGATCCCTCACAGGTATACCCAGTAGCTTGGGTTTTAATTAACTCCAGCTTTGGCAACTAAGTATAGCCACTGCAGTAGAAATGAAAGGGCTTATTGTTCAAACTCCCAAAGTTATGCTCCTTTCTATTTAAAATTTCTCATCTCGCTCATCCTGATAGCATTCTTGACGAAAGACTTAGAAATCTCTTACCTACAGCATACAGTTGGTGACAAATGTTCATTTCTCACCATTAAAGCAACTAGCCTTACTACACTTTCTGCTACATAGATGTTAACCTTTCTTTTTTTTTTTTCCTCAGCTCTTTAACTCTTCACCAGTAGCCTCCTACTATGACACATCTCCCACTCATAATCTATACAAGACTGGTCTTAGACTCAAGGCCCACTCCCAAAACTCACTTAGGTATTTTTGTTATAGCAGCAATTTTTAAAAATGAGACAAAAACCAGACACTGTGCAGAAAATGGGATTTATTGTGTAAACTTAACTTTGTGTAATTTAGGAGGCACTGCTATTAATAGGGGGCTATTGCTTCTGCTCCCAGTGCTGTGCCTGCCCTAAAAAGCTGAAGGAAATCTAACTGAAGTTAAGAGGAAACACAAGCTCCGCATAAATACACTGCAACAAGGCAGACAGCAAAACAGCAAGTGCATGCGGAGCCTTATCAGGCAGGCTTCTCTAGAGAAACCAACCAACCAGCCGTGTATGTGCTACATGTGGGGATTTAATAGACGGCTTACACGTTAGGGAAAAGGTAGCTTAACAATGGTTGTCCTTAAGATGACGAGGCGGAAGCCAGGAAGCCACTCAGCTTGCGGTGGGGGACCTCTCAGCTGTCTCAGTCTGGCACTGAAAGCCTGGAAGCTCTCTGGAGAGTTCATGCAGGAAGGTCACAGAAGCTGGAGTCTGATGGCAGAAGAGGATGACAGCCAAAGGAGCAGGAGAGGCACCAATGCTGGAAAGAGGCGCATTAGACAGACACAGCTTTTCCCTGGGCCCTCACTCTGGGAAGGTGACATCCACTTTTGAGGGCAGGCCTTGCCCCTCCACTAATCCTCTCTGGAAATGTTCTCACAGACATGTCCAGAAGCATGCCTGTAAGGTGCTTCTAAATATGGTCAAGTTAACACTCAAAATGGGGCATAATGCCCCTGCAACAACTGCTGTTTCCTAAGCTGTAACAAAAGATTTCTCTCTCTCCCTCTCTCTCCCTCTCCTCTCTCTCTCTCTCTCTCTCTCTGTGTGTGTGTGTGTGTGTGTGTGTGTGTAGCAGAAGCAGAACTGGCCTGAAACTACAAAAGACTCTGCTAAAACCCTGGCTTTACCAAATGCTGAGACTCACAGCCAAACTCTGAGGTGGAAAGCTGGGAATGTAATGGAAGAGCTGTGGGACAGAAGGACCTGAAAGGGACAGGGCCTCCACAAGGAGACCAACAGAGCCAACAACTCTGGGCCCAGAGGGACCTGCAGAGACTGATGCACCAATCAAAGACCATGCACGGTGAGGACCTAGACCTCTGGCTCAGATGCAGTCAACAGGCAACATAGTCTCCTTGTGGGTCCCATAATATGGGAAGTAGGGGCTGCCTGTGACATGGACTCTGGCGCACACTTGTTGATCATTTCCCCCTGGTGGGGCAGCCTTACAAGGCCACAGAGGAAGAGGATACAGGCAATCCAGATGAGACGTGATAGGCTGGGGTCAGGTGACAGGGGAGGGGGACTCCCCTTTCTGAGGCTAGTGGAGGGGGAAGGGGGATGAGGGAGGGACAGTGCTCCTATAGGGATGTAAAGTAAATAAATAAATAAATAAAATCCAGGCTTTGCAAAGGTGTTTCAGTACAATGTCCCAGCTGTCATATTCCTACCTGTTTGCCTTCTCCCCGCACAGCTAACAACAGAAAGCCACATAGCCTCTCAGCTGGATTGCTTTATATTTGCCCTCCACAGTCTCTGATCAAACTACACTGTCATCACACATCTGTCTTTTCTTATTCTTCTTCCGGGGCAGTGCTGAGAACTGAACTGAAGGCTTCACACACACTGGGCAACACTGTACCGCTGGACATCCCTAGCATCAGCTAACTCCCTTTCTACGATACAATCTGCATATCTACTGTAACGCAGTCTATGGCTCCTCGTTGCTTGTCTATTAAAATATCCCCAATAGTGCTAAAAAATGTCCGAGTCTAATGTCATGTACGTAAGAGTCCTTAGGAAAACACGCGCAAAGGCCTCAGGCACTCCCACCGCTTTGCTCATGCTATTCATTTGGCCATGGGGCCTCTGCTGTAAGAATAGTTTCCATAAAGCAGACTTCAAACTCTACTTAACCGTTTGGACCGTCTACTTTTTGTTCTTTTCCTACTTCGCCCTTGCTATTATATACGAAGCCACATTTGAATGACAATCTCCAGCAGTATAACTGACAAGAGCAGACACTCAACAGACGTTCACTAAGCTTAGGTGAACCAACAAAAAAGAGGGTCCAGCAATGTTGGAGCATCAAGAGGCTACCCAGGCCCTGCCCAAAGCACATAGTGCAGTTTACCACTGCTGCTTCCAGCCCTCCAGGCGGCGGCTCCTGCTCAGTGTTTGAGACAGGAGGACGGAGATGGGAAGCTGGGTTAGAGCTGTGGGTGAGCCTGTGCCTGCACCTGGCCATTCGGTAACAACTTGGGCTGTGAAGGGAGAGGGTACGTAGGAAGTCTTGGGATCTGACACTGGAGGACAGTCTGGGTTTATAGGCGTTAGTAACCTTGAAAATGGGATTTAAAAAAAAAAAAAGACAGAGTTTGCTTTTTCAGATTTTTGAGTTTGGACCTGTATGTTAAATACACCCCCATGTGTGGGCAGCTACAAATGAGAGGGTTGCTGAAATGCCTGCTGCAGAGCCTCACGGAATGCTGGCATTAGGAGATTTCCCAGCAAGCAGAAATCAAACCATTTGGCAAGAAAATTGAAAAATCATCAGCTTTTTTAAATGCCAGCCTGTGAACCCAGTACAGGACCAGAAGCGAAAGCTGGATGCTAAGCCAGACCAGAGTTAATGACTTACTATGTGAACTTCACCAAGCAACTGGCTCTATCTCCGTCCTCATCAGTAAAACAACAAGAGAATACCAGTCTAATCCACAGAGACTCGTGGGAAATAGCTACGAAATGGTTATAAATGACTTCGGAAATAAAAAGTGATGTGAGAATGCTAAATTATATATCCTAGGATGTCAACGTCCTTAAAGTGAAAACAGCCATTCATTTCACTAATACAGAAGAGGTTTGTTCCACTTACTAAAACTCTGTGATACAAAAATACCTGGCTAATTCTGAGTGTAACAAAGGCCCCTGTGACAAATTGACAGATTTTTGAAAGCCAGGGAAATGGATGAAAAACCAGTTCACAAATACAGATTATGAAAGAAACCAATGCATTTACTTGACTTGTTTTGGCAAGCTTATTCTGTGATTAAAGTGTGGTCTGGGACTTCGGGTAAAAGTTTTCAAACTAGCAGATGCTTCATGTACTCAAAACTGCGATAGAAATTCTCTATCCTATAATAAATGGCATTGGTTTCTCTGGGTTCACTTTTTAAAGCAAATATGGAAATAGAGGGTTTGATAGTAGGGCCTTGTACACCCACAGGCCTCCCTTCCCCTGAGAGACTTACTGATGACTAGCCATGTGGCATGTGCAAGTAGCTCATGTCTCTTCAGTCTCACCCTATTCATTATTGTTACAACAGGGATGGAAATCCCAAACCCTACATTGAGGAGGGAACAAGCGCATGCATGTAAACTATTAAGAACAGCTCCTGACACACAAAGAGTGTTCAATAAGTTCTGTTGGCTTTTGTGCAATCTTATATCCACAATTAAATCGCAATCTCCACTGTCATTTAACACTGAGATGTAAGCACCACTAGGGCTGGCACTGGTGAAAACATGCACATTACTTCATGTACCTGCCTCCCTGCTGCCACCGATGGAACAATAGCCTCTTCTTTATCCTTCTCTTAGTTCGAGAAGGTCTTACTGTGACTGGTCTAGAACTCACTCTGGTCCAGAGCTGGCCTTGAACTCAAAGAGACCCACCTACTTCTGCCTCCTAAGGGCTGGCAATAAAGCCATGCACCACCATACCTGGCTATCCACTTCTTTCTCCATCACTGATGCACTACATTAAATAGCTGAGTGCTTAAGTACCCTTGCTAAACCAGTTCAAGTGAAGAAAGGCTAGATGGACGATGTCAGAAATGGTACATAAAGAACTTTACGCCGAGCGTGGTGGCGCACACCTTTAATCCCGGTGCTCGGGAAGCAGAGGCAGGCGGATCTTTGTGAACTGGAGGCTAGCACGGTCTACAAAGGGAGTCCAGGACCGCCAAGGCTACACAGAGAAACCCTCTCTCAAAAAAACAAAAGAAGAAGAAGAAGAAGAAGAAGAAGAGGAGGAGGAGGAGGAGGAGGGGGAGGAGGGAGGAGGAGGAGGAAAGAACTTTACATGAGTTAGGAGACTGGCTCTCTATGAGCAGCTCATAAAATTTAAAAGACCAAGTCAGTGATGAGAGCACAGAATTACCGACTCTTAATGCTAAGTGAGGCCATTTCTACTGCTTCCTCGCCAAGTATGACCAGCATAGTTACATAAATGAGGGCTTCTAGTTCCTCTGATAAAGAATAAAACCTTCAACCAACTTTCCTTAAGTTCATGAAGCATCACAAAGATTTAGCATCTTACACTAAGTTTTGTTATTTTGCCAATGGGACCAGATTCCAGAGAAGCAACTTAATTATTACTATCTATTTAGATGAATTGCTCTAAAAATCTATTAAAAATTTACAGATACACATATTTTCTACCAAATATTAAAAACATACAAATCAAAAGGAAACAGCCAATAGTGGTGGGAGGTAGAAAATAGGGCACTGATATAAAACCAAGGCCAATCAAGTACTGAACATCTACAAAGGCCAATTAGGGGGAATAAACACAACAAAAGAAACAGCACAGGAGGGAATGGTTTACAACAACACCAAGACTGTGGCTTGGACAATGAGCATGTCTGACTGAGACAAGCAGGCAGACACTAAGCAGATTGCCTGTCCTCATATGGCAGATAGCTGCAACCAGGTTCCCACCACATGCTACCAAAAGGGAACCCTGGCTCAGCATCAACAACTCCTCTGGTCTTTTCCTTGAAAAGGTGAAAGTAAAAATTTTTCAGTGAAATCTCCTTGTTTTTAAACTACTAATATTTCTTTTAAAGAAAATTAAATCATTACATGGGCCAAACAAAATATAACTGCCATATTCAGTACATCTACTTAAAAGGCTTTAAAGTAGTGCAAGAAAGAGTCATGAATAAAATCCAGAAAATGACCAGAAATGGGCTGGGGCCAGAAAAGAGCCCACAGAGTTAGAGCCAACAAAGAGCAGAGTGACAGCAGCAGATAATTTCAGTGAGGGAGTGACCCACAAGGTTAAAGGCAGCAGTGATTTCCACTAAAAACAAGGGTCCTTGGTGGTTTTCAGAAGCATTTCTGCGTGTGGTGTTGGGGGGGGGGGGGACAGGGGTTTACATCCAGACTAGTGAGTCAAGGTACAGAACTCAAAGCCACATTGTCAAACCACCAGGGAATTGTTACATATTCAGCAATAATTAAAACAGGTGTTGTCAATTTTTCTATTTCTAAGAAGTATGCCACTTGAATATTCATTATGGACTCAGAAAAGGTGTTTTCCCAATTCATGCTGATTGGTTCAGAATAACCTGAATTTAAAATTCATTTAAGAGTACCATCTTAACCAGCCAGGTGTGGTGGCATACACCTTTAATCCCAGCAGTCAGGAGGAAGAAGCAGGTGGATCACTGTGAGTTTAAGGCCACCCTGATCTACAAAGTGAGTCCAGGACAGCCAAGGCTACACAGAGAAACCCTGTCTTGAAAAACAAAACAAAAACAAACAAAAAGAGTATCATCATAACCAAACCTGTCTATCCCTCTAAATCAATCAAGACTTCTAAACAAAGTACATGAAAATTTGATGTATTAGTTAAGAAAACATAAGAGACTTGCTGAGATTTTTACTTTCTATCACGCTTGTGGTCTCATCCTGACCACCAGAGGCAAGAGTGTAGCCTTCCTTTTCCCTGGACTCTCAAAGTTCTGATTTAAAACTATCTTGAGTTTAGTTTTCCAAGAGATTAATGTCTCATTATGGTTCTGCCTCTCTTCACAATGATCAAGAGCAAAGATCACGCATAGAATAACTATTCTTGGAAACACAAATCACATAGAACACGCTAAAATGCTACGAATTTTTTTCTTTTTTAAGGAATAATAGCTTCCCAGGAGGTCCATAATCATATTTTTAGTTATGCATATCTATGTAAGGGTGTGTGTGTATGAGTGTAATTGCCCTCGAAGGCCAAAGACACAAGCCCCCTTGAGCTAGAGTAACTGGCAGTTGTGAGCCACCCCACTTGAGTGCTGATAATGACACTTGGTCCACTCAAGTGCGTAACTGTGAGTTCTTAGGCACTGAGCCATCTCTCTAACCACGCCTTATAGGTCTTGTGATATTGTCAACTTGGTATGTCCTAGAATTATCTAGGAGACAAACCTCTGATCATGCTTCTAAGGAAACTTCTAGACTGACTGACTGACTGGGGTAGGAAGAACTACCTTAAGCAGGGGTGGCACTATTTCATGGGACAGGGTCTTTTAATCTAAAGAAAGCAAGTTCAGTAAAAGTAGCCACCTTCTCCCTTCCCATGGGATAATGTGACCCACTGACCCATGTTCCTGTCACCATGCATTGCCAGTCATAGACTAAACCCTCAAACTGTGAGTGAAAAAAAGGATAAACAAAATATCAAACAAACCAACAAACAAAAACACATTTTCTTTCTGTTGCTTAAGTATTTTGTTGCAGACATAAGAAGTTAAGTAACCTAGTTCTAGTAGGGACAAAGAGTTCCTGATTATAAGCAAGAGGTGTAAAGAGTTTGAAATAAGACTCACTGTTTGATCTCAAACTATCTAGTACATGTGACAAAGCCTAAAAACAGGCATTAAACATCCCAGCCCCATCTTATGACTATTCTTTTGGATCCTTTCGTATTTGCCGGAGGTCATGTAGCCAATTCCAAACCACACAGTTTATCTGCTGAAGTATCTAAGTATTGTCCTCTGGCAAAGCCGTGAGAGAGACAACCCCAACCACTCATCCTACAGTGTAAAACAAGGAAAGCCTCTGTCAATGTGTAAGCTGAAGGGCAGTCCAGAAATGCTCCTTTGTTGAGAGAATGCTGTAAAATGTTTCATTTATCACAACTGTAGGGAGTGAAGAACACAAGATTCAAAATCAACCCTTTTTAACATGGTCTTTGTATCTCTTACAAACACGTACTCTGGAGTTCATATTCATCCCCTCAGCAGTACTGTGCTGGCTGAAGCTATAAACAAGAGTGATATAGAAACCACAAGAGACCTCGATGTTCCAAATTAATACTTCACCAGCCTTCTAGAACGACAATGACGTATTTCAGTAGGTCACACCAGCCATCCTAACTAAGCTGAAATAAGACAACTATAAACTTCATGTGGCACATCTGATGTCAGGAGGACAACTGAAGATCAGTTCTTTCCTTCTACCATGTGACATGGAGATTGAACTCACGGCTTCAGACTTGGTGGCAAGCGCCTGCACCTACTGGGGCATTATAGCTTAATTTCACTGGCCCCTATAAACCTTTCTATGAGCGCTCTATCAAAAGCTTTTAATAATGATTTAATCTACATCCTTCTTACATTGTGAAGATTCATTAAAAACAGGCATTAACCTGATTGATAAAGATAAAGTCACAGTTACATGCTACAGGCTGAGGCTTCTTTGAAATAATTCCAGACTGTTTGCCTACACATAATCAGCTTGAGAACAGGTCTCATGTTTATGTTTCTTATCTATCCTACAGACTTCTATGGTCCAAGTCATTTTGTATAATATTTTTTCAAGGTTTTTTTTGTACATGAAACCTGAAGTCTAATGGTATAACTTTTTCTATTTATGGTGATAGTGCTCAAAGTTCTAAATTTTGGAATAATTCAGATTTGGATTCTCCACCTAGGGATACCTGGAAAAGGAGGAAAGAAAATGCTGAGGCTGTTCCTTTCTCCCTTTCAACTGACCAGAGGACTAAGGTAAGATAAAGTAGGAAGCACTCTCGTTGTGAGCAAACACAATTCTGTATTATCCCTACTTACAGCTGCCAATGGGCTTAATGGCAAGTCCTTGATTGTGTTCACGCAAATAATATCCAAAGGCACTTGGCAAGCATTTATAAGCATGTGTGAGCCCTATGCTAAATCTTTTAATGCTGGTTAGCAAGAAGCTATTTCTAAGCCCTTAAACTAGGGAAAAATAAACAAATGCAAGTACCTGGTTCTCAGTGTATAGGCACTAGAAAGAATCAGACATTTGCCCACCTAGTCTGGGTGTGAGGGTGTAGAGACGTGTGCCTAAGGAGGTTCCGTTTAACTGAAAGCAGGTAAGAGGTGAAGTGGATAAACCATCTGCCTCTGCGTAACAGTTCAAAATCTTTCAGTAAGGTGAGGATCAGGGTGGGTGTTCAAAGAGACGAGGGAGGCTGAGTTCAGTGATACAGGATGGTGGTCAGTGGGCAGAGTCCAGGGTGGGTGTTCAATGAGAGGAGTGAGGCTGAGTTCAGTGATACAGGATGGTGGTCAGTGGGCAGAGTCCAGGGTGGGTGTTCAATGAGAGGAGTGAGGCTGAGTTCAGTGATACAGGATGGTGGTCAGTGGGCAGAGTCCAGGGTGGGTGTTCAATGAGAGGAGTGAGGCTGAGTTCAGTGATACAGGATGGTGGTCAGTGGGCAGAGTCCAGGGTGGGTGTTCAATGAGACGAGGGAGGCTGAATTCATGATACAGGATGGTGGTCAGTGGGCAGAGTCCAGGGTGGGTGTTCAATGAGACGAGGGAGGCTGAGTTCAGTGATACAGGATGGTGGTCAGTGGGCAGAGTCCAGGGTGGGTGTTCAGTCAAGAGAAAGCAAGAGTGGATTCAAGTGAAAGAACTGACGCTACAAGAGTTTATAAATGGAGAAAGAGATTTTAAAATAAGACTTAAATCAGAAAAGGATAAATGCACCAAATGGAGAGGAAAAAAAACTGATCAACTAATGTTAAGAACTATAAAGTTAAGGGCTCGAGAGATGGCTCAGAGGTTAAGAGCACTCACTGTTCTTTTGGAGGACCCAGATTCCGTTCCCAGCACCCACACGGCAGCTCACAACTTCAAGATCTGACACCCTCACACAGATGTACATGCATGCAAAACACCAACGCACATAAAGTAAAAATAAATTATTTTAAAAACTAAAGTTAAGATTATGAAACCAGCAATAACATTCTCAACAACCCACTCATTTGCTCCTTCACTGGTCCATGACAACTGGGCCAAGAAGACAATTGTGTACAGGTACATGATTTGCAGACACTAACTGGCACAGACGTGCCTCTTACTGATAACTTTTTTTAAAAACTTAAAACAAAAACAAAAAAGTTGTAAATCTTACAATCTTTTGAGAATTTACTGATCCAAAATAAGCATCTGTTGATGATCATGGTCCTAAGTGACCACCTCATTTCTCAAAGCAGTAGCTTAAGTGGCCATGACTTTCTTATCGTTCTTCACTTTGTACAAATTGATATGCTCATCTAGTTATTCCAAGTACCTTTAATACCAGAATCTGTGACTTTCTCTCAATATGTGAAAATAAAAGCTGGATAAAGCGCTAAGGCAAAATGAGCTCTATTTCTAAATTCTGAAACTGTTTTTTTTTAAAATGACAATTTGGGGGCTGGAGAGATGGCTCGGAGGTTAAGAGCACTGACTGTTCTTCCAAAGGTCATGAGTTCAATTCCCAGCAACCACACGTTGGCTCACAACTATCTATAATGAAATCTGTATACATAATAAATAAATAAATTTTTTTAAAAAAATGACAATTTGAACATATACATGGTGATTCAGCTCCTTTATCATTTATTCTTTCGGCAAACATCAGATATGAGCAAAGCTACCTTGCTCACAATAGTTCCACATTCTTTGTTTTACTTTTTATAGGCTATAAACATATCTAAGTGGATAAAATTCTTAGCTGAAGACACATTGTAGAATTTTCACATATATGTTTCCAATCAGACTAAAGAAAGCTTGTGGGACTCCCATTAGACCAGCAACAGCAGCAGCAAACTTAATTCCTATGTATTATTTTTACAAAATAATGCATGTTTTTACAAAATAAACCATTTTTGTTGTTTTTTCGAGACAGAGTTTCTCTGTGTAGCCTTGGCTGTCCTGGACTCCCTTTGTAGACCAGGCTGGCCTGGAACTCACAGAGATCTGCTCGCCTCTGCCTCCCGATTTCTGGGATTAAAGGCGTGCGCCATCATGCCCAGCACATCGGCCATTTTTTAAAAAATTTTTTTCACTTATAGCTAAAATGGTAGGAGTTGACCGTATATTTTTATTCATAAATATAACTGGCCATCTTAAAATAAAACATATAAATAAAAAATAAAAATACATAATTAAGTACATTTGAATTCTTGTAAAAAAACAATTGAGTTATTTTAGAACATCTTTGTTGAAACTGGAATTTGCAGTAACTAAGTTTCATAATGTGTTCTTTTGTTACTCCTTAATGATGATATATTAACATGAAGATAACTTTTCAAATAATTCAAAGCATTTATTTTACAACTTCATTCTTTTATAAATTCCAGAGTAAAAAATTCACCGGTTGCAAGGCAGGTACCCTTCAGAATACACTGTGCGGCAGGCGGAGGATGTTTTAGTGGCTGGAATGATCTCAGGAAGTCCTTGCTCTGCTGAGCACAGCCTCTGTCAGCTTGCCACACAGTTCCCTGCTTTTAACATCATCGCCCAGTATTTGCTTACAGACAATAGACGACAGACAAAAGCCCAACGATTATAAATGTGATGTCTAATTCTAGCTACAGTTCTAACTTGGAATAAAACAGATCAAACTAAAGTTTCATTTTCATAAATTTGTTTTGTTTTGTGGTGCTTCATGCATGACAGGCAAATATTGTACTAGAGCTGTGTCTCCATGTGCTGTCTTACATAGAATAGCAGACACACGTGTCAGGGGTACAACTCTCTTACAAAGAGCACTGCTATAAGTGACTTAAAATCCCAGTTACATAAGTCATTCCACAGAAAACGCTTCTGTACTAATTTTACCATTTAGCTCTCCACTCTTGAACAGTAGCCTTCAACCTATACAATAATCAAATACTTGAATGAAAAAAGGGAGTAATAAAATATGTAAAAATAATAGTAATAATTTGTAGTCAGAGTTTTCTTTGAAACCTAGAAAGTGAGCACAAGCAGAGCTCTTGCTGGGAGAGCTGGAAAGGGGAAAGACTTAAAGAGAGTGTGGCCACGCCCCTTCGGCATCACTACAGTGTGACTTTGCACAGGTGAGAGGCCGCCAGATGATTCTCAGTGGGAAAGGCACTAGGGAAAGCAAAGTAGCTAAGTAATGCTGGGGAAATGTAAAAATTATAAGTTAGGAAGAGAACCAAGATGATACTAACTCCAGCCTCACACTGAAAAAGCAGCAATGCAGGAGTTACAGACTGTTTAAAGCTACACGCACATAAAAGGGAAACCTCCAATTTGTTAGAAAAATTCAAGATGGAAACAATGAACACCACTGATTTTGTTTCATTTCTTTGAACTATACTGATTCTCATGTAAGTATCCAAAAATTCTTAACTATTAAAGTAGTTTCTTCTTAGCAGCAGAGAGATGCTGCATAACAAGTGTCACACCACTGATCCTAGTGATACTAAAGTCACTGTGATCATGTGCATTTTATAAGCATTAATAAACCTGCTGTCCCTACAATATGATGATGGAGACCAAGTCTCCATACTTTAAAAAAAATTACATTGAAATGCTTACTTTTGGAATATAATGCTGTGGAGCCAAAATTTAAAGCAAAATTTATTCCAATCAGAATGTCCAGGATAAATACAACTAGTGAGAGAAGTAACACCTTGGCCTACAAATGATGTTCTTTCTCCACAATAGACTTTAAGTTCTCAGAATGCCACTAAGAGAGCACTGGTTAAAGTTAATCCAATATATTTCTAAAATGCCTGTTCATAAGCTTATTCATAAAACTGATTCAAGGTAGCTGTGTTTTTCAGTAGCATTTACAACAATCTAGCACTTGGTAGGAATATGCAGATTGGCACACTCTAAAAACATAGTGTAACACTTTTGTAAACTAGCTGCAATTTTCAGTAGCTGAGTTCACCAACCGTGTAACAGAATTATAATGTTCTCCTAAGCCATACGCATGCCTCATGTATCTGAAATAAAAAATAAATTGCATTTTGGTTAGTTTTTTACTATATATAAATTTGTGGTATACAGACATATATCTAAGCACTGTGTATGTCCCAGTCCACAGAGATATCATTAATTGACTATTATACGCATATTCATTGAGAGCTCAATATCATATGGCAAGTTCGGCAGTTAGCACATAGTCCAATCACTAGAGGCACAAAAGCTAAGATATTGAGGGCTCAATGAGCTCAAAGTTTCACTAAAATTCAAACCATTAATGGTAAGAATAGCTAATACACACACACACAAACTAGAGAAGTAAATCCTCCATGCCAAATGTGAAGGGCCAACTCTCTTATCACACAAATACATTCACAACATGAAGGGCTGTTTGAATAATCCTACCTTTTGTGCCAGTTAAAACTTAGTGCTGTTAATCTCAAGCCGAGCAAAACAAAAATCTAGTCCTAAAATTTCACAGCATTTTGAAAGGACTTTATTCTTAGCTCATTAAAAAAGGGGAGGCAATATGTAAATCACACATTCTGATGCTTTCTAGTCCTATGACTGTCTTTAACATAAACAGAATTAATTCAGCTAATTATAGCATTTTGATTAGTCAGTATATAGAACCTAAAATCTTTTCACATCCCCTTTTGTCTTAATTATGAAAAATAAAACAGTGAAACTTCCTAGGTACTTACACCAGTACTAAAGGATTCCTTGGATACTCTTCACCAACCACAATCGGAGGAGCATCTGCCTGTAGTATCTCAATTGGTGTTTGTAAAATGTGAGACAGAGCTCTTAGCTAGAGGGGAAAAAATGGATTAGCAAGAAAAACAAAAATGTAAGTCTTATTCAAATCACAAACTACTTAAGTGCATACACAGAACATGGCAACCAGTTAGAGCAAAGACGTGCTCTGATCATATAGTACCAAAAGCTCAGGTGAGTGGATACTTAGCATTTGGTGAACTGATGAAAGGATGGATGGGTAGACAAATAAATGATGGATGGATGGATGGATAGATGGATGGATGAATGGATGGATGGATAGATGAATGGACGGATGAATGGATCAGACAGACAGGCATACAGACAGACAGGTAAATTACAGCACCAAAGGCAGAGGTTTCTCAAGCTTTGGACACATTGTAAAAATACCAATGTTAAACTTGGTGAAGTGTAGACCGTGCTTATTACAGACTCTGAAGTTGAAAGCATTCCAGTTTTCGTAATACTACATTTTTTAAAGTATTCCTGGCTAAGCATCAGACCAAATTGTTACCAGCCAAAGGAAAGAGAGCAGGGCCTGGCAAATGGTGAGCTTGGCTTCTAAAGCCTTCTCTGATGATGCGGATGCAGTCAGTATCAAGACCCACTACTCTGTAACTTTCAGTAAGAGCAAGGTAAGTTAAGTATGTGAACTGTTTTGCCCTGTGCTAGACTCTCCATCTGGTCAGCATGCCCTACTGCTTTAATTTTATAACATGCACTATATCCTTAGAGCTTAAAGCTGCCACTAAAAGTAATGCTAATGACTACTGACATACTATGGCCAGGTATTATAATCAGTATACACCTTATATGTGGATTAATTCATCTAGTCCTCATAACTTTAGGGAGCAGCTACTGGGGAGGAGTTGGGGTTTCTGTTGTTGCTTTGTTTCTGTTGGGAAGGGTGCTTATTTGTTTGTTGATGTTGCTTTGACCCAAGGTCTTATTATGTAGCTAGTTAGGAACTTACTGTGTAGACCAGGCTGGCCTCTGCCTCCCAAGTACAGTGTTACAGGTGTGAGCCATCATACTCACTCTACTGTTATTTTTAGCACGTGGAATCTGAGGTAGGATGCTAAAAGATTTCTCTGGGTCAAACAGAAAATCAGGGGACCTATGTTGAACTAAGGAAGCTGAGTCGAGCTAGAACCTGAGTTCATAAGCAAATCTATCACCGGCAGCCTTCCAACACAGATTGCTAATTTATGCAGCTGCCCCAATTACAGAACTTAACGCCACAAACCTAACCTTTAGGAGATTTTGAAAGAATGTTAAAAAGTACTTCAAGAATAAATGTGGAAAGAATTCTATGCTACATGAAAAAAAAAAAAAAGAAATAAAATCCCATATTCTACTTTGCAAAATGTTCCTTTGAAGCACTTTTTAAAAGGTTTTTCTTTTTAATGTATGTCAGTGCTCTATCTGCATGCGCACCTGCAGGCCAGAGGAGGGCATCATATCCCAGTACAGATGGTTGTGAGCCACCATGTGGTTCCTGGAATTAAACTCAGGACCTCTGGAAGAGCAGGCAATGCTCTTAACTGGCTGAGCCATCTCCCAAGCCCCTGAAACGTATTTTTTTAAACTAGCACAGAATAGAGTGTATAAAGCAAGAGCATGTCTTCAAAAAGCCATATAGTAGGGCCAGTGAGATGGCACAGCAGGCTAAGGACTTTGCCACCACCTCACAACCTCAGCTTGAACCACATGGTGGAAAGAATATCAGCTCCTGAAAGCTACCCTGAGTACCACAGTGCACTGTGGCCCACCTGTGACTAGACACACACACACACACACGTATGATTTTCTTTTGGCTTTGGTTTTGGTCTATAATATGTATTTATCCCACTGAAAGAACAACTCGTACTTCAAAGGAATTCACAAGTAATGGATGAGCAAATATCCTTCCAAAGATGTTTTTAAAAACTGTCTCAATTAAATTATCTCAATTTAAGAGAATTAGCACCCAATACCATCATATTACTTTGTGAACCTTTTGAAGTAGTTCAAGTCTCTTTACTTCTGTCACTATGAGGCAGCGTTTGTTGTTTTTGGAATCCGGAGATAAACTAATGGGGATGGCTCCCTCTGGTGGAGAGGTCCACCTACAGTACTGTAAGAACAAAATGCTAAGGAATATTTACATCTTGTCAAACAGCTGGAAGGGTCTCCTGAGGCACTATTGTCTGTCCTTCATGTAACACTAACAGCACTGGAGCTGTTCACCTGGCATCTCAGGTCACAGGGTTCTCACTGAATCATTTCAGAAGGAGAGGTCAAGAAGTCGGGGAGTCATCCAAGGTACAGAGGGAAGTCAGGCCATGAACCTAGGACTGGCTTCTCAACCTTTCTCTACCACCTCAGCCTGTCACCACCAGGCCCAACTGGATGTCTTGTTGTACTTTAGCAAGGTTAACAGTAAATTTTAAAGATCAGAACTCAAAGAAATTAAATTAAGTTTCTACATGTGTCTGAATATATTGTTTTCCCGTCAGTGCATCAATTTACAATCTTCTCAGAATCCACTATCAAGGAGGAATTCAACAGATAACTATAAAGCATGTGTTGTGGTAAGTTCTACACAAAATTAAATTTTTATTTTGCATAGCCTAGGCTGGTCGTTACTCTTCATTCTCCGACCTCAGTCCCCCTAGTGATGGGATTCCAAGCATAGAAATCTAACCCTGGTTCATTTCTATTTCTGATATGAAAGAAAATTTATTTTTCCAACGTTGAACTACTTAGATTAAAACTTACTTTCATGACATAACGTCTACACTATTTGTTTTCTTTTTAAAACAGGGTGTCCCTACGTCACTCAGCTAGCATCTAAGACCACCCACCAGCTGCCTGCATCACAGGTGTGCCCCACACGCCAAGGCACTCCTCATTTTATTACCTTCATTTTCCTTTTAAACTCAGAACAATCAAACAGACTGACCTGCTGGGATATGGTCTGGGGCTTTGTATTTGATCGCTAATTACTTTCCCCCTGAGGTCTGCTTGCTGTCTTTTATGAGCAGACACTCATATACTTCAAAATGACATTTGTAACCTTCCCTAAGAAATTATTCCTGATTGGCTAATTAAAAGGCCTAAACCCGGGCAGGGCAGAATGGGGTGAGTGTGGCCAAAGTTCGATGGCTTTGAAAAAGAGAAAGATCGTGGGAGGAAGAAGGACAAGTATCCTAGGATGAAGAAAGGAGCAGGCATGGGTTAGTGTGGAGGGGAGACATGGCCAGGCAGCATGGATGGAGGAAAGCAGCCAAAAATAACAAGTATCTATGGAATTACGGAGGTTGCCAGATAGAAATGATCAAAGCAGATAGCATGGGATGGAGGCTGGGAGATAACAGAAGGCAGCGTAGGAGGTGATAGCTGCCTTGCCCCAGGTGAAATAAAGCTACTGTACAATCTATCAGCTGTCTGTGTCTTTACTGATTGTGACAGTGGGTTAATAATACCACCGTAATAATTATAAGGCTAGTAATAAATATTACTTAAGCCATACTTTTAAATTAACAACAACACTGACTGTAGAAGCATCATAAATGACAGCATGCAGATGCAACAGCAGCTTCTGTTAAGTCACAAATCTGACTCTGTGCTATTTAAGAAGACACCATACTTCACTTGCTCAAAGGCACAAGAATGTCAACTGGGCTTAGCTGAAAAACATATAAAACAAGTGAGACTCAGAAGTAATTTAACACCCACAATCAGTGTGAACTTACAGGCTTACCTCAAGCTGACCGCCCCATGCAGCTGTGTTCACAATATCATCACAGTACTTTGCAAACTCTTCTGTGGGAAACAGATCACAGTAACTTACACTCTCATTATGCAATCCCTTTTGTAGCTCCCACCATCCCTGATGACAGCATCCAAGTTGAGAACATCTCCTTCCTGCATCACCTCCCTTTAGAATTCCCAGAAGTACCTCAAATACACAAACCCAACTTCCCACCATCTTTCTATGCAAGAGCAAAGCTTCTCTGTTTCTCACCTTAAACTGAGACCCAGAGACATCTGTAATTAACTTCTCTCATCATCTAATGCAGCGACGCCTAAGAGTGTCAAAAATTGACTATCATGACAAGTATTCTAAAGCCAAACTGCATGCAAAATGCCACACAAGGTTAAAACAGGTAATCGCCTCTCTATACTTAGGCTTACTGTAAATGCCTATAGAGAGTGAAAGTACAAACGAGTTAAATAACCCAGGGACAGCAGCAAACAGTTTCTCTGCTTGTCATTTTACATATCTTTACATGATTTGTTTCAGCGTCGCTTTTGGTCAAGAAAGAAATTTTTCTGAATGGGTCCTAACAGAAGTAAAAGGCCTAATCTCTGAATTTACAATAGGCATATTACTGCACATCACACTTTAACATGAGACATATTAAATGGGCTAAGCAGGAGATGGAGAGATGGCTCAGTGGTAAAGAGTACTTCCTGCTCTTCCAGAGAACCAGAAGTTAAATTCCCAGCACCACAAAAAAGTTGACATCTGCCTCTAACTCCAGTTACAAATGATCTGATAACCTCTTCTGGTCTTCAAAGATGTAAGACACACACACACACAAGCAGGCAAAGCATCCATACACATAAAATAAAAATAAAATGGGGTCAAACATCCTTCCTGTCCAAGGATGGGAAGAAAAGCTAGAACTAAAAGAAAAGTATACCCCGTGTATTAATCTCTTTTGCTATTGAGTCTTCGTTGTTCAAACAATGCCTAGAATACTTTGTACACCCTGGCCTTCAATGAAAATTGACTTATTGAATTAAAACTTGTC
The DNA here is from genome assembly GCF_964271855.1 of Acomys minous. Classification (NCBI taxonomy): domain Eukaryota; kingdom Metazoa; phylum Chordata; class Mammalia; order Rodentia; family Muridae; genus Acomys; species Acomys minous. The sequence continues at coordinate 123,982,550 of NC_140483.1, forward strand.
TTTTTCTTTGATGCAACATGAATTAAATGTTCCACCACCTGTAGAGATGGGCAGACAAATTTAAGAATTCTGATACATGAAGTCACACTTGAGATCTATCCAGATACTAATGCATGCCTTGCTCACCACAAGTGGTCCACTCCGCCTTCCTAGCTATCACTTATTGAAAGTAACATTATGCTTCTCTAAGTATGATTAACTTAGTTTTCATAGTCATTTTCTGCTCATGGTTTTAAAGCCAAATAAATGCATACTTACACAACTGATCATCCCTCTAACTTTGTAGAACAAGAATTAACACACCTCTTTCAATAATGACTAATCCTACTCCTGTCTTATTTTCTTCATGACTTATATAGGGCAATTAGTATAATTTAACTACAAAATTGGTTAAGCGCTGACGAGATAAAGTAAAATATATCTACATCTATTCACATTACAGAAAATAAATTGCCTAAATTTTTTTTTCCTTAAGAAATGTCTTAGCCGGGCGTGGTGGCGCACGCCTTTAATCTCAGCACTCAGGAGGCAGAGGCGGGCGGATCACCGTGAGTTCGAGGCCAGCCTGGTCTACAAAGTGAGTCCAGGACAGCCAAGGCTACACAGAGAAATCCTGTCTCGAAAAACCAAAAAAAAGAAAAAAAAAAGAAATGTCTTACTTACTACATTTGGAAAGCATTTTATTTGAAAACCAGAAACAAGCACGCCTGTAATCTCAACACTCAGGGAGGCAGAGGCAGAAGCAGGCGGATCTCTGTGAGTTTGAGGCCAGCCTGGTCTACAAAGAGAATCCGGGCCAGCCAAGACTGCACAGAGAAACACTGTCTGATAAAAACAACAACAAAAAAAAAACAAAACAGAAACACTAACACCATGTAGTGAAGAAACCTAACCTACCTGGAGTATACATATCTCCTGTATTGGGGTTTGTTAAAAAGGGCAGGAAGTCTTCTGAATGGGTTTGCATATACTCAGCAGTCCGCCTCCGGAGGGCAGCCACAGTCAGAGCACAGTCCTGGTCTCTCAGCTGATCCTCAAGTGCTCCATACATACAATGACCATCAGATGGAATATGTTTAATTTCCAATTCTCTGGCTGCCAATATTTGAGCAAGTTTTTCACTCTCCACATGTCTGGCTCCAGATAAGTTCTCAATTTCAGCCTCAGCTATCCTTTCTTCCCGCTCCTTTTCCAAAGCAGCTTTCTTTTCCTAGAACAATATAGAAAAATTAATCAATAATAATTAGGATTAATTCACATTTGATGAGAATGGAGATAACGTAAGGAGTTTTGCTATTTTCCTTCTCCCACAAGCATTGTCATTTTGATCATCTCACCATCTGCAGATGTTCTAACTACAACTGTGAGAGGAAAATTAGCTCATTCATCTGACTGCTATGTTCCCAGCACCTCGCTCTGTACTAACACGCTTTTATAGCCAGGTGCAGTTGCACAGGTCTGTATCTCCACTTGGGAAGCTGATACAGAAGAATCACATTTTGAGGTCAGGTTGAACTACAGAGTTCCAATCCACCCTGGTCTGCATGTGTGCGCCTGTCTCACAAAAGAAAACAGGGAGGAAGGGGGCTTGCTACAGTAGCCGAGGCTAGCCTATCTATACTCTGCACCCTCATATCTCAGTCTTCCAAGAGTTAGGAGTAATGGCATTTGCAAGCACACCTGTCATCATAAAGTCTATTGAAAAACATGTCGACAGCTTGACTAGCTGATTTTAAGGTATTGTCTTAAGATCAGTTGTCCAGTGGGCATAGTGGCACATGCCTTTAACCCCAGGACTTGGGAGGCAGAGTCAAGTGGATCTCTGTAAATACAAAATGAGCCTGGTCTACAAAGTGAGTTTATGGACAGCCAGGGATACAGGATAAGACTCTATTTCAAAAAAATTAAAAAGATTAAGCTGTCCTCAGCCTTAAAGTACAAGCTCATATTTAAGTCCAAACTAATACAAGGTTGTATCATCTCACTACAGAGGATTCAGTATGTTAAAGCCACCAGAAAGGCACAGACAGATTTTACTTTCATCTATTCTTTTAAAAGTGGATACAAGACATATATATAGTTAATATATACTTAAAAATAAAGAAAAACTTGCAGGCAGGTATGGGGGTGCACACCTTTAATCCCAGCACTCGGGAAGCAGAGGCAGATAGGTCTCTGAGTTCAAGGCCAGCCTGGTCTACAGAGTGAGTTCTAGGACAGTCAGGGCTACACAGAGAAACCCTGTCTAAAAAAAACAAGAAAAACTTCTTGCAAACAATTCGATTATTACAGTGAGACTAAAACCCCTCTAAATCACATGACACCCTAGTGTTCTCTAGAGCTCTGGGTACATATCCTCCAGATTCTTTCTCTAATTGTAGTAAACAAAATGTAATTACAGAAAACGTAACATATCCTTTGTAACAAAATGGCATTACTCCTTATATAGTATAATTTGCTTTCCTACGTAAATAAATAAGAAAATAGAAATTCTTGAGATTCCCCATGGCATGTTTAGGGTTCAGTGAAGTCAACAAGAGATTTGTTAATGAGTACCACAGGAAATTTGAGGACAAAGGAAAACATTCCTAGTAGGTGAACTAGTAAAAATCACAAGCCAGAGAACACTCATGTTTCATAGCTAAAAACAATTCACAGAACTAGCATACAAGGGAAAAGTATCAAAAGCTAAAGACAGGTCTGTCATTAATAAACACTGTCATGCTGACCTGGGACTAAAAATTAGAGGACTATAAGCAGCATCTGTAGTTCTTTCTTTCTGGAGGGCAGGTCAGTGTACTGGAAGGGTTGTCACTGTGCTTTTACAGCTTCCTAATCTCAACCACTCAGCTATTTATGGACTTGGAGGGAAACTATCTTTCAACTTAAGAGAAAAAAAAAAACCCTCAATAAGTTTTGCAATTTTCTTAAAATTGAGTTTATCGTATTGTATAGTATCAGTTTGCCGCCATGTATGTCTATGCACCAACTGCATGTGGTTCCCAGAGATCCAAAGGGGAGGGCCTGTGCGTGTGCGGAGATGACGGAAACCCACCGCGTTGGCGCTGAGAAGCAAGCCAGGTCCTCTGCAAGAGAAACCTGTGCTCTCAGCCACTAAGCCATCTTTCCAGCCACTAAAAAATCTTGATTTAGTAAAATTACAGAAGGGAAAAAAGGCTGGGCATGGTGTGCACAGCCTTGACCCCAGAACTCAGGAGGCAGAGATAGGCGGTTCTCTGTGAATTCAAGGCCAGCCTGGACTACAAAGCAAGTCCAGGACACCCAGGTCTGTTACACAGAGAAATCCTGTCTCCAAAAAAATAAGTAAATAAAAGCAAAAAACAAAAGGTAAAAAAAAAAAAAATGGTAAGGCAATTGTAACAGAAGGTAAGGAGTTTGGTGTTCTAATGTCACCCCCCTTGGCGCAGAAGTCAATGGGAAGGCAGTTTAATAAACTCAAGACTCCACGACATGCCCCATGAGAGAACTTTGTGGTTTTAAGTACCTGAATCAAACAAAAGCAGCCACAGCTCACAGCCAAAACAAACCCACCTAGGATTGTTCTTCCCGCTCTAACCATGAGAAAAGTAGCACGATTTGCTTCACTGTTTTTACAACTGTGGATCTGGGTATAAAATCTTAAGACACAAGATGGCACTATTACTTTATAAAAGACTAAAAGCAGTTTCAGTGGGGAGAGGAAGAATAAGCACCTTAGACATCATCTAATCCAAAACCCCTCATTTTCCTCTTCTGAGGAAACAGCACGCAGAAAGATTTCCAAAGGCCATACAGCTGGTTAGAGCAGAGCAGGGGCCGGGACAACACACTGAGCTCCTTCTATGCAGGCACCTGAATCAGAATAAAAGTTGGAGCAGATGGCAGCTGGAATTAATGTCGTATCTTTTTACTGTCAGAATGGAACTTCATTCTATCTTCCAAACCCTGTAAGTCTCTTAAATACTAATTTCTATCATTATCTTTTCTTGCCTAATGATCAGCTTCAGAATTAGAAGTCAACTGAGTTTGCTTCCGGTAAATCAGGTAGGAAATCCACTGGATTCTTGCCTCTGTGGGAGTTTCCTACATTAGGTAATTTTCTACAAGGACAGTATTAGAGACAGAATAGCAATGAGCTCTAATAAAACCGTAGGTGGAAGGGCAAGCTGCAGTCATGTTGGTTTGGGCACTAGTCCAGGTTTGTGTTAAACTTTCCCTCTCACTGGGATAACCTAGGTCCCATCTTTCTCATTCATAAAATAAACTACATCTCATTCTACCTCTTATAGACCTTATTTATGGAAATCAATTATTTTATTTCTACTTAGATTTGGTTTGGACTGGTTTTTTTCCCAAAAATACAAATCATTTCCAAGTTCTCCTGCCCCACCCACTGTTTAAGGTCTTTTCAGGGGGTAGGGAGAGGTGGCAGGGGACTTGCAGCAGTTGGTTCCAGGGATTGAACTCAAGTCCTCATGCTAGACAGCAAGCAACTTTATCCACTGAGCCATCTTGCTGGCCACAAATTCCTGAGTCTAATAAGATGCTCCCATATTTCTCCAGTTTAAAAAAAACAGACTCCAGAAGAATCTTATTATAAATCACCATAAAATTATGTTTTTCTCCCAGAGTCATATCTACACCAATAACCACCACCAGTAGTTAACTGGCTTTTTAATCCTTGGTGCTCTGGCAAAAAGAAGAGTTCCAAGTAACCTAATATCCAATTGACCCATTTTTGAATTGAGATTCCATTCTCTTAAGCATTATGAACATTTAGTGTTCTCTGCTCCAAAGACCTACTAGATTAACAAAGTAATAAACTGGAAACTATTTTCTCTGCCATTTGGTAAAGCAGTCAACTATAAATAATACTAAAATTTTCACAGTTCATTTGAAAAATGTTAAGTTCACATAGGAAAGAAATACTAAAACTTGTAGGGAAGATAAGTCTAAATAAACAGTAGCTATATCCTTGATTTTTAGAGTAGCCTACTGTTAGATGCCACAATTAATATGTAACAATTTTTTTAAATTCTTATATCTTATTGGTACATAAAACACTTGTATTTGATGTATAAAAGCAAAAAACAGGAGCTGGAGAGATGGCTCAGAAGTTAAAAGCACTGTTCTTCCAGAGGTCCTGAGTTCAATTCCCAGCAACCACATGGTAGCTCACAACCATCTATGAGATCTGGTGCCCTCTTCTGGCCTGCAGGCATAAAAACAGGCAGAACACAGTATATGTAACAAATAAACCTTTGGGGAAAAAAAGCAAAAAACAATTGTGGGACCATGACAAAAAGAATGGCTATCATAAATAAAGGGCTGGACTAGGCAGCCCTTCAAGGCAGCACAAGCTCTAAATAACTCTTTGAAATTCACAATGGTAATGTTAGTCAAGAGTCAAATTCCATACAAATAGAAACAGTTATCTATTTGTAACTTGGCTTTCACACAGAAAGAGACACTGTCTTATGCCTAACTTTTTAAGAGGAAAATGATACACTTAACATGGTAAATATTTGTAAAAATTTGTTGACATTTCAATTCTCCAGACCTGTGTATTAATGGTCTAGAAAGTTTATTATTTAATACCATAAAATTCCTATAACATAGGTATTATTTTCCCTTTCCTATTATTGAAACTGAATGGGGAGTCATGAGAGTACATGAAACTCAAACCTTACCTGGGTTGGGGAGTGGCCTAAAGCCCTGTCTGACCGTCAAAAGCACAAGTAAAAAGGGGGGGAACGCCCATCCTGTCCGACACTCACCTTCCATGCTCTACTGTACTGTGTACTAAAAAAATATCCTGAAATGTGCACCTACATCTTAGAAAACATGAAGAATTAGTAAAATAGTATTCAGAACCAAACTACTGAACTTTAAACTTCCTTTCCTAAAGTGAAATGGGTTTAGCCACCTCATGCCATCCTTGTTATGCTAGGATCATTAACACATTAACACATTAGCACTTACCCACCTCATGCCATCCTCATTATGTTAGGACCATTAATACATTACTTCCAATAACTATAATGCTGCATCTCATTCCCACACTTCTTTTGTTACACTATTTCTCCTGCATGGAATATCTTCTCTAAACATTTATCTTTCCTTCAAATTCTAACACAGCATTAACACCTGACATAATGAAGGTCCCTTCTCTGCATTTTTAGTATCATTAACCATTATTTATTAACCAACATATAAATACCAAAATAATTCTCTGAGAAGTTTGGATCCCTGGTGTCTTACTGTATTTCTAAGCTCCACTCTGTGCTTCACTCCTGAGAACTAATTTTTAGACAGGGTTTGTGCATCAGTCATATGAAGTTTCTAAATTAAGTCTACAATAAAGTATTTGTCTAAGAAGAAAAGAGTCCTTAGCCTCCCCTCATTATGAGAACTGCAAACTAGGCAGCTTGTTTTGTATTGTCTTATACCTATTGTCTTCTCTAAAAGGCAAGAACATAAAATCCTACCACATAAGGTGGGTGTTAGGACTAAATGAAATTTCAATATAAATAGCTCAAACATTATCTGACATACAACAGCACCTATGAGATGTAGTCCGAGGCCCTTGACAAGGACCTCCAGTGTTTCCAGTTCTTTCCTACACAATGCCACACAACAGCTCTAGCGTATGTACATGGTGATACGACTTTCATACCCGTCTCTTTTGTGCTTTTGATATCCGAGGTGGCTGATTCTCAAGTACCAAGTTTGAAATGTTAACAGCAACAGAATCTATCTGAAGGAACAAAAACATTAAAAAAAAATTAGTCAGAAGAAAGAAAACAATCAATAAGAAATGTTTTAATTTATTGAAAGTGTTCTGCTACTAACTGTAGAAAACTAAAAATATACCCAATCCCTTACTTCCAGTTTGAGCAGCTAGACACGGTATGATAGCATGCTTTTGCCACCTTTCTCTACTTCCATCGATGAATTTGTGAAATTGCCAAGATTTTTCATAGCTCTCCAAAGATAGGGCGCATCCCTGCACACCTTCTGTCCTCCACTGCTCTAAATACTTTACTTGCATTTTAGGGCACCCTTCTTGTCCATGAATGCTCACATACAAAGTACAGCTTGTGGTCATTACTACCTTCAAATCCTTAAAGGTGACGACACTAACTTCCCCATGTTAATTAGCCAAAACTTGAAGAGCACTGATTCCTCAGGTCAGAACAACTGAGCAATTTCTGCCTTCTCCTAGCTGCAGACTGACAGCTTCATTAACAATTACAATCAATCCTAAAATCCAAATGTTGACGCTGTTAAAGGAAGAAGTCAGCCTTCTTGAATAGGCTTGGACAAGCAGCTCGTACTTCATTACCACAACCGGAAGTCAAGTACAATGTATAAGACAACTCAAAGCATCCGAAACAGATGCGGAAGTCTGCGAAGACTTCATCCCAAGTAATAAAATTATCAAATCTGATAGACTTCAAATAGCTTAACAACTTTTCTGAATCTATGAATCTTTTATTTTATTTTTTTAAGGAATATGATAAAACTGGCAACCATATTAACAAAGAGCAGAAAAATTAGGGAAAAGGACAAAGAGAAAACAAGTTTAAGTTAATGAAAAAGAACAGCTCAAGGCAGACTGGAGAATTTGCATATTAGCAGTAAGTGAGGAAGCAAACTTTTAGCCGGGTATGGTAGCACACACCTTTAATCTCAGCACTCGGGAGGCAGAGACAGGAGGGTCACTGAGTTTGCAGCCAGCCTGGTCTACAAAGCATGTCCAAGACAGTCAAGGCTACACAGAGAAACCCTGTCTCAAAACCCAAAAAGAATCAAACTTTCTTTTTCTTTGGAACTCTATGGAGGAAATCTTGAAACTGAAGACCTAAAAGAACAAACAAAACGCCCTGCTACTAGAATTAGGAACACAGTAATCGGAAATGTTAGCACAATGCTGACAACATGACTGAACATTTCCAACAGCACTCCTTGTTCTCGTGTGTGTGTGTGTGTGTGTGTGTGTGTGTGTGTCTGAGAGAGAGAGACAGAGTGTGTGTGTGTGAGTGAGTGTGGGTGCATGTGCATACATGCCACAACAGCATGTAGAGCTCAGAGGGCAACTTATGTGAGTCAATTTTCTCTTTCTTCCATGTAGCTTGAGTTCCAGGGATGGAGCTCGGATGAGCAGGCTTAACAGGAAGCACCCTGACCTGGTGAACCACACCGGCAGCCTTGAAACAAGCTTCCTTATCACTTTCTTTTCTGTTGCTGTTGGGTTTTGAGACGGGGTCTTCAAACTCACGTCCCTGTTTCTACCTCCTTAGTGCTGGGACTATAGGCATGTATCACCATGCCAGGCTGGAGATAAAAGTATTTTAACACTAAGAAAGGCCAGGAGAATTATGACTGGGAAATGAATTTATGACTTGGACACTATATTTTATACTGTGTAAATGGACACACGGAAACTGTTCACTTGTCAACAGAAGAAAATGAATCAAAACTTGTGGAAGATGAGATCTTGAGCAGAACTAAGAAATTCCTATCAAGAGTTACTTGAGGTTGTCGAATATATGACCCTTCAACTCTAAAACCCATCAACAAATTACTGAATTACATCAAGGTATAAAGATGGGTCTGGTTTTGAATTCTAGCTTTTGTCACCCAATAACTATTATGATGTTGGGACAAAGCTCGTATTCTCTCTAAGCTGGCTTCCTCCTGGAAAAGTATGGTTATCTACATTGACTTTATAGCTATTACCTTACACTTCTACTGACAACTGAAATACTACATACACTGAACAAAGTGGCTGGCACACACATGAAGTAGAATGATGGGATAAACACTGAAAAGAAGCCGGGCGTGGTGGCGCACGCCTTTAATCCCAGCACTCGGGAGGCAGAGGCAGGCGGATCACTGTGAGTTCGAGGCCGGCCTGGTCTACAAAGGGAGTCCAGGACAGCCAAGACCAGAGAAACCCTGTCTCAAAAAACCAAAAAAAAAAAAAACCAAAAAAAAAAAAAAAAAAAAAACACTGAAAAGATGCATGTTAGCATACTCCCATGTCCATAAGAAGCATCACTAAACCTTCACCTATTACAACCGATTCATAAAGGTGTCTTAGAACTTAAATATTTCACAGCTCTTGCCTCATTCAGTTTCTATAGGAACCTGTAACAACACACAAAGTATTTGTGTCACCATGTCACATGTGGAGACATTTATTCTAGGGCTGATTAAATAACTTTGCAGAGGTTACAATCTTATCCATCAGTAACTCTTTCTTTTTGTTTTTTTTTTGTTTTTGTTTTTGTTTTTGTTTTTGTTTTTGAGACAGGGTTTCTCTGTGTAGCCTTGGCTGTTTGGCTGTCCTGGACTCGATTTGTAGACCAGGCTGGCCTCGAACTCACAGCGATCGCCTGCCTCTGCCTCCCCAGTGCTGGGATTAAAGGCATGCGCCACCACGCCCGGCTTCCATCAGTGTTAACTCTTAACAAGTAGTCTAACCCTCCAACTTTGACTCAAGAAAACCCTTCTCTAGCACACTTTATACTTCACACGTTCATCACTGGGTTAAGTAAGTAGGTACTTCTTTGCTGATCTCCTTTTAAAGAAAACAAAAAAAAAGACAGCCATAAACCTGGGCACAAAAATAAGAGGAAACGTAAAGCTATGCTTGGCAGTGCACGCTTGTAGTCCCAGCGCTTCTGAAGTCAAGGCAGTAGGATCTGGAGTTCAAGGTTGTCCTCTCCTACAAATCCAGATGGGTGGCAACCTGGATTCCATGACACTGTGCCTCCAAAAAAAAAAATGAGGGTGAAATGTGATGTGTGAATGTGAGTGTGTGAGTGTATACAACGTATACAGTAAACAGTTCAACACAGCTGCTCCCACAGGCTCAGAGACAAGCCTTACTCATACCTTGTCGTCCTTGAAAGTCAGCTTCAATTGCTCCAGCTCCTCCTTGTGTTTCTGCTCCATTTCTCTCTCCAACTTAGCCACATCTTCAGTGAGTTGCTTCCTCCTCTTTTTGTCATTTTTCGGAACAGCGTTCTTCATTCCCTGAATTTTGGCTAAAAGGGCACCAAAACCATCAAATCATCGTGTCAGAGCCCCCAGGAAGAAAGCAGTTAAGACAATGGAAGAGGTGTAATTATAGAATGTCATGTAATTATAGAAGCAATTAATCATGACACAACAATCAGATCCTGGGAAAAGCCCGATGAGGCTTAAGACCCGACGCACACCTCGTAAACACAACCGTGAATTTGTTTGGTTTGACAGGGCAAAACTAATTTAAAAAAAATTTTTTTTTTAAGGTAAAACTTCCGCCATTCAAATATCCCTTCTGTGGCCGTCAAGCGAAGGTGAAGCAATGCAGACGACACCACTAAAGACAACCTTCAGGTACCGGGGCAGGAATAAGAGAGCAAGCAGAGGAGGTGCAAGACCTTGGCCTCGGGGCACATCAAAGAGCAGCAGTCGCGCGGCTCTGGCCACGCTGCAGGCCACGCAAGGGGACGCCCCGGAGGACTGCAAATTAGGGGTCCGAGGGAATGGGGAACCCTGGGGAAGACAGAGCAAAAGTTATCAGAGGGGAAATCTAAGAGATCCAGGTGGGTCACCGCTCCAGGTTCCCGAGGGCACCCGCCACGCTCCCGGCACTGGGTGTGGACGACTTTTAGATGCCCAGCCCCTTTCCCGTCACCTTGCAGCTCCTTCTTCTCCTTGCGATGCCTTCTCACCAGCTGTTCCTCATCATCAAGCTCTTCAGCCAAGACCTCCTCCATGACGAGCGGTGGCCGGGTACACGCGCTGGAGGAGCACAGCACGGGTGGCGGGCCGGCACCTCCCACCCCTCGACCCTCACCCGGGGCGCCATTGGCCACCGCGAAGGTCCAGCCCCGCCTCAAGGCGGCTCCGGAGCCAGGGCTAACCACTGAAACCCAGAGAAGCCGACATGGGCTAGGGCGCCTGCGCGCTCGGACCGCTCGGGCGGCGCGCCGGAAGCTGGGACTCCGCGGCCATAGAACGCGGCGCACGGGGGGAGCACAAAGCTACGCGCCGGGCGATAGGCCCTGACGGGAGACGCACAGAGATGACGTCACGACAGGTCTTTGGCGCAGCTTTCAACTTGAACTTTGAAACATTTCACTATTTGTACCCTTTGCTAAGCCATATTAATTTTTTTTTCTTCTTTCTTTCCTTTCTGTTTTTTTGTTTGTTCTTCGAGACTGGGTTTCTTTGTGTAGCCGTGGCTGTCCTGGAACTCGCTCTGTAGACCAGGCTGGACTCGAACTCACCGAGATCCACCTGCCTCTGCAGTGCACCACCACGCCCAGCTCGTTTTTTTTTTTTTTTTTAAATTTTTAATAAAAGCGTGGATTGTTTTCAATGAGAATCTTTACCTTTCATCAGTCCTGTGGTAGGGAGTTGTTTTGTTTACAACATGGTAAAATGAGAAAATCCATGTAACCTAAGAAATGCCTACTTTTGAAATGGGAAACTGATAAAGAAAGATATAAAAAGGATTAAACATTGTAAAACGCAGGGACTAAGTATAATGATAAGACGTAAATTCAGTGATAAAAATGTCAGGGTGCTATGAAGGTTCGAGTCAAGACTTATGTGCCACAAAATCAAATTACTGAAGAAAAAGCCAGTTCTCATGAAGTTGTGGGGGGTGGGTAAGACCCAGAGGGCTAGTCTAGTAATAGTTTTAAGTCTATTTTTAGGCCCGGGCATAGTTGTGCGTGCCCTTAATCCCAGCACTGAGGACACAGAAATAGGCAGATCTCTATGAGTTCAAAACCAGCTTGGTCTACATAGTGAGTTCCAGCACAGTCAGAGTTACAGAGGTGAGACCCTGTCTCAAAAATAGATAGATAGATAGATAGATGTAAATAAGCAGATATAAATACTAAGAAGCTATTTTTATAAGACTGCCTGAGACAACAAAACAAATGAAGCTGAAACAATAGTTCTGGAACTAATTGAAGACATTTTCTAGAGATGACAATGAACTGGTCCTACACCTAGATAAACCTAGAAGGGTACATTTAAATTTTGGTGAAGAGAAAACAACATCCAGATGTATCTTGGGTTTTTTAGGGGGGATGATTATTATTCTAAGGTCAGGGTTGGGGTGGGGTGGGGTGGGGGTGGGGTGAGGGGAATGTACAAGTGTCCAGACTGAGAAATCAAGTTATGACCTAAAATTATTTTTCTTGCAACTCACACCAGAAAGCAATGCAATAAAATCAGATAGAAAAGTAGACTTGATGTGAGACCTGTATACCCTGTCAAGTTTAGAGAGTATAGGGACTTTTGGAATTGGACTACATACGCCTCACATTATGATATGGTCACCAGGCTATAGGGGCCATGAAGTGGACGGTGGCGGTTGAATGAGAATGTGCCCCCTATAAGGCTCAGATGTGGTCCCCAGCACTGTGTGGGTAGGTATAGAAGGTGTGGCATTGCTGGAGAAAGTATGTCATTGAGGAAGGGTTTTTTTATTCCAAAGCCATATGCCAGCCCAGTTTTGTTGGGGTTGTTGATTCCAGCTTGTAGCTCCGCATTAAGCCCTTGGATTCAATTCTCAACACCCAGCTCCTGCAGCTCCCACTCCACAGACACTAACCCTCTGGAAATTTAAGCCAGGTAACTTATTTATTATGTAAATGAACTTCGTTGTGCTTTTTTATCACAATGACAAAATAGCTAATACCACAACTGGAAGAAATTCTCAGACTTTTGTTGTGTGCTCAGGCTGTATGCTGTGACCTTCGAGTTGCTGGCCTTTACCTCACCATGAGGTCTTGTGTTCTAGGCTATCCTTGGACTATTTACCTTTGAAAGAAGTAGAGAAGTCTCAACTTGGACCCACCCAGAGGATCTAGGAAGTTCTTATAGGGAACTACTCAGAGAACTAGGAAGTTCTACAGGGAGCGATTTAGGCTATTGCATTCTTGCCCGGGGGCTAGGGTGAGCGAGATAAGAATAGATCCTATTGACCTTGCCCTATATATGTTCCTGCTAGTGAGCAATAAAGTGAATCTTGATCAGAAATTTCCTGACTTGATTCGTTATTTCTCGCGTGTCTCTGTATCCTACTTTCAATCCCCACTCCCTCTTTCAGGTGAACCCTGATTGGATTTTTCCCGCGGGCTGGGACCCGACATTTTGTGGGTTAAGAAAATATGTCAGTGAAGAACTTTCTCTGAAATTCTGTGCTGAATGATGTAGGTCAGCCAATTGAGAATGACAACTAAAATGGCTAAAGTTGGGGGGGGTTGCATGTAAAAATTAATAGTATGAAAACTACTTAAGGGGATGATACTTGAATCGTTGTGAATAGGATATAAAACTAATGCAAGATGAAATTTAAAGCTTGAATCTAAATTTTTCAACTTATATATTTCTAATTTTAAGGACATCATATTCAAAATATTGAGTAAATAAAGCCTTTTTATTCTTGCCATACGGTGATGTAGATAGAGGCCTACATGCTGTTGAGCTAAGATATGTAAAATGCTTTGTCACTGTGAACAGGACAAATATATTAAAACCATTCTAAATGTTAAGCTCAGAGAATTGGGAAACTAAAGATTTATTACCTGAATATTCTATAAGAGGGGACATAGCAAGTGTATTCAAAATGTTAGCGCATAATAGCAAACTAGAATTGGGAACAATTAAAGAATATAGTGTGATTTTTCTTATATTTAGGAGACCTTATATGGTAAATAACATCATTTTCATTATAAAGTCAAAGATATGGCACAGTGAGATGGCTCAGTGGGTAAAGGCACTTACATGGAAAGAGGAAACCAACCCACTGTGGTATGCTGGTATGTGCGTCCCTCGTCACATTCATATAAAATAAATAAATGTAATAAAGCATTTTAAAGCCATTGTCCCATATTCTGTGTTCATGGCAGTCTGATGTAAATCAGCATACATATATTTTGGAATGTGTATCATATACTTGAAGTGCACTAGTCAGGCATATATGTATGTATCAAAATGGTTGTCCTATTCAAGTTCAAGACTTAGTGTTTTAAAAAATGGTATAAGTAGAGATTTAAGAGGTAATAAGTAGACAAGCAGTCTGCAACATGTATATTGCTCTGTTAACATATTTCCATTCTTGGTTTGTTTTTGGTTTTGTTTTTGGTTTTGGTTTTTCGAGACAGGGTCTCTCTGTGTAGCCTTGGTTGTCCTGGACTCGCTTTGTAGACCAGGCTGGCCTCGAACTCACAGCCATCCGCTTGCCTTTGCCTCCCGAGTGCTGGGATTAAAGGCATGCGCCACCATGCCCGGCTATTTCCATTCTTTTTAACGTATTTTCATTCTATTTACTCGGGAGGCAGAGGCAGGCAGATCCCTGTGAGTTCAAGGCCAGCCTGGTCTACAAAGTGAGTCCAGGACAGCCAAGGCTGCACAGAGAGACCCTGTCTCGAAAACCTAAAAACGAAACAAAATAAAAAAGCACATTTTATTTAATTTTAATTTATATGTCCTGGTGTGAGGGTGTCAGATGTTGGAGTTACAGATAGTTGTGAGCTGCCATGTGGGTGCTGGGAATTGAACCTGGGTCCTTTGGAAGAACAGGCAGTGCTTTTAACCACTGAGCCATCTCTTTAGCCCCTTATTTCCATTCTTTTTATACTGTCCTGAAAGCATTTCTTGATGATTTTGTAAAATGATACAGAGAAAGCTTTAAGCATATCTAGAAGTCCCAAATGACCACACTGAAAGGAAGCTTGCAGAAGTTGGTTATCTCCTCCCTCACAGGTTCCAGGGGTAAATGGGAAATTTATAACAAATATTGATGGTTTTGGAAATACTGTGGTGTGTTTATGATGAAGAAAATCCAAAGAACAGAGACTAAAAATGAAAGGGTCAGACAAACTCCATTTTGAAAAAGAAACTCTATTTTGTGTTAAACTTAGCCAAGGGCTGAACCCAGATTCCAGAAAAAAAAAACATAAACCGGTCTAAACAGTCTAAACAGAAAAATATTCTCTAGCAACACAATCAGCTCACCTTGGGAAAGTCCCAGAGCAGCAGGTGATCTGGAACATAGCAACAACCAATTAGGAGAAGCCAGGCCAAAGTTCCTAAAGTCCCATGACTGCTTCAACCAATCTTTTCTATAGGTCAGCTTGTCCCTACACCTATTACCCAAACATGAAATGCCAAGGCTTGTAACTCCCTGTTTGCAGCTTTTCTGCCCAAATGTCATCCAGTCATATACTATAAAACCCATTTCTTTGTCTAAAACCTATAAAAACCCCTCTCAATTGAGACTTGAGGCCACTTCCCTGCATCTGCTGTGCCAGTGCATGGGAGGGGTGGCCCGGGTTTGAACTTGCAATAAAGACTTCCTTGCCATTGCAACTGGACTAGGCTCTTGGGTGGTCTGTTCAGGGAGTCTCTCTCCAAATCTGGGCATAACAAAAAACACTAGATGAGGAGTAGTCTATACACGCAGGAAAAAGTAACTGAAGTTTTAAATGCTTGCTTCCTTGCACATGTGGAAATAGTCTGCCTGCAGAGTAAATTTCCTGGAAACATAAGCTGTTGTAAGAGCTTTAATTAGCTTCCTAGTAATAAGTTCCTCTCAATTGAATTGTGCAGTAAAGTGGGCTCTGATCATCTGACAACAGTTGGCTCTCCAAGGGGGAAATGCCTTGTGTGGGTCATGGGTGCTCAGTAAGTGTTAATTTGTTGTTCAGCTTTACAATTTGCTTTGGTAGTATGCTTTTATTCTTATAATCCAAACTATTGCAACAGCACCATTTTAATCAACCTAATATCAAACTGCCAAGAGCATGATATAATCATATAATTGATAATGTATAGATAAGTAGAAACATGGCCAGTAGTTAAATGATTGGCTATAATAAGACAGGCAGTCAGGGCTGTTGGTATTTCCCAGTGGTCTTTCCTGAGGATGCTGCCACTTTTGTGTTAGCATGCAGTCAATTGGCAAGAGATTATGTTAAGATACAGGTATTGTTTGAATTAAACATAGGATTGTTTTCTTTCAAGATCACATTCTTAAACCAGGTGTGGTGGTGCACGCCTTTAGTCCCAGCACTCGGGAGGCAGAGGCAGGTGGATCACTGTGAGTTCGAAGCCAGCATGATTTACAAAAGGAGTCTAGGACAGCCAAGGCTACACAAAGAAACCCTGTCTTGAGAAAAAATAATGGCATTCTGTTGCTGCTGCCAATCAAGCCCAATCATGAAAGCAATGATAACAATCTATATTCTGTAACCACTCACCATGAAAATGAGGCTCAGAATGTTAATTGGCGTAGCACCACATGATAGATATCAAAACTGAATCTGATTTTAAGGCTAGCTTTTGCCTTTCATCCATACTGTAGAGTTTACGAAAAAGATTGTTGTGAAGAAAAAAAAAAGATTAAAAAGGAACCCTAGAAGGCTGGGCATGGTGGAGCATGCCTTTAATCCCAGCACTTGGGAGGCAGAGGCAGGTGGATTGATATGAGTTTGAGGCCATCTTGGTCTACAAAGTGAGTGCAGGCCAGTCAAGGCTACACAGAGAAACTATCTCAAAAAAAAAAAGAAAAAGAAAAAGAAAAAAGAAAAAGGAACCCTAGAACATAATTGAAAAATGTGGTGAGCCAGGGTTCATTAGATCACAAAATTTAGAGCGTACTGAACAGTAGCAAAGTGCTAATAAGAAATAAGGAATTTCTTCTGAATATGAACACCATTTCTTGTCCTAACAATTACCTCTTTTCTGTAGCAAGTACAACAGTAAGGACAAGGCACTGCTAAAACGATTTTCATTTTGGGCTTTTATTCCCTGTATAGTGTGTAATGTGACACTAATTTAATTTTGTTGGGAAAAAAATCTTTCAACTTATATTGAAGTATCTTATATTAGTATCTTGATACTTGATACCAAGTTTTGGAAGCCTTAAAATTCTTCTCTTTAAAGATTTACTTATTTATTTAACTTAGATGAGTGCTCTATCTGCGTGTACACATGTGTGCCAGAAAAGGGCATCAGATCCCAGTATAGATGGTTGTAAGACACCTTGAGCTTGCTGGGAATTAATTAAACTCAGGACCTCTGAAAGAGCAAACTAGCTCTTAACATTTGAGCCATCTCTCCAGCCCCACCTTAAGATTCTTCAGTAAGATACGTCACTGTTTTTGCCAAGACTAAAATTGGATGATAATGCTGTTTATTTCAAGTAACAGGGTAAATGGAGTTAAGAATGAAAGTTCTAGATGGACATGATGGTGCACACCTTTAATCTGAGCATTTGCGAGGCAGAGGCAAGTGGATCGATATGAGTTCAAGGCCAGCCTGGTCTACAAAGTGAGTCTTGGACAGCTAAGGCAACACAGAGAGACCCTGTCTCGAAAAACCTAAATAAATAAATAAATAAAACAATCAACAACTACAATATTTAATTTTTAAAGACAAGTTACAAATTCTGAACAGAAGAGTAAACATCATACCATTTTAACCTATGTTTTATTTATAATCACTTATCTAGTTAATACTGTTCTTATTTACATATTTCTTTAGACAATCTCTATGTTTAATTCTTGTATAACAGCTATACAATACTTTAATACTTAAAAGGGAGGAAGGGCCAGGCGGTGGTGGTGGTGGCGCATGCCTTTAATCCCAGCACTTTGGAGGCAGAGGCAGGTGGATCCCTGTGAGTTCAAGGCCAGCCTAGTCTACAGTGTGAGTCCAGGATAGCCACGGCTACACAGAGAAACCCTGTCTTGAAAAACCAAACACCAAAAGAGGGGAGGGGCTGGGGCTTGGGGGGGGGGGAGGTTGGGAGTTTGTTCAAGACAGAGTTTCCCTATCGAAGAGGCCTGGCTATCCTGGACTCTCTTTGTAGACCAGGCTGGACTGGAACTCACAGAGATCTACCTGCCTCTGCCTCTCTAAGTGCTGGGATTAAAGGCATGCACTACTACTCCCAGCTATTAGTTAAAATATTTATAAATGGGGCTGGAGAGATGTTGTGATGGTTAAGAGCACTGATTGATCTTCCAGAGGACATGGGTTCAATTCCCAGCACCCACATGACAACTCACAACTGTCTGTAACTCCAATTCCATGAGATCCAACACCCTCACACAGATACCAATGCACATAAAAAAATTAAGAGAAAAAAATTTTTTTAAAGATTTCCTGGGAACCCACCATCCACACTGGCCAGGGAAAGCAGTAAATAAATGGAACTTTAAAAAAAAAATCATCCTGCCGGGCGTGGTGGCACACACCTTTAATCCCAGCCCTTGGGAGACAGAGGTGGGTGAATCGCTGTGAGTTCGAGGCCAGCCTGGTCTACAAAGTGAGTCCAGGACAGCCCAGGCTAGCACAGAGAGACCCTGTCTCGAAAAACCAAAAAAAAAAAAAAAATCATCCTTAGTGAGTTAACCCAGACCCAGAAACACAAATATGGTACATATTCAGCTACATGTAGATATTAAGTGTTAAGTCAATGGTAACTGAGCTGCAATCCTTAGAACTACAGAGAGAAGATACAGAGTAAGGACGTAGGATGGACAGATCTCCCTAGCAAAGGAAAATAGAGTAGATAGTTATGGGTGGAGGATGGCAGAGGGACTGGAATGGAAGGATTAAGTGGGGAGAGGGTGGGAAAAAGAGGTAAGAAGGGAAATAAAGGAGAGACAGCTAAAAGTAAGGACCATTTGAGATGTAGTATGGAAAGCTAATAAAGCAGAAACTTCCTAAAATATGTACCTATATAAAGGGGATCTAAATAGAGTTGCCAAGTAACAGGAGAAACAGAGCCCCAACTGGACATCTCTGGTCACCTAATTAAGCTTCCAGGACCGGGAATGGGTTATATCTAGTTGGGTTATTCCGGTGGAAATCCCCAAACAAGCCAGGGTGGTTTCAAGACTATAGTTTGTTCCCTACAAATTGATGGCAAGTCCCCACTGCTGGAGGCAACACCTACACACACTCATTGGGCATGGAGAAGTTGAGTTGGTGCCTCCCTAGAGCCTTCACTCCTACCTATAAGCTAGTGTTCTTTTTTGTTGTTTTGTTTTGTTTTGTTTTTAGAGACAGGGTTTCTCTGTGTAGCCTTGGCTGTCCTGGACTTGCATTGTAGACCAGGCTGGCCTCGAACTCACAGGGATCTACCTGCCTCTGCCTCCCTGGTGCTGCAATTGAAGGCGTGTGCCACCATCGCCTGGCAAGCTAGTGTTCTTGGTACCTGAGGGTCCATTGCACACTCCAAAGGAGAAATGTAAAAACTACAAACCCTTCATTCTACAAAGGTGTCCTGCCTGCAAGATACGCTAATGCAATAGTGACACAAAGCTTGTGTGAGTAACCAACCAATATGATTTGACTTCACCCTCACTCCACAAAACACATATACTGCTTTGGTGACCAAAACTCTGAAACTAAATAGTTTGGGAATATAGGGTAAAACTAAATACTACTGTTCTCCTAAAGGAATGTAAGAATGAAATGACTTCTAATAACACATGCCCCCATCCTTAACCCAGAAGCTATATACAATTGATAACCACTTGCAAATGAAAATTAGGTTTCTCCAAGGTAGTCTCAGCAGGGAAGCAAACTACTCTTAAGGGCCCTGCATTAGAAGACCAATAGCAGCCGGGGGTGATGGTGCACGCCTTTAATCTCAGCACCTGGGAGGTAGAGGCAGGTAGATCGCTGTGAGTTTGAGGCGAGCCTGGTCTACAACATGAGTCCAGGACAGTCAAGGCTACACAGAGAAACTCTGTCCCCCCAAAAAATAAGGCTCCATGATACAGCCTGAGTATAGGTGGGGAATCTTGTCGGGTTTTCCAAAACATACAACCGCAATTTTCCCAAGAATCTTCACCACCAATGTTTCGTTAACAAAAGAGATTTCACCTGATACAGAAAATATGGGCTTTCCCCTTAAAGGAAGCTTATGTTTTCAGATTATTAACTTGTCTAGCAGTCTCTCCCAGTATCTTGCAAGTAACTGGAGCAGAAGCCTGGATAGTCCCCTGCAGGAACTGCGTCTTTCCCTAGTGCACATCAATTCTACACGAACTGACGTCTCCATGGTCTCTGGGCTGTCGCAGTGGTTCCAGAATGCCTTCTCTCATCGGCAGGAATGGGCAGGAATAAGAGCTTTGACAGTGTGTCTGGTCCTTGTCAGTTGCCTAGCACTCTGGTGCATATGCAGGATGCACGCCCACCAACATCGCCCGCAGGCCTCTATGATGCAAGCATTTGCTGCACTGGAGACTGGGCAATCTCCTCAAATGTGGCTTGGCATGATAGAGAAGTAGTCAGTGATGGGTATAGATCCTCCATGCACTTGGCAGACCAAGGCCATGACACTAATGTGCTTCCGTTTCCTTGGCATGGTGAGAATGGCATATACTCAGATATTGCCTACCATAAGGCATGGGCACGTGCAAAGGGTGTAGGACGAGGTACCGCAGGGGGAGGACCTGATTGTCCGACTCTGAGTCCCCCGAGAAGTAAACCTGATTGCATAGAGGTTGATGTCGGAAACTGTCTTGTTCGCTGTATGTTGGGGATGCCCACAGACAGCAGATCAGGACCCCCCTCTCCTCCTCAAAAAGACATCTTGACAGGTCAATGTGGCCCCAGGAGGATCAGGTCAATGCTTCCCCCCTCTGGTTAATGCCCGCTCCCTTCGGGGACCCAAACTCACCTGTATATGATGGATCCATCTACCTCCTTTTCTAATAAAGAGAGGGAGGAGAAGAAGAAGATGTTGAAGAAGAAGAAATTGGGGATGGGCTATATGGCCAATGTTCAACCATCTTGTCAGCCTATTTCTCCAGTGCAGGGGGGACAACCTACCAGGCATTCTCTGTGCCACTTGCTCAAAATTTAATGAATAAGGGGGAACTGTGGAGAGCCACAGATAGCAGCGCCCCCTGCTGCTTCCCCGGCGCAATACGCCCCCTTTTGCGCATGCGCAGTGAGTAAGCCCCCTTATGTGCATGCCTGAAGGCATGACGTAAGGTGGCGTGATTCAAACAAGACATAGCGTGAGGTGGCGTGATCCGAATGCACCAACCAGGAGTGACGTGGCAGTTTCTGATAGGACAGGCACACTATAAAGGTTCTGTGGGAGCTTTTCCCGGGGTCACTCTGGTAGTCAAGGATCCTGAATAAAAACTGCTGCAAGAAGAGTTCCCGGTGTTGGTGTCTTTCCTGCTGGACGGGAGCGGCATCGACAAAAACAAAACAAACAAACAGGCAAAAACATACCAACAGCAAATGAACTCAGTAGCATCTTTGGAGACTCCTTGTCTCATAATGTTATATTGGGGAATTTTCTTTTGTAAGTTTTATAATTCTTTATTTTAATTTTATTTTTTCCCCTAATGCCCCTTTCCATACACAGTGTGGCTTCCAGTTTTGTGTTTTTATGAGATTCCTGAGTGTAAGCTCAAATGGGTCTCTGTATATATCTCTGAGTTTTGTGCCTTTTCTTGAGTTCCTTTCCTTCTGTTTATTAGTTTTGTCCTATTCCAATGTGGGTTTTTTGTTTGTTGTTTTATTTTATTGTTATCCTTTAGAAGCCTGTTTGAGTTTTTTTGTTTGTTTGTTTGCCAATTTGTTTTTTTAATGACAGACAAAAAAGGGAGTGGATGGCTGGGAATAGTGGCGCACGCCTTTAGTCCCAGCACTTGGGAGGCTGAGGCAGGCAGATCAATGTGAGCTCAAGGACAGCCAAGGATACACGGAGAGACCCTGTCTCGAAAAATTAAAAAAAAAAAAAAAAGGGAGTGGATTCAGGTGGAAGGGGAGTTGGGGGGAACTTGGAAATTGGAAGGGAAGCCATAATCATGAAATATTATATGAAAAATAACCTACTTTTGAAAAAGAAAAAATACTACATTGGAACTTTATTACATAGTACTTATTTTTGTTTTTGGTTTGGTTTTTCAAGACACAGTTTCTTTTTTTTTTTTTTTTTTTTTTGGTTTTTTGAGACAGGGTTTCTCTGTGTAGCCTTGACTGTCCTGGACTCACTTTGTAGACCAGGCTGGCCTTGAACTCACAGCGATCCGCCTGCCTCTGCCTCCTGAGTGCTGGGATTAAAGGTGTGCGCCACCACGCCCGGCATCAAGACACAGTTTCTCTATGTAGCCTTGGCAGTCCTAGACTTGCTTTGCAGACCAGGCTGGACTTGAACTCATGGTGATTACCAGC
The DNA here is from genome assembly GCF_964271855.1 of Acomys minous. NCBI lineage: Eukaryota > Metazoa > Chordata > Mammalia > Rodentia > Muridae > Acomys > Acomys minous. The sequence continues at coordinate 124,004,780 of NC_140483.1, forward strand.
CTCTGCCTCCCGCCCGAGTGCTGGGATTAAAGGTCAGTCTCTAGATTGATCACTGTACAAATCCACTTATAACTGATGTTATAGTAGAAGTAGTAGCATTTTTTTGTTTTTTGTTTGTTTTTTGAGACAGGGTTTCTCTGTGTAGCCTTGGTTGTCCTGGACTCACTTTGTAGACCAGGCTGGCCTCAAACTCACAGAGATCCGCCTGCCTCTGCCTCCCGAGTGCTGGGATTAAAGGAGTGTGCCACCACGCCCAGCTAAAAGTAGTAGCATTTTGATCTCACCAGCTGTGTCAGTTTGTATTTGGCTGGCCAACAAAAATGAAATGCCTGAAGCTGGATGCTTTAAATAAAAAAGAAATGTATTATCTCATGATTATGAGTCCAAAATTAAGGTCTTGGCAATGCTGTACTCTCTCTGCAAACACTAGAGCTGATATATATAAATTTTATTAGTCTTCAGATTTTTTTGATTCCATTATATTTAGTTTCTTTCTTTTTTTTTAGTTTCTTAGACTCGAAGTCGTGGCTATTGACTTAGCACTATTCTTTTTTCTTACATATGGCGTTTCACAGGAATGTTTTCCTTAGACTTATTTTAAATATCCCAAAAATGTTTATATGTGCTTCACTTTAATTTCTATTCTGTTTTCTGTTTAGTCCAATCAGGAAATCCCTAAGCACCCCAAAAGGGAAGGCCCACTGTCTAGATCCAAGATAGCAGTGTGACCTCAGCTCAGCTTGAACTCTGCCCTGGTAAATACAGCATTGCCCAGAAGCCTTGTAAAGTGAGTTTCTGATGTCCAAGAAAAGTCATCACTTCCTTATATAACCCTATAATGCCCAACCTCTGGACAGGGCATCTAGCTTTCTGTTAATTCAAACAAGACACCACCAGATCAAAGCTTAGGACTCATTCCCTGGCTGTTGCAGCTGCCTTATCTTCTATCTTCTACAACATAACCCCTTATAATGGTCAGGACCCCTCTCTTCACACGATATTTGCTATTCTCTCTGCCCCCAAGAGATAGCTGTGGCAGCTTTGAATTTCCCTAAATAACCCTCTCTTCTCACTCACTGAGTGGCCCAGTTCAGTGGTTTCACTGAGCCCTCACTTATATCTAGTGCCAAACCTGAAAAGAAATTGTTTGTCTAAAATCAGGCATACTTAATAGATTAGGCTATGATCCTCAAACACCTCAGGGAGATCTGCTGAATATGGGATTTAAGAGGTTTAAAGAAAAAGGCTTCTCAAGAGAGACAGAAATACCAGCTTCTGGCAGCGGCCATCTCCAAAGAAGATGCCCTGTGGAGATGGCTCCCACTGTGCTAATGCTGACTGCTGGACTAGGCCTCACCTGCCTCCAGGGCCCTCCTCAAACTGTAGACACTGGGTTGACTGGCCCCACTCTACCTTGCCAAGGTATGTCATTCTCCCAAGTTTCTTCTCCACAGGAAAATCTCTGATCTTGTGGATCTGTTACCAGAGGCAGATGCTACCCTGAGACCTCTGCCCTCAACAAAGGCATCAGTAGTAAGTATCAGGGAGGATCCCAGGCTGGCTATTCAAGTAGCCTGCCTCTATCACGTTTTTTGTTTGTTTGTTTGTTTGTTTTGTTTTTTGTTTGTTTGATTGGTTTTGGTTTTGGTTTTTTGAGACAGGGTTTCTCTGTGTAGCCTTGACTGTCCTGGACTCACTTTGTAGTCCAGGCTGGCCTCAAACTCACAGCGATCCGCCTGCCTCTGCCTCCCGAGTGCTGGGATTAAAGGCTTGCGCCACCAAGCCCGGCTTGCCTCTGTCACATTTAATTAATACAGAGTTGACTTGACATATACTCCCTGCTCAGATTTATGTGCTTCACATCTCTGTGATGGTGTTGATGGCATGGCGTTTCCCATCTTGTCCCAGGACCAGCTTTTTTTTTTTTAATTTTTTTCTCCTTTATTAATTTATTCTTGTTACATCTCAATGGTTATCCCATCCCTTGTATCCTCCCATTCTTCCCTCCCTCCCATTTTCCCCTTACTCCCCTCCCCTATGACTGTGACTGAGGGGGATTACCTCCCCCTGTATATGCTCATAGGGTATCAAGTCTCTTCTTGGTAACCTGCTGTCCTTCCTCTGAGTGCCACCAGGTCTCCCCCTCCAGGGGACATGGTCAAAGGTGAGGCACCAGAGTATGTGAGAAAGTAATATCCCACTCTCCACTCTACTGTGGAGAGTGTTCTGTCCATTGGCTAGATCTGGGTAGGGGTTTAAGGTTTACTGCCTGTATTGTCCTTGGCTGGTGCCTTAGTTTGAGCGGGACTCCTGGGCCCAAATCTGCCTATCATAATGTTCTACTTGTAGGCTTCTAGGACCCTCTGGATCCTTCTACTTTGCCATTCTCCCATGCTTCTCTCATCTAGCCAGCTTTATCAAACAGTCTAGCAGTCCTGCCACCTACTGCTACAGCAGTAAATTGACCTTAGTCGGCCCCTCCCCCAAGGCTACAGCTGCTTGGTCCATCCATCCATTGCTGAATGTCTGCTTCTTTATCTCTTAGCTTCAGACATAGACCAGATGCCGCTAGTCTGTCTCTCTCTCTCTCTGTCTCTCTCTCTCTGTCTCTCTCTCTCTCTCTCTCTCTCTCTCTCTCTCTCTCTCTCTCTCTCTCTCTCCCCTCACCCCATCTCTCCCTCCCTCCCTTCCTCCCTCTCTGTCTCTGTCTCTGTCTCTCTCTGTCTCTCTGTCTCTCTCTCTCTCCTCTCTCTCTCAGTGGCCAGCTTATTTCACCCTTCAGCTTGAATCAGAGTTTGCCATTGTTCAAATACTATTTTGTTGTTGTTGTGCTGGTTTGCTCTTTTAAGATAGGGATATGGCCTTAAACTAATAATCCACCCCCTCTGCACCGAGCCCATGTACTGAGCGTGCCGTGTCACTCAGCCTGTGTCACCACACCAGAGAAGATGTTTATAGTTGTATTATTTTCCCTTCTTCAAACCCAATGTATTGGAGATTACATATAAGTTGGTATTGTGTGAATGTCCGTGGGCAGGCACAGTGACCAACGACGGCCCATTAAATGAGTCCACCCAAGTCTAGCTTTACTTACTTGCAGACTCGTGGCTGAGAGGTTATTTACAAGGGCATAAATGATTTACGGCTGAAAACAGTATCTCTTTCCAAAGGAGCTGTAACTGCCCATGTACCCTCCGGAAGGGCATGCCCCAGCTATGGAAGGTTACTAGGCTCCATCTTGTGCAGGTTTCATAGCCATTGAGAGTTCAAGAGGGCAAAGGCTTTATTAAGCCCAGGATACGGCACTCCACAACACTCTCCCCCTTCCTCCAGTTCTTTTTTTTTTTAAGATTTATTTATTTTATTTATTACATATGAGTGCATTATCTGCAGAAGAGGGCACCAGATCTCATTGTAGATGTTTGTGAGTCACCGTGTGGTTGCTGGGAATTGAACTCAGGACCTCTGGAAGAGCAGGTGGTGCTCTTAACCACTGAGCCATCTCTCCAGCCCTCCTCCAGTTCTTATATTGCTTCAGCTCCCTTTTATAATATTCCCCAAGCCACAAAGGGTTGATGTAAATAACCCGCTTACCCTGAGCATTCGTCAGGCACTTACGTGCAGCCCTTTGGCTAGTGTCAGACCTATGCACTACTCACTGAGGAAAACTTCCTTCCTTTGACCCAAGATGACAGTAACAATAATCTATGAGCACAAGCAAGGCAGTCAGAAGGTAATGGCAAACACATCATATCCATTTAGCAAACAACTACAATGCTTGCCCAGTAGAACCTATGACTTCCCTTTCCCATTCTCCGGACCTTGCCCTGGCTTATAGTACCAGGTAGAAATTCCCTCTTGTGGAGCTGAATTTAAATCTGATAAGAGCTGGGTGCAGTGGAGCACGCCTTTAATCCCTGGACTTAGGAGGCAGAGATAGGCAGGTCTCTGTGAGTTTGACAGCCAGATTGGTCTACAAAGCATGTACGTAGATACCCAGGACTATCTGAGACCCTGTCTCAGAAAAAAAAAAATCCCATTAGGAAGCAATTGATTGTCCCCATATCAGTTGTGCCATAGATGTGCCCATTGTAGCAGTAGGCACATCCAGACTTTTGGGCTTGTACTATAACTACATGGAGTCCACAGCTGAGGAGAATTATTGATGACATTTTTTTTCCCAGCTAGCTGATAGCAAGTAAGAGTCCAGCTGAATCCCAGCTTGATTTCTTCATGTCCTGTAGCCATAGCACACAGTGTCTTCAGCAGTAGGGTTTTAGTACCGAACTCTGGTAGGCAGCAAGCACAAGTACAATAGCCTGTATTCTTCCAGTGGCTATAGTGGCCTCCATGGCCAAAACCTCTGAAGAAGGTAGACCATCCCTGGCACCGTGACTTTCATTAATAACCTTATAATATCTGGGAACATCAATTGCTTTCTAATGGAATTGCTCACACAATATACCTTCTTTAAATTTTCTAACCATTGTTTTAACACTTGCAGGCCAGGGGCTGGATAGTGGTGGTGCATGCCTTTAATCCCAGCACTTGGGAGGTGGAGGCAGGTGGATCGCTGTGAGTTTGAGGCCAGCCTGGTCTACAAAGCGAGTCCAGGACAGCCAAGGCTACACAGGGAAACCCTGTCTCGAAAAAACAAAAAACGTTTTTAGGCAAAAGACATTGGATGAGTTTTCTTGCTCATCTAGTTGTATGCCCCCTGTGCGTTCCTCTTCTATAGCCGTCCCAAGAATTTGACAGCCGTGCCTGGCCCTTGCAGCCTGTGTGCCTGGATTTCACACATTCTTAATTGTTGGCATGTGCTGGTGCAGCTGTCAGATGATTTCCTAAGCCCAGAAAACACTCAGAGGTCAGCACCATACCGACGGAATGTAACAATTCTGGGTTCCAGGGAGATGGCTTAGCAGATAAAAGCATTTACCACACAAGCCTAGTGACCTGTGTTCAGTCCCCACAACTCACTAACAAGCTGCCTGGGGTGATGTGCGTCTGTAATCCTGGTGAAATGGAAGGTGGGGGCAGGGGGGAAGTCAGCTGGAAACGTGTAGACCACCAGCTTAGAGTAGGCTGCATAGTGACAGAAACAAGAAAGGCCCTGCTTCTATGCCATAGAAGGTGACACTGACTCCAGAAAGCTGGCCTACACACACACATACACACACACACACACATACACACAAATAAATGAAGCCCCACAAGCCTCCATTCCTAGAAAAGTCCAGTTGATCTCAGGTGTTACCAGCTAAGTGAATTTAAAAAAAAAAAAAAAAAAAAGCAAAGTCCAGTGGAGCATGGAAATTTTCATCACTCATAGCAGTTTTTTTTCCTCAAAAGATCAGTGTTGGGTTTAGCAGCGTGGATGGTAGGGTCTCCCACATAGCAGTTGCTCCTCATGAGTCAGTCTTCTTTCTCAACTTGGAGTGCTGCCACATAGGTCTTTCTGAATCTTCCCACACTTTTATAGGCAGAATGGCCCTAGGATGCCCCTAGTTGCTCTTACCAGCCTAGGCCCAAGGGGAAGTACAGCCAAGCTCTCCCCTGCCGCGCTGCCACAGGCTCCCTGGGTCTGATAGCCCTGAGCTTTGAGCTGCTCAAGTTGGTATTTATAACAGGTCCCCAGACCTTAGCACAACTGACCCCGAGAGGAACATACCATTCAGCCTGTAAAACCCGGCACATAGACAGCACCACCTGCTAAAACTAAAGCAGGCTTAATCCATCAAATCCATAGTTAGGGGAAAGTGTATAGATGTACTAACTTTGGTTTTTTGGCTTCTGGAGTTTTGCTTCTAGCCAGCTGTTCTTATCCACTGAAGTATGTCACCATAGGACATAGTTTTTGTGCTGAAAAGCTCATCCTGAAAAAGGTCCCTGTCTACACTGGCATCTTAAACAGCCAGTTTAGTCATTGGCTGGCTAAAAAAGACTTTCTATTGGCTTAAACCCATGGCTGAGCAGTCTTCTCTGGTGAAGAGACCTAAAACATTATTCTCCACTCATTACTTGCTTGCTGAGAGGACCTTGGGCTAGGCAAACAATTTCCACAGTCAGTACACCTTTCCTGCAGGAGAGAAATGTGTACAACTTACTGGGTGGAGGGGGTGGGGGCAGGGAGTAGGCGTTGGGTGGTGATATCGTCCCATCTCTGGGACAAGCTTAGTCTTTTTCACCTGCACTGTGCTATGTCACTTGCTCAGAATTGCAGCCTTCCAGAGGCTGACATACTGAATTTGTCTTCTGTCAATGGTTTTCTTTAGAACGCTGGAAATCTTCCTGCATTTGCTTTCATGTGACCTAGACAGGGCATTTTATCTGGGCTCTTTCTCGTCACCTTCCGATTGTGTTAGCACTTTACAAACCTGATTATATTCCAGCCTAATTCACTCAGGCCTAACAGCGTCTCTCTTACTTCACTGAGATCATGTCACCAGCTGGGGGCTTAGCCGCCCCAGTTCTCAACCCAGTGCTGAAGCAACCTCTTTCTTACGTGGCCTGACGACAGCCCTGTCTGGTCTAGTGAACTAGCCATCAAATGTCGCATCTCGAATGCCCAGTTCTCTGTCCTTCCTCTAATATCCTTCAGCACCTTATATTCATGGGGACTTTCTCCAGCAATAACCAAGTGTCTCTGACAGCTTTTATGATCCAGTCCAGAGGAGCTGATTTCTCTCATATGCTTCAGATTACGCTGCCCTGGATGTGGTAAGGGATACAAAGTTACAGCACTCAGCTTCCACAGCGCTTACACTGATTACACCTGCTCCTGTGCCCTATAACCTCATCACCCAGGCTGCTGCTGCTTCTTCTTCTTCTTCTTCTTCTTCTTCCTTCCTTCCTTCCTTCCTTCCTTCCTTCCTCCCTTCAGTTTTTTGAGACAGAGTCTCTCTGTGTTAGCCTTGGCTGTCCTGGAGTAGCTTTGTTGACCAGGCTGGCCTCAAACTCACAGCAATCCACCTTCCTCTGCCTCCCAAGTGCTGGGATTAAAGGCGTGCACCATCATGCCCGGCACCCCTTGCTTACTTCTTATTTAAAAATATTTCTCAGAGGCTGTTGAGAGGCTTAGAGGTTCTTCCAGAGTCCCTGAGTTCAGTTCAGAGACTCTACATCTAAAGGATGCAAAGCCTTCCTTTGGCCTCTTTGGGCAGCTAAGCACCTGGCACAAAGGCACAGACATACATTTATGTGGATCTCTGAGTTCAAGGCCAGCCTGGTCTACCAAGGGAGTTCCAGGACACCCAGGACTTCACAGAGAAACCAAGTAAACAAATAAATGTCTGAAATATATTTAAAAAGAGAACTAATACCTTTGAGAGAAGAGAATGAAGAAAAGGTAGGTAAGACAGATGACCTTATACAAATGTCTTTGGGGGGATGAGGAGGCGTGGCCACATAAAATTGAAGTAGGTGTTCAAAACGAAGAGAGTAACTTTGAGAGTCAAAACAAGCCTTACTATAGAATCAGGAAGATAACCAAGCCACGGCTCCAATTCCGAATGATAGGCTGTGCCAGCTTCTGTCACTGCTGTTCTCAACAGCCAGTAGGTGCCCTTACTGCCGTAACAATCGAAACCAGTCTCGGCTGTCTCTGACCATGTGAACTTCCAAGATGGCTGTCTTCTTCATTCTCCTGGCCTGAGACAAAAGCTTGGCAGCTTCAGATAAGGTCTGCTGGGCCTTTTCTCCCGCAGGCGGGGCGCCTGCTGATAGGCCGCCTCAACAAGTTCAAAGATGGAGCAGAACACGCTCACCCAACAGATGTGAGCCAATCAGCCATTTTGTCATTCTTCAAACTGGTCAACGGCAGGGAGGAAAACCCTTCAAAGACTTTCAAAGGCCGAGCCCTCAATGAGACACTGCTTCGGCTTCCCAGGAGCATCTCCCTCTGCTCTGAGCCCACCCTCTCTGCCGGCTGTGTTTAGTGTCTCATTCCTGATACATGATACAAGCCTTTAACTGCTGATTCTGTCTGCTACCCGCCATGCTAGAGATTTTTTCCTTTATCTTAATTCTTTTTTTTTTTTTTTTTTTTTGTTTTGTTTTTTGAGACAGGGTTTCTCTGTGTAGCCTTGGCTGTCCTGGACTCGCTTTGTAGACCAGGCTGGCCTCGAACTTACAGTGATCAACCTGCCTCTGCCTCCTCAGTGCTAAGAGTAAAGGCATGCATCATCACACCCGGCTTTCTAGCCTTTTTTTATTGTTCAAATATTGACATATGAAAATGCAGAATTTCATAATCATAGATATAATAAAATGTAAGTGGATTAACACAAATACCTTCCTCAAATTAGCAGATTCAATTAGGCTCAGTTGTTTATCGTATACATTTATTTAGTGTGGTGTGTGTGTGAGTATGTGTGTGTGAGTGTATGTGTATGTGTGTGGGTGCGTGTGCGCATGCCCTTCCTTATGAAACTCACCATCGCTTAGCTTCTTCTGTTCTGCAGGCAGGCATTTTGGACTCACTGCAATGTGCCTGGCATGTAGAAGATGCTCAATAAGCAGTTGATGAGTAAATGAGTTGTGAAATGGTGTAAAGATTCTGAAACACTAGGAAATAGACACCTGGCTAAATACAGGGATATATATATATATATATATATATATATATATATATATATATATATATTTTTTTTTTTTTTTAAAGGAATCAATTACACAAGAGATAGTGAAAACCAGAAAATAAACCCAAGGGATGCCAACTTCTAATTGTTTTGATTTGTTTTGGCTTTTTTTTTTTTTTAGCTGATTGGAAAGGACAGTTTAACAGTCCTTAACTACTTTGTCTCACTAGGCTTCTCTATGATTTGTGTGTGTGTCTATCTGTGAAGATATGTAAATATAGTCTCAACGAGCTAAATGGGTTTTCTTTTTAAAGTAATATTGGGGTTGTGGATAGAGGTAAGCGTGAGACTTGTCTAGACTAGGTGAGGTTTGATCTTCTGGACTGGGAAGAAAACTGTAATGCTATTCTTACTTTTTGGGATTTATTGTTCAGTTTGAGCTACCATTTAAAAAAAAAATTAAGCAGATTGCAGAGTTTACAAAATACAATTTTATTTTCTCACAGCTCTGGAGGTAGAAAGTGCAAGATAAAAGGTAGCAGGTTTGGGGGCAGGTGAAAGCTCTCTTCCTGACTTGAAGGTGGTGACAGTTATCTCACTATGTCTGTAAGCAGCACCCCCACTTCCACCTCCACCCCCAAATGCTTCACGACAGAACAAACTAATTAGCACCTTAGGCCTCTTCTTAAAGAAATGCTAACTGAAGCCAGAGACAGCTCAGCAGTAAAGACACCAGCCAACAGAGGTTAAGAGCACTGTCTGCTCTTCCAGAGGTCCCGAGTTCAATTCCCAGCAACCACATGGTAGCTCACAACCCTCTATAAAATGATCTGATGCTGTCTCCTGGGCTGCACATGTACATGCAGGAAGAGCACTGTGTACATAATGAATAAATAAATCTTTAAAAAAAATTAAAAAGACACCAGCCAAGAGGTCTGAGGACCTGACTTCTTCGGACCTCACTCCTCAGGCGGTGAGAGAGACAATTGATTCCTTCAAGGGTTCCTCTTACCTACACACATGCATGCACACAACTAGGTATATGGACCCGCTCCCTGCCCACACAAATTCTGTTCAACTGGGGCTCTGCCTTTATTCTCTCACCAACCTCACCATACCCTAAGTGTCCCTTTTCTGAATCTTCACACCATGGGGTTGAGGTAAATAGGGAGAGAGATCATTACTCAGTCACAGCTCCATTACCTCATTCTTTTTTATAAATAGAGAAAAAACTATTTTTTGTTTGTTTGTTTTGTTTTTTTCAAAACAGTGTTTCTCTATGTTTCCTTGGCTGTCCTGGAATCACTCTGTAAACCAGGTTGGCCTCAAACTCACAGCGATCCACCTGCCTCTGCCTCCCGAGTCCTGGGATTAAAGGTGTGCGCCACCATGCCCAGCTAGAAAATCCTATTTTTAATAGTGTCCAAGAGATATTTTATAAAACTATTTTGTTAGGTTTTCAAATGCTGGCCAGTGGTAGTCATACTACATATGATAAGAAGCCCTAGTCGAGTGTGGTGGCGCACGCCTTTAATCCCAGCACTCGAGAGGCAGAGGCAGGTAGATCGCTGTGAGTTCGAGACCAGTCTGGTCTACAGAGTGATTGCAGGACAGCCAAGGCTACATAGAAAAACTTTGTCTTGAAAAAAACAAAAAGGAAAACAAACAAACAAACAAAAATCTCCACAGAGTTCGAAAACCAGGGAGTTCATTTTGTGTTGACCAACAACTCCCCAGCTTGGGGCCTGCCATGGACAACCAGGACTGTTATACAGAGGAAACCTGTCTAAAAATAAATAAATAAATAAATAAATAAATAAATAAAAAAAATAAAAAAAGAAAGAAAGAAAAAGAATAAAATAAAATAAAAGAAACCCTTTTACACAAGTGAAAATTCAAATCAAACTGCTTCTTTTTTGTTGTTGTTGTTTGGTTGTTTTTTTTTGAGACAGGGTTTCTCTGTGTAGCCTTGACTGTCCTGGACTCGCTTTGTAGTCCAGGCTGGCCTCGAATTCACAGTAATCCACCTGCCTCTGCCTTCCAAGTGCTGGGACTAAAGGCGTGCACCACCACTCAAACTGCTTTTTGTGTGTGTGTGTGTGTGTGCTAGACTTTATTTTTTTTATTTTTTTTCTCCTTATTAATTTATTCTTATTACATCTCAATGGTTATCCCATCCCTTGTATCCTCCCATTCTTCCCTCCCTCCCATTTTCCCCTTATTCCCCTCCCCTATGACTGTTCCTGAGGGGGATTACCTCCCCCTGTATATGTTCATAGGGTATCAAGTCTCTTCTTGGTAACCTGCTGTCCTTCCTCTGAGTGCCACCAGGTCTCCCCCTCCAGGGGACATGGTCAAAGGTGAGGCACCAGAGTATGTGAGAAAGTAATATCCCACTCTCCACTCTACTGTGGAGAGTATTCTGTCCATTGGCTAGATCTGGGTAGGGATTTAAGGAATACTATTCAGCTATTAAAAACAAGGAATTCCCGAAATTTGTGGATAAATGGATTGAGCGAGAAATGATCATAATGAGTGAGTTAACCCAGAAGCAGAAAGACTCAAATGGTATATACTCAACTTATATCTGTATATTAGCCCAAGGGGCAAGTCCCACGAAAGCCTTCACTTACCAGGAAACTGAGACAGAGGGGAGGACATTCTAGTGGGACTCTAGATGAGAGAAGCATGGGAGAATGGCAAAGTAGAAGGATCCAGAGGGTCTTAGAAGCCTACAAGTAGAACATTATGATAGGCAGATTTGGGCACAGGGGTCCCGCTCAAACTAAGGCACCAGCCAAGGACAATACAGGCGGTAAACCTCAAACTGCTTTTTAATGAGATGCCTTACTACCTTTGCTTGGATTATATGCATGACATAGTCAAAACAAAATACCATTTCTACTGGGCTTTATTTTGTTACTTTTTGGCTTTTGAGTTTGTTTGTTTGTTTGTTTGTTTGTTTGTTTTTAATAGAATCATATGTAGCCCAACTGGCCTTGAACTTTATATGTAGTTGAGGATGACCTTAAACTCCTCATCCACCTGCCTCTGCCCCTCTAGTGCTGAGATTATAGTCACAAGACACCATATTTTTTGTTAAATGTCAATATAACACAGGTGTTTTTAGAGGTGTATTTTGGTGGGTATGTAAATAAATATATGTCTCCTTGACTAGCATTACACTTAAAAAAAAAAAAAGCTGCTCATCCAAAGATCCTGAGTTCAATTCTCAGCAATCACATGGTGGCTCATAACCATCTAGAACAGAATCTGATGCATCTTCTATCTGATGCTCTCTTCTGTCATGCAGGCAATACATGCAATAGAGTGCTTATATACATAAACAAATCCATCTTTTTTAAAAAGCCTAATTCACAGGTATTTCTAAAGATCTTGAGGATACAACAAAATAAACTAATAACTCACAGGAATCTTATTCAGATTGAAAGAATCTATCTGGAGACACTAACAAAGAGGCCAAGGGGTTAATAATAATAGATCGATTTTGTGAGTAAGGAAAATCTACTGTTCAAAAAGTTAAACATTTCTACCTCATAACCCTCTTAAGCAAGGTCTTATGGTCGTGTCTACAATCCTAGCATTTAGCTATCAGAAACAGAAAGACTGCTGTGAGTTCAAGGCCAGCCACCTTTATGAAGTGTATCAGTCACAACTCTTTAAAGCAACAGAACCAAATAGAACGAATGGATATTTAACAGGGATTTATTAGATTGACCTATACAACGTGTTCTGGCTTGTCCAACAATATCTATCTTCTTACTGGAAAGGCTAAGAACAGGGTAGTTGGTCAGTCCACTAGGGGTCCTGGAAATCCACTGTATATCAGTTTATGTGGACTGGCTGAAGAATCTCGGTTCAGTTGCCAGTGACAAATAAGAGCAGCAGCAGCAGCAGCAGCAGCAGCAGCATAGTATATGAAATCATCAGCAAGATACAAAGGGAAGCAAGCAAACCAAAATACTTTTCCTTAGGCTTTCCTTATACCTGAACACTCACACTTGGGGTCCTTCTTCCCACTCCAATGAACTTAATCAAGAAAATCATTCATAGGCATTTGCTGTGGCTAACCCAATCAAAATAATCCCTCAAATGTGTGCCTGCTGGCTGGTCTCACGGGTGATTCTAAATCTTGTGAAGTTGACATTCAGTATTTATTATCATCCAGAGTAAGTTCCAGGGCAGCCTGGGCTACAGTATAGTGAAATCTTACCTCAAGCAAACAAACAAAAATCTCTTTTAATCATAAGACATAAACACAAATTTCTTAGAGAAACTCATTTGAGACTGAAATATGGCTAATAGAGTTATCTGTTTAATTACATACAAACCTGGTAGTTTAGTTGGTATTTTGGCTTTGTTTTGTTTACGAGGTAATCTAGGCTGGCCTTAAACTTGCTGTGCATCCAAAGTTAACCTGGACTTCCTGGTACTCTTGTCTTCACCCCCCAAGCCCTGGAATTACAGGTGTGTGGCATCCATCGGGCTAGCACTACAGTTTCTCAACATATCGCTGTCAATTCAGACACCATGGTGTTACTGTATTGAAGTTTTGTTCCCTGTATGAGGGCAAAACAACTTTTATCCATATCAAGTTGTCACCTTAGTTCCTTAGCCACAGGCTATTTATCTTCCTGTTGCAGTGACAAACTATGTGGCAGAAGCAACACATAAAGAGGAAATGCTTTACACTGGCTCACAGTTCCAGTCCATAATGGCAGGGGAGGTACAGCAGAGCTCACAGTGGAGGCCGTCTGTAGTGGAGGATCCTCACACATGGTGTATCAGGAAGCAGAGAACAGAACAGGCAACAGGGCCCAGATGCAAGCACCAAGGCATATGGCCAGAGACTTAAGTCTACCATCTAGGCCCCATACCTCAGAGGGTCAAAGAGATCCATGCAAGCCTATGGGAAGGTTTCAGATTGGACCCAGATCACTTTCAGAAGAAAAAAAAATTGTCATATTTTCAAGATATATCAGTACTTTCCCAACCTCTTATTGCAAATATAGTAATCTCCATGATGAGGAGAAATGATTTGTTCCATTTTTGGCCTGATCTGCTTCCTGTTTCCTCAAATATTTTGTGCCAAATATTTGTTTCTTGATTTAAAAACAAAAATACCTGAATCAAAGAGAGCATAAATTTAAGATGAGTCCTGTGCACCTGCTGTTGGGAGTTGGTCTGGTGCTATGTATTCTTTTTTTGTTTGTTTGTTTTTTGGTTTTTTGAGACAGGGTTTCTCTGTGTAGCCTTGGCTGTCCTGGACTTGTTTTGTAGACTAGGCTGGCCTCGAACTCAGAGATCCGCCTGCCTCTGCCTCCCAAGTGCTGGGATTAAAGGCATGCACCACTACACCCGGCTTGGTGCTATGTATTCTAAAGCTAATTACTGGCCCCCAAATTCTGGTTGCTGCTCCCAGACCAGCACATTCTCACGGACATCTGTCTTTGTTTTGTAAACCTTGCTCTACCTGATTTAACATTGAATAGTTAATAAGATGCAGAAGCCTGTGACTTGGCAGAAGTAGCCTGAGTTTAAGTTCCTGGGCTAGGGGTCAGGAGACCAGGAGGCAGGCGTGGGGGTGGGGGGATGGGAGGAGGAGGAGGAGGTGGTGAAAGAGGACATGGCCTGCTGGAGCCATGCAGCCCAGAAAGGATGACTTATTGGCAAGTAACTTGGAGGTGTGTAGCTGAGAGATAGCTAAATAGTTTAGAGGATTGATATCTGCCCAGCTCCAGTGCTTTAAGTTTGTAAAATCATAATCTCTCTGTGTCAATTAATTTGGAAGCTAGTGGGATTCAAAAAACTGCTTCATTAATTAGTATTATACAACCTACTACACTGTCTCTGTATATATATATAAAGATGAACTATCTACCTACTTAGCTAGCTATTTCTACAGGTTATTTAAAAAGAAAAAAAACTTATCAAAGCACAAGTTAGATGGCTATAGTTTTTTCCAAATAATTCCCTGAGACTTTTTTTTAAAACCCTCCTGCCTTTTATAGCCGGTATAATATCATAATCTTTTGTATAAACTTCATAATTTTTCATCTGGTTTAGTGATTTTTTTTTTAATCCCCTAATTCTAAATCATTCTCTTATCCAAATGAAGCATTTTGATTTTGGTCCCTGTGGTGGTTTGAATAGATAATGGCCCCCACAGAATGATGTGTTTGAATGCTTGGCCACAGGAAATGGCCCTACTAAGATGTGTGGCTCTGGTGGAGTAGGTATGGCTTTGTTGGAGAAAGAGTGTTAATGTGGAGGTGGGCTTTGAGGTTATATACTTTCCCATGTCTGCCTCTCTTGGTTTTGGAGCTATGAGCAACCTTCCACTTCAAGCTGCAGTCCAACCCAAGTCAGACGGGGCCTAGAGCCCTGAGCTCCTTTGACCCTGAGCTTCACCCTTTTCTACCCAGAGCATGCACTTCCTGTTTGGTACTCCATGGGGGTCCAAGGTTCCCCCCTCCAGCCCCCCTCCCTTCGAGCGTAACCAACAAAGCCCAGGCTCCCTCAGGACACAGAACAGCGATCCTTTCTTTCGAAATTTACCTTATATGTATACTTATTTATCTTTCTTTCACCACCTTTTAACACCTTCCTCTGTATTTAACATTATTTAATCTTTCATCTTACATGGCTTATTTCTTTTAGTTATTTAATTATGAATATAAGGGTTTTACTTTATCAAATTCAAACCATTCTTATATATGATATTTCACATACAGACTTCTTCTATCTCTAGCATTAAAATACAGGTTTAAATGTTTTTTACCTGGTTGACTGAGTTTGGATTTTGCTGTGTGTTTATCTTTCTGTACCTGTGCTTGGCTCCTGCTTTGCGCGCTGTGCTGAACTTGGCCACACCCTAGTTGATCTCTGCTGCACAAATAGAGAAGCCTTAAAGGGCTAAGCCTCCTGACTTGACTAAGCTCACCCCCAGTGCTTGGGCTTGCCTGAGAAACTTCTGTGCAACTCCAGCCTTTCTGGAACCAGGCATCGCTAGTCAGAGCTGCCTGCAAAGTGGTAGTTTTAAGGAGCCTTCCCCCCACCCCCTACCCCTGCCAAGGAGGGTTTGTTTCTCCACCTGAGACTTTCTTAGGTTAGTTTTGATTCTATGCTTCACATATGATATACCATTCTGTTGCAGTGGTTTTTCCTTCCAGCCCCAAGCTCCCAGAATAAGGCCTCATGAGACTCAAGATATATTTTTAAATACCCAGCCCACATAGCTCGTCTTTTCTCCGACTTGCTTGCAACTTAACCCATTTATACTAATCTACATTCTGTCATGTGGCTCGTTACCTCTGCTCGGGTATCATGTATCTGTCCTCCTCACATCTTCCTGGATGATGCTCCATCTGGCTCTATTCCAGAATGCTTTCTGCCTGCTGAATGCCCCACATCCTATTTCCTGCCTCATCTATAAGCTGTTACTTTTTTATTGACAGGTGTTGCATCGATACAATACACAAGATATTCTACGAACATATTTTTTGACATTATTATTTTAATCCACTAATGCATTATTATTTTAATGCACTCTGCTTTAAGATAGTAGATTCTTGTTTTTTTTGTTTTTGTTTTTTTTTGGTTTTTCGAGACAGAGTCTCTCTGTATAACCTTGGCTGTCCTGGACTCACTTTGTAGACCAGGCTGGCCTCGAACTCACAGCGATCCACCCGCCTCTGCCTCCCGAGTGCTGGGATTAAAGGCGTGCGCCACCACGCCCGGCTTGTTTTTGTTTTTGAGACAGGGTTTCTCTGTGTAGTGTTGGCTGTCCTGGATTCGCTTTGTAGACCAGGCTGGCCTCGAACTCACAGAGATATGCCTGGCTCTGCCTCCCCCAGGGGTACATCACCATGTGCAGCATGTACACCATGTGTAAGATAGTAGATTGTTACAAAGCCATCTATAAACATAATCTGGTACTCAAAGTACTAAGCAACAGATAGCATCAATGGAAATTGTTACTGAAAGAAAAGTGCAAATAAACAGGTACATGTTATAAAAATTGGTATTTTTGTAATAAAATCTGTAATATATGAAACACTGGCTATGCCTAGGCAACAGGCCAATAATGTAAGAAATGGAGGGGGGATAGTGACACTAGAAGGTAAAATGATGACAAAGACCAGAGAACAGACAACCTGTTAACTGTTGCTGTGGTAACTTGGAAAATTGAAAATGCACCAGATGAACTTGTCCATTTCACTAAGATAACTTCCACCGGGAATAAAAACATAGTAGTTTACATCCTTTACTGGCATTTGATAAAGTATTATTAAAGAAAATTTACCTTTTCTATTGGTATCTCCCATATAACAAAAAAACGGCAGCAGCTTAGACAATATAAATTCATTACAATGTGAGTGAAAGTCAACATGGCAGCCAGGCATGGTGGTGCATGCCTTTAATCCCAGCATTTGGGAGGCAGAAACAGTCAGATCTCTATGAGTTTGAGGCCAGCCTGGTCTACAGAGAGAGAGTTCCAGGACAGCCAGGGCAGTGTGGGGCAGGGAAGAAAAAAAAAAAAGTCAACATGGCTTTGTTGGGTAAACACAAGGTGTTTGGAGAGATAAGAGAAAACCTCTTTTCTTGATTACTTGAACAGTTCACAGTCTGTTTCTTTGTGAGTCTAGACCTAGTGTCCTTGCTGTCATTAGTTGAAGGTCATTCCCAACTTGTCAAGGCCACCCTCATTCCTCAGTCCCCTCTGATCTTTTAAGCTGGCAGTGGTAAGCTGAGACCTCTTCCTAGTTCCTGTTTTATCTTACATAGCAAAGGGCACAGACAAGGCTCTGAACTGAATGGTCTCTCCAGGCCAAATCTAACCAAGCCAATCTTTAAAGTCTCAGCATTTTTTTCCCAGCTGTTGTAAGATTCTCAGTAGGAGAGATGTGAACTAGAAAGAGGACTCAGCTTACCACTGCCAGCTTAAAAGATCAGAGGGGACTGAGGAATGAGGGTGGCCTTTACAAGCTGGGAATGACCTTCAACTAATGACAGCAAGGACACCAGGTCTAGACTCACAAAGAAACAGACTCTGTGAACTGTTCAAGTAATCAAGAAAACAGGTGCAAGATCCTGGGCCTTAGATCGAAGGTATCTTTGGCACCATTTTCCCTACTACTGAAGTGAACTAAAGCAGGAGCATTTGTAACAGACTTTAGAGGGAATATATAGGCTCTAAAATATTCTTTCAATATTCAATAGCAGGAGGTTCTCAAAGGAGGTGAAGACCTCAGGATAAAATTCATATGGAGGGAGACCTCCAAGAAACTAAGAAAGTGGTGTAGAAATTTTCTTTAGATATACAGGATTTTGTCTTGCTTGTTTTTCTATTCCTATGATAAAATATCCTGACAAAAGCAACTTAATGGATAAAGGGTTAGTTTTGGTTGAGAGTTCTGGGAGACATCATGCAAGGAAAACCAGGACAGTGGGCACGCGAGACACAGCATCAGAAGCAGGAGGAGGCTGGTCACGTGACTTCTTCTCGGGGAAGCAAAGAGTGAATAAGAAGTGAGGATGGGCTGTAAAGCATCAAGAACAGATTCACTGACCCACTTCCTCTAGCTAAGCTTTACCTCCTAAGGTTCCACAATTTCCACAAACAGTGCCACCAGTCGGGGAGCACGTGTGTTCAAACATGTGGGTCTGTAGAGCTGAGGGAGGACTTCACAGTCAAACCAAAACATCCCACTCCTGGCCCCACCAGGCTCCTGGCCTTATCCATATGTTTTTGTTTGTTTGTTTGTTTGTTTTTTGTTGTTGTTGTTTTTGGTTGGTTGGTTGGTTTTGGCTTTCTGTTTTTGTTTTGGCTTCTGTTTTGCTTTTCAAAACAGGTTTCATTGTCTCAGCCTTGGGTGTCCTGGACTCGCTTTGTAGACCAGGCTGGCCTCAAACTCACAGAGATCTTCTTGCCTCTGCCTCCTGAGTGCAGGGATTAAAGGCCTGCGCTATCACCGCCATCCGTATGTTTTTAATTTGTATTCATTCTTTGGTAATTTCATACATGAATATGATGTGTTTAGATCATATCCCCCTGTCTTCCCTTCTCTAATTCCTCTCAGGTAATCCTCTCGCTAATGTTTCCCGACTTCATGCGGTCCCATTCTCCACATCTAAAACAAAAACAAAAAAAAGCAGCTACAAAACCAAACCACTAAGTCCAATAAGTACTGATCATATGCACACCAGTGTAGGATGCCCTCCAGTGAAGCACGGGAACTCACCATGGGCCACCTCATTGAAGTCTTCTGTTTGCCTCAGCTAGGGGTGAGACCTCATAGGCCTCTTCCCTCTCAGCAATGTAATGCCGACAGTGTAATTTTTTTTTGTTTTGTTTTGTTTTTTTTTTTGTTTTTTGAGACAGGGTCTCTCTGTGTAGCCTTGGCTGTCCTGGACTCACTTTGTAGACCAGGCTGGCCTCGAACTCACAGCAATCCACCAGCCTCTGCCTCCTAAGTGCTGGGATTAAAGGCGTCCGCCACCACGCCCGGCGCTGACAGTGTAATTTTGTTTCAGTCTTGATCTGGCAATCACAACTGCTGTGAGTTCATGAGTATAATGGCTCTATCATAGCCAAAAGACACCATTTCACAGCAATCACCTCTGCATTCTAGCTCTTAGAATATTCCTCTCCCTTTCCTGTAATGATCTCTTAGTTTGTGTGTGTGTGTGTGTGTGTGTGTGTGTGTGTGTGTGTGTGTGTGCACTTTGACCAGTTGTTAGTCTCTGCTTCATCTACCACTCACTGCAGAAAACATCTTCTCTGCCGAGGAATGAGAGCTGAACTATCTTATGAATATAAAGGTAAGTATTCAGGAAGCAGTTTGATAGTGTGTTCTTTTAGCAAGATAATAGTAGTATGACCTATGACCCACCCGACCCCATCTACAGGTTCGTGGTCAGGTTCATAATGCCAGGCACACATTCTCTCTTGTGATATGAGCTTAACAACCAATCAGAAAGTTCTTGATCATCCTGTAACAGCCATGTCTCTATTAAGCCAATGGGCATATTTTATTAAGCAGGTCATTGAAGCTTGCAGGATTATCACTGCTCTGGCATTGTGAAAGCTCATTATAGCCACTTCTTGAAGAAAACTGTGTAGCTCAACTTCAAAAGTCCTCACAGTCTTTCATAGTCTCGGTGCTTTAAAAGTCCAGTGTCCCTAGGTGGTGGTGGGGCATACCTTTAATCCCAGCACTTGGGAGGCAGAAGCAGGTGGATCTCCGAGTTTGAGGTCAGCCTGATCTATAGGGTAAGTCCCAGGCCAGGCAGGGCTAGACAGAGAAACCCTGAGGGGGCGTCCCTGCAGTATTCAAGCAGGGATGTAAACTCCAAAAAGAGACAATTAAAAACCTTATGCAAATTAACTTCATCAATATGGTTCACTGTCAGCTTATTTAAAACAGTCAATTCGGGAAAGGTTTCCAGGCTATTCCAGTCCAAGTCCAGGTGCACAATTCAGCTTAAGGTGTGGCTACATAGAAACTCCTTCATGGTGTACATGTGACCATGATGGAGTTCTATAGCCAAAAGCCCTAGAACCAATGGCAATCTCTGGCTGATAGCATAGAGGTCAGCAGGCCATACAGTACACCAACATCTCCCCTAAGGAGGGTGATGGTCCAGGGAAGGAAGAGTCTGGTATAACCATTCTAGGGAATCTGGGTGAAGTTTTCCTCAATAGGAGAAGGTATATGAGCTCTCCTTCCACAGGGAACAAAAAGGTCCCCAGGTCACTAACTACTCTCAGCTTTCAGGATGGAATGCAGGTTTTTGATGTTTATCTCATCCATTGAGGAGACATACCTGAGTTATTAATATTCATGATTTTCTCAGTGCTTCTCTGTGAGTACAAGGACCTCTGTGCCCCCAAGGAAAACCCTGTCTTGAAAAACAAAGCAAACAAAAATCCAGTCTCTTCTGAGACGCCTCTTAACTGTGATTTCCTATAAAAAGATTACATATTTTCAACACACAATGGTACAGAACATGCATTATCATTACTAAAGGGAAGAATAGGACATGGCAATGAATCTGGACCACAGCAAGACTAAAATCTATCATGGGAAGCACCAAAAACTGCATGTTCATATCTGGCATCTGGTGCTCATAATTGGTAGCTATTCTCCATCAACAAAAATGAGCCAACTCAAGCTAAATTAAAGTATAAAGGCAGGATTATTGGGGGCAGTTCTCAGGCAGGCTCGTAGGTCCCAAGGAAAGGGGCTGAGGAAGTCTCCATGCAGAGGAATACATAAAAGCAGGGGTGTGAGGGAGGGGCACAGAGAGAGGGAAAAGAGAGGAGAAGAGAAGAGAGGGGAGGGGAGGGGAGGGGAAGGGGAGGGGAGGGGAGGGGAGGGGAGGGGAGGGGAGGGGAAGGGGTAGGGGAAGGGGAGGGGAGGGGAAGAGGAGGGGAAGGGGAGGGGAGGGGAGGGGAGGAGAACCAAAATGACTGGATTATATAGTGAAGAACCTCTGGGAGAGAGGAAGCCCAGCCTCTAGGCTGGAAAGTTCAGGTAGGGACTGAGGCATGCTGGGAGAACCTAGAGGCCAGGTCTGTTTTGGCATGTTAAATAGGGACCTCAGCGGCTTGTCCTGGGTCTGAATCCCAACAATAATAAAATTATTTTGTTTCAAAAAGGCTTAAGTAGCCGGGTGTGATGGCACACACCTTTATTCCCAGCACTTGAGAGGCAGAGGCAGGTGGATCTTTGTGAGTTCAAGACCAGCCTGGTCTACAAAGTGAGTTTTAGGATAGCCAAGGCTACACAGAGAAACGCTGTCTTGAAAAAAAAAACAAAACCCAAAAACAAAACAAAAAGGCTTAAGTAGCCTGTCCTTGCAGTCCAGCTTCCTGTAGGCATGAAGCTCCTCATCTTGGGCTGTTTCCACTGCATGTTTGATGCTTTCTTTTATGGATAGCCCATGACTCTCATATCTCTAACCTCCTGGAATCTCCACTGCAGCCTAAGATTCACTCACAGTGTCACACAATGGCCTCTTTGTATAAGGGTCTGAAAATCACTGATGGAAGACCCCGACTCAAAAAGTATGTAAAAACAAAGACCGATTATTCTGCAGAAACAGCCTACATGCAGGGGGTCAACCATCCACACAAAAATGACAATGACCCTAGCCAAAGGCACTCAGGTCTTTCTATAGGGGACTAGGGGACGTCTAAGAGAATGTGGTATCTTCTAATTTGATTGGGTGAAGTAAGAGTAATCACAGGGGGAGCAAGCTGATAGGCTGGGGCCCAATGGTTGGTCATTTGAGTTACAGTCCAGAGGCATTAGGCCATATATGGTCACATTAGTGGCTGATTGGCTCAGATCTTTCCTGAGGGGTCTTTCCAGGGCCAAGAACATCCTGTTATTCCAACTGGGACTGGCTGTTGGCAGCCAGTGCCTGTCAGGGCTATTATGATTTCTGCTACAAAACCAAGGGCCCAAGGCCCCATGACTCTAGGCCAAGGCTCTTTAGCAATGTCTGGCCCACTCATTTGCAGAGACTCTGATTACACCACAAATTGCTTGGTTTGGGTAACCGTGGTATAAGACCCCACCAACCCCTTCAAAATTGCACCTTTTAGTTTTGCAAAACCTGTACCACAAAAAGACAACACCAAGTTCTGAGGCTACCTTCAGATGGCACCTGGTTCCCCTGGGCCACAGTTGCATCAGCTTCTGTATACTAATGCGGAGAAAACAATTCTCTGGGCAATTGCTTTCCAGAAACAGAAAACTCCACCTGCATCCTGAGTTTAAGGTCTTTCCTTTCCAATAAGTGATTGAAACTTCAAAATGAGCCAATTGCAAGGCAAAGTTATAGTATATAAATGCAGGGTTATTGGGAGCAGGGCAGGGGAGAAGAGGAGAGGGAGAGAAAAGCAAGTGTAGAGAGAAGAAGAAGAGAGATGCAGAGAGAGGGAGAGGGGGAAGGGAGGAGAGGTAGAGAGAGAGGGGAGAAGAAGAAGAAGAAGAAGAAGAAGAAGAAGAAGAAGAAGAAGAAGAAGAAGAAGAAGAAGAAGAAAAAGAAGAAGAAGAGGAGGAGGAGGAGGAAGAGGAGGAAGAGGAGGAGGAGGAGGAAGAGGAGGAGGAGGAAGGGGGGAGAGAGGAGGAAGAGGAGGAGGAGGAAGGGGGGAGAGGAGGAGGAGGAGGAAGAGGAGGAGGAGGAGGAGGAAGAGGAGGAGGAGGAAGAGGAGGAGGAGGAAGAGGAGGAGGAGGAAGGGGGGAGAGAGGAGAAATAGAGAGAAAGGCAGATGGCTGGGAAAGTTAGGGTAGCAGGAAGTGTATGCTAACCATGGCCTGGAGCAGGCAAGGACCAAGGGATGTCTGAAACCAAACAATAAGTTTCATATTTTTAATATCTTTGTGCTTCTTCTTTTCACCAGATACCTAGATCTATAGTGGTCAATAACCATTCCACAGCCTTGAATGTTTCCTCTGCTTCGAAATTTTCTCTGCCGAGCAAAATCGTCCTCTCTGCCCGCACATTAGCCTTACTTATGTCCTCATGACAGCACAGCAGACGTAGCCTACATTAATTCCGGAGTCTTTGTTTCTGCCTATCAGGGCAGAGAGAGCATGGCAGCAGGTGTAGGAGGCTTCTAATCATGTTGCATAGGATTCAGGGGGCAGAGGGTCCCTGAAAACACCATGAGCAGTATCAAAATGGTCCAAGAAGAGGCAAGAAGGAAGAGTTGGTTCAGCCTGTCTGAGCCAGGCAGGTTCAAACATTTGGTGTCTAATCCCAGTTGGCTTATTGCCAGAATATTTAAACATGGTACAATTTGGGGAAAAATTTTCCTGTTGTAATACAAGCCCTGGTGGACAAGGAGTCATGATTACATTGAAACTCAACTCAACTCGGGAGGCAGAGGCAAGTAGATCGCTGTGAGTTTGAGGCCAGCCTGGTCTACAAAGTGAGTCCAGGATGGCCAAGGCTACACAGAGAAACCCTGTCTCAAAATACCAAAAAAAAAAAAAAAAAAAAAAAAAAAAGAAAGAAAGAAAGAAAGAAACTCAACTCAAAATACATGTCATTCCTTCCCAGAAGATAGGTTCTAGAGATAGGCTACATGTATTAGCTTAAGAACCTAGGGAAGGGTCAGGCCTGGTCTCTGTCATACTGATAGCATAAGAAATCAGTTGAGCTACTAGCCACCTCCAGTCCTACTTGGGGGGGGGGGGCTTGGGGGAGTCTCTGGCTATACAGATAATGTAAGGGTCATTTAGGCTGGTAGCCACTTCTGGTCCTGTTTGTGGGAGCTTGCTATGGCCTGACTCTACAGATAATGCAGATCACCAGGCTGTTAATCACCTCCAATTCCCAGCCTTCTGGAAGGAAAAACAGGTTGTGTCTCCTTTCCTTTGAAAGGACAACCCTGCATACTTAACATTCCTGGTTTCCCTGGTAATCTGTGGGTGCAAGGAGCTTCTTGCTCCCAACAAGAAGGTGAACAGAAAGTAGGATGAGTTTAAAAAACATCAAGTTCCACCCCCAGTGACCCACTTCCTACAACAAGACACCATCTCCTAAATGTTCAATGACGTGCTAAAAAGCACAACCAGCTAGGGAACGTGTATAGAGAGTATTTATTTTCCATTCAAAATGGAGTCGTATAAATATGGATTTAAAGAGACAGTATCAAATGAAAAGAGGCCTTGTGATTCCAACTCGCTTTTGGCAGAAGGCAGGCTGAAGAAGCTACTGAGCTATCAACTGAAGGTACATTTTACAGAAAAGAATGGAGTTAGTGGAAGGCCAAGAGTGACAGGGAGCAGTAGACAGAAAATGGAATACCAGCAGAAGCAGAATTGAGTCTAAAGAGGGAGAACTCTGTGCTGATCTATGTAAGTCGTTGGTAACATGTTTCCCAGTAAGCTTTAGAATTCTGCTCTGCCCAAGAGGCCGAAGTTAAATAGGAAATATGGGCCCTACGACATGCATGGTATAAGATTTATTGTAGAAGGGGCTAAGAGCACTTGCTGCTCTTCTAGAGGTCCTGAGTTCAAGTCCCAGCAACCACATGATGGCTTACAACTATCTATAATGTGACCTGATGCCCTCTTCTGGCATGCAGATGTACATGCAGATAGTTTTAATAATTAAAAATTAAGATGCCAGGCAACAGATATTAGATATTAGACTGAGAAGTTTATTAAATGAGCATGGGGAGAGAAGGAACGGCAGGAGGAGTACCCCAGAGAGACAGAGAGATAGGGAGAGAGAGGAAGAAAGAGAAAGGTAAAAGAGAGGAGGAGGAAGAGAGGACATAAGAGGGAGAGGAAGGAAGAGAGAGGGGCGGGAAAGAAGGGCCTATCCTTTTATACACTGAGCAGGACCACATCCAGTGGCAGGTAGACTATAACATCACAGATAAGCCGGATGTGGGGGCACATGCCTTTAATCCCAGCACTTAGGAGGCAGAGACAAGTGGATCTCTGTGAGTTCCAGGTCAGCCTGGTCTACAAAGCAAGTCCAGGACAGCCAAGGTTACACTGAGAAACCCTGTCTCAAAAACAAAACAAAACAAAACAACCCAACCCAAACAACAACAACAACAACAACAACAAAAACCCATCACAAGTAGGCAGACTGGGGCAGAATCCTAACATTTCTCCCTTTTCCTATAATTAAAAAAAAAGATGAGGATGTTTGATTTTTTTTTTTTTTTAATGTAAGGTAAGTTAAAGTATATAAATGTTGGTTCATTGGAAGCAGCTTTTGGCTGTTCTGTAAGGGGGAAAAGAGAGTGGGAAAAAAACCCAAGAGCAACAAAATGTCCAGATGATATGGTGGAGGGGAAGGAAAAGCTCAGGATAGATGGCAGAGTGTATCAGCTGTGTCCTGCAGCAGACAGGGATGGAGGAGTGCTGGGGGAAGCTGGAGCTGTCTGTCCTGAGTCTGGAGCACACCCTTTCAGCCTTTTGTAAATGGATAAGGGGTGGAGAAATCAGTCTTGACTGCTTCCTTCTGACAATGGGACAGTGACTGGGGCTTAAGAGGCTGAAATGTTGGCCAAGTCTGGGAGGAGCAGGCTGTTTCATCCACTGTCCAGGTCTGAGAACATTTGCGGCTAGAAGGGGCAGTGCAGGTCCAGCTGACATGACCTGTGAGGTTGGACTGGAGCACCTGTGGGTATCTGTTTTGAAGATATTTTGGATGGACGAAGTCTGGCAGGATACTGAAACATAACGTTAGTAGGTTAGGGAGAAACTTCCCTTTAGGTGTACATTTGCAACTCTTGCGAGAGCAAAGAGAAAAAGCTTGAAAATAAGGAGAGAGAGACAATGTTTGAAAATTTTGGGAGAGCAAAGAAAAAAGGTTTGGATATAAGGAGCTTCCTTCCATTTCACCCTAGGTGTATACTTGAAACTCTTGAGAGAGTAAAGTAAAGGTTTTTGGATAGCTAACAGAACACTCATATATGTAAAATAAATAAAATCTTTAAGAAAAAAAGATTTATTGTGGACATGTGGGAGAGGAGGGAATGGGAAAGGGGCACCCCAGAGGGACAGAGAGAGAGAGAGAGAGAGAAAGAGAGAGAGAGAGAGAGAGAGAGAGAGAGAGAGAGACAGGCAGAGAGAGACAGGCAGAGAGAACAAGAGAGAGAGAGAGAGAGAGAGAGAGAGAGAGAGAGAGAGACAGGCAGAGAGAGACAGGCAGAGAGAACAAGAGAGAGAGAGAGAGAGAGACAGAGAGAGACAGAGAGAGACAGAGAGAGACAGAGAGAGACAGGCAGAGAGAACAAGAGAGAGAGAGAGAGAGAGAGAGAGAGAGAGAGAGAGAGAGAGAGAGAGACAGGCAGAGAGAACAAGAGAGAGAGAGAGAGAGAGAGAGAGAGAGAGAGAGAGAGAGAGAGAGAGAAAGAGAGAGAGAGAGAGAGAGATGAGGTGGGTTTGCCCTTTTATGTCCTGGGCAGGGGCACACACCTGGTGGAGGGAGGCCCATGATGGCATCATAGGTTGCTAGGCAGCCTGGAGGTAGGCTTGTGAAGCTGCTTATATGCTAACACTGAACATGTGGAATCATATCCAAGATTATTGTATGAACCTGGATTTGACTTAGGTGACAAGACACACAGAGTTGATTTGAGTAACGTCCCTAGTTTATTTTCTGTCGTTATAACAGAATACCAAAGACTGGAGAATTGATAACAAACAAACAACAAAACAGAACAAACAAACTAAAATTGAGGGCCTGCCTCTGGTGAGGATTTTCTAGCTGGTGGGCACTTACAAAAGTCCAAGAAATTGTACAAGCATCACAAAAGTCAAATACAATAGACAGAGCTACACTGACTTCTATACCTCGTTAGTTTCTGTAAGGACTTTCAAAACATAATACGGGTACAACAAAATTTCTAAGTTAGAATCTAATTGCCTTTTCCTGAAGGGGGACATAGAGCACTGGAAAAAGAGGGCAAATTTTTTGTACACCTGTACAATGGTTTCCAATAATCATGTCTTCTTACGTTCCATGCCCCTTTGTAATGTGATTGCACCTCTCCTTCCACTGAGAAACATTGTCTGTTCCTCTAGTGCCCTTGGAACTTCAAAGATGAAAGGAAACCTCTGGCTGTCCAACTGTGAGCCTAAGCTAGGCTGAGGAAGCAACTGCTGGTGGAAGCGTGTTACAGAAGTGACAGTGTTTGAAACTCTGCGGTTGGACTTTGGCGTCCTCGTGGAGTGCAGCTTTGATATAAGCAGACACATGGGAAAGTCTGGGATGAGGATTATAAGGAGATGCCCAACAGTCTCAGCTGTTCCAGCTGAAACCAGCTATAAACAAACTTGCCAGCTCAGCTAGCTAAGGTCAGGCCAGTGTAGTCAAACAGTCACCCAATCAACCTGCAGAAAATCATGAACAACAAGCCATGTTGTTGGAAGCAACCAGTTTTTAATATAGTTTGTTATTTAGCACGTAACTAGGCCAGAAGCCATGTTACATTACATTTCATGTTATTCATGTGGACAAAGCCTTTTACTCTGACAGATGTATTAGCTTTTCTTGTGAATAAAGATGATATGTGTCATAAAAATGTATTGGTGAGTGTTCTTTAGCCTTTATTGAATAACCAAACCAAACCAAAACTAAACAATAACAAAAACAAAAGCAAAAACAAACAAACAAACAAAAACCCCATGATGTTATCTTGAACCAGAATGAAGTGATGCTCATCTAAGGCTTTTTTTTTGGGGGGGGGAGGGTCAGATTTGGAATCACTGTATATACAACCTCCATGTATCTACTGCCTTTTACAGTGTAGGAGGAGTAACTGCTATTAGCTTTAAATAAGTTCTAACTTGACCTGCCGGGCGTGGTGGCGCATGCCTTTAATCCCAGCACTAGGGAGGCAGAGGCAAGTGGATCGCTGAGAGTTCGAGGCCAGCCTGGTCTACAGAGCGAGTCCAGGATAGTCAAGGCTACACAGAGAAACCCTGTCTTGAAAAATCAAATAAATAAATAAATAAATAAGTTCTAACTTGAATAGGGAGGCCATATGACAAAGTAAGGAGAAATATCCCTTTGGATTAATTTATGAAGTTAAGGGGGGGGGTAGAATTCTTCAAATACATTACTCTCTAGGTACAACTATAGTTGTAGAGATACATTGCAACAATAAAAAATATTGTGCTGGGCAGTGATGGTTCATGCTTTTAATGACAGCACTTGGGAGAAACTCGATCTTGAAAAGCCAATATCTATCATCTATCTATCTATCTATCTATCTATCTATCTATCTATCTTTAAGTTGAATGGCAATACTGTCATCTTCATTAAAAAGTTACGAAGGTCTTGCCCAGATGGCTCAACATTTAAGAGCCCACATGTCTCTTATAAAGGATCCATTCTTTGCCGGGTGGATCACAAGGGCTGGGAACTCCAGCTCCAGGGCACCCAATGTTGCTGACCTCTGTGGGCACTTGCCTACATGCACATACGCCCATGTGGCTACCAATTTATTTATTTTTTAAGTCATGAAATAAGCTGGGCACAGTGGTACACACTTATAGACTCAGCTACTTCAGAGGCTGACACAGGTTATTAAGGACTCCTTGATCCCTACAGGTCTCAGGTAGGTTATGCAACACAAGGGACACCTCCCCACCCCCCTTTATTCTGAGACAGGATCTCTTCATGTAGCTTAGGCTGGCCTGCAACTTTTGTTATTTTGTCAAGGATGGCCTTGACCTTCTTTCTGTTCCTGCTGCCTCTATCTCCTCAGTGTTGAGATTATAGTCTTGCACCAACACAGCCAGTTTATGTGGTACTGCGGATTGAGGCCAGGGCCTTGTGCAAGGTGGGCAAGCACTCTACCAACTAAGCTATATATCTCCACCTTTGCTCTAGGCTTTTTCCTGCTGAAGAATTTTATTATGATTTTGGGATTATACAGCATTTATTTATCTAATACTTTTCTTATTTATTTGACAAATAGCATATGGTTGTTAACATGCTAGGCCTCATATTAGACACTGGAGTAATATTGTGAATAAAAGACACATTGCCACAGACCGACTCAGTCAGGGATAGGTCCTTCGGACGGGGAGTTCTTGAAGCATTGGTGAACAGGGTTAAGGCTTGTTGACACTCAGATACAGACTCAATCTTGAGTTTTGTCTCTGTTTGTCAACAAGCCTCATCTCTGTTCACCGACGCTTAAGAACTCCCTTTCTTAAGGACCTATCCCCAGCTGAGCTGGTCTGTGACAACACATGATCTCTTCGTCCCCAAGGACTAGCTTTCATAGTACCAGGAGGCACTATGCAAGCTGCTAAAGCCAGGGGTTGGGGGATGACACAATCAATAGTCCTATGCAGAGGTGACACCAATGAGTCACAGCAATGACCAGCATGGTAAGATAGACCACAAGGTGAGATTGTGGTACTCATATCTTTGTGGTAAGAGATAGAGATCTGACTGGATTCAAGGTCCACTCAACAAGAGGGAAATCATGCCTGGTGCTGGAAACCTAGGCTACTAGCCAAGGCTAAGGAGTTCATGGATCTTAGTGGAGACCATACCATCTCTACTTTATTAGACCAGTATAATTTCAAACTTTATTCTCAATACTAATCCTCATACCCATAGAGGATTAGAAGCTTCACCAAAGAAGCTTCTCTTTGCAGCAGACAGAGACCATCACAGAAAACATCAAATGGACAAAATACAGAAAACTGGTGGTGGAGTACCGAGGCATGAGGGATACAACTACAGCACAAGTCCTGTATCCCAGGCTCAGGGAACATCTCAGAAGAGGAGGTAGGGGGACTGTAAAACCCAGAGGAGCAGGGAGATTATATCTCTTAGAAATGACAGGGAAGATACACCCATGATCCCTCAACAGTATGTCTGTCTAAACAAGATTCAAACAATGACAACACTAATAAACATACTAACATGGAAGGGGGAAATCTCAATGGGCTCTGTTCCTGGAAAAAGGACAGTCAGTACTGTAAAGGAGAATTAGTCTTCCCCAGGGATGAGCCACTGGTTATATAATACCAATGGATTGGCCCTGACATTATGTATATACAAACAACGATAAGCAGACTCAGCTGGCTGTATTTATATATTTATGTGTATATATGCAACAACAACAACAACAATAATAATAAAAGAAAAAGGGGCCATGAATTTGAGAGGGGTGAGGAGGATGTGGGTGGGGCTTGAAGGAGGAAAGGAGGGAATGATTTAATTCAAATTTTCATTTAAAAATTATTTATTTATTATTTTATGTATGAGTACTCTATCTTCACGTACACCTGCATGCCAGAAGAGGGCATCAGATCACATTATAGATGGTTGTGAGTCACCATGCATTTGCTGAGAATTGAACTCAGGACCTCTGGAACAGCAGATAGTGCTCTTAACAGCTGAGCCATCTCTCCGGCCCCTAATTAAGATTTTTTTTTTTTTTTTTTGTTTTTTTGAGACAGGGTCTCTCTATGTTAGCCTTGGCTGTCCTAGACTCACTTTGTAGACCAGGCAGGCCTCGAACTCACAGCGATCCGCCTGCCTCTGCCTCCCGAGTGCTGGGATTAAAGGCGTGCGCCACCACGCCCGGTTCTAATTAAGATTTTAAAAAGGACCCTTCCCAAACGGTTCTTCTGACCGCATCTGTCAACTGGGCCTAGAGAGTAGGAGGAAAATGCAAATGTAAATATACTATTAAAATGGAGTTGGGTGTGGCATGACAAGATGTGAGATTTTTTTTTTTGGTCTTCTTTGCATCACTACAACCAAATACCCAAGGCAATTAACTTACAGATGGAAGCCTTATTTAGCTTGCTCTGGCAATTCAAATGCAAGGTATTTGTTGTCCTCTGATGAGGGCTTCAGATGACAATGGGAAAATCAACTGTGGGAGTAATCAGCATGTATCATCACACAGGAAGCAAAGTGTGGAGACTGATGGGTTATAATTGAGCAATGCAATTTCTTTCCAGGGTGCACTCTGCTTATGACCCAAAGACTCCACATCTTCACCCTCCAAATGCTGTTACTGTGGGCAACCAGTCATTTATATACGAGCCTCTGTAGGACAGTCCAATCCATAACTAGGGTAAAAGCAGGGTTCTGTTGATTAGTTTTGTACTTGTCTTCAACTCAGCCGTCTTCAGTCCATAGCTGTGAGGTACTGCCACTCATTTTGCAAGGAATAAAAACATTTTTTTTCAGGGCGTGCTACATCTTTAGTCTTCACATCCCAGGCTACTGGAGACCCATCTATGCTCATAAGGATCGTACTATATGGGGATCCTTATATTGTATCTTTGTGCTATCGATCCTCCAAAGATGCTGCATGAAAGAAAACATTCTTTATCTTCATGTAGGGATTCCAGCTGGTACTTAGTAGATCTAGGAAGAAACAGTATGTCTTCAGAGAGCAACCTGAGGATTTGGAATGCCATTCAAGTAGTTTCAAATGTCTTGTTTGCTGTGTATAGCCATTGAAATGTAAGGGGGCAGCTACCAGCCTCCTGCATAGCTATTTGACTGTAGTGCCTTTCTGCCACCTTGAGCATGGAAACTACACCCTAGATACTTGGGGACACCGGATAAGTGAGTAATTAAAACTCTTCCCAAGTGACTCAGAAGAACCATAGCAGAAAGCTATCATTCTAGGCTGTAAGTTTTTATTTCTGCTGCATTTTTATTTTGATGTGTTCTAAATTTTGGGTTGCCCCCCCTTTTTTAAAAATGTAAACCACACTGGAATCAAATGGCAAGCCATCAAAAGAAGACAAGAAGGTACGAAAAAATATATATAAATAGAAAATAAGACAGTAAGTATGCTGAGTATTTAAATAAAAATTTAAAGTCTCTCTCTCTCCCTCCCTCTCTCTCTCTCTCTCTCTCTCTCTCTCTCTGTGTGTGTGTGTGTGTGTGTGTAGGTCAGAAGAGGGAATTGGATTCCGTGTGCCAGAGTTACAGGTGGTTGTGAGCCACCAAATGTGAATACTGAAAACTGGGTTTTGTGTCCTAAGCAAATCCAGCGAGTACCTAAAACATGTCTTCAACCCAATAACTTAAACACACACACACACACACACACACACACACACACACACACACACACACACACAAAACTTGTGGGAAAAAGATTTAATTGTCTTACATTATACAAAAGCCTCATTATTGTAAAAACTATAATGGCAGTCTATTTTGTAAAACGGAAGTTGTAAAAGTCAATATCTATGCTTAACGTGCCAAAATTAAATGTCAGCACTCATAGTGCCAAAAAAATAAAATCAAGGAAAAGAGAAAAACCCAAAGCGCACGCACCGATCTGACCTAGACAACAGATACTGAACTATGACTCATAACAAAGAATAAACCTCTAAGAAGTTATTGATAACTCAAGAATTAAGCTTTCTTCACCCAACTGCAAAGTTTACCAGTAAAGTTAGCTCCTCTTTCCTGGAGAAGCTGAACTTGACTGCTCTAACTCTCCCGTAACGAAGAGCAGGCCTTTTCTTTTAGTGCCTTTCCAAGCTGTTCTTTATCCTTGTTTCTCTTAGTTTAAAAGAGTCCTCACCCTCTCTTCCCATTTGCCCCTCCTCCTGCTTACTTGATCCCTTCCCCTCCCCCATTTCCTAACCAGTCCTATCTGCTCTCCCTTCTCTCAGACTGGCTGGGTTCCCCTCCACCACTCCTTCCCTTTCTCCTCCTCCCGGGCTCTTTCTTTCCTCTCCCCTCCCCTCCCCCAGCATGCCTCCCGGGTGGCTGCCCTTCCCCCCGCCTCCTGCCTTGTGACACATCCTGGGCCCTCCCGGAGGCCGCAGCAGCCGCGCGGCAGCAGGGCTGGCCACCGCCTCCTCCTAAGCCGCAACCCTGCTCAACCTGCGGCCCGCCCCGCCGCTGCTGCAGTCATGGCTGCTGACGGCGTGGATGAACGGTCGCCTCTGCTGTCAGCATCCCACTCGGGAAATGTCACTCCCACAGCTCCGCCGTACTTGCAAGAAAGCAGCCCAAGAGGTAAGGCCGGCATAGACCTTTCTGCTTCTCGCGGAAACGTCTGGAAAGAGGAATGCCGGGGAGCTCTAGCGTGGAGGCGGAGGAGAGCTTCTCTCCTGGGCTGGGGAAAAGGGATGCTGACTGTTGCCTTCCCAGGCGGTGCCTGCCTTCCCGAGAGCCTCGCTGCAGGGCTTCGCTGCTGCTGCTCGCGGTGTGGAGAGTGTGTGTTGGAGCACTTCTTAGCCGGGTTCAGGATCTGACATGAATTTCCCAAGCTCTGTGCTGCTTCCAAAGCAGCCCCTAAGTGCAGCTGGGCGGTGTTGCAGACCGTTCAGTCATTCACAACAGCTTTTGGTGGCTGATAAACCCGGGGTACTGATCACGTTAGCATCTGTCCTTGAGAGGACTTCTGCAAGAAACATCTTAGTCTCTTAGACTCACCCCCAGAGCCCAGTGCAAACCGGGGCGGGGGTGGGGGGCGGCTAACCAGAAGGAACAGAGTTAATCAATATTCCAAATACGTCTGAGGTTCCTAAGCTTCGGGCATTATTCCTGCCTATTAGGAGTGTGTGTCATAGCTTCTGTGGTGAGTGAGGACCTTCAGCTAGAAGGAAGGTAGATTTTTTTTTCCATACTGGGTGAGGTTGAAATTAACTCCTAAAAGTTACCCAAGTTTGTATTGTATATATATTTTATTTTTGTTTTCAGCGTAGAATAAAAGGAAATTTGGGTAAATGGTGTGGTGAAGGAAAAGAAGTTTGTTTACCAAAGAATTCGATTTCTTCAAGATCTGTCTTTGTTCAAAAAGCCTTTTGGGTGATTACTACAGCAGTCTGGGAGGCAAGCCTCGGAGGGGTCAGCAAATAGGGCACGTGCGAGCGACATAACTCACTTCATCTTGTTCTTTTGGCTGAATGTGAATGAAGCTTAAAAAATCCAAGGAGGCAACAGTTAACGCTTTGGAAATGTAGGCAGGCCACTTGCCTTGTAACACACTTCTCCTAAGTTCATGTCCGAAATGGAGAAACACTAGAACAGGATGAAGTTGTCTGGCATTGAGATTTCTATGTAACATTTTATAACTTGAAAATCAGCTATCCGGGTCTCAGTCCACCCCCAAACAGAAGCAGGACAAAGGAAAAAACGAAGGTTGGCTGGGAGTAATTCAGTGTGATTGATAGCTTGAGGGGAAAGGGGGGGGGTGGTGGGGGCAAAGTCCCTTCACCCACAGTAAACCTACAAGTTAGACTTGTTGGACAGAATTCACTGGACACAAGTTGGGGCGTTTCCCTTCGTGGGCCAGTCAATGTTTATTCACTGCTTCCTTAATGGCTGCTTCAGTTTTATTAATTTCGTCTTTTGAGGCAGAATATTTGATAGTTTATTAAGGAACTGAGTTTGGGTTGAATTAACTGATGGGAACATGCCGTGTCAGTTCATGGTTACAACAAACACGTGATCATTGGTGCTCACGTGCAGGGGTCTGCATAGACCCCATTGTCTTCTATAGAGTTCCTTAATGTGATCAGATTCCTCAAACTACAAAGGAAGTGGCACTTCCAAATTAACCACTGGAAAGAAGTAATTTCACTCTAAAGAATGTCTAACAACTACTTTTAAGGCATGTTTAATCAAAAAGCTCATTTGATCTTATAGTAAAATACTTTTTTTTAGTACTGATGGAGACTAGTGAGACATTCAAAACACTAATATTATATGGTAGATAATACCTATGAAGCAAGAAATGTACACGAGAAATAAAGTCACTTTATTTGTACCTTGTTAGTATCTTTTCCTGATTAATAACAAATAATTATTTGAGTAATGCACACATTCTAAATCTTGAACACCATCAACATGCATACATGCATTCATCCATCCATCCATCCATCCATCTATTCAGCTTTATGGGGCACCAGAATGTGCCATATGGTACACTGCCCTGCATAAGACTGACCAAAACTGCCTTCCTGGAGCTCATGTAGTGGAGAGAAAAGATTAAATAAACTCTTGACTGAATCAGTTGAATTTTTTTTTTTTTACTTTTTTGTTTGTTTTTCAAGACAGGGTTTCTCTGTGTAGCCTTGGCTGTCCTGGAACTCGCTCTGTAGACCAGGCTGGCCTGGAACACATAGAGATACCCCTGCTTCTGCCTGAGTGTTGGGATTAAAGGCGTGCTCTACCACCACCTGACAGTTCAGATTTTTAGGACTTGTATTATCACCATATTCTGTTAGTAGCTGAAAACAGTAAAATTCTTAGTTGGAATCCAAAGACTAGAAATTAAATATACATTTTGAGCCAGGCGTATGTCACGCATGCCTTTAATCAGGCAGGTGGATCTCTGTGAATTTGAAGTTAGCCTGGTCTACAAAATGGGTTTGGGAGCA
Source organism: Acomys minous (assembly GCF_964271855.1). Lineage (NCBI taxonomy): Eukaryota > Metazoa > Chordata > Mammalia > Rodentia > Muridae > Acomys > Acomys minous. The sequence continues at coordinate 124,040,262 of NC_140483.1, forward strand.
GCCAGGGCTGTTACACAGAGAAACCCTGTCTTGAAAAAGCAACCAACCAACCAACCAAATCCTAAATATACATTTTGATGATTATTTTAAATTTATGATACCATTTATTATAGTTATTCAGATTCATTTCTCTCTGTCTGTCTCTCTGTCTCTGTCTCTCTCTCTGTGGTATATATATTTGTGCCTGCACGTGCCCCAAGTCCACGTCATTTGCCTCTGTCACTGTCCACTTCAGTTTTTGAGACGACAGTCTCTCACTGAGTTTGGAGCTTGTTGGTTAGACAATCAACAAAGCCCAGGAGCCCTTCTGCCTCTGACCACTCCTGACTGGGCCTTCAGGTGTGCACGAGCACACCCAGCTTTATACGTGGGTCGTAGGTATCCAGATTCATGTGCTTGGGCTTTCATAGCACAAACACTTTACCAACTTTACTATCTTCCCGTCCTAATTGCTCAGCAGTTCAGTAGGTTAAAAAGAGGAGGAGGAGGAGGAGGCTAAGGACATTTGCTAGTCCATTGCTTTGTGCCATCCTCTTTTTTAAAAGATTTATTATTTTTTTTCTATTTTATGTGTATATGTGTGTGCCTGAGTGTGCGCACCATGTGTGTGCGGGTGGTCGAGGATGCCAGAAGAGAGCATTGGATGCCCCTGAGCTGGCCTTCCAGTTGATTGTTAGGCGCCTGTTGTGGCTGGTGCCAACCAAATTTAGGTCCTCTGCAAGTGTGCTCTTAACCACTGAGCCACTGCGTCAGCTCCTCTTCGCATTACATTCTAAGAAATATAAACTGTTTATTTAATTTTTTGTTTTGTTTTGTTTTGTTTCTCTGTGTAGCCTTGGCTGTCTTGGACTCTCTTTGTAGACCAGGCTGGCCTTGAACTCACAGAGATCCACCTGCCTCTGCCTCCCGAGTGCTGGGATTAAAGGGATTAAAGGCGTGGGCCGCTGCCACCACCACCTGGCAGAACATAAACTGTTTTTCCTATCTTCTAAGAAGAAATAGTGCATTTAAGGTGGAATGTTATGGTGTTCTAGGTAGACTATCAATAATATAGTGGAGGGCATTTAGCCTTGGACATTAGGTTTGCCCAAAAAGAGTCACATGTCGTCCTTGAAACTACCCACCTGTGTTTCTGAGTGGATGCTCGTGGGCTGCACTGTCAGAACTGGATAGCTACAGAGTGGGGCTTCTCTCCTCACTACAGTGCTCCGCGGTAGATCTGCCAGCTTTTGTTCAGGCATTGAAACTAAAATAAAAAACAGCTTTGGTTTCATTTGAAGGGAAAGTAGGGAGAAAATGCCACAAATTTGAATAGTCTGGGTCAATTAATTGCTTCCCTCACAGATCTACTAATATTTTAACAATGTATGACAGAATGATAGAACTTTTACACTTGCTTCTCTCTTGATGTAATGAAACACCATGACCAAAAGACATTTGGGGAGGAAAGGGGTTATTCTAGCTTGGTACAGCCCTTCCTAGAGGGAAGACAGGCTGAGAACTTAAGGACTCTGCAGACAGGATCTGAGGCGGAGGCCAGGGAGGAGTGCTGGTGGCTTATTTTTCTTTTCTTTTCTTTTCTTTTCTTTCTTTCTTTCTTTCTTTCTTTCTTTCTTTTCTTTTTCTTTTTTTCTTTTTTTCTTTTTTTTTTGAGACAGGGTTTCTCAGTGTTAGCCTTGGCTGTCGTGGACTCACTTTGTAGACCAGGTTGGCCTCGAACTCACAGCGATTCGCCTGCCTCTGCCTCCTGAGTGCTGGGATTAAAGGCATGCGCCACCACGCCGAGCTTGGTGGTTTATTTCTCATGGCTTGCTAAACTCACTTCCTTATGCAACCCTGAACCATCTGCCTAAAGGTGGCACTGCCTGCAGTGGGCTAGTACTTCCTGTAACAATCTTTAATTAGGAATATGTCCCATGGATATGCCTACAGGTTGGTCTAGGGGAGGCAGTTTTTCAGCTGTGGTTCCCTCTGCCCAGGCAACTACACTTTGTGTCAAGTTGACAAAAACTAATAGCTCAGTTTGCAAAACCTGTATAAAAAAAATGTTTGGAATTCCCGGTTGTCTAAGTGTGTACGGCATTGACAATGCGGTGTGCTTATCCACCTGAGTATAATTCAGAAAGAGAGAAGGTGCTTTGTTGTTTACAGAGAGACGGGTATTCTAGATTTCTTTCGTGCATTTATTCAGCAACTCACCCTGGCGTATTAGCCAAGCTCTCTGGTGGGAAAGGAAAAACAGACTAGTTTCCTTTTCTCTTATGCAATGGAGGATACATTGTACAACCACTCACAGAAGCACTAAATGGAAAGGGGACAAGGACCGTATTATTTGCAACATGTCTAGAGCCTTGACCACATATGCCATGATTTAACCTCGTTAAGGGAGGCAGGGAAGGCTTTCCTGCACCTTGATTGGGATCTGACAGGGGAACAGGGGTTAGCCAGGTGAAAAGGGTACCGGATGGACACTGTAGACAAAGAAAGTAGTATGGAAACAAAGCATCCACAGAATGCAGAAGGGTAAATGCGAGGCAGGGAAGGAAGTACAATGTGGCTGAAGTGGAAATAGATGTAGGCCAAGTGCTGTAAAATGAGATGAGAGATGTAGGTGTGTTTGATGGTCTCCATAGACACACACTCTCTCTCATATACTCTCTCTCTCTCTCTCTCCTCATAATCACTTTGTTTTCAGACATCCTAGCCCTGCAGAGTCTCTCGCCTTCAGTGAGGGCTGATGCTGTGACTTGGTTTTGACTTCCAGAACAAGGTAGAAGATGTGCTGAGTGAGTTTAGAAACTGAGTAAGAAGAGATTATAGGTTTTGTTTTGGACATTGCCGATAAGTAAACTTTGGGAAAGATAACTTATCATGTAAAAATTGGGATGCCTGGAGACAGTCATGCAGTCTGTGCAGAAAGGCCACATAGAAAATGTCTGACCAAGAAAAATGTCTTGGATACACAGGAGGGATAAGTCTTCAAAGGACACCAACCCAGCCAGACTTCACTGTACTGTATAAGAGACTGTAAATGGCAACAACCCATTTGGTGCTAAACAACTCACAAAGCTGTTGGCATTAATCTTTTTTGTTTGTTTGTTTGTTTGTTTTGTTTTGTTTTTTGAGACAGGGTTTCTCTGAGTAGCCTTGGCTATCCTGGACTTGCTTTGTAGACCAGGCTGGCCTCAAACTCACAGAGATCTGCTTGCCTCTGCCTTCCTGAGTGCTGGGATTACAGGCATGCGTGATCGCCTCCAGCTTTGTTGCACTAATCTTAAATATTTGTTTAAGACACTATAATTTTGTTTGATTTTTTTTCCCCCCTGCCATACCAAGGGATTCAACAGTGAATATGAGTTGATTCCTGGGCATTATAGGCCATGTAAAGGAAATTTTGTTTAAGAACAAAAACAAAAACTAGTGTCAGATCACTATTTTAAATCACTCTATAGAATAGATGACTCGACCAGAGTACCTAAAGATAACCATTTTACTGAACTACAGTAATAATTCAGGCAAATTTAATTAATTATGCTGGTTGCTTAGACTCAGGTTACATTAGAGAAAGCCGTGAGATGGAGTTTGTGAGGGAGACTAAAGCCAAGCATTGTGGCATACACTTATAATCCCTGCTACTCTGGAAAATTGCAACTTTGGGGTTCTCCAAGTCAATTTAACAAGATCCCATCTCAAAATTATTAAGAACAAAACAAAAACCAGTAACAATGGAAGAGAGGCTGGAGATCAAAGCCAGTGGGAGAGCATGTGACTAGGAGACTACAGGCCATGGGCTTAAATCCCAGCACTGCCAAAATCCAGAGCAAAGCAAAGAGTAGATTGAACCAAACTTGTTGATGGATGGCTCATGGGAGTGAGAGAGTGGTGGCAAAGATCTCCAAGAATTCTGTTTCTGCAACTCTATGGTTTATTTGCCTCCACTAAAACAGAGAACACCAGGAGAGGACTAAGTTTTGGAGGAGACAGATCTGAAACTTAGCTTTAGGTGTGAGGCATTTCCCATGCTTCTAAATATCCAAAACGAGATGTGAGACATTAATCTACAGGACCTGTGAGTCTAGACCTAAGAAACCTGACTGCAAACCGAGGTGTGTGCTATTCATATATTCTTTAGACCCGAATACATGAACATTGATTCAGAGCTCCAATGTGTTAGGGCATACCGGGGAAGAAGTGCCATAAAAAAAAAAAAATCCAACTGCTTGAGTGTTTACCGCTGTAGTTGGCAGTGTGCAGGGCTTAAAAATGAGGCATACTGAAGTCTCATGCAATAGTGAACTTCATTCAGAGCATCAGACAATTTATACTCTGAGGGTTAAGAATCACATGAGTAAGGTGTTCAAGGTACACATGGCAAAAAACCATGTTTTTCCATAGAGGCATCTGAATAGCAACAGCCATAGCTGTACTTGAACTCACTTGGTAGGCCAGGCTGACCTCAAACTCAGAGATCTTCCTGCTTCTGCCTCCCACATGCTGGCATTAAAGGCATGCACCACCACTGCCCAGCCCCTCCCCCCCTTAGAAACATTACATTCAGCATATCCTGAGTTGTTTTGATTTGAAATGTTATAGATAAATCTAATTGATGTATGAGTATCCTATAAGGAAGCAAATTGTGATATTAGAACAGTGAAGGCATCGTGTATAATACTCTGCCTCCCAGATAAGAGATTCATACTGTGTTGTTGGTACGTTATTATATTGATCAGAAAAATCTAGAGAATAGCTTGAAAAGAGCCCCACCTGGTTCGAAGCTCTAGTATCTTGTAGACTGTAAGTCCATATTTACCTTTAATAGGAAAACTGATGCTGTGATGTCTTATGCAAAATGGGAAGTGATTTAAATCCCAAGGAAAAATTAAATGCATTCCCTTCCTCAGATGAGTGAATGAGTCTGTTATGGTCCTAAGGTCCAATCACAAAGATAGAGCCATTATTAAAATAACTTGTCCCTTGGTGCAGAGGGCTTAACTTGGACCCAGGCGGGCTGACTTGACTTCTGATGATAGGGTCAATATCTCCATTTGCCCTTTAGGTGGTTGTTTGCTATCTTTCTGGTGACTTCTACTGTCCCCTCGAACTGTTGATGGATGGCTCATGGGAGTGAGAGAGTGATGGCAAAGATCTCCATGACTGGATGTGTAACTGTTCTGAACTGCCTTTCCCATGATCCTGAGTGAGAGGCTCTAGATGTATTTTATCAGTCTTAAATTTCCGGATCTCCTTGCATATTTGAAGAACCAACGTTGGTTATGTGTTGGTAAGAGGAAGGGATGTAGATGCAAGGACCTATTCTGCGCACATCCCCCGTGAAGCTGTTTAAGTGTTCATGTTATTTGCCAAAGACTCTGAAACACCCTTCCTCCCTGCCCCGGAAGTCACATTGTCATGATGAACAAGAAACGTCCTGGCAAGATGTATACCTTCTATGATGCTGAACAAGCTGGTCTGGATAAATATGAAAACTTGATTTTTTCTGTTACTATAATCCACTTACTACATCTAAAGCAAACTTTGCTTCATTGAGGCCACATCTTTGTTTGTTTGTTTTGTTTTTGTTTTTCGAGACAAGGTTTCTCTGTGTAACAGCTCTAGCTGCCCTGAACTCACAGAGATCCTCCTGCCTCTGCCTCCCAAGTGCTGGGATTAAAAGCATGTGGCACCACCGCCCAGCTTGGTTATGGTTTTTTGACAGGGTTTCTCTGTGTAGCCTTGGCTGTCCTGGAGACCACATCTTTGTTAAGGACAAAGTATACCTGCTTCTAGCACTCTGGTGGAATGCCAAGCCCATTTCCTGTCAGAATTCTTTTCCCTTATTCTGTAAGCACTGGCCTTCAGGCTTCTTTTGTTCTGCTTTATAATTCTCACATTTCACTCATTTTCCCCCCCCAGCATCTTTAAAATGTTAAATCAACACCACCCCTCATTCGTTCATTCATCCTTTCAAATATTTGAGTGCCTATTATGCTGTTCATGTGCTGCAGAACTTCCATTCATTTGAGCTATGTACTGTAAGCCCTGTAATTTCAGAATAATAAGCAACAAAGATGGAAAGTGTCACAGATGGGCCGTCAGGAAAGGAATTCAGAGGTAACAACCACAGAGTCCTGAACAACCACAGAGTCCTGAAAACTGAGTCAGAATCAGCCATCAAAACTTTAGAGGAAAGAGAAGTTATGTAGACAATGAGGCCAGCAAATATGGTACCTACATTTCTACAGAGCTGAGGATACCGTGGGCTGGAACATGGGGATGTAGGGCCAGAGTAATAGGAGAGGTCATATGTGTAGATGTAGAGAGACCGGGAGCCGTGGTAGGTCGCCAGCCAGAGAGGGATTGTATTATAAGGGTGATGAGAAGCCAAGGAGGGTGAGAGTAAAGGAGAGACCTAAAACTTTTACTTTTTAAAATTGCCCTGATTTGTATATGGAAAATGAATACTTAGAGAAGATGAGAAGAAACGAATAAGATACAGCAGTAATTAAGGGGCTGTTAGTTGTACAATGATGTTCTGAACAGTGGCAGAGATGAGGCAAGCACTGGAGATACTGAGATGTGCTTGAATTCAGCATTCACCCACCCATCCACCCACCCATCCATCCATCCATCCATCCACCCACATATCCATCCATCCACCCACCCACCCACCCACCCACCCACCTACCCATCCATCCATCCATCCATCCATCCATCCATCCATCCATCCACCCACATATCCATCCACCCACCCACCCACCCACCCATCCACCCACCTACCCATCCATCCATCCATCTATCCATCCATTCATCCATCCACCCACCTACCCATCCATCCATTCATACATCTATTCACCCACCCACTCACCCACCCATCCATCCATCCATCCGTCTACTCACCCACCTACCCACTCATCCATCCATCCATCCATGTTCGTGTTTGGAGACATGGACTTACTAGATAGCTTGGGTTATCTTGGAACTTGATTTTCCTGCCTCAGCCTCCACACCTGTGTCAGGGTATGGAGCACAGAGCACTGGCAGTTGCTGATGGCACTTGTTAGATGGACAGAGGTGTTGCTGAGGAGAGCTAGCAAGGTAGAAGTTTATAACTGTCTGCCAGGGCAGTAAGGACTGGGAAATGATTAGGGAACTTCTCCAAATGAAAACTGTAATCCTGCTATGGGGGTCGGGAGGAGGAAGTAGGCAGTTCTGGAGAGGACTTTGGGCTCAGCTCTTGTGCATTGTATTTTCATAGTCAGTAAGAGTTATTAAATTTAGCAGGAATAACATTATTTTCATATTTCCTAAAACAAATAAATACATGTTTATTGGGTTTCAGGCTTTGGGTTTTTTGTTTGTTTGTTTGTCTTTGTTTTACAATGATTCTGTGCTTTAGTTGGTAGGGGGAGGAAGAATTCTAGTGGATTTGTGATGCTTTTATATGTCTCTAGATATTTTTCTTTGGTCCTATTGTTGTTATATAACAACCCCTCTTCTCTTTTTTATTTATTTATTTTTTGTTTTTTTTCGAGATAGGGTTTCTCTGTGTAGCCTTGGCCATCCTGGACTCACTTTGTAGACTAGGCTGGCCTCGAACTCACAGTGGTCCTCCTGCCTCTGCCTCCCGAGTGCTGGGATTAAAGGTGTGCGCCACTGGCGTGTGCCACCACTGCCTAGCTAATTTATAGTATCTTTATTGGAAAGATAATATGGGAATGCTTTAGAACTATTGCATATTTCTTTTAGGAATTAGAAGTCTGACTAGCATGGAATGTTTCATCCATCTGTGGAACATGTATGCATGTTCTATGTGATTGATGATGAAGAATGTTTATTCTAAGCATAGTTGTTTATAGGCAGTGGCAGATTATTTTTTCCTCTCTGTATTTTGTTGAGTTATTCAAACTTGGTGGATATATAATGTATATTTCAAAACAGTTTATAAGAATGGCTCTAATTAGCCAGGCAGTGGTGGTGCACGCCTTTAATCCCAGCACTTGGGAGGCAGAAGTAGGTGGATTTCTGTGAGTTCAAGGCCAGCCTGATCTACAGAGTGAGATCCAGGACAGCCAAGGCTACACAGAGAAACTCTGACTTAAAAAACAAAACAAAACAAGAAAGGCCCTAATTGTCCTAGATTTGAATATATGATTTCAGTAGAATGAGAAATTGAGAATGGCATAGTACAAAACAATATTTGTGATTTTAGAAATTAAGGAAAATACTAGGAGCCTGCAATCCCAGTACTTGGGGAGGCAGAGGCAGGCAGATCTCTGTGAATTCGAGGCCAGCATAGTCTATAAAGTGAGTCTAGAACAGCCAAGGCTACACAAAGAAACCCTGTCTCCAAAAACCAAAAATAAATAAATAAGTAAATAAAGAAAGCAAAAAGAAAAGTGCTCAGATTCATCATTCAGTAGAGAAGTAATACATAAATATGAAAGTACTTTAAATGAGAAGATTTTCATATGACGTTAAAAATTTGATAGATAAGTAGTTTCCAAACTTATAGAACTGTCTTGGTTCTATATAGGACACTTTGCCAAGTTTAGTGTACGTTGGATTTGCTACTAATCTCTAATGAGAATAAAGTCATTAAATCTTCAGGACATGCCTTGATACAAGATGATCATATGAAAGCCAGATAGTATGTATGATTCAGTTTAAAAGTCAAATGGTTACCACATCTGCCAATATATTGGTTGAAGCATTTATAAATCACACGGGCTCAAAGTGGAGGAATATGAACTTCATTTCTTCATGGTAACAGTGACGGGGAACTTGTGGCCGCATTACAAAACCACCACAGTCAGCCATAACCTATACATAGAATGGAATGCTATCATGCAGCTGGAAAAGTAAGAAGTTGTTTTTTTGTTTTTGTTTTTGTTTTTTTTCCCAACACAGAATTTCTCTGCATAACAGCCCTGTCTCTTCTAGAGCTTGCTTTGTGGACCAGGCTGACTTCGATTTCACAGAGATCTTCCTGCTTCTGCCTCTCCAGTGCTGGGATTAAAGATGTGCCCTGCCATGTCTGGCTTGAAGCTGGAAAAGTAAATGAAGCAGCTTTATATACCATGAGGATACTAGGAGGCAAAGATCGTCAGAATATGCTGTGAGGGGGAAAAGCGTGATGAAAAATAGTGTAAGGCACGCGGTCTTGTACATAAAATCACAGGGTAAAGGAGAATATGCATATGTGCATATTATATGCAGTAGCCCTGAGAAACACTGGAAAGATGTTTAAAAGGTGTGTGGCCTCTGTGGTCGCATACCAGCTCATACCAGAAGGCTCTCATACCAGCAGAATAAATGCATCGATGTGACATGATATGATATGATTTTTTTTCAAAATAAAAGTTATTGTGATATAAGCACAAAGTGAAGTTTTTATAGGAAGAAAGGCTACCATTACTTTTAAGCACATGATAATAATGACTCTCAACTTGAAAGGGAAAAACTTCATAAACTTCCAAACTTGGTATAATTCATGATTATGATGGGATAGTGAATAAACCTTAAAAGGTAAGATCTGTTAACTTATAGATTTATAGTTCAGAAAGTCTTTTCTATAAACATGTAGAAAATCTTGCTTAAATAAACTATATTAATACATTGGAAAGTAAGTGGTACAAATTGCACATGAAATTCTATTTGAGGGCTGGTGAGATGGCTCAGAGGTTAAGGGCACTGGCTGCTCTTCCAAAGGTCCTGAGTTCAATTCCCAGCAACCACATGGTGGCTCACAACCATCTGTAATGAGATCTGGTGCCCTCTATACATTCAGACAGAACACTGTATACATAATAAATAAATAAATCTTTAAAAAAAAAAAAAGAAAATGCTATTTGAGCTGGGCAGTGGTGGCTCACACCTTTAATCCCAGCACTTGGGAGGCAGAGGCAGAGGCAGGAGGATCGCTGTGAGTTCGAGGCCAGCCTGGTTTACAAAAGCGAGTCCAGGACAGCCCAGGCTACACAGAGAAGCCCTGTCTCGAAAAACCAAGAAAAAAGAAAGAACATGTTATTTGGTGTGAAAAACAGACCACCATGGCTGAACTTCATTGTCAACTTTTCCTAGGTCTTAGAAGAATCCTGTTTCCAATAGGAAATATCACTGCCTATTTCATGTTCTCCTTGTGGCCTCACACGGGTGTCAGTTATTGGTCATTTTCTGTCTTTTCCAGGTTGAGATTTACGTTTTCCTTCCTACAGATAGAATGGGAAGGCAGCTGTAGAACTGTTAATACTAAAGCTGTACCTGCACAGCAAAGCTTTCCTGTTTGTGCAGTCTTTGTCAGGAAATACATGTTCCCAGAACAGTCTGTGAAATCCGTGTGTGTGTGTGTGTGTGTGTGTGTGTGTGTGTGTGTGTGTGTGTGTGATCCTAGAGAGACAAGGCTGGAGACAGGATCCCCATCTCTGTCATCTCTCTTGCATGTGATCTACATCTCGCACTCAACATTCTCCATCTCCATATGAATACATCACACATATACCCATCGTGTTAACGAATGGGAGATGGAGTGACGTATCATGGCGGCACAAGTGTCATCCGGGGAGTGCAGTGGGCTCCTATGGAACACATGGCCACATCAGCTGCTTCACCAGATATGTCCACAGGGCAGAGAAAGGCACTCTAGGGCTGTCCCTCCTACTGTCTGGAGTGAAGAACTGCCACTTTAATTGCTCCATTTCTTGAGAAATTTTTACATTTGGAAATGAAATTTAGTTAATCAGTTGGCTAAAAATGGGATCCCCCCCCCCAAATCCTTTTGGGCACTTACTATATGCCTGTAAAATAAATATGGGGTCTAAGGGTCTTATCAGCTCTCATCTGATTTTGTTCAGATGCAGACTGAATGTCTCAAATTCTAAAATTATGAAATTATTGATTTATAATCTAAAATTGGTTAGTCATTGATCCACTTAAAATTCATTAAAGGTAATAACCTATAATTAGAAAGATACAGATATAATATTACTAGTTTATATATTTGTACTATCTAATTGCATGAGATCTTAACAGAATGCCATACTGTTTGACATCTTTAAGCAAACAAAACATTATAAAACCAGCCGGGTGTGATGGTGCACACCTTTCATCCCAGCAGTTGGGAGGCAGAGGCAGGCTGATCTCTGTGAGTTCAAAGCCAGCCTGGTCTACAAAGCTAGTCCAGGACAGCCAAGGCTAACACAGAAAGACCCTGTCTTGAAAACAAAAAACAAAACAAAACAACAAAAACCAAACAACAAACAAAACATAACAAAACAAAACAAAAACACCCCAAAAAGCCCCCCAAAATCTAACCCCCCCAAAAAAACCAACCCCCCTCCCCCCCAAAACTAAAAAAACATTTCAAAACCAGTTTGGCTATTTCCTTATTCCATGCCCTTAGTTTATCTTTCCGCTGCCCCTCCCCATATCATCTCTTGGTCTCACATGACTTTAAACATGCCTGGGATAATTAGACTTTCCTATTAGTGCTTCCTGAATACCTGTGGTGAATGTGTGTGTGTGTGTGTGTGTGTGTGTGTGTGTGTGTGTAGTGATGCACTCTTAGAGAATGCAGCTTGTAATCATCGGTGAAATGTGCTGGGTAAGAAGAGTAGCAGCAGAGGGGTCCTTGGTCTGTTTAGGCTCTAAGGGAGGCGTTGTTTTGTTTCTCTTTGCGTCTCTTCTCTTCCTTTCCCTTTCTTCCCTTTCCTCTTCTCTCCTCTTCCTCTTCCTCTTTTTGCCATGGAAGCAATTATCTGTTCTGTATAACAAAGGAACATTTTTGTAGTCTTTTGAGACCTGTATTCTGAGCTCAGTAGTCTAAGTGTCACACTGAGAATGCAGCCATCTAAATCAGCAGTGTAATTTCACAGAAGTCAACGCCAGTAATTTTGTATTGCTTGAAGTAGCAACAAATGGAACAATTGAAAAAAGCAAGATAAAAATACCCTATAAACCATCACTTCTTTGGCACAGTAGCAGTACCACAGGTGAAACACATCATTTCTGATCGGCTCATGCTTGCCTTGTGAGGAAAGGAGAAACCAAAGACCAAAGTCTCAGTTGTTGTCATCTAGGCGTTGGTTATTGGCAGGTCATTAAGTATGTCCTGCCAAGGTCTCCAGTTATGTGGCTGTTCAGTATATATGCACAAGACTGTACAAGGTACTTGATGATTGTTCATAGAGAAATTTCATATTCATTGTTGACTGATAGGTAGGATTACTTGATTTGTTGATGCCTCCAGGCCTACCTTGTCTTCATGGAAGCTCCTGTAAGGAGGACTAATGTCAGTCTCAAGCTGATATTGCAGCCGTTCATCAGGTGTGGCTGCTTTTCTAGAGACAATGATTGGAGGAAGACGTTAATGGGAAAATTATAGAGACGTGTTGCAATACTTAATAGATACTAAGTTGTGCAGTAAGGACTCTGCCCATATCTTCTTTCCCTCCACTTGCAACCCTGGCACATGAGATTTTTCTTTCATATAAAAATTATTATTCTGTTATCATATAAAGTTGCCATTGTGGCATTGTTATATTCCTATGATTATTATGTTTTGCTATTATTTGCTCTCCCACTGTCTTCAGTAATCCTTCTTTCCCCAAGTGCCTTAATGCCTCATTACTCTATTAGCTTCTCTTGATCTATTACCTCCCATATTTAGACCTCTTTTACCTCTTTCATAGTCCTGTTTCCAATGTCATGTGTGTGACACACACACACACACACACACACACACACATACACACAGATATGCATAGATGCTGCTATAGCTAAATCTAGATTCTGTAAATGAGAGAACATGACATTCGCCTTTCTGAATCTGGTTTATTTCACTCAACGTAATGGTCTCTAATACAACCCATTATTCTGCAAATGTCATAATTTAATTTTCTTAATGGCTGTATAAAATTTCATTTTGTACATGTACACGTTCATTATCCATTTTCTATTTCTGGACATCTAGGCTGATTCTATATTATACTCTGGACTCTGTGAACAGTTTAGCAGCCAACATGGATATCCAAGTACCTCAATAGTGAGCTGGCTGAGGTTCCTTCAGGTACACACCTGAGAGTTGAATATCTGGGTCATACAGCAGTTTTTCTTTTTGTTTTTGAGAACCATACAGATTTCCATATGGCTACATAAGTTAATAACAGTCCCACTAACAGGGAACGAGGTTTCTCTTTGTCCAGATCTTTACCAGCATTTGTTGTTATTTGTTTTCTTCCTTTTTTTTTTTTAAGCACCACCTCTTCAGTTTTCAAGCTCTAATGCCTGATAATCTTCCAAGGATGTGGTATTGCTTTCTGTGAAAATTTCAGAGATAGGCTGGAGAGATGGCTCAGAGGTTAAGAGCACTGTCTGTACCTCCAGAGGTCCTGAGTTCAATTCCCAGCAACCACATGGTGGCTCACAACCATTTACAATGAGATCTGGTGCCCTCTTCTGGCTTTCAGGTACACATGTGGGCAGAATACTATATATAAAATAAATACATATTTTTCTTTTTAAAGAAAAGAAAATTTCAGAGACTTCACTCAGCCTTCTTTGTGAGCCAGAGGAAAAAGTTGTCAATTCAATGGCTGCCAAGATGTTTGCTTAACTTATGTTTTTTTAACAACTAATAAAATCCCTTTGGGGTGGGTCCCCAGATATGCTAGAACCACTGTGAGTTGGGTCCAGTGTAAGACTCCATTATAACTTGATGGCCATTTTGAGTCTGTTTGCAGTAAACATTGTTTGAAAGTCAGTTTAGTTGCATTTTCTTTCCTTAGTAAGCAATCAAACTGGTTTCTTCAGCTTTCTTTGCAGAAGTGTGCAGGAAGATGCACAGTGTGTATACCAGGGTAGGTCCTCACTCTGAAGCACGTGTGCATATAGATGGTTCTGTGAACCTCCTTTTATTGGGAACCTGTCAGTGATTGTGGTACTGTAGCCATTGATTACATTGATGGTTGAAATACTTAGATTTTTTTTTTTGTATACAGCTAAGCAATAGTTTTACAGATTAACTAACCAGTTCAGTCCCAGGCTGATTTCACTTTGGCAAGGGTCCTTGTGAATCAGTATTTGAAAATGCTTGACCTTTCTTCATAATACATGGATTCCTGTGTCCTTCGTGTTGAAGTTCTAGTTTACTCTTTCCTCTAGTTTCCTTGATCCCAACCAGCTATTCCCGTCTGTGATGGCCAGTGTTCTGTCAACTTCACTGAGTCTAGGGTCACCGGGAACACAGGCTTCTGGACATGCTGAGGGGGGGGGATTATTTTGATCTCATTAGGGGGTAGGAAGACTCATCTACAGTGGGTGGCACCATCGCCTGGGTAGGACTCTGGACTATCTAAGAGGCGAAAAGGAGTTGAGCTGCAGGAAATGCTAATTGTTCTGATTCTCAACGTTGATTCCATGCAGCCAGCTGCTTCAGGCTCCTGTGTCTGGGTGTCCCTGTCACAGGAGAGACTGTCCTTGAACTTAGAGCCAGAATAACCCTTTTCTCCCTTAATTTGCTTTTGCCAGAACATTTTATCACAGTGCGTGTACATACACACACACACACACACACACACACACACACACACACACACACACAAAACAAACAAACAAAAACCCCTAAGATACAGTCCAAGTGTCTCGTACCATGTGTTTTCTCTGTATTGGAGAGTAATCACAGAAGGATATCTGATTTCCTACTAATGGTCTGTTTTTCAGCATCTTAGTGAATGGAGCATCCTCTGAGCTCTCTCAGGAGATGCAGTGATGTATAAGATTTCTTGTGAGAAATTGCTGTAACATTCTCAACTCTCTAAACCTGGGATTGCTTCTTCTGAATCATCGTAGGAACATTTTGGTATCATATCAACAGCAAAGTACACTCTTGGAGCCAATTCCCATCAATAATACATACATACGTACGTACGTACATACATACATACATACATACATACATATTATATGCATATGTTTTAAATTGAAAATATTTTTGATTACAGTTTCCAACGCCCCAGCTCTGCCCAGCTCCTCCCAGCTCCTCCCTACTTCTCTACTCACGTAACTCCACACCCTTTCTTTCTTTAGAAAATAGGCAAACCAGCAAACAAAACCCAATCAAACCAGAATGAAAAACAAAACAAAAAATCACAAGAAACCACCCCCACACACACACCATAAAAACACAAAATTAGAAACTAAAAAGTACAAACAAAAGACCAATAAGACAAACAAACAAACAAACAAACAAACAAACCCCACCCAAACAAAACCAAATGAAACCAAAAGTCTACAAAGACAACATTAAGTCCGTTTTATGTTGGCTACCTACTGTGGGGCATGGGGCCTGTCTTTGCGTGTTGTTAATTTACCCAGTAAGGCCCCATTGGAGTAAACTAAATTTTTCTTTGCCAGTGGTTGGAGAGAACTCCTTGGTTAGGGCTGGGAGCTTGTATCCGCTCCCCCATCTCAGTGCTGAGACCCCATCTGAGTTGAACCTGTGTACATTCTATAGTCTCTGTGAGGTAACATTTACCTCAGCCAATTCTATCTTTAAACCAAGGTGTGAGTCCAGAACAATCTCACTCGATTTAGTGTTTTGTTTTGTCCTCTTTTGCTTGAGCCCTGAAAATTCACTCAGAAATATTTTCAGGTTTGACGTGATACATATTACCAGAAATCTTGCTGTTTCCTTAATGCACAATTCAGTTCTGTTTTAGAGTTTGTACTTGTTGCTTAAATTATTTTTGAGGCTCTATTTTTATTTTACGTACATTAGTGTTTTTCCTACATGCATATATGTGTAGTGTGTGTGTGTGTGTGTGTGTGTGTGTGTGTGTGTGTGTGTGTGATGCTCATGGGGGACAGAAAAGAAGGTTTTGGATCTCTGGAAGTGAGTGACAAACAGTTGTGAGTTACTATGTGGGTCCTAAGAACTGGGTAAACGTGGTCCTCTGCACAGAGACATAGCTCCAGCTTGGATTTTATTGTTTTAAAGCATGCTGAGATTTTTTTCCCCTCATGCTGGATCTTGAAGCAATAAGGCATTTTAATGACTGATAAGCAATAAGGCGTTTTAATGGCTGATGTTAAGGAAAATGGCCCGCCATTTCCTTGTCAGCCACTCCCTCAAGGGAGGTGTTTTTAAAGGGAAGAGCGATCCCCACAGACACTGTGAGGGAGTCTTAAAGTCAGGACTGTAGTCTCAGCTCTATTTGGGTGCATTCCACGTTCTAGAATTTCATTCCTTTGCCTTCAGTCCTCTTCCTGGCTGTCAGTGACAGACCCAATAAGGCTATGGATTAACCCGACATAATTTTCAGTCTCCACAACTAAATTTTGCATTTGATTTCTATTAAAATCTTCAAACTTGCTTGCTTCCTTCTTTTCTTCTGAGGACCAGGGAATTTATTATGAGACTTATTAATAACATGCATAGACAAACAACGGGACATGTCATAGGCCCTAAAGAGAGGTTAGGCCCCAGCAGCAGAGACAGACAGTCTGGCAGGGTCTCTGAAGAACATTCCAGTTCATATGTCAGGGGAGGAAGTCTCTGATTATGTCTTTAGCGATCATTTATTTCCTAATTAAAAATACATGATAATTTTAAAGCTGTAATAGCTCCCTGCTTCTCTGATGAGCTGAGAGTTTTAAGATCCGCGTCTCCTTATTTTCCTCCAGGACCTGTACATTCATGAAAATTCTATCCGATCACAGTCCATATAGTAACTATTTCTTCTGTTAATGATCACATGAGCCAGCCTTTGAGATCACACTGAACCCCAGCATCAGCCAGACTCCTCGGATGACCACACTCTATGTTGTGGGTCAATATCCATCCACTTTCTCATTAGTAAGGAGCTCAGTATTCCACCCAAACGCACCCTCATCCAAGCACTCCTTCTATTCCAGCCCTGACGTATATTAGTTTCTGTATTAGTCACGTGGAAACAGCACAGTAGACTTCACTATAAAGATGTTAACTAGGTATAAGATTGCTAGCTAGATAAGTACCTTACTCTCAAGTGGCCAGGAGGTAACAAAACGCAGCAATCTCTGTAAGGGCCCAGGAAACAAAAGATTGAAACTGAAACTGTTACAAGTGGGGCAGTGTGGGGGAGGGGTCCCTGCCGAGCTGAAATATGGCTTCTGAAGACAGCTGGGCAGCTGGCACGGTCGTCTCGAGAGAGACGTGCACCCAAGGAGGGAAGCACTGGCTGGACTGTGCTGCACGCAGTGAAGTTGGTTAGTTGACCTGAAACAGGATACAGTCATGCCCTGGGAAAGCGCTCTAGGCACGGTGAAGGAGTTTTCCCAGCGTGACATTAGAAAACTAGTCCGTGGTTGGGAAGCTCATAGGAAGCAGACAGGAGAGACAAATCCCTTCCTCTGCTGGCGTCTAGGTTCCCTCCAGCACCTTCTAAGGGCACCTGCGGCCAGCTTGCGGAGTCAGGGTGGCTGGCTGCACTGTTTCCGCTCCGCACTCTCAATACAGAGCAGTATGGTGGATTTCGATTCCAGGGTGAGGCTCAGGAACCTGATCACCAACACACTGTCTTAAAGAGATGTGTGCTAGGTTCCGCCTTCCAACAGTGGCACGCCTCTGGGAGAACCCAAGACTCTCTTGAAGTGATATAATTTCTTTGGTTTCTGAGAAGAGGAGGAGCCGAGAGTGATCTCGCCTTTTCTCTCTCTGTATTGATCTGTATAGGACAGAGTTGTCACTGGAAGCAGATGTCCCATAACAGCTCAGCTGACTGTGTCTTTAACCCACATTTGTCCCAAGATCATGAAGAAAGTGATCCTGAAATGGAAACGGGGAGGGGGGGCCGCCAGGGGGAGGGGGGCGACAGGGGGAGGGGGGGGGAGAAATAATGCAGGCCTTCCTCTCAGGCAGAGCCTTCTATAATAGGATCCTAGACCGTCTCAAAATTTAATGTGATGTCATTTTTCAGTTATTCACGTGTCTTTGTCAAGGGTCTGTAGGGCTGGAGACAGTGAGTGCGTGAGTGAAGTAAGTGAATTCAATGAGCAGGCCTGTGAAGAGGCTTTGGAGGGGGCGGGGGCGGTGATGGAGGTGGTGAAGGTCAGAACAGCCCAGCGAGGCAATGTCGACCTTGAAAATACAGAGAGATGTGTCTCAAAGCCCAGGGCACAGATGAATTAGGGAAACAAGGGACAGTTTGGCACAGCCTAGATGGCCGATGCTGATGCTTGTGAGGGGAAATTGCAATCTGATCACTTGTGGGATTGCAGGGTGGCACCGCTTCCTTCTGAGGGTTCCTGCAGCCGGGCTGTTTGTTTGTATCCTTTGAACCCACCACTTTCATTAGGGCTCTTTTAGGAGCCTCTGGTTTTCTAGGAAGTTTTTATTACCATGAGTCATTTCTTTATACTGTTCACATTTTTAACATCCTCTGACTCTTTCGTTTTTGCCTTTAGTCAGTGGACCCCAACTCGGATTTTTCTGAAGCCTTCACTATCAGGTTCTTGCCTGTTTCCATCGCCTCACAGCGTCCTCCAACATAAAGTCTGCCTGTGAGCCTCAGGATTCCCAGAGCCTTTCATCAGGCTGCGTCTCCAGGCGTTGCCTTTCGGTCCAGTGAAAGCATTAGACTTCGTAGATTGATCTCATTTCTGACATGGCACAATCCTGTAGATTTAGTAGACTTGTTTAGAATTAAGGACTGCGAATACACAAAAAAGATCTTTTTTAAAATATAACCTCACAGAGAAAATGTTCATTGCTTAAATGTCTACCTCTTGGAATTTTTGACTTAATAGTGAGCTGCAATTCTGAGATCAAAGTAGCTTTTTTAATCCAGAAATTTCATGAAGGTACAACTCTGGCGATCTCTTGACTATTTTTAAAAGTGAAAAGAGATGAAGCAAGAAATTTTTTTGGTCTTTTTTGTTTGTTTGTTTTTTTCAAGACAGGGTTTCTCGGTGTAACTGGCTGTCCTGGACTTTGTAGACAAGGCTGGCCTCGAACTCACAGCTTCCCTGGTTGCAGGGATTAATGACGCCTGGGGAAGTGAGAAAATCTAAATCCTAATTATTGTTGGAGTAACTGACTCCGTTTTCAGAATTGCAGGTCTCTTGTGAGAGGAGGTAGAGCTGTAGGTGAAGATTTCCTTGCTGGTGAATTCTGAGTGAGAGATGCCAAAAGTAAAGGAAGTGTCTCTAAATTGCCTTAGGGCTACAGTGATGTGCAGAAAATTGTAGTGTGCGGCCTAGAAGTGCTACTTAAAGGAGCAATTAGGCTACAGTTTCTGCCATCCTATTGATTTTATTCTATTCGTGTTGGGTCAAGCTGATGTCCCCTGGCTTTCTCACCTCTGAGGGCATGGTTTAGAAAGACCATTTATCTTCTTCCTCAAGGAAGAGAGTTTTTTTTTCTTTTCTCTTTTCCTCTCTTATGTAGAGGCATTCTTTTATAAGGACCCCAGCTCTCCTTTGAGGTAATGATGTGTTTATTTAGTCTTATTTTTCTAAGAGACATTATATATCCAATAAACTTGAGTGCTTCGTGAACTCACTTAACCGGTCAGTAACTATGTAGTAAATATCAGGCAAATAGTGGGCATTATGCCAGTGCTGGGGACTGAGTTATTAACAAGCCAGACATGCCTTGGGCTACATGGAGCTGGCCGTCTAGTCTATTTTAAACTTACCGTCACTGGTTGTCCCTCCACTCCTCATTAGGGACTTTTCTTGTTTGACAGATTAAAAATTAGTGCAAACCTTTGATGATAAACTCATAGGATTTTATGTTTTGCATTTCAAGTGATTGTTACGACACTGACACTTCTTCAAAACCAAAACAAAAAAAGGACACAGTTTATTGGAAAGTTGACTTGGTGGTTAAGAGCACTGGCTGCTCTTCCAGAGGACTTGGGGTTCAATTTCCAGCACCCACATGACTGCTCACCACTGTCTGTAACTCCAGTCCCAGGGGATTTGATGCCTCTCCTGGCCTCCTCAGGTACCAGGCATGCACATGGTAAATAGGCGTATATGCAGACAGACCACCCATACACAAAGAAAAGACAAAATACTAATAAAGACCGCTTTATTTTGTTATCTTTATTTACATCTATGCATCTGTGTGAGTGAACGCTGCTTGTATACAGGTGCCCGAGGAGGCCAGAAGAGGGAGAGCAGAGGGCATCAGTTTTGTTGGAGATAAAATCACAAGTGGTTATGAATTGCCTAGCCTGGGTGCTGGGCACTGTGGGTCTCCTGAAAAAGAGCAAGTATTCTTTACTGTTAAATCACCTTTCCAGCCCACCCCTCCTTCTTTGCTTGCTTGCTTCCTCCCTTTCTTCCTTCTTTCCTTCCCTCCTTCTATCACAATTTGAAAAATCTGTGTGTGTGTGTGTGTGTGTGTGTGTGTGTGTGTGTTAGAGAATGTGAGTGTGACTGTGCATGATTGTCATGTGTGCAGATGAAGGTCAGAGGGTGTCACATATAGGTTCCCACCCTCCACCTGATTTGAGATGATGTCCCTTTGCCTTGTATACTAGGGTAGCTGAGATCCTTGAAACTTGAGGATTCTTTCATCTCCACCTCCCATCATGGCAGTACTGCCATCCCTGGTTTTATCTGGGTTCTGGGGATTAGAACTCAAAACTCCATGCTTGTGTGGTAAGTTCTTTACCTACGAAGCCATATCCCTAACCACTATTGAAATTGTTTGGGGGAAAGACGTTTGCCTGTCCTTTAGTCTTGTAGTGATAACCTTGTCTCTTCATCACTACTATACTTGCTTGGGGTGTGTGTGTGTGTGTGTGTGTGTGTGTGTGTGTGTGTGTGTGTGTGTTTAATTGTTAAAAGTTTCTTTGCTGCCTGAGTTTATGGAACAACTACTTCCTGCCACTTTATAAATCAAGGGCAAGGCAAGAGAGGAAATCTACTTTACAACTGTTCATTTACCACTTTTTCAAACAAAGCAATGCATCTTGAATTTCTAGTGATCTGTGCATTCTTTTCCTCAGATGAATGTCTCCTTTCTTGAAATCTGATAAAGCAACCCATAAAATGCAAGGCCTCAAGTGTGTTCCTCACTCACCATTGGGTCAGCCTACTTTTGTCTCTAAGCATGATGTGTCACTCTAGACCAACCTTAACATTCATTCAAGGATTTCAAACTATTTTTATAATTTAAGCCATGCCAGTTCTTTGTCGTGCTTAGTGCAATGCTCTGGGACAAGTGTCCCAGAAATGTCAGCAGTGGTAGTAGCATTTCAAAATGGCGTCTGGCTTAGAACCATGGGTGTTGTAGGAATCCAGCTTATGAATTATTTGACTGTACATTGCTTGCTAATTATCTGAAAAAAAAAAACACCAAATCAGTGTAATAAGGCTATATAATAAAAAGATCATATGTGGATTCTAAATATGCCTTTTGTATTCTTTTCTGACACTTGACACAATATCACATGGTTTTGAACCTAAATTTCACAAGCCACTCCTGTCCTGATGACCTGTGGTTGTTGTCTGAGTGCAGGTCTGCTTTCTCTGACAGTGCGTCAGCTGTGTGTTGTGTGGATCTTTGTAGACATTGTTGGATAATTCTAGATAGCAGCAAGGGCTTTGATCCTAGAGGAAAGAGATGTAGCTCAGCTATTGAGTCCTGGCCCAGCTTGTGGAAGGCTTTGATCTCTAGCACTGTTTAAAAAAAAATAGTATGTAGTTAGAACCAAATGTGAGGACAGTGTTATCTTAACTGCTAAGGAAAGAGAATTGAGAGTTCAAGGCCAGCTTGGGCTAAACAAAGGAGCAAACAGAAAACACACAGGCCATGGCCAAGTAGTCCCTATGGAACCTCTGTTCTAGAGTGGTATATCAGGACCCTTTCTCCAACTGATATTGTTCTGTATAAAAATAAATGTACGTTAATTGTTTTAAATTAAAGTATAATTATATCATCCCCTCTTTTCTCTCTTCAACCCCTTTCGTGTGCACCCTCCCACACGTCATTGCATCTTTTTATTTGTTGTTACATATGTGCATAAATGCATATATACACACATATACATACATATGTACACACACACATATAACTGTTAAGTCTGTTAGTGTTGCTGTTATGCATATGATTACAGGGCTGACCACTTGGAATAGGATAACCAATCAGGGCCTCATTCCTGGGGAGGGAGGACTATTTTTCATGTTCTCAGCAGCTCTCAGTTGCCTGCCAGTCTTTGTGTAGGGGTGCAGCGCCATGAGACTTACTTCTGGTATATCAGCATATCAGGTGATTCGGAAACTAGGCATAACTCTTTACCCACTCAATCAAATCTAGACTCTATCTCCCCAAACAAAGTGACAACAACAAATAGTTTTGTGTGTTTGTGTACATCTTCAGGTTATGGAAATTTTCAGAAGTTTTTCTTTTGTTGGCACTTAGATTTATAAACCTGCCGCCTTCTTTCCCCTGTATTTGAAAAGAAATTGCAAAACAAAAGTTGGTGAAGGAAAAGGGATGTGTTTGCAGTTTGGCCATGGACAGGGAGAGCTGTTGTATTTCCCTCTCACTGGTGACCATCTTGCAGTTTATGAGAAGCCATGAGGAAAGGGTAAATTTAACCATGAGGTGGGCTAATCAGTTCCCAGAGAAAGGCACCTGGACCCCAGGCTCTCTCAGCTTTCTGTTACGATGTTAGCTTTTTATTTACTCCTTGGCTAAAGAAAAAGCAGTCTTAAAGATGCTTCAATTTGAAGGGGAAAAGAATATAGGGTCTTTGAATCTAGGCTAGCTCGCACGCCTTTAATCCCAGGAGGTAGAGGCAGGTAGCTTGTAGGGAGTTCGAGGCCAGCCTCATCTACAAAATGAGTCCAGGACAGCCAAGTCTGGGAGGTGGGGCGTGGGGAAGAACCCTGTCTAAACCCAGAATGTCAGTGTTTTTTGGCTTGGCAGAGTTCTTTGTCTATTCCTTTGATATAACCCCAATCACACGATGGGGAAGAAGACGGTGAAGGCAATTGACAGTCTGATAGCTGAAGGGAGGGGCCCACAAGTCTGTCTTTAGAATAGCATCTTCCCTGCAAGGCTTCAGTGGAACATCAAGGCTAAACAGCATGTGAAACATGGTGTTCTTCCTAATCATTGCATGGACCAGCTGTGCTTTACCACTGTGTCTCATCCATTTCTGTGTGTGTGTGTGTGTGTGTGTGTGTGTGTGTGTGTGTGTGTGAGTGTGTGTGTGTGGTTGTCCTTGGATTATGTTCTCTCAGACGTCACTTTATTTTACTCATAAACCCCTCTGTCTTCTTTTAAAGTACTTGTTTTGTTTTTTTTTTTTTTTGATTGATACTAAGCCTTTTTTTTTTTTTCTAAATTTTGAGCTGTTATACTTTAAAGTTTTTCAATGTACCCTTTTTCTTTTTCCTTTTTTAAAAACTAATTTATTTATTTTGCTTTATTTGCATTGGTTTGAGGCCATTAGATCCCTTGGAACTGGAGTTATAGATAGTTGAGAGCTGCCATGTGGGTGCTGGGAATTGAACCCGGGTCCTTTGAAAGAACAGACAGTGCTCTTAACCACTGAGCCATCTCTCCAGCCCCCTTGTTTTGTTTTTTTGAGATAGGATTTTTTTTGTAGACCAGGCTGGCCTTGAACTCACATAGATCCGCCTGCCTCAGCCTCCCAAAGTTCTTGATGGTAAGTAAAATTTGAAGCTAGAAAAGTTTTAAGTCTTTATGTTGTTTGTGTCTGAAATTTACATAATCCACATCTTTGTCCCATCCTGTTCTAGGCCATTTTCCTGAGCTAATTTGTGTCTTTCCTTAACTTTCTCAAGATCCTTATTATATCCTGATCACAGTCATTTTACTGGTCCAGTATGTGTAGAAAACACACAGTATTCAACTTATGCTATGTGTAAGTGATTATAATATTTCACTTTTAATTGACCATTTTTACTTTCTAGTAGTGAGAGATTTTATTTATTTATTATTCTTTGACAGAGAGTCTCTGTTGCCAGGTGAAACAATGTTTGTAGAGCTGGTGACATGAGTGGGTAAAAAAGAATTTACCAAGGGTCCAAACAGACAGAGAAAATTGACTGAAATACACTTCAAGAAAGGCAAGCTCTTTTTTTTTTTTTTTTTTTTTTTTTTCCAAGACAGGGTTTCTCTCTGTAGCCTTGGTTGTCCTGGACTCACTTTGTGGACTAGGCTGGCCTCAAACTCACAGCAATCCACCTGCCTCTGCCTCCCAAATGCTGAGATTAAAGGTGTGCGCCACTACTGCCCGGCGAAAGGCAAGTTCTTATAGAGGAGATTGCTGAGGGGATCTTGGCTCTCAGAGGGATTGGGGATTCTTTTTATAACAGTGTAACAGTTAGTGGGCAATTACTTGGTCTTTTCTTGTGAGCCCCATAAGTAACTGTGATCAGCCTCCACGGGCTTGTGAAAGCCTGGGGACCTCGAGCCCTTCTTATGTGTAGTAGTGCAGGTTGGCCTTGTTTTTGCAACCCTCCTGTCTCAGTTGACCAAGTGCTGGAATTACAGGTGCACTCGCTGGTGTACAATTTTTAGTTGGGCACAAATTGCTACTACCACCTATCCAGCTGAATGCAAAGGAATGGGGTGGATATTTTGAGTAAAGGAGGTTTCCCCACTGCAGGAGACCTAAGCCATCAAATTTGGATTTTATCAGAGGTCAGAATCATTCTGCCTGACAACACAGTCACATGCAGGCTTGCTCCTGCAACCAGGACAAGTCAGCTAGTGTTAAATCTTAAATATGGAGGAAATGATTTAGTGGTATGTACAATGCTTCTGAGCTCAAACTAGTCATAGTAATTTCCTGGAGATGCTAACTCAGTGTAAAATCCTTCCAGCTGAACTCCCGCCTCCGTATACAGCCATTGCCAGTCCAGGAGCCAGTGGTGTTCCTGTGATCAACTGTCGCGTGTGCCAATCTCTGATCAACCTGGATGGTAAACTTCACCAGCATGTGGTTAAGTGCACAGTTTGCAATGAAGCTACGGTAAGTGGCAATTCCATTAAAAAGCATAGATCGTTAGCTCTTGTCTTATTTCTAAAGGGAGTTCCTTAGTGTTATTTAAGTGTCGGTGTGGGATGTGTGCAAATATGATGACCTTTCCCAGGTTTTCTTCTGCCTGTCTTTCTTTTATCATATAAGGATGCCTCTGCATGTTTGGGATGACAACATTACAAAGTTTCTTTGTTAATTTAAATACAATGTCCTTTTGGTTCTTTACATATTTTGGACATTTATATTTCTCTTCAGTATCTGTCCATTTTTATTTCAGTGCAAATCTACTGGGCATTACTGCAAATGTGGTCTTTATCTCTATTATGTAGAAAACTGTTACTAACCATGTAATATTCTTTTTCTTTGATTATGAATTTACTATTATCTTCTTGCCAAACTGCTTGTTTGCAAATAGCTTAGTACTTTTTTACACTTGCTAGATGTTAATGCAGTGTAATTTTTAAATAGTCGAAAAGCATTTTTTTTTCAAGGACACTTTTAAAAAGCTGTTCTTTGGGAAGAATAACAAGCTCATGGTTTCAAATTATACCTGGTAAGGGATGTACTGTTTAGCTGATCTCCATTCCTACTTTGCATAATTAGACTTTAACTTTTCTTCAGTCTGTTTTGAAATCTGTAGTTAAATATAAATTGAATTTTTGGTATTTATATTGTCTTCCAGTTTGGAAAATTGTAAAGTGATCATTGTATCAAAGAACCACAAATCGTAGACACCGGGCTTCATACGTTTGAAAGTTGTAAAACAACTTTAAACAACACATTAAGCAGTGTGTTTCATTGCAATTTTTTTTTCCCTGCAAGGGCTAGCCTATTGTTTAGAGAAGTTTGTCACAACAAACAATCGTAACCTCAAAGCTACCTTATAACACAAGGTGATCAGTGGCTCTAATTAAGATCGTCTTTTATTGTGCTCTTTGTAGGTTTGTCAAACAAATGAAAGTGGTAAGACAGAAGGTACTAATTTTAAAAGACAGAGCATTGAATCTTTCTTTGGATTTAATAATATGTTTCCTCATTCTGCTATATCTATTCATAAACCTTTTTTTTCCTTTGAGACTGTGTGTGTGTGTGTGTGTGTGTGTGTGTGTGTGTGGTGTGTACACATACGTGCATGTGGAGGCCAGAGGAGAGTTTAGCATGTCTTTCTCTCTCACTCTTGGCCTTGTTCCTTTAAGAAATATCTCTCACCAAAGCAGAAGCTCACCCGCTCAGCTAGTCTGACTGTCTAGCATTTCCTCTACCGCCAACTGGCTCTGCTGCACGTTACGTGGCTGGGGTCACTGGTGTGTACAGCCATGCCTGACTTTTTAAGATTATTTTCCCCCATGGAGTAAAGATATGTAAACAATTGTGGAGACACTAGACTAGCTAACAGCATGTAATCAGATTGCCTTGTCTCCCAGCTCTAAAGTTACAGAGGAGGAAAGGTGAAAGAAAGTCGTGAGGCGTGCCTTGGCATGCAACTTGATAAGTCTCACATCTAATTTGATCTTAAGCTTCCAACTGAAGAGCTGTGAGGCACCTGGGAGTGGCCTCAGAGAATTCCAGGTTAGAAATGCCGGAGATAATGAATGAAATAGGCTCAGGTCCAGCAGCGAGATTCCCTACATCCGCTGTCTCTGTCCACTGCTGTGATGCTTTCCCAACCACCTGAAATCAGGCCTCAGAGTCTTTTCTCTGTGGTAGCTGCTCTGATAGGAGCCTGGAATGTTTGTCAGATTAAATGGCCTGTAGCCGATTGTTAGCCAGAGATTTAGAGGCTGACGCACTGGAGAGTGAGACTCAGTTGTTTTTTTCTGTTCAGTAACTGTATCTTGGGGCTTTATATCTCACACTGTAATTTTTTTTTTCATGCAAAAATAATACCAACATTGTAGGATTGCTGTGAGAGACAGGAATAAAACACCCAGCATAGTTATTGGCAAAGATCCACCTGCCTCTTCCAAGTGCTAGGATTAAAGTCATGCACCACCCCACCTAGCTGGGCAACTTTGTTTTATCAAATAATAATTTTAGAGCATGCGTGTGGGCTAGAGAGATGGCTCAAAGGTTAGGAGCACTTGTTGCTCTTGCAGAGGACCTGGGTTCAGTTCCCCGCACCCACTTGACAGCTCACAACTCTGTTTTAACTCCAGGTCCAGAGGACCGGTTGCCCTCTTCTGGCCACAGGCACTGTGCACACATGTGGGGCACACACATACCTGCAGGCAAAACAGCCATCAACACAAAATAAAAACAAACAAGCCTGGAAACAAAACAAAACAAAACAACAACAACAACAACATGCTCAAGAGAGTTTCTCTTCCCTTTCTCCCATGCAGAACAAACAGGACATGACTAGGGAGGCTCTGTGGACCAGTGCTCAGAATCTAACTTAGTTTCATTATGTTATGTGAAGGAACTGATGTCTAGAAGTGAAAAAGCAATAAAATATGTGTTAAAAAAATCTTACCCATATATAAGCCCAAAGTCTGTTTTTCTTGGTGCTTTTACATTCTATATGTATATACTCTTGATGTTTCTGAATTGTAAACATTCAGATTTCGTTACCTATAACATAATTTAATAAGTTATAGAATTTTTTTACTAACATTTATGTATTTTTATGACAGTTACCACTTAAGTATTTGAAATTCTTTTTTTTTTTAAGGATAAGGGTTACAAAGATAATAGTGTGTATGGACATGTCTTGATTTCCATGCTCTTATGTAACAGTATACTCAGAAGATGGCGGGATGCATTTAATACCCTGAGCATAGTATACATATAGCCTGCTGAGCATCCCAGGTTCCCAGCACTACTGTCATCATGTAGTGTGGGTTATTTCCTCTGCATGTCAAGTGGCTGGGAGCTATAGCTTGCTGCTGATGCCCAGCTTCTTCAGGGAATCTCATAGTGCATATTGCTTTGCTAGTCCTGAAAAAGATAAAAATTCAGCATTCTATGTATGTTTTCTACTGAACTCAGACTTTTTACTGTTTTGTGTTTTGTTTTGTTTTTTAAATTTCATGTGCATGTGTATAAGGCTGTCAGAAGATGGAGATACAGGTAGTTGTAGGCTGCTATGTGGGTGCTAGGGATTGAACTTGGGTTCTTTGGAAGAGCAGATAGTGCTCTCCAGGCCCCAGACTTCCTTTTTTTTTTTTTTTTACATCACCAAATAATTGAAAAACTGCAAACATACAAATAAAAAAAGAAAAAGAAAAACTGCAATTTGGACTATTATAATTTAAAGACTCCTTGCATAAAAATATGAAACATTCCCCAATACCCATCATGCTGCTGTACAAGCTTTTCTTTCTAAATAAACTTTACTATTATAAATTTATAAAATACAGAAAATTAATGTCGACATACTCTATGTAATCATTTTGTTACAATTTTATCTACAAATTTATTTTTAAAATAATTTTTAAAAATTTACTTATTTTTATGATAAAATTTGCAGTTTTATTTACCTTTTAAATTTTTTCCAATTTTACTTACCTTTCTTTTTCTTTTTCTCTTTCTTTTCTGTCTTTCCTTTTTTAAGTAATATGAGAGTTTTGTCTGCATGGATGTCTGTGCACCATTATATGTACAGTGCCAATGGAGGCCAGAAGAGGGCGAAACTCCTCTAGGACTGGAGTTGCAGATGGTTGGGAGCCTGGGAATTAAACCCACCCCCCACCCTTCTGCGCTGGAAGAGAACCCAGTGCTCCTAACCACTGAGCCATCATCTCTGCAGCCCCAGCTGCCTAACCTTATGACCTAATTCATATTTCCCAAACTGTCTCACTAGTGTTTTTAAGAAGGAAAAACTTCTACTTCAGAAGTCAAGCCAGAATCGTATACTGCATTTGGTTGCCGAATCACTTTAATATTTCTCATCTGAACTTTGCTCTCTTTTGTCTTTCTATTACTTGTATGTTTTGCTCAGTACAGGCAAAATATTTTGTAGACTGTCTCTCAGGTTGAGCTGTCCACTGCTTCATGCTTGGGTTCAAGTCGTGTGTTTCGGTAGGAGTGCCACAGAAAGCATCTGTTCTTTTCATTGTGACTATTCGGGTAACCAAGCTTAAGTTCTCATATTGCAAGGAGTGTTTTCTTCTATGCTGTTTATTGTCACTTTAAGTTTACTATAAATTAAAAAAATATAATAGTATTTGGTGCAACTGCAAGTATTTCCAGTTAGATATTGCCATAAAATCAATCACTTCTATAGAGTACTTTAAGAAAAAAATCCAATGGGCCCTCTTCTCTGTGCTGTGGCTTCTGTTAAGCTTGGGCCAGGTACAACAGTCCTGTGTATGTTTCTATTTACGTGAGCAGGGTTTGATCTTAGCTTGTGAACTTTAAGGAGAAAACAACCAGCGTGCTCTAACCATTCCTACCCAAAGGCCATGGCAAACTCATTTTGAAATATAGTCTTTGCAACAAATCCCCAGAGTTTGAATTCCCGAGGGCTTAACATCTTTGCTATTTGGAACCATGTGCAGTGAACTCGTTCTCAGACTGTACTTTGGTAGCATCGTGGGGCCTTCCATTTTCAAGTAATTATTTCCTCCTTAAACACAACAATTTGTGACAATTTGTATTTTGGTTGATTTCCTGTGTTTGCATTTTCTTCCATTATCTAGCCAATCAAAACCCCCCCAACAGGGAAGAAATATGTTAGATGCCCTTGTAATTGTCTCCTCATTTGTAAGGACACATCTCGGCGAATAGGATGTCCGAGACCCAACTGGTAAGAGACAAAGATTCATTCATTCATTCATTTGTTCATTCAACAAGTGTTCGATTAAGGCTCACTGTATGCTAGGCTTTGTTCCAGACAGTCTTTGTCCTCAGTTATTACAGAGCATAGAGTTTTCTTGATATTATTTTTAAAGAGATGATAGGCTTAGAACTTGACAGTCAGAATTATTTATATGATATAATATTTTTGAGTGGACTATGGATATTATCTTTCTCTTATGTGGGTATTTAATAAATCAGTGGCTTACTGAACTTATTAAAAATAACCAGTTAGTTTACCTTTGATATGAATAATCTTAACCCAGGAGTGTGTATCCCCTTGCATGCCACATGAATATCTGTATAATATATGTAATAATGTCTGAGGTTATTTGCCTGTCTATGCCAGATTTTATTACGCATGTCTTCACATGCGAGTATATAAACACACACTCACTGTTTTCTTTCTCCTGCAACTTCTCTGGCCTTTTGACCATCATCTGACTGGAGAATAGAAAGGAAACGTGGGCCCCACTTTACTTTCTTCCCATTTCCAAGTGAATAATTATCAAGAGATGCTAGGCTTTTAGGAGAAGTTTGGTTTCAGCTCAGCACTTGTTATTTTCATTATCATGTGCAAAATATTGTATGCATTCAGTCTTCTGCCAAATTCAAATTGTAGTTTAAGAAAAAATAGCTGAGCGTGGTGGCGCACGCCTGTAATCTCAGCACTTGGGAAGCAAAGGCTGGCGGATCTCTGTGAGTTCAAGGCCAGCCTGCTCGACACAGTGAGTGCAGGACAGCCAAGGCTACACAGAGAAACCCTGTCTCAAAAACAAAACAAAACAAAACAAAACATCAAAAAACCCCAATCAACCAATCAACCAACCAACCAACCAAAAAAACACAAAAAACAAAAAACTTTCCTGATTTGAAGTTATATTAGAAATGGCAGTTAGATGGTTCCTAAGGACACTGATTATTAGAATGCATGTCATAACATGGCTTATGTTTGAAAAAAATATGTATTTTGCTATTCTTTTGAAAGATTATTGGTGCTTTCTGTGATTTGGGGCCCAGGGTTTGATACTTGACTCAGTTAATTCACCTTACTGTAGTCTGTTTCTGGCCGTATGTTCTGAGTTTGCCCTCAGCTTGCTTGTGAGTTAATGAATCTGTTTACCTTTTCTTTCCACAGTCGGCGCATAATTAACCTTGGCCCTGTAATGCTCATCTCTGAAGAGCAACCGGCTCAACCTGCATTGCCCATTCAGCCAGAAGGGACAAGGGTAGTGTGTGGCCACTGTGGAAACACGTTCCTGGTAAGTAGCTGCACTCTGGTCATAGGACACTAATCTGTACATCTAGCCCATGATCTCATAGATTGGAGGACTATTTATAATTACATAGTTTTATTCAAGTGCACATTGATCAAAAAGCTAAAACAGAGCCATAGTTATGAAGTCCAGAGTATGGCAGGGATGTATAACATCTTTTGTGATTTCAACAAAACACGCACCCAATTGTAGCTGTATGGGCACCTTTGTGAGCGAATACATCTGAGCAATCTTCACACTGTACGTAGTAGCAAAGTGCAGGTGTTTAACCTGGTTTTATGGCTTCTAGATTCAAGAACAATTCTTACTATGATTTATAAAAATTTTCTGACTTCAAAACTTTTACTTGGAGTAAAGGAAATTAATTCTGGTACCCATGATGAGATAGACCATTGGACAAAATCCAGTAGTTCGATGTGAGCAGATCTGTAGAAGTTGTTTTACTACTACTAACTTCAACTCACCGTTGATTTTTAAAGAATTAATTTCATAGTGACTCACCCTATCAGGAAGGTTAAGAGAGGATCTCCTTGGCCCATCATAGTGACACACACCTTTAATCCTAGTACGCAGGAGGCAGAAACAGGTGGCTCTCTAAGTTCAAGGACAGCCTGGTCTACACAGAGAAACCCTGTCTTGAAACAAAGCAAAACAAGGCACGACAAACAACAAAAAACCCAACCCCCCCCCCCAATGAGGTTTGTTGTCTGTTTTTCTAGTCAACACATAGGAAAAAAGAGTGTTATTTTACGTCCTTCATTTCAGATACTGTCTAGAGTCTTGGCAAGGAAGTTCATGAATGCTACCATGGAATCGAAGAGCTTAAGAAGTGTGCCTGGCCTTTTCCCTTTAAGTGTTTATTGTATTGAAGCAATTTGTATGCATACAAGCTAAATGTCAGATCAGGCTTGGGGCGTCCTCAGCTACCCGATTACCAGCTAGTGTCCCTCAAATACTTTCAGCTCTTCCAGCCGCTTACCTGACAGTGGTTTTCTATGTTCAAGCCCTTTCTTTTCCTACTTCTTTTTGACAGGTCAGTTCTGGATCTTACTACTTTGTAAGAATTGATTTGAGCATCTGCACTCACATCGCCTTTCCTCATTCCCAGTCGACTCACCATGTTTCTTTGTGTTCGCATTGCTTTATATGACTGGAACAGTCATGTTCATGGCTAAGCCATGGGATATGGTACATTTTCCTGCGCGACTTTCAGCATTTTATTGGAACTGTAATATTTGTAAATATTTGCCCATCTGCTTTGGGTTTCTTTAGTTTCCTATGTACACATTATTAGTTCCTTACGTGGTGTTTTAGGTATATAAAATTTCTGTATATAGTCAGGTGTGTCTAAAGTCTTCCATTTTAGCTCTCTGCTCCATAGCTGTCATCTTGAGCCCTCCTTCACCTCCATGCTGAAGGGTCTTTTACACTCTGCAGATTTGCATCTCCTGCAAGCTTCTTAGCTGTCGACTTAGTCTTTCTCAGAAGAGTCAGGATGTAAAATTTATTTTGTAGGTGGCTTCTAATCTAACATCAAGTTTGCATAATAATTTCTTTACATATTGAATTTCAGGTTTCCAGTTGTTCCTTTCAGAAAAGTACAGACTTTTCATATTGATAGGGAGGATATTACTGTTTTTAGTTCCAGGTTCTTGCTATCTGACCTTTTCTTCTCTATTTCTCCTTACTTTTCTATCTTCTCTTTCATTTTCCTCATTGGTTGGAAATTTCCTGAGGACATGTCCTGGAGAGTATTCTGTGAGTCTTTGGATTGACTTCAGATGACCTAACTTAAGCTGAAACACCCAAGAGCCTTTCAAATTCTCTGACCTTTTGATCATAATCTTGTCCTCATGGTATTGTTCAGAAGAATACTCTGCTTTTCAGGAGGTGATATTTTTCTCAATGCTTTTTCTCTGCTTTGTCCTCATTTTTCTATTTGTGTTTCCTTCATAACAGAAATTTTACTGAAATGTTTATTTAAGTTCCTTTATTGGACTCTACATGTAGACGAAGGCTAGGTGATTTCTTTTCCATTTCCTCCTTTTCTTTGAAAACTTGTCATTCACAAATACCTGCAAATCTGTTGAGGAGAACGTTTCTCTGGGGAAAGATTCTCTGATCTCCTGAGAGAGTTGGAACTGGGATACCGCATTCCTGGCAATGATGGGGTGATGTGGTTACCTTCTTCTCTGGTGTGGACTTTAATTCCTTTGTTTTTAGAATATTCCCTCTGCTGTCCTGAGGTCACAGGCTTGTGTAACACTCTTTATAGCTCTATTCCCTTTCAGAACAGATCACTTCTCTCTTGCATGTGTTGAGTGAGGTGTACTTCTGTCTCTGTAGTCTGGAAAGAGTTTATAAGGAACACTTGGCATTTGGTTTTCAGCTTTGCAGTGTAGCTGTAGCCAGAAATCATATGAGTACATTAAAATAATCACAAACTAGTTAATATTTACATCACTTTTAGTGCAAGTATCATAAAAGCAATTTTATAATTTCAAGGAGACAATCTCATCAGCTATTGTTCCACAGTAGACAGTTCCCAGTTCTTTTGTCCCCTTTTTGAGTCATTGGAATGTGGGTTTCACTGTTTTTGGTTCTGTATAAAGATGTGATCACACCATTTTAATCTTTCTGTCTCTGGATTAGTCACATTGACTAATGCTGTCATATTGTGATACAGTTGCCTTTCTTTTAAAGACTGAATTATTTTATTTTATGTACGTACCACTGTTTCTTGATCTGTCAGTGAATTGAAGTTACTTCTTCATTTTGGCTTCTGTAGCTAATGCTCAGTAGTCATGGAAGTGTGATGCTCCCTCCTTGCTTTTATCACAATCTTTAACATCCAACATTTGAAAGTATATAGTAAAGTGTATAGTTTATAAAGTATATAGTATACAAAGTATATAGTAGTTCAAATACCCTGGGATGCCTTTCTGCAGGTAGTTATGTTTTAGCATCCAGTTCACCAAGTTATTTGTTAAGACTTCAATTTCCACTGTACACACTTTGAAAGTCATTTATAAAGCAAGAAATTTAAGGTGGGCAGTTTTTATCTAACTCAGCCAGCCCCAAATAATCAGGACAGAGACTTTAGTTTTACTTATCACTTTTCTGTGCACAATAACTCAGCAGTACCAGTCTAAATTTATCCTCTAAGCTAATCAAGCTGCCTCCCAGCAAAACTCCCTGGGATACTTACATTTTATGGTTTTCTCTGCTCCCACTGTTTTTGCATCCTCTTCTGGACCACTCCTTTTGGTTGACACCCCTTCACTCTTTCCCTTGGAAGTCCAGCCTTATCTCTCTACTGCTTAGTTATTGGCTGATCAATTCATTGACAAATCAGGGAATAAATGGGGAGCAGTGTTGACACAAACTTGAGACAGGAGATTCTTAGAATAAGCATTGCAATGCCATGTCTGGATTGCAACCAGATACGAGAGCAGAGATATCAACATTTAAATAGTGCAAGAATAATCTTCCCACAGGGCACAATAACATTTTGCCAACACACTTGCCCTCTGTTTTCTTTTCCTTATTGTATTTTACATCTTTAAATTCACTTTCTATCACTTTAGTCATAGTTGGAGAGGAAAATGAAAATTTGTTCACTCGTTCAATTGTGTGCATTGCATAATAATGTCTCAGATTTTTCTGATCTAAGACAAAACATAAATTTCTTTCCTTATATTTTATTGATTAAAACAGCACTTACATAAATTAGAGAATATACTTGGGATTAGCCACAGATTTCTGTTTATGATCACTTCGTATTGACTTAGTATAGATCAGTGTACTTTACAGATGTCAGCAGACATACAGTAAACTGACTCAGCTAAATATATAGTTAAAAAAAAGATTTATTTATTTTGTGTAGATGAATGCTCTATCTGCATATACACCTGCATGCCAGAAGAGGGCATCAGATCACATTATAGATGGTTGTAAGCTACCATGTGATTGATATGAATTGAACTCAGGACCTCTGGAAGAGCAGACAGTGTGCTTAATCGCTGAGCCATCTCTCCAGCCTCCGGTTAAAAGTATATTAAATACATTTGTTGCTTTTTGTCTCACATAAAGAAGCCATCTTTGGATATAATATCATTTAAAACTCTTCAGACTAGACTTCAACTTACTCAGGAATCTCCTTCCATGATGACCTTGTATTCCTTTTATTTTATATTCTCAATCTTTCCATGGGTTATCTTTGTAGCTACCCTACAAAAGAGCTAATGTAATTTATTTTTTTAAAAAAATAGAGGGCTGGAGCGATGGCTCAGAAGTTAAGAACACTGTCTGTTCTTCTAAAGATCCTGAATTCAATTCCCAGCAACCACATGTTGGCTTACAACCATTTACAATGAGATCTGGTGTCCTCTTTTGGTGTACAGGCACACGCGTGGGCAGTATACTGTATAAATAATAAATAAATCTTATTAAAAAATAGATTGTGCACAAAGCACTGGACAGGTCCTAAGGAAATTGTGGCAAATAGGAGACAATCTCTGTTTTTGTCAGCTTCTAACCTAGGAGGAAGGGAAAAGACAATTACGAACCATGTGAAGTGAAAGGAGCATGGGATGCATTGTTGTAGTGCAGGGATGCACCTAGCCTAATGGACATGGCACTGTCCTAGGAGTAATGGAAAACTGTACAAGTGCTTTCTGCAAGGCTGGCAAGGTGGCTGAGCAGGGGAAAGCACTTGCTGCCAACCCTGATAAGCCTCGTTCAGTCCTAGGAAGCTACATGGTAGAAAGAAAGAGCTGATTCCACATTGTCCTCTGACCTCTACAACAAGAGTGTGCATACACACACACACACACTCATGCAAAATTATATATATGTAAGAATACTAATTAAAAAAAGAAGTGCTTTACACTTAGGCTTATAGATGCAATATGTTCAGCTTTTATTATTCAGCTTTTATGATGATAATGGTTAGAAAAGGTATTCAGAAGTTGAGAGAGAAAAAAATAACGATAGTGTTAAGAATGTGGAAAAGAGTGAGGAAAGTCTAAGAAAATGTTAGACATACATGCACACACACGTACATACATACATATATACATTTAAATTGCAATGTAATCTTAGATACCGTTATAGCATTTCAAACAAAGTGTGTTTTTGTGGTTCTTCCTCTTATCTCCCCTACCTCACCGTTTTTCCTGTCATCCACCCTAACCCCCAAATCTTTATTTTTCCCCTTTTTCCTGTCCTCCCTTTAGTACTAGGGACATCATCTGGCAGTGAATAAGAAATGATCCAAATTGAGACTTTAAATAGATGTGTAGGAGGGGTAGTTTTACAATCTTAAAATATAATTTATGCATTTAAGTGTTTTGCTATATGTAAGCCGCAGACTCACGTTTATAGCCAAATCGTCTACTTAATATTTAGGCCAGGCAACTGAGTCAGATGACCATGTTAGCCTATCTTGCTCACACAGTAACAGTAATTAATAACTTTTAAATTTTTATCCAGAAGAGATGTTTGGTTTAAATATAGAACGTAAAGATGGTTTCAAACTTTCTGGAAAGTTATAGTTTTGGTAATAAGTGAGAATACTGTCAGTACTTAAAGGATGGGAATTGATTTTGATAGTTTCAGGTTAATGAGAGAAGCCCAGTGGTGCTGGGAGCGCAGTGATGGCTTGTTACTCTCCTTTGCTGGGGCCTGTGCAGGAGAGGGGGCTTACCCACAGTTAGGGTGTGAGTTCAACCCGCAGCACATCAGGGGCTCGGGGAGTGAAGAGTCTCTCAGTGTTCATAAGTGAACCCTGGCTACAAGCTCTTCTTCCAACCAATGACCTTATCATTACTGTATTAAACGTGAAAAACCTTGAGTCTTTTCTACTCATTCTTTGTCCTGGGTGGAGAAAAATCAAGAGAATAAAAGTGAGTGACAAATGAACGTGAAGTCATCTGTATAAGTAAAAGTTTGCAGATATTTAATTCTGCAGGGTGAAAAGCTAGGCTGAGCTGTAGTTTGGTTTTCTAGAGACAAAGAAAAGAAAAAAAATCCTGTGATCTCTTAGAGGATACTTATGACATTTTAAACAAAAGGATAACAACAACAATGGAAAAAAATGCTGTTTCTGGACTACTGTGACTAGAGAGTACATTCCTTTTGAGAATTAAAGATTGGTATGATGAGCAGCCTCCTGTTTACTGTATCATTCTTTAATAGTCAGGCTTTTAATTCCTAAGTTAAGTTGGTTAGGAATTTACTATTTGATGCTGTTTCAAGACCTGCCTGGCCTCATTGACGCAGTTTAGAAGAACGAGAGTTGTGTTTGCAAAGTATATTTAATGCCATATTTATTTAATGGGACAATCAAGCATTATTCTATAAACAGTTTCATAAATATTGGGACATGACAGGCTGAAAAATTAGATGTTTTTGTAACTACTTTTCATATGCGTCACTGTTCACATCTGAAAGGGAGTTTTATGTTGCATGTCCAAATATTGTTTATCATCCAAACTATTTTGAGATAATCCTGTGGTCAGATAACAGTGACTATTTTGAGGTGCATGTTGAGAAAACAATTTCCTAGAAGAATAAAGTGAATGTGCAGGCTTAAACTAGTCCACTGGGAATATAAAGACATTTCTTAATGTGCAGTAGAGGTTAATACCCCATCTCTTGGGAACAGGTATGCACTTCCTGATAAAAGATATATTCATTCTGACTGAGGCTAGTGTTCTCTACCCAACTCACCAAAAGTGCTGAGTCACAGGTAATGAATGGTCAGAGGCACAATGTACCAAATGTGATGAGTCACAGGTAATGGGTCAGAGGCACAGCTCACTAAATGTGCTGAGTCACAGGTAATGGGTCAGAGGCACAACTCACCAAATATGCTGAGTCACAGGTAATGGGTCAGAAGTACAACTCACCAAATATGCTGAGTCACAGGTAATGGGTCAGAGGTACAACTCACCCAGTGTGTTGTGTCATAGGTAATGGGTTAGAGGTACAACTCACCAAATATGCTGAGTCACAGGTAATGGGTCAGAGGAACAACTCACCAAATGTGCTGAGTCATAGGCAATGGTTCAAACTTTTCTCTGAAGTGGGCCAAGCTGTTACCTTTAAACAGGGCCAGCATTTCTTCACTTGAATACAGAATTAGTGCCATAGCAAGAGGAAATGATGGCTTCAATGTAAACATATTTCCAGGTGTTTCTCATTGTCTATTATAGCCACTCAAATATATTCCAGAGGGATAACATTAAGTGACTGATTTTATCCAATGAAGCCTCACTTATGCACTCTTTTAGTTGAAAAATGTATCCTGGGGCCTCTGAATTTATCTGTTTAGTAGAATAGGTTAGAAATAAATACAATATTTCAAGATGTCTAAAGTGATTAAGCTTTAGAGACGTCACTTAGTTTTTTGACAGAAGTGAGATTTTTTTTCTTTAAATGAGAGCCTTGTCATTTAACTAGATTTGACATAAAAGAGCAATAACCTTTACTTCTATCCTTGCTGTTGTATGCACAGCATAGGAGCCAAAGGGCCAGCCCCCCTGCCATCCTCCCCACTTGTATCATGGGAAGAAATTCTACTAAATGGATTCAGAATTTCTGTCCGGCCCCAAAGAGAATGAATGACTTATCTTTCTAGAATCTGTTGTTCTTTTACCTTAGGGGAGAATTGGGGCAGACACAGGGTCAGGGAAAGGTCTGAGGATTCTCCCAGGTCAGAATTCACCTGAAAAGCACAGAGATCCTGGGTGAGACCACAAAGAGGGACAACCACGGAGGCAGGGGTAGGGATTGTCTAGGCTGAATCAAGTGTAAGCGTGAATGTGGGGGCTGCGAAAAGTCTCTTCTCTTTGCCGCATGTCTCCTGCAGCTTCTGCGTAGTGGATAGGGGGTTCTGGACCGGGACCAGAGTCAGTTCCCCCAGGATTTGATGATTTCCCCCAAGCTTCAATCAGGCAGGGAGTGGAACACCTACTTGTCTGTGAGTGCCAGTGCCTGTAGGAGGTCAGAGAGGAATCGTGTTCCTTTGAAGAAGTTGCCAGACAGTGAACCTCTCTCCATCAAACGGATGAAGATCTTGAAAGTCTCATGCAAGTAGCACTTTGAGAATTCTCGCAAAGTAGAGTGACTGATGTTGTAGAGGATTTGGCCATTTGATCACAGCATATCTATGTTGCTGTAGGCCTTTCTTCTGACAACATTGGTCATATCAAACTTTGAGTCTGTGTCTACCACATTGCTTTTTACCATTCACCACTGGCAATGCTGAGACATGGCACTATGCAAAGACACCCTGAGCCCATACAGATGAGGGTGATAGTAAGGACCATATGGGCATGGGTGCCAGTCTGTAGGTAGTCATGAATTCTGGCTTGGCAACTCAGTGACAGGGAATTTGAGGTGTCAAGGATGTGCTATGAGTAAGGGGACGCATAAGGCAATGCTTGGTCCTGCTCTAGGTACCATAGATCTTGTTTGTAATTAATGAGGAGACAACATCCAACAAGCTGAGATGAGGAGAATGCAGACAAGTGGCCTAAAGGAGCCCTGTAGGTGCACATAGCTTCTGCTTCTATGTTGTGTTCTAGCGCATACCAGTGTACCAGTGATGGCTAAGCTGGAGCAGGGCAGCATCTATATGAAAGCAGGGATAGTTGACAAGCACACTAGACTTCTCTTCTTACTGTCTCAGTATGGAGCAGCATACATGCCACTAAGCATCAGAAAGATGCTCCCTTCAGCACCTAGGAGCAAGGAGGAATCAGGGCAGAGCCTTCATGAAGGAGATAGGCATGGTTTGGATTCAGAGGTCTCTTGCAGGTGGCATACCATAGCTAGGGACCTACCTGAAGTGATTGCCAGAACAAAAGACTTTTTTTTCTGTCAGGATTTGAAGGTTTAGCAGTAACATTTTAAGAGTACAGGCCCAGCATTTTAGATAGGGAGATTATAGAAAGTCAAATTCTTTGCAAAAACCATTTACATTCATTTAAATACATTATCACACAATCAGGCCCAGCTATGTATTTTTTTCTTTTTTGAATATGGAGCAGCAAGAGACCATACTTGAAAACGACACCACCACCATTTGCGTTAGGTTGCTGGCCATATAATTTACCTCTTTCACAATCAAGTCTCATATGATTGTTATATATGAATTTGCCACGATTAACCTGTGCTAAAATGTACACTATAAATTAATCATGTTGACGTAAATAATCCCAATGGCCAGTCACCTAAAATTTACATTCTGCAATGTATCCACGTTAAGGCCTGGGTTTTGAGTTACCCTTGACTTAAGGATTTTGTAATTGTCTCCTCAGGCTAATTTCTTGTTTTAATTATAAGTTTTTTTCTATGAAAACTTTACAAATAACATAGAAAATGATACTACAAGTTCAGCGACTCATTTAACTTTGTTATAAAAATACAAAAGAATGCAAATTTATTTTGTGCTTTGCTCCGGTTTCTGGGTAAATCTGCGTAAACCTGTGTGGCCCGTTCATTCAAGAGTCTTTTGCTGAGAAGAGTAACTGAAGTAAACCAGCATGTTGCAGAGTGTGAGCAGAGAAAGGAAGCTTGGTTGTTGCCTGAAAAACAGTGTGGGTGTGGCTGACATTCTCAGATGTTGAAAAATAATCTCCCTGAAAAGATTGAGCACTAGTCCCTAGCTTACTTCCCTTGAGACTAAGCACCCTGCTGTGACAGATAGAGCCCGAGTGGCATGAAGTTTGAATTAAAAGGAATAAGCAGAACACAGGAAACCCAGAGCTCTTTGTCATTTCTTAAATCTAGGGATGAGAGAGAAATGAAAAAAGAAATACCTGTAAGATTTTTTAAAATTATCTTTTATTTGGAAAACATTAGACTATGCATACGTTACTGAAAACTCCCAACAACCAGAAATTGGCCACCTAGAAGCTAAACAAAAATGAATGTTTATGTGGGAAACTTGCTTTGACACAAAACTAAAGACATATTTATATCTCTGTGAACTGATTAAAGAAATACCACTGCCGGGCGTGGTGGCGCACGCCTTTAATCCCAGCACTCGGGAGGCAGAGGCGGGCGGATCGCTGTGAGTTCGAGGCCAACCTGGTCTACAAAGTAAGTCCAGGACAGCCCAGGCTAACACAGAGAGACCCTGTCTCGAAAAACAAAAACAAAAAAACAAAACAAAACAACAACAACAACAAAAGAAATACAACCACCCACGCTGGAATCTAGTGCCCTCTTCTGGCATGCAGCAGATGCACATGCAGGTAGAACACTCATACATAAAATAAATAAATAGATAAGAAATATACTCTTAGCTCACTTAAAGGAAGATGAACAATTAGAGAGCCTGTTGGGGTGTCACAGCGAACTCAGGACCCCTTATTTGTTCAGCAACATGTACACGCCCTTAGGAAGCTTTCATGAGGGAAAGACTACAGGAGCTTTCCTTGAGAGACTTTGCCCTAAGGTCTGTGAGCTGCGTGAGTATCTGCATGACAGTTCCATGAGACGGCAGCACACTCCTTACCGCACTTACTGGTAGATGGGGGAGAAAATGGTACCATAGGATGACTGTGATTTGGTTGCATTTTACATGCAATGAAGGAGCAAGATGCAGTTTCCTGGCTGTAGTTCTGTTAGCATTGAATTTGGCTAGTTTGTTGTGTATGCTGTGGCTTTGCACACAAGTAAAATAGAAAACTGAAAATAGTTATAAATCAAAATATTCAATATTTACAGCTTGGTTCTCAGGGGTTAGAGGAAATAAAGTTTAGAGGTAGATGACGTGCTCAGTAAGTGAAGGGAAGAGCGTAGAGGAAAGAGCGTGCTCTTTTTTCCTTGTGAGGCAGATGTAGATGGCATCAGATCCTTGTGAGAGTCATGGGAACCAGTTCAGACTGGAACCCCAAATATGTTTCCAGGGGATGAGAGAACTGCTGGAGGTAAAAACTGCAACCACGAGAAGGGGATTGATGGCTGCTGTCATGATCCCTCGTGACATTTAGACTAAAATAAACATTTCTCAGATTGGCTTCTTTCCAGTTGTCTTTCTTTTTCAAATCCTTCTCTTTATTTATTTTACAGTGGATGGAACTGCGGTTCAACACCCTGGCAAAATGCCCACACTGCAAAAAAATGTAAGTTCTCTATCAAGTTGTCATTGAGAAGTATTTGAGAACAAATTAAAGTGTCTGGAATTCTTAAGCAGATTTGACCCTTAAGACATGGGGCGTGCATGAATGCATAGTTATCATTTTCAAGACAGTACACCAAGGCATCCTTAGGCTACTATATTCCAAGTTGAAATGAAAATAATTGGGCTTGATTATTGTTCTTTAAAGGGAAATGCATTTTTAAGACAGTAAACTTAGGGACAGGGGATGAGAAAGGAAGGGTGAGAGTGGGAGGTGACGAGGAAGGGGCTACAATCGGGAGCAAATTAAAATAAAAAAAAGGAAAATTAATGGATTGTCAGTTACTTGGAGAGTTTTCCAATGTTACCAAGATTATAATCTTTTGCAACTAATCTGAAGTGTGTAGGAAGTATTGTAATCGAGCAGAAAAACCTATATTGGTTTTGAGTCTGCAATTACTTGATGGTTAGTTTTTCAGTTTCCTTCCTAGTGAGGCTATTACTGTACTAAAGTTTATGTAATTATCTGTTTTAGCTATCTAGTCTGTTTATCTGTGTTCCTTCTTTTCTTTTTCTTTTTTTTTTTAAAAGATTTATTTATTTGTTTGTTATGTATATAGTGCTCTTTCTGCATGTACACCTGCACACCAGAAGAGGGCATCATGTTATATTATAGTTGGTTGTGAGCCACCTTGTGGTTGTTGAGAGTTGAACTCAGGACCTCTGGAAGAGCCATCTCTCCAGCCCCTTATCTGTTTCTAATTGGTTTGCCTAGGGAAAATAGCAAAACACAGTATGAACATGGGAGACCACAAAATGACATTTTTATTAAAAATACTTTATGGCTTATGTGTTGGGGCTTCTGAGGACCAAAGACTTTCCCAGGAATCAGTCATTCTCACAGATTGGTTTACTCTGGCTGAGGAGAGTAATCTACTCAGAAAAGGGAAAAGACTAACGGCCACCAGCCTTGGAGACTTCAAGCAAAAGCTTCAGAGGCCTTTCCAAGTGGCATCTTTTGTGAAGGAGTTGTCATTCCACCTGCAATGTATGTCTGCTAAGGGCACTCACTGGAGACCTGGCGCCCTGGAGAGCATTGTCAAGCACATACCCATGTTCAGTGTCTAACAGGGAAGTTCATATTTTGGGTAACTATATCACTCACAGAGAGAATTTATACTCCATAAGCCACTCTTTTTACATATGGAATGCTGGGAACTTTTAAAAATCGAAGTTCCCAGGCAGCCAACCTTATTTAAAAAAAAAAGGGGGGGGGCTTTTAAATGTGAGTGTTCTCAGGCTTGATTTGCTAACCTTTCCACACAACATTTATTTTGATAGTGAAAATTTATTTAAGAATGATTATCCACTTATGTGCGTCAACTAAAATGCAAGTAAAAGCAATTAAATGGGAATGTTTTGATAATTCCTTTCTTGAAACAGAAAATATGGATTCATACTTTATATAACCTTTAGTATGATCTAATTAACCACATTCATATTGCCAGTAAAAAAATCTCAAGAATGGTTTCTCAAAGAAAAAAAAGTGTCTGAAAAATCGAGAGTACATAATCAAATGCCTTCATTCATCGCTGCTGAATGATTTCAACTCAATAGGACTCTGGGATAATTTTCTTTATCATTTCTTTTTAACTCCCCTCCCCACCCAAAAAAGTATTTTACACTTGTAAAATTCTTCACCTCAGATCTTAGTTCTGTTGAATCTGGTAGAAGTCCATGGCTGGAGAAGGAAAACAGGCGACCCCAAGCACATACAAATACAGAAAATGCCGGGGAGACAATACCACCCAACATACATACATAAGCATGTATTAGGACATTTTTCCGGATGCATCACAAACAATGCACAGAATTAAGTGGGAAATATCCTTTCCAAGGACATTTACCAGGACTAAAAACTACAGAAAATAAGCAGCAGAGGATTGAATGCACAGCACAGTGGGAGCGGCCGTCCAGACAGCTGTACACATTGGCCAGAACCTTTGCAGCAATCTTAGAATGCGGAGACTGTTCGCCTCGTTTTACAAAGTAAACACTGTTGAGAAAGGGCAAGGGTTATGCCTAAGGAACTCTTTGGTTAATTACTTTAGAATAGTGGCACTATTTCTTTGCTGATGATAACATGTTAAGTTTCTGATTATAAGGTTGTATTGATATAAAGAAGAGTTTGTATCAACAACTTAGGGAGCAGTGTGCATAGAAGTTCTTGTGGACCAAACCGGCTTGAACATCACTGTAAGAAGATGGTTTGTAGACTTGAAGTCATATGCTAGCCACGGGGAAGCTCGGGGCTTTTGTTACTTGGTGCAGATGCCTCCATCACATGAGCACCCACAGCTGCCTTCCAGATTGCTTGCGGCATGCTTTTCTGTATAGCAACATGATGGCTCTCTTAGAATAAGACACCAAGACAGCATTGCATTTCTCTACACATACCTGAGCTAGAATTGCTCTTTAGTTATAGGAG
Source organism: Acomys minous (assembly GCF_964271855.1). Taxonomy (NCBI): domain Eukaryota; kingdom Metazoa; phylum Chordata; class Mammalia; order Rodentia; family Muridae; genus Acomys; species Acomys minous. The sequence continues at coordinate 124,084,962 of NC_140483.1, forward strand.
TTATGAATCATTACGACAAAACTAGCATGCTGTGCTTGAATCTCACAAGTGTTTCCCCACATCTCCACAGGAAAGAAATGCGTTCTACCCCAGTTCCTTAGTCATGCAGAAGTGGAGGCTGGTGCAGCTCAGAGTGTATATTTCTTTCATTGAGCTGTAGTCCCCCACTGACACGCTACAACGGACCCAAGACTAATAGACATTGACTTCTCATCAAACTCTCACTGAGTGTTAATGCTGTGTCACCTTTGTGAATCCCTTCCTACTGTTTTCAGATAGGATGGACTCTTACTCTTGGATGCCGTCTTGTAGATTTTCTAAGTCAGCCCCTTTACTTCAGTAAGCACCCCTGTGTGCCTGAGCACCCGAGAGAAAAGATGCACCTTAGCTTGGTAGGCAAAAGGCAGAGAGCAGGATAGAAAACTACAGGAAAAGCGTTAAGTGCCATCATGGCGATGTGTGCTGTGCTTTGAAGATGGCTGGGGGGGGGGGGGGAAGGGGGGAGACATGATCCTGAGACGAGACGTCCAGGACAGGGTGAGCTGTAATCGAAGTTGCGTAGCTAAGGAGGGATTTGTAAAGACAAGTCAGGATGGTTCACTGCAGATGTAGTCACTCATTTTTGCAGAATGTCCTCCATAAGTCCGTTTATCTAAACTCCCAATGCTTACTAACTTCTTAGGAAGCTTTGTAAGGGTCCTGGGCTTATGTCTCTACCTACTTTCTTGAGCAGTCTCTGTTTTTTTCTTCTGTACCTAGAAACTACTGCCGTGTGCTAACGTTAACACACTGTTTTACACCCATGCCCATCTTCTATACTGTCTTGGTTGTCTTCTTTATTCATACGTGTGAGCTGTGAGACGGCCTGTCTGCTTCACTTTCTCTCCCCTGCCTGCCTCAGAAACACCCATTAAAATCCACAAATTGCCTGAAATCTCTTTTGCTTCTTTTGTTTGCTTTTATAAACCTCCTGTGGGAGAATGATTATACAATTATTTTTTTTTTCTTTCATACTTGAACCGCGTTACTATTATGAGCTAAAATGGCTCATCCTTCCGTCGCCCTCACCCTGTCTTGAAACCTCCTTGTTCATTTTATGTTGCAGCAGTGAAATATTGAAGGCGTCATGCATTATAAAGAAAAAAACCACTGTATTTTAGTTCCTATGGTCCAGGGCTAAGAGCCTAGATGTGGCAGCCTTTGTGCTGGCAGAATTTTGGGGTGCAACAATATCCCATGGCTACTGACTGGGAATGTGCATGTGTTTGCCTCTCTGGTCCTTCTGCCTGTTCTTTAATAACAAGACAAAACATGATTCACTCGTGGGCTCCCCCTGGTGACTATCTAATCCCAGTCACCTATCTAAAGCCGCAGAGCGATAGATACACCCTTCCAGTTAAATTCCCATCCTCGTAAAACCTCACAGTGGAGATTATACGTCAACACGAATGGCTTTCAGAAGTGAAGGAGCAGTATTCAAACCATAGCAATCACTCCTCCCCTCCTTTTTTGTACCTCATCCGAAAGTGTAAAGAACATTGCTTGGCATTGCATTTTTAAAAATAGCAATAGCTACACCCACACTTTGCAAGTGCCCCTTATAAGCCTAGCATTTCATAAAATGGTTTGTGAATGTGGAAGTTTGTAATTTGAAGCATAACTAGACTCTTGGGAACACTAAATAGCCTTTCTACATGTTCTACTATATGCTTTAAAATAAATAATTAACTATTACAAGCGTTCTCTTGATTCATAGATTAGCTGATATAAAAGTTAAAAAGAATCCCCAAGGGCCCACAAAGGAAGATGCAGTGACAGCGGGGCCTCTCGTGAGCCTTTAGTGTTGAGGGACAGAGAGATAGCCATCAGAAGATGGAGAGGCTGGACTCTATTCCCTCCCACTAAAGTTCTTAGCATGTTCTTCCCCCAGACAAGTGGGTAATGAGATATAACCTACCATAGGAGAGAGGCATAAAAAAGATAGCTTGTGTCTGCAAGCATTCTAATAGCAAAATAGAAGCCAAAATAGAGGGTTAAAAATGTAATATTTGCGAATGGATTGAAAGCAAAAGGATAGAAAAAGATGTAATTGTGAAAGACTCTCCAAAGGCAAATACACACTAGATAAATACGAACTACCATCAAAACATCCATATCAGTTTAAACAGCAAGTCTTTTGTGCTGTTCTTACTCTTAGACTGAGCTCCCAATTCCCTAACCCTAACTGTATTCCCCCCTTACAGCTGTGATAGCTATGTGTTTAGGTAGGAGACAACAGAATCTGAGTCAAAGTGATGAACACAGCTTCCTCCCATGCTCCTCAAACACACAACTGCTTGATTTGGTGCTCTCTCCCCTCTCCTACTATCTGGAAAGGGAACCGCAGCAGGAATTTTGCTGCCAACTGAATCGAGTCCACCAGCATCAGTTAACCACAGCACAGGGCTGGAGTTAGCTCTCGGCTAGATGCCTGCATCTGACTTTATACAAACTCCCTTAAGTTACTGTAATTGTGATTTGTCTTTTATGGTCTGGGTTTCTCTTTTATCACATGCCCTAACTTAACTATTTACTATAAAAATAACTAACATTTTGGTCACTTCATCAGAAATACTCTTATGTGCATATATGCATATATGTATATAAATACACTATATGTTCAAAATACATAAAAATGAAAATTGGCAGTTATAATGGCTATGTTCTTGTGAATTAAGATACAAATAAGAAATAGAAAAATTTAAGACTTTAAAAGATAGAAAATTATTTTTGTAGTGGATAAGAAAACTTCCTATGTATCAGCAATCATAACCCCTAAATAAGATTGGTGATTTTGAGTATATAGAATTGCCTTGGGCTAGAAAGATGGCTCAGTGGTTTAAACACGTATTCATCTTACCAAGGACCTGAGTTCAATTCTTGGCGTCTACATAGGGTTGCTCACAGTCAGCTTTAGTTCATGCTGCTGGGGATCCAAGTCTTTTTGCCTGTATAGACACAGATCTAGGTACACACACCTACACAAAATTAAAAATAATAAAGGATCTTTAAAAGAATTGCTTTATATTACACTGACTTTCTTGATTAAAAACTCATCAAAAGATTTTATTAGAATGATGTATTTTTATCACAGTGTAGCATACATATCACATAAATCCATATATATCCGTATGTATGTTTACATATATATGTATATATACACACACATGCCAGGAATAGTATATCTGGGAATCAGCACACAAAAGACAACTCAAGTTAAAGACATGAACAAGTGTTGAATAGAAAGATAAAATCAACTAACAGTTGAAACAATGCCTAACCTTGTAGAAATCAGGGTTATACATATTCAAAACTATAATAAAAACATTCTTGGCCATGATAAATAATAAAATACTAAATGTTGAAGTGCTGACAAGAATTTAGGTGAAGTAATAGCATGGCTCATACAATTTTGCAGAAGACATACATTTGATATTTATTAATGCTAAAGATATGTCTATGACATAACCCAGCACTCCATTTCTAGGAGTGTGTTTGAGAAATTCTTATACACATAAATGAGACAAAATAGTGTTCAGTGTAGTGATTATAAAAACAGAATGTTAAGAAAGAAAATGTTCCACTCATAAGATGAAAATTTATTATGGAAGTAAATGAACTAGATAGTCTCATATCCACACAGATTTCCCCCACCAAGTAATAAGCAACTATGAGGTCAAATCCTAGGCAAATAGTTCAACATACATATCTATAAAGGTTTGACAGATCACAAACAATCCTGGATATTTCCTACAGCACCACATAGTATTAAATACTAAGGTTTTCACTGCTGCAAACAGCCATCATTTGTTCTGGCTTCCTCCCCAAGGTGGGTTAGCACCAAGGCTGTGGAATAGCAGTGATTTCTTCCTCTTCTGTTGACTAAATTTGAACAGTAAAAAACAAACAAACAAACACCAAAACAACAACAACAACAACAACAGCAAACCCACCGACTTTCTAAACAGGATTCACAAAGCAAGCTTAGTGTGCCCGAGTTAATTTTCTGGTTCGTAGAAAAGCTCTCATATTCGCTTAGGATCTTTGACTTCTTCATCAAGCAGTTCTAATGAGTGTACTCCATTTTTTATGCGTGGTAAGCTAGAGGCCACCAGAGATTGCTAGACAGGCAGTAGTAGTAGTGAGAAACAACACTTAGCTGTGAGCAGTAAGGCAGGAAACCTGCTCGTAGGGTATCTAAGAGCTAAAACCAAAAGCAGTGTAAAGCTAACCAAGCATAAACGCATAGAGCTCTACATGCCCTAGCAATTGCAGGCAGCCGCCTACACAGCACAGTGCCACTTGCTGTCTCTGGGGCACCTAGAGGTTTATGCTAACTAATGTTTAGTTCAGGAAAATTGATGACACATATATTTACAGTAGAGTTCATGAACTTCTAGGGAGATTTGATTATTGAAAATAATTATTATGCAAAACTAGCCTCTTTAAAGTAGCACGTTTATAAATGATGTCTGTGGCCTGTTTCTCTATTTCACATATTTAGTAGACACCCATTGAATCAGTCATGCATTGTCTTGACACTGGCCATGTGAAGGTGACACTTCATCCTGCCACTCACTAACAGGGCCTTGCATATGGTATATGTTAATAAATACATGCATATTAGTAAATAGTGCCTACTAGGTAGGCTTGGACTAGTTGCTGTCTGCTATCCTTGCATCATTTTGAAAGTTACCAAAATTAGAGGTGGAGGTAGGTAAATATTATCAGATTTTGGATTTCATTGAGAAGCATAGTAGCAGTGTATACTTTGATGGATTTCCTATAGAATTTTTAACAGCATGTGTTTAAAAAAAAACCTTAGAAAAATTAACCCCTGCAATGTCATAATTCTGTTTCTAAAAAAAAAATAAAAGAAGAAAATGATGAAAAAAAAGTAAGCACAATGCTCTTAAATGGTCTTAGTTGCCAGTTTTTATAATGATGGAATCACTTTCGTGTAAATGACTGGGGAAATGGTTGATTCTGTACCAACTCCATTGTGGGGATTCTTGCTAACAGGAAAATGTTCATGCCCTTTATGGGTCAGTATAAAGACTGGCAGGAGAAGAATGCACCAGGACACCAGGAGACGGTGTTAGGATAGGAGAATTGTACATACTTTCCCTTTTCATTCATTTCTCTATTTTCCAAATTTTCTGCATTAAACATAAACCATAAGCAAGCCAAATGCTACTTGTTAGCTAGCATTTATTCTCCTTTCAGGAAAAGACTTTTGGGATCAGTAACCACAGTGGGTTTCTCTCTCTCTCTCTCTCTCTCTCTCTCTCTCTCTCATTCATTTGTTCTTTCTGGATATTGTCAGTCATGCATTAGTCATGCGTTGAAAAATGTCATTTTATAACACTGTCTGTCGTTTTGAAGAAACACATCAAGCTAGTAAATCACTGCAGCTGTAGATAAGTCATGAAGACGCAATAGAGCATCTTTGCGTAGATTTTTATTGCGTTCTACGCTCTCCTTTTTTGCAGCTCTTCAGTAGGTAGTGCACTTCCCCGGAGACGCTGCTGCGCCTATGTCACCGCTGGAATGATATGTATTTTCATTGGCGTTGGATTAACTGTGAGTATCAGCTTTGTCCTGACGCATGTCTCATGTAGCAGAGGCTGGCCTTTGAGTTCATAGTCCGCTTGCCTCGACCTCCCAAGTATTGGGATTACAGGCGCACCCTACCATGCCAAGCGACTGAACACTACTGTTAGTGTTGATCAGCAGCATATTGACAGTTTATCAACTTTGTTCTGGGACAGCCATCTGAGATCCTCAAGACGGTGGCCTCTCAGTGTGACAGGCTCCACAGCTTTGGAAGGACTGTGGTCAATCACATATCTAATCCTTGGCTATGTCTTTTTTTAAAAAATTAGTTCTTTAAAAAACTATTTTTATTTTTATTTTATGTGTCCGGGTGTTTCGTCTGTATTCTGTCTATGTATCTGTGCACTACTTGTATGCCTGGTGCCTAAGGAGGCCAGCAGAGAGTGTCAGATCCCCTGCAGCTGGGATTACAGATGGTCACAAGCCCTGGTGTGGGCGATGGGAATCTAATCTAGGTTCCCTGGGCGAACAGTCAGCACTATTAACCCTGCCATCTCCCCAGCCCCACTTTTAAAAGATTCTATGGCATTTTATATTAATTATACAAAGTCAAGGTTTCATTGTGCGGGGACTGTTCCCAGTGGGGTCTGCCTACCCAGGGAAAGGCTGTTTGTGCCCCCTCTGAAAGTCCTGAGGAACTCATTGTTTGTTTGCCAAAAGCCCATTTACTTTTGTGGAGTGGGCAGAACCAGCTTTTGCTGGTCATGAAGAGGATCTTATACTCAAAACAGCTGTGTTCCCTCTGAGGGTGGGCTGGCTTCAGAGGAGGCTGAAGTTGAACTCTTGACATGGGAATTGCACACGGAGAAGAGAGGGGAGCTGACCTTTGCTTTCCGTGTGCTGTGTTCCTTGGTTAATGTACCTGGTCCCATGTTATTAGCAGTGCTCTGCTGTGCACATAAGAGTAAATATATCTACATGGGTTTGAGACTTTGCAAGAATAAATTAATAAAATATATTTTTTAAAAAAGAGTAACTTCATGTGAACTTTCTTCTTTGTTTTTCTTTTCTTTTTTGGTACAGAGTTCTGAGACTGTTTTGGCACTGAGTTCTGAGACTTATAGGCATTCACCACCACCACGTCTGGCAGTGTGATTCATAAAATGTGTAGTTAACACAAGCAGCATTGTTGTTAATTATAGCCGAGCTACATGTAGTCCAGGGACATAGTAGTTTGGGTTTGGGGACGTGCTTCATATAATCACAAATGGGGGGGCGGCCAACACAAGTTTTCCAAGGAGACGTTTCCTTAATGTTTCTAATCTCTTGCCATTATGTTATTTTTTGTTTTAGGTTGGCACACCAGATTTTGCAAGGCGATTTCACGCAACCTACGTGTCTTGGGCAATTGCTTATCTCATAGGTTTGATTTGCCTTATCCGAGCTTGTTACTGGGGCGCAATAAGAGTCAGTTATCCAGAGCACAGTTTTGCTTAAAGCTACTCATGAGTCCTTGATGCAGGTGAGAGTGTCCAGCAGTTCTCCAAAGCTCTCCCGGACACCTTCAAGTCATTTGCTCTAATGAGTTCCATCCGGGTTTGTATAATAGTCTTGTGACTTTGTGAGTCTTTCCTGAGCAGATGCTCACGGCAGCACATCATTTGCCAGTTCATTTTGCTGCTAGGTTTCTGGACTTGGAAAAATAAAGCTGTGTCTTTGTTGTCTTAAACCACAAAGGTATTTTTGCATTTGTCATCACACGTTACATCTAATATCAGCCTTTTATTATGTGTAAGCCAGTTATTCCATTATTGCTGATCTGTGACTATTCCCAAAACGTGTTTATAAATGTTTCTACAATAGGTTCACATTTATACTTACATTTTAAACAAATCTGCTTGCTTTAAAAAAAAAATCTAAGCAATATGCATTTTTGCTTGAACCGCTTACTGTAATTTTAACCTAAGATTATAGTTACCTTATTCAGGAAAAAAATTTGAGTGTACTTTAAAAAACTTGGCATTCTTGTCAGAGAAACATTTCTAGATACTATATGCTTGTTTTTTGTTGTTTGTAGAAAGATACAATATTTTGGTAGTAAATTGAAATCCTTAGGATGAACGTATTAGTCCACAGTTAGAGATATTGGATAAATGTCTTTTCTCAAAGATTACAGGACCTTTTGCCTTTCATTTTTGTCTTTTTATTTAGCATTTCCAAAAATCTGGTTTAGATTTATGGAATTTAATGTTAATCTTCTGAATGTATTCCTTTATAGACTGGAGAGAGTATTTCAGACAACATGTTTTATAATACTTCATCATCTCGTCAAAACACGTATTTACAGCAGGTTGCACTCCTCCTGCTTAGGTCGTGGTAAGCTTTCCTTCTTGAGGCATTTGTTCACCCACTTCTCTCTGACGAGAACCTGTGGCATTTTGCATTAGCTGAAATGCTACAATTAGAGATTCTTGTGCCATTTCTTACCTGGCCAGATAATGACTCAACTTATTCAAGAAAGATGGATCAGAGATAAGGAGCTTCATCGCTTTCTAAAACTTCGCTTGGGATTCGCGGAGTCAGCTCTGGCACTGCCTGTTCTTGCAGTTCGGAAGAAACTATTGACAGTCAGCGGTCTAAATGCTTTCACACTGTAGAGTTAGCCAAGGAGACAACCTGAGTAAATTACTAGGTGATTCCAAGGGACAAGACCAATGGTTTAAATTATTTATGTTCCTGATTAATATAAAAATGTGCTTGCCGCGAAGTTTGGAGTGAAATACATGTAAACCTCAAAGAGAAATGATAAATGTATAAACGAAGTAGCTCAGGATTATATGTATCTTTGAAAATACACTAATAAAGATTATTATTCAAAATTTACTTTGTTCTACTTCATCTTAATAAGATTTAATTTCCAAAATTTACTTTGAGATCTTGCTCTGAAATGCTCATATTAAAGAATACAGACCCTTTTTATATAATGTTCTTTTGTTCTTATGCTGTTTTCATAACTGTTTTAATTTTTTATGCAATGGTATTGTTAGCACACTTGATATTCAGTATAACCAATGTCTTAGATTAATGACGGTGCTTTGTAACAGCACTGGATGACAACAGCCATGGTGTCAGGTCATCTTTTCCCTATTGCTTTGAAATCTCACATTGTGTTATATGCTATTTGACAATATCCTGCCAGAATCTAACTCTGCGAGATATATGACAGCTCGTCCACATGCTCATCCCCAGTTTGACCCCTGCCCAGTTCTCAATCTATATGACAGGAGGAATGCGCATGAGAAATAAGTGATTTGATTATTTTTATGTTTTGTGTGTACTGGGTCAGTACTTGGTATTTTGAACTAGAATATTTTCATCTTAACTTTTATAATCTTAGGTTAAAGAAAAAAAGATCCAAATATTAGTTAAAAGCAAAACATATAAAAAATTGATGTAGTAAGTAATTAAAACAAAGACAAACACTTGAAAAACTACCATATGGAAAAAAAATTTACAAACAGCAAAGGACAAATTGGTGAAGATATTTTTCAAATTAGTTCAAGTCTCTGAGATATGAGAAGGGTCTCAAGGCACGAGACCCTTCTATAAGGGGAAAAATAAGCCAAGTGTGGTGGCACACACCTTTAATGGCATCACTTGGGAAGCAGAGGCAGGTGGACTCTGTGAGCTTGATGCCAGCCTGGTCAACAGCAAATCCAGGCCAGCCAAAGCTACATGGTGAGAATCTGCCTAAAAAAAAAAATAGCCAAAGAAAGAAATATGACACTAAACATGAATATCCTTTTAAAATGTTATTGCTTTTTAGAAGATTTTCTTAAAAACTGTGTACATGTGTGTGTGCACGTGTGCATAGGTGCACACGTCCATGCAAATACCTATAGAGGTCAGACTTGTCTGTTGCCCTGGAGCTGGAGTTACAGGTAGTTGTGAGCTGCCAGACATGGGTGCTGGGAATCAGACTTGGATGTTTTCTCAGAGCGAGGTGAGCCCTTAAAAGGAATATAAATTAAACCAAAGAGAAGGTATTTTTTTTCCTGTTAACTAATAATGAAAAAGAGCAGTAGTATCCCACAAAAATTTAGAATATGAGACTCGGTATCCCTTCCCTTTCTCAGTCTCCCGTTCCCCTTATCCTCTGGCATCATAATTCTGAGAATTTATAGCAAACGCACTATGAATCACAGCACGTATGGATATGTATGATATTTATCACATTTCTGTTGGAAATATTTTAAAAATGAAATAGTTGTTTTTAAAAAGAAAAAATAGGTTGAGTTCAATCAATTATGGTGAAAAAAAAAATCCAACACTAAAAAAACATGAAAGGGCCTCCCAGTGGTGGTGCACGCCTTTAATCTGAACACTTGGGATGCAGAGGCAGGTGGATCTCTGTGAATTCAAGGCTAGCCTGGACTACACAGCAAATTCAGGACAGCTAGAGCTACACGGAGAAACCTAGTCTCAGAATCCAAATAAATAAATGAATGAATAACAAACATAAAAATGAAGGAAAGTTCATCATTTGAATCCAGTCACAACATTAGAGAAGATATGGGTCTGAACTTTAAACACACAAAAAGCAACAAAAGCCAAAATGTTACCTTTGGATGCCGAGAGCCAAATGATTTAAATGTTTAATACTTTTAATGGTTAGCAGTTTAGTTCCAACTAAATTAAAAGTTGGAAATGTCTAACTTTTCACCTGATAAGTAAATAAGTATGGTATGATCACACCAATATTTGTTAATTTTCATTTAGATTTTTATACATATTAAAGCGTGGTCCTAAATCAATTACCACATATTTGCCATCAATTCTAAATTTTGAGTCTTTTTGCCCTGTCGTATCACTTGCTTGTGTGTGTGCAGCATATGTCTCAGTGCCAGTTTTCCGGAAGACATCATCAGAGTGACTAATCAGAACAGAAAGACCTTGGTCGCCCCCTGCTGCCCAGAGTGCTAAACATTCCACTTGTTTTTAGAGGGGAAAATGAACCTATGACTAGATTGTTTTCTTCTAAAAAGTATTGCATTATTGGTGTGCGTGTGTGTGTGTGTGTGTGTGTGTGTGTGTGTGTGTGTGTGTGCGCGTGCGTGCTGGGGTTGATTCCTGCCTTCCTTGTTCTTCGGATCTGCCCATGAGATCTGGTTTGTGCTGCAAGCCCTTCTCCCCAATGAGCCATCTCTCCAGTCCTGATTAGGTATTTCTGAGCATCTTTTGTGAGCATAACTGTTATTTTAGGAGGAAAGCTAGGAGACTCTAATTCTGGCACAGCCAAGGTACTGTGCTAGTGTCACAAAGCATGCTGTGTATTTACAGGAGCCAAGGAAGGGACTCTGAACGTGGGCATGCTCTCTGAGTTTATTGAATGTAGTTATTCCAATGTGCATCCATTTTAAATCATTTACTGCAACTCATTTCTTTTTAATATTGAATGAATGACTGGGTATGAATGAGAAAACTGATATGGATTGAGCCTAAAGTAATATAACTTAGTTTATTTTTCATGCAATGGTAGTTAACGTGTTCCAGGCTCTTCCCCACTTTTTCATCTAACCGATTTAGTGCCTCTCGTTTTATGTTGAGGTCTTTAATCCACTTGGATTTGAGTTTTGTGCAAGGTGACAAATATGGGTCTAATTGCATTTTTCTACATGTAGACATCTAGTTAGACCAGCACCATTTGTTGAACATGTTATTCCTTTTTCCATTGAATAGATTTGGCTTCTTTGACAAAAATCAAGTAACTATATGTGTATGGATTCATTTCTGGGTCTTCGATTCGATTCCATTGATCCACTAGCCTATTGCTGTGCCAGTACCATGCTGTTTTAATTACTATTGCTTTATAGTACAGCTCGAGATCAGGTATGGAGATTCCTCCTGAGGATCTTTTATTGTATAGGATTGTTTTAGCTATTCTGGGTTTTCTCTTTTTCCATATGAAACTGAGAATTGATCTTTCAATGTCTTTTAAAAATTGTGTAGGTATTTTGATAGGGATTGCATTCAATCTGTAAATTGCTTTTGGTAAGATGGCCATTTTTACTATTTACATTCCCCCGATCCACGAACAAGGGAGATCTTTACATCTTCTTCAGAGATTTAAAGTTTTTTTTTCAAACAAGTCCTTCACTTGCTTGGTTGAAGTTACTCTTAGATATTTTATATTGCTTGTGGCTATCGTGAAGGGTGTAGTTTTCCTAATTTCTTCCTCTGCATGATTATCATTTGTATATAGGAAGGCTATTGACTTTTTTGAGTTAATTTTGTATCCAGCCAATTTGTTGAAGGTGATTATCAGTTGTAGGAGTTCTCTGGTAGAATTTTGGGGGTCACTTATGTACACTATCATATTATCTGCAAATAGGGATAATTTGACTTCCTTCTTTCCCATTTGGATACCCTTGATCTCCTTTTGATGTCTTATTGCCCTGGCTAGAACTTCGAGTACTATAATGAAGAGATATGGAGAGAGTGGGCAGCCTTGTCTGGTCCCTGATTTTAGAGGAATTTCCTTGAGTATCTCTCCATTTAATTTGATGTTGGTTATTGGCTCGCTGTCAGTTAGAAGAAAAAGTGGGGAAGAGCCTGGAACACATTGGCACAGGAGACAACTTCCTGAACAGAACACCAACAGCCCAGGCTTTAAGATCAACAATTAATAAATGGGACCTCATGAGGCTGAGATGCCTCTGTAAGGCAGGAGACACTGTCAACAGAACAAAATGACAGCCTACAGACTGGGAAAAGAAATCACCAACCCTACATCTGACAAAGGGCTAATATCCAAGATATATAAAGAACTTAAGAAATTAAACACCACCAAACCAAATAACCCAATTGAGAAATGGGGCTTGGAACTAAACAGAGAATTCTCAACAGAGGAATACCAAATGGCTGAGAAACACTTAAAGAAATGCTCAACCTCCTTAGTCATCAGGGAAATGCAAATCAAAGTGACTCTGAGATTCCATCTTACACCCATCAGAATGGCTAAGATAAAAAATTCAAGCGACACCACATGCTGGCGAGGATGTGGAGAAAGGAACACTCCTTCATTGCTGGTGGGAATGTAAACTTATACAACCACTTTGGAAATCTGTCTGGTGCTATCTCAGAAAACTGGGAATAGGGCTTCCTCAAGACCCAGCTATTCCACTCCTTGGAATATACCCAGAAAATGCTTCACCACACAACAAGGACATATGCTTACCCATGTTCATAGCAACCTTATTCATAATAGCCAGAACCTGGAAACAGCTTAAGTATCCTTCAGAAGAAGATTGGATTAAAGAAACTGTGGTACATTTACACTATGGAATATTACTCAGCTATTAAAAATAAGGAAATCTCGAAATTTTTGGACAACTGAATGGAAATAGAAATGATCATACTGAGCGAGTTAACCCAGGAGCGTAAAGACCCACATGGTATATACTCACTTATAATTGTGCACTAGCCCAAAAGGCATGTCCCATGAAAGTCTTTACTTACCAGGAGATTGAGACAGATATGAGGACATCCCACTGGGACTCGAGGTAAGACAAATATAGAAGATGGGGAAATAGAAGGACCCAGAGTGTCCTAGAAACCTACAAGAAGAACATCATGACAGGTGGATCGGGGCCCAGTGGGGTCTGCTTAAATTATTGCAGTAACCAAGGACAATACAAGTAGTAAACATTGAACCCCTACTCTGATCTAGCCAATGGACAGGACATTCTCCACAGTTGTGTGGAGAGCAGGGACTGACTATGACATGAGCTCTGGTGCCCCAGCCACTGTGGTACTGAGTCAAGGGTGAAGGACTGCGGATTCAACTCACACACACACACACACACACACACACACACACACACACACACACACACAAACACAGTGGGTCCTTCATGCTAAGAGAGCAGCAGCAGCAGCTTCACCCATGGCAGCAGTAGCCTCAGCGGTTTTTATTCATTGTTCAAAAAGCCTTCTTATAGGCAAAACAGGAATGCCACTCTCAGGTGAAATCCCTCAAGATGTAATTGCACACAGGAGGAAAAGTCCTGAGGAGGGGTGGGGTGCATTCTCAGAGCAGTGAACATGACCAGCTGACCAACATAAACAGACATGGAAGCTGCTAGAAACAGGACATGAACCAGCAAGACAGGCAGGCAGTCCAGTTGGGCCTGGTTCCAACACACTTCCCCTTGGTGGGGAGGCCTGGTGGCACTCAAAGAATAAGCAGGCTACCAAGATGAGACTTGATAGCCTATGACCATATAGTGGGGGAGGAGGTCCCCCTTGGTCTTAGACCTAGGGGAGGAGAATAGGGTGAAAGCAGGAGGGAGGGAGGAATGGGAGGATATAAGTGATGGTATAACAGTTGAGTTGTAATCTGAATAAATTAATAAAATAAAAAATTATGGAAAAATGGTAGTTAAAGTACTTATATAATAGCGCAAAATGCTTAAAAACCAGTGTGTATAAGGTTCTCAGTTAATTGTACATGCTGACTTATACATAAAATTACCCTCTTTATGTTTTGCTCCATGTGCATGGGTTAGAAAATGTGAAGAAAGAAAAAAACGAGTCCACATTCCTTTGAAGGCTGCCTCTCAGTAATATGTCAGATGCAGAAGTACCAAAGAAGGTGCACACTTGCCATGTGGCAGGTGGGAATTTTGATTCACCACAGCCCCGTTTTGTCCAGAGTTGGCCGAGGTACCTTTCTGACAGACTATGCTTATGTTGAATATTTTGAACACCCCATGTGGCCCATTGCTGTCTGTGTGTTTGGGTTTAAATCATGGAAAGGAGTTGGCAAGAAGGCTTACTGGGTAAGAGCATTAATTTACAAAGGCCTGGGGTTCATTTTCAGCACTCTTGCTTGCTTGCCCATGTGGAGCATAAGTACCCTTTCCTGCCTGCTGAGAGGGCATCCACATGCCTGTGTGAACATGCATGTGCTAGTGAACACACACACACACACACACACACACACTAGAAATCTTAAAACTATTCACAGTTTCTTAGTGTATCAATACAAATTTAAAACCTTGGGATGTCTGATACTTCATTACCAAGTATGTCTTCAGCTTAAGGTATTGGGTGTTTGAGCGATCCTGGAGACGTCAGACTGAAGCCTTTTATAGCAGGACGTGTGGAGAACTGCACAGCCCATGGATGCCTTTCTTCTGGTCTCTTCAGTCATAGCAGCTTTACTCATATGGAGCTCCTTCTCTGCTTACCACCTGCTCACATCCTCACAATCAGTGGAGGTTTCAATGTGGTTTTCATTCTTATCTCATGACACTGAGTTAAACGTGAGTGTGAATGCTCTAGTAGTGTTGTAGTCTAGACCAGCGCCTCTCCAACTTTTCCCCGCACGAATCCTTTTCTCCCGAGAAACTCTCATGACACTCAGTATATCTGTATATAAACTAGGCTGATAAACATGAAGAAGTTGATTTTGGCACGCACACACAAGTTTACCATTTATTAGTGATGGAAGCAAACTTACATACTAATGAGATGGATGTGCTTATTTTACGTAAAAAATTAAAACTTGGATCTTTGATAATGCATGGCAAGAACATCCTCAACATTTTTGGAGCTGATCGTATTTGATTCTATAATTGTCCATCCTGACAACAGAATGCTGCTTGGCACAAACGCATAGTACAGCATGGCAGAAGGACGTTTAGTCATTTCAAAAATGGGCACTTTTGTCCTAATAGACAAAATTTTGATTTATGAGTGTGTGTCGTATGTGTGTATAGGTGTGTTCATCGGTGCATGCACAGGGGACAGATAATGTCAACTGTCTTGCTCTCTCATTCTCTATCTGTCCCCATCTGTCACTGAACATGGAGTTTGTTTTTGTTTTGTCTTTTGGCTAAACGGGTTGGCCAGCAAGTGCTAGCCATCCTCCTGTCCCCCACCTCTGCACTTGGTAAGTGCTTTTGTCCACTAAGTCACCTTCCCAGTCTGTGACTAATCTTCTCTAAAACTTAATTCAGCAGCTCAAAATTTAAGACCAAATATAATGCACTATAATTCAAAATATATGAATTTGATAATGCTGAGGGATGGTGTTAGGAATTATTAAAAGTCCTTGTTTTCTGCAGCCTAACTATTGTTGATAAGAGCAGAAAACTTTAATGTTACATGTGTGTGTGCATGTGACTGTGTGTTTGCATATATGAATGCCCATATTTGGCAAGACCAGAAGTATCAGAGATGAAGTCGGAGTTACAGACAGTTGTGATTTGCCTGGTGTGAGTGATGGGAATTCGAACCTAGATCCTCTGCAAGAACAGTACGCAATAACTAACTGGTGAACCATCTCTTCAGTCTCCCAAAGTAGAAACCTTTCTGTACAGTAAGAACTACACTTCAGAGCACACAACAGACTTGTTTATTGATGTGTGGCTTGAGGGCATGCAGAGTGCAAAGTGCACATGCTCTGTGTTCAGAACAAAGGCTATGGTAAAGGCTAAGGCTATGCATTCAACATGGGTGAGTACCACTGGATACATCTCAAATTATGCTCATTATGAAAGAGCTTTGGTCATTGCACATTGAGAAACCCTTTACTGTTGCCAATTGTTTTCAGCCCCCACAGTTAGCTATGTGACCCTGTGTAGGTCAAAGCCCATTGTGTTAGAATCTGGGTTCTCAATTCACAGTTCTTTGCTTCTGTTGAAACCTCAGTCCTATTCCTTTCTATTCAAGATATATATATTCCTAGTTCCCGTGCCTCCTCAGAGAAACCTCAAACCTAGATTTTTATACTCATCAGAGGGCTCATGTCAATGGCTGGTATTAACTACTCATGTCCCGGTCTCATACCACCCACATTCTATCAGTGCTTTCTTTCTTGGCCATGTGCATTTTTTTTCACGAATACTCTCTTATACATTACTTAGGTGTCTGTAAAATCATCTGCCTCTCTTACCTGTGTCCTTTTCACCATTTTCCCAACTTCTTTCCCATACTCCCACTTTCCAAATTATCACATTGAATCCAAAAATTTTAAATGCCTTTTGATACCTTTATAAAGGAATAAAAGGCCCTTCATTTTTTTTTTTATTTAGCTTAATGTGCTACTACAAAGCAATCACTTGAGTTTATGCTTCTGTAGGATTGAATTGCTGTTATTTTTTGATTCCTGTTTCATTATGCACATATGTTTGTATGTTATATATTATTTAATTATATATGGTATAATTAAATACTACATTTCCTTTGTTCTCGTCATTGCAAGGAGCATAGCTTTCTAATGGATAAAACATTTTATTCTTGAAAAATTCCCCCAGGCTTTACTCCCCCATGAGCCCTTCTATGTTTTTTTCCCCACCCTTTAACGGTGTCTTTCTAATATTTTCTTTCCGTGTGAATACTTCCACCGTATACACCACATTCTACTTTACACTGTTAGTCCATGGACAGTATTATTAAAGGCTACTACTCTTTTGTTAATGGTCATTCTAGTCTTCCCCCACTCCCACTCGGTTTGTAGTCTTCATTCCCAGCATATAATAAGCATCAGCCTGTTAGCGCTAATTTTATTTTATTTATTTATTTTTTTGGTTTTTCGAGACAGGGTTTCTCTATGTTATCCTGGCTGTCCTGGACTCACTTTGTAGACCAGGCTGGCCTCAAACTCACAGTGATCCACCTGCCTCAGCCTCCTATGTGCTGGGATTAAAGGCATGCGCTGCCATGCCTGGCTAAGTGTTAATTTTATAAAATTATGTTTGTTTTTCAGTTTCTCTTTTAACCCGGCCAACACACAAGTAATTGAGACTTTTTTGTATTATTTTAATAAGCTTCACAGCACAAGAACCGAGCAGTTATTAATCTGTTTTTAACCCTCTAAGCTAATTTGGCTTCCTCCCAGCCTACATCCCAGAAATACTTGCACTTTCTAGCTTTTCCTGTTCCAGCTCTCTCTCCTGATGTCACCTGAACCTCTGCCATGGCTGGATCCTCTACTTCCTTCTCTAACTTGTCATCCTCTGCCTGGCAGAAAGCCCAGCCCTATTCTCTCCCCTGCTCAGTGATTGGCTGTTAGCTGCTTTATTAGCATATCAGGAGACAATTGGGGGTCAGTGTTTACTCAACATTGAGGCAGGAGATTCTCAGAACAAGGATTGCAACCAGAAAAGGGTGTCGGGGGCACGGAAGTCAGCATCTGAATTACATCATAGCCTTAATGCCTACATCAGCCATCAAAACTTTTTGCCTGCAACTTTAACACCTGATACAGTAGTACCCATATATCCATGTTCTGTCCTATAGTCCTTGTGGCCGTCTGAAGCTGGATAGCATTGATCCCTTATCTATACAATGTTTTTCTTATAAATGCGTACCTATGACAATATTCATACCCAGTAAGAAATTAACTATTCAGAAAACAGAATTAAAGAACATGCTGTTATACAACTCCCAGAATCATTGTTTTTGGGCTTTGGGGACATTATTGGTAAAATAATACTTATCTGAATATAAATGCAGTGAAATCTTGTCAGTCTGGTGATTGAGATAACTATGAAATAAAGGACATTTAATATACGCCAAATGAATACAATGGGCAAATAAATGATTCAGCAGTGCGAGGAGTCATCAAACCATTCAGAACAACTTACTATTTTTTTCTGTTACAAAATTTTTATTTTATTGTTATTTAATCACTTTACAGCCTGATCCCAGTCCCCCCCCCTCCTCCTAGACCCACCTTCATGCCCCTTCCCCACATTCCCCCACCTCACGCTCCTCAGAGAAAGGGAGGTCCCCAAGGGTACCAACCCACCCTGACTCCTCAGGTTGCAGCAAGACTAAGTGCATCCTCTCTCACTGAGGCAAGGCAAGGCAGTGCAGCTAGGGGAAGGGGATCCAGAGACAGGCAACAGAGTCAGAGACAGTGCCTACTCCCATTTCAGGGGGCCAAATGTTGACCAAGGTGCACCTCTGCTACCTAAGTGTAAGGGGTCTCGGTCTAGCCCATGCATGGACTGGACTTTGGTTGGTGGTTGAGTCTCTGTGAGCCCCCATGGGCCCAGGTTAGTTTACTGGGTAGGTCTTCTTGTGGTGTCCTTGACCTCTCCAGTTATCTATCCTTCCTCCTACTCTTCCACGAAACTCCTGGAGCTCAGCCTATTGTTTGCCTCTGAGTCTCCGCATCTGTTTTGACCTGCTGTTGGATGAAGCCTCTGAGAGGACAGTTATGCTAGGCTTCTGTCTGCAAGCATAACAAAGTATCATTAATAGTGACAGGGGTTGGCTCTCTCTCATGGGGTGGGTCTCAAGTTGGGCCAGTCATTGGCTTGCCATTCCCTCAATCTCTACTCCATCTTTATCCTACGCATGTTGTTGGCAGAGTAAATTGTCAAATGTGTTATGGGTGGGTTGGTGTCCCCTCCTTCCACAGGAAGTCCCACCTGGCTTCAGGAGTGGCACCTTCAGTTTCCATATTCCCCACTGGTAGCAGTCTCAGCTAGGGTCAACCCACAAACTCTCATGAGCCCCCCCCTGTCCCAGAGATGCCCCACAACTTACAACTTAAGCCTTATGAATTATTTCTGGAATAGTCTGCTTAATATCTTTTAAAATTAGTTTTTGGATTTAGAATTTTGGTACTATGTATTTTGAACATATTCTTTCCTCTCCCTCCCAAACTCTCTACACATCCAACTTCTTAGTCTTTTTTGAAAAATACCCAAACTCAAACAGAACCAACTGCCCCCACCCCTGCAAAAGTAACAAATAACAGTAGTATACTCTGGTATACCCAGTGTCACTCCATTGTGAAAAAATTTGATTTTCTCTCTCCAGAAACTGCTAAGTATAAATAGCTTTTTGGTTGGAAGGATGACAGAGACTAGAAAAAATATTTCAAAAAAAAATTAACTTCCGTTATTCTTTACCGTATGTTTTAATTTTATATTTTTACTTTATATTTTGCATTTGGAAACATGTGTCTAATAAAAAATGATATTTCTTCCATTTAAAAATTATTGAAATTTTGTTTCAGTTTGTTAACTATGATGTTAATTTTTAGTACTGTGAACTTTCTTGAAGCCTGCCATGAGTTTTGTGAGCTCTGAGGTTCCAGGGCAATGCTATTTCATAGATTTTTTTGTTTGTTTGAGACAGAATTTCACTGTGTAGCCCAGGTTGGCCCCAAATCCATAGTCTGCTTGCTTCAGCCTCCTAAATGTTCAGATTGTAGGCCTGTGCTGCTGTACCTGGCTCACTCAACATGTGGGGCAACAGCGAATCTTACACATTCAATTGAAGCTCATTTGTTGTCAAGGTTTTGTGTTGGAGAGTTTGAATTTTAGATTATAGATGGTTATCTCTCATGCTGGAGTAGTAAGTTTTTTTTTTAAAGGGCTCATTTTCACCAACTATAAAAAAAATTCAGGAGTCTCTTAGCAGTATTTAAGAATTAATTTTTTCTTCTCAATTGCTGACCTTAGTTTTACCTGAAAATATTTTCCAATTAACATTTTTGTCAATAATTTGTATGGATTTCATGTAATATAACTAATTTTATTGTAAGATGCATATAAAGTTATACATTGCTTACTATATTTATGAAAAATATTTTGAATAGATGGATAAAAATTGAATACAACTTCTGCATGTAGATAAAATTCTACCTGTACATGTTGGAGGATGTATTGACTGCAGTGCCCATAATTTCTAGTGCTGTATGCCACAAACACCGTTTTCATTGTGATAAATCCATTACCTGACCCCAAGCTTTAACATTTGTTGCTAAGTGAATTACTTTAATAGATGGTAAAGCATGTTCCTCAAAGATCCTTGTTTTTTTGGTGGGGGTGGAGTCGGGTGTGTGGGTTCGAGACAGGGTTTCTCTGCGTAGCCTTGGCTGTCCTGGACTCAACTTTGTAGACCAGGCTGGCCTAGAACTCAGGGAGATCTGCCTGCCTCTGCCTTCCAAGTGCTGGGATTACAGGCCATGTGCCAATGTGCCCGCCTCCTCAAAGCTATTTTTACACCAGATAACTATCAATACAGTGATTCTACATTGAAGTGGTATAGAATTCCTTATCCTTTAAAATGGTAAACCATGTATCACTGTCCAGTTCAAGATCTTTGTCTCCCAGGGTTTTAAAATAAAGTTCAATCCCTTTATACCATCCACAAAATACTGGCTTTGGCTTTTCCCATTCTCTAAGCTTGTCAATTTTGTATAAAGTAAACTTTATTCTCCTAGCTCAATTTTCCAGGGGGTTTACTGCCTCCTTCTGCTAACCTAGGCCTAGTCCTGGAAACTTCTAGCCTCGTATAATCTAACCAAGGCCTAGAATGTTTTCAGCCTCTGAGCCTTACTGCTGAATAAAATCCACCCTTTCTTGTTTCTTTCTGAGCTCTGGGCTGGCTGGTTCAACTCAGCTGTTCTGTCTTAAACTCTTCTCTCAGATGACTTATATAATCTGGCTTCTGTCTAGGCATGGAATTACCCTGCTTGGTCTCAAACTAACTCAGCAATTTCTAATCTTCTCATTTTCTGGCTCGTTCCATCTTCATCTGAGTTCTGTCTTTGCAACTGTCTTTTTTTGTAAAAAACTGCCTTCTCTCTCTGTAAAACTGCATCATTGTTTGGGATTAAAGGCATGTACCAACAAGCCTGGTCCTAAGTTTTTCTTTACCTGATACTTGCTCTATGCAGGGCTGGCCTTGAACTCAGATCTGTTTGCCTCTGTCTCCTGGATTAAAGGCATGTTTGTATTCCAGCTGATCACACAGACCTAGAAAGTCTTTGGATGTGACCTCTTGCCAGAGCAGCCATGTTCTGAATTAACATTCCTCTATAGCATTATTATGCGTTCTGTAGTCCAGGTATACGAGCCTCATCTCAGTTGTGAGAATATGACAAGGAACAATTTCCCCCAGATTATTCTATCTAAAACTTTTTGCTTGATCTATACTGACATTCAAGCCTACATGAAACTTGTCTGACCTTCAGCACTCTATCCTAGTGAAGCTTTGAGTTGTTTCTCCGAGTTTCATCTCCTTTCTTCTTTGGAGGTTTTTACCTTTTGAGGTATGCCCCCCCCCTTGCTTCCTTCTGAAATGAGAAAGTTTTTTTGTTTTGTTTTGTTTTTAGATTTATTATGTATACTGTGTTCTGCCTGCATGTACACCTGCAGGCCAGAAGAGGGCATCAGATCACATTTTAGATGATTGTGAGCCGCCATGTAGTTGCTGGGAATTGAACTCAGAATCTCAGGAAGAGCCGTCAGTGAGTGCTTTTAACCTCTGAGCCATCTTTCCAGCCCAAGTTTTTTTTTTTAAACTGGAATACTTTTAATTCTACAATTGATAATGCCTACAAACTGTGTGCATACATATGCTAATATGTACTAGTGTACATTTTCTGCATAACTTTTGATTTTACAAACTAAACATCCCATTATAAACTCATATATATAAACCTCAACTCACTTCCTTTCCCAAGCCTACCTCTGTATGTATTCCATATATACACACATATTCCACACTGCTGACTCAAGTCATCCTGGATTAGAAACCCAAGACACGGGTTGGAGAGATGGCTCAGAGGTTAAGAGCACTGGCTGTTCTTCCAATGGTCCTGAGTTCAATTCCCAGCAACCATATGGTGGCTTAAAGCCATCTATAATGAGATCTGGTGCCCTCTTCTGGTGTGCAGGCAGAACACTGTATATGTAATAAATAATCTTAAAAAAAAAAAAAAAACCAAGACACATCCTAGTGTCTTATTCCCCTGTCCAGATCCACACTGCCAACAAGCTTTATTATTTCTTTCTTGGGCTGTCTCATCTATCTAATATAGACTTAATGCAGACATCTTATTTCTTCTTGCAGTGCTGGTAAATGTCTCTAAATGGCCTGTATTTCTGTGTCTGCCACTACCCAGACATCTACCCTCCACACTACTGTTAGAATGATCTTTTAAATACTCAATTTTAATTATGTAATTTTTCTGAAAGGTTAAAAATGCCACTTAAAAGGTACACCATTAAGCCAGGCACTGTTGGTAATCCCAGAACTCGGGAGGCAAAGGCAGGTGGATCACTGTGAGTTTGAAACCAGCCTGGTCTACGAAGTGAGTCCAGGACAGCCAAGGCCCCACAGAGAAACTCTTGTCTGGAAAAAAAAAGTACACCATTAACTGTTAAACAAAGGCTCAAAATATGATTTAAATTCACCTTGTTTCATTTTCCTTTCTATCCATTTCTGCTTACTTTCCCCTTAGCGTTTTCCTCTCTTTGTACTTTCAGTTTTCTTCCAGGTAACTGAAACAAGGGAAGCATTACCTTCTCAGAAGAACTTTTACCTAGGTGTGTCAGCTTAGCCGTCTTTTTTTAAAATTTTATTAATTTATTCAGATTACAACTAAACTGTTATCCCATCACTTATATCCTCCCATTCCTCCCTCCCTCCCGATTTCACCCTATTCCCCTCCCCTAGGCCTATGACCCAGGAGGACCTCCTCCCCCACTATATGGTCATAGGCTATCAAGTCTCATCTTGGTAGCCTGCTTATTCTTTCTTTGAGTGCCACCAGGCCTCCCCACCAAGGGAAGGTGGTCAAATATTGAGCACCAGAGTTCATGTCAAAGTCAGTGCCCGCTCTCTACATAACTGTGGAGAATGTCCTGTCCATTGGGAAGATCAGAGTAGGGGTTCAATGTTTACTTCTACTGTGTTCTCAGGCTAAGTGTTCTTCTATTCCAGTACTTACCCAGCCCCACAGAACTATGTGCCCCTTTGCATGAAGCCCGTGAGGGCTGGCTGTGTCCTCCCCTCCCCCACCATCTTCGCATCATCTAGCACAGGTGTATGGACCTCCTGAGATGACCATGAAGAAAATTCACAAGAGAATTTAAATGAAGATGGAAAATAACGGATTTGGATTCAAATAGACTTTTGTTAACTAATTTTGATCTGTTCAGTAATCTGCAGAATGCGATACTGTTAACCAGACGCGATCTAGAATCACCTAGATAACAAACCTCTGGAAGTTTCTAGACTGGGTTGAGGGAAGAAGAGCAGGCTACAATGGGCTGAGCCTGCAGGACTGAGTGAATGGGGCGCAGTGAGCCCCATTCACCTCTGCTTCATATGACCAGCTGCCTCATGTTCCCGCCACACTTTCTTCACCGTAGGCTACACTCAAATCATGAGTCAAAACAGACCCTCTCTTTAGGCGTTTTGATTTTTTTCTGTTTTGTTGTTGTTGTTGTCATAGCAGCAGAAAAGTAATTTAAGTGAAAATATGTATTCCTGCTGGATGGACACCATTTCTCCACCACTATCCTTGTGGACAAATGGAATCCATCCACAAGACATACCAGGTAGAGCTGCTGCCAGCCCCTTCAAGCAAACAAGCAAGCAAATAAACAAACAAAAACAAGATTTGGGGTCACAGACGTGGCTTTCTCGGACTCAAACTCCCTCCTAGAGGTGGGTGGCCTCCATCACTGAGGATACCTCCCTCGCAGGTTTCCTGGGTTAGTCTCCCATATAAAAGCGGCCTGCCTCACAGAGGCTGCCTCCTACTTCACAGAGGCTGGATCCCACCCGCCCCGCCGGCCGCCTGCACCTAGGAGAGGTAGCCGAGGTAGCCGTCCGTCCGGCCCCCCTCCCCCCGAGCGCGCGCCGCGCCCACCGCCCCGCAGACCCTGCCCCGGACCCGCGCGCCGCCGGTTTAACGGTCCTGACCCCGGGGCCCCGCCCCCCGGCCCGCGCCCCGCCCCGCCCCCCAGCCTGCGGCCCCGGTGACCCAGGCAGCCAGCCGACGCGCGGCGGGAGCCGTTCCCCGACGGCAGCCGGGCCCTCGGCCGCCGTGTCTGGGCTGAGCGCCGCGACGCCGCGCCGGAAACCCTCCCGGGTCTTGAGGCGGTAGGTGAGGGGGAGGCCGCCGCACAGCCTGGGCGTCGGGTGGGCAGCGGGCAGCACCGGGGAGCGGGCAGGAGAAGCGAAGGCGCGGAGACCCCTGCCGCCTCCGGCTCGCCCGCTCGCCCGCCGCCAGTGCCAGCGAGGGAGAAGGGCCAGACCGACGCCACACACACCTGTTGCCTAGACAGCTCCTCTCAGCGAGTCGTTAAATTGTGTCTTTTGGTGAATGATGCTGAAAAAAAATAAAACACACAAAAAACCCTCTTTGAGTCCCTCTCCCCAGGTTTTTAAAAGAGAAGTGCGGAGGATAAAATGTGATGCTACATGTGGCTGTTGAATAGTTTTTTGGTTTTTTAAAAAAGCTAAATGGATTTATGAAATATATTATATATACATATATACATATTTAAGTATGTCTATATTTACTACCTAATAATGGATTCTATTTCCTGTTTGACTATGTTTTGTTACTTTTTGCTATTATTTTTTTACCAGGACAGTTTTTTTCCCTTAACAAGCAGTGTTTGGTTTTAAGTGTAGAATTTTGAAGTAGGAAATTGAGAATTTAAATCTTAACGAGTTTTCATATGGAAAATATACAGGAGGAAAATAGAAGTGATTCTGTTTTTTAATTGTACTAGAACACTGTGTATTTATTTTGGTGGTGCTGGCACTAGATAGAACTCAAGACCTTACACATCCCTCCTACGGAAGCACTTTAACCCTGAGCTACAGCCTTAGCCCCAAGAAGCCTAGAATTTATAAGGGAAATTTTAATTTTCATACTCAGTTTATCCAGCCCTGGGCTGGCCTCTGATTCAACCCTGAAGCCAAGGATGAGTTTGAATTCCTGATCCCGAGTGCTGCTGTGACTGTAGGTGTGACCCATCACACCAGGTTTTACGCGGTGCTGGGGATCAACCGAGGACTTCATACCTGCCACCTGGGCTACACACCCAGCCCGATATTTTTTAAACTCTGGGTTAACAGGAAGGGGTCATGTCATGGTTAAATATTCGAAGACGGGTGTAAATTGAGGCAATGGCAAGTGTTAGCATAAACACGTTATGACATTCATCTTCATAATATTCAAAACACAGACATAACATTCACCGAGGCTTATCCATAAATATACCTTCTACTAGTTAATTTTTTTATTAGTAAGTAACATTCTTGTATGTAACAGTGGAGCCAGGTGTCTGAACAAGTAAGCAACTTTAGAGACTGATGCATTCACTTCTTGGCTAATTCTATAGATTTGGGTCTCTGTATCTTATGTGCCTCCTCTGTAAGGCGAGACTAGAAACTTTGAACAGTTAACGTATAACTAACTCAGTGTTTAGTGAAGTAGCATTTGTAAGGTATTTATGATGCAGTACCATCTAAAAATAGTGTTTTAATTTAAATCATCTATCCTCAATACCAATTGCATCCAAACTTATCAGTTTATGTGCTCATTCTACTATATTTTAGAAAATTCTGGCTAATTTATACTTTTGAAATTACTGAGAACAACTGAGTAAAACAGGAAAGGTGCCTGGGGTACAGTTAGTATTGGCACATGTGGAGTCGTAGCTACAAGACTCTTGACTTATTGTTGTTGCTAATGGTAATCTACTGATTTCACTCATAAGCAACTTGTCCTTCAAGATGATAGGTTTTCAAAACTTGATAGAAACTGTACTTAGCAACCAGTTTGAAGAATTTTGAGATATTATGGCAAATTAATTAAAAATAAAAAACTAGGTCACAAGCTGTATTTACATTTTAAAAGACAACTTTCTCCTGAGCCTGCCCCTTGCTACCCTGTGTTACTAGTTTCTTTTGCAACTACTGTTCTTTTTTTAAAAAAAGTGGATGAGCTAAGTGCCTACTGGTAGCACTGGCCGCATCAAAAACGTCTTTAAGCTCTTGGATGAAACAGGCATTAAACTCTGAAGATTTTATACATTGACTTAGTAGTTCACTAAGCCTCTTATTATTTTGAACTAAATGGAGATGAGAATTGTGGTTTGCAGTCTTCTCTTGATTGATATCCTGTAGCTCGGTTTGATATGGTGATTATCTTGTTAAATATGTAACCCCGTTAGTTGATAAGTGATGGTAGTGTGGACTATGCATTGTGAGTGGCTACTCATTCCCTGTAATGTGCAAGCAGAGTTTTATTTTAAAAGAAAAGATATTAAAAAGTGTGTATATGCATATTTTCTAAATTACTGACTGATGTGAATTTATATATGGGGCGATCTAGGTGTTCTCTTTCCTACTGCCAACTGGAAGGTAGGTGGCACAGAAAAGGCTTTCATTTTCTGTTTATTGTTTTGCAAAATCTGTAGCTCCCCAACTCTTGAAATCCCCCCAGTTTGAATACAATCCCCCAGTTTGCCTTGCTCAGCAGCTGGAAGAGACTTCACAGTCTACAGCTCAGTTTCAGCTGAGCAATGGAAAACAAGGAAATGTGTGCCAAGGTCTTTCTATTCTTTTGTGGTCTGATTCACTAGTTTTATATGGGAAACAGGGTGGAAAGTTACTGTGTGGCGTTGTTAGAGTTCTCATCAGAATTGTTAGGATAAACATTAAGCAAAGAAACGTGTATTATACTTAACAATTCACATTAGAGGGCTTTTAACCTTTATTTTAAATATCCTATATAGAATTTTTCCTGCTTCCTGTTATATCAGGGTTGTATTATGAACAAATAGTGTTGATTTGTTTAGATTTATAGCAGTTCTCAACCAGTGGGTCATGGCCTCTTTGGCAAACCTCTATCTCCAAAATATTTACATGACAATTCATAACAGTAGCAGAATTACAGCTATGAAATAGCAACACAAATAATTTTGTGGCTGGTAGGGTCACCACAACATGTATTAACGGAACTGGGTTAAGGGGTTGGTTGCAGCATTGGGAAGCTTGCAAACCACTGGCTTAGGAGCTACTGTTAAGCTCCAGTTCACAGGAATACAAAAAAGCAGGACAGCTACTGGCCGGTGGGCTGGGTCGTTTATCCTCACATTTCAAGAACAATTAACTCTGAGATTAGTTAGCATGACTAATTTGAGGGATTACATTATTATTGTAATATTGGAATTATATATCTCCAAAGACTTTTAGATAAGAGAAAGGTAGTTAGCAATCCTAACATATACTTGAGGAAATATAAACGGGCTTACACTTTGGTTAAGATGGTAATTCTTTTTAGATGGCCAGGATCCAGCTAAGCACCGGCTTGCTCTTCTCTTGCTTTGACGCACACCCGAATTTAGGAAGCTGTGTGCCATAAAGATGTAGGGATAATGAGACGGACATAAACTACTTGGTTTATTTAATGAAACTAATTATGTTGTAGATAATAGAGTGAAAAGATAATTGAAATGTAGTTGCTGTGGCCTCACATGTCACAACATGTACACATTTTTGGTATCACAAGTTCACATGTGGGTAGCATTTATAACTACTTAAAAGGTGGTCCTAGAGAAGTTACAGAATTGATGAAAACCTGTGAATATCTTGTGGCAGGAAAATGGGTTGGAAGCAGAGTGACTTAAAGCATCAAATTGAAGGCGTTTTGGGGGGATTGGTGATGACTTTGAGGAATCCAGGAAGAAGATTGTTTCACTCTGGAGATGTTTAATTGATGTCTCAATGATAATATGGACATGGAAATAGCCGTGGACAATGAGAGAAGTAGGGCTAGAACTTAAGACAAGAAGGGTAAAGGTTCACTTTATATATTTCCACATGTATGTAGGTAGCTGTAAGCATGAACATTGTCTAAAAGATAAAAATGTGTTTTCCCTATTAAAGTATGGAACCTCAAGGTCTTTATGACAATGGAAACCAAAAAATTGATTGGCAAACCGCTTCAACCTGCAAGACCTGTTCGTCATCTCTCTTCTCCTCCCGGTGAGTAGTGGAGTATTGAATTCTTTTAAGTATTAACCTATCAGTGGCTAATTAGTATTTGAAAGGCTTAATCATTTTGTGAGGTAATTATTTGAAGTGGAGTTTAAAAGAAGTAATAATGACCCCTTCTATTTGAAGAGTTTACAAATGCCGTGTAAAGATACAGAGATTATTAGTTAGAGTCTACTGGTCCTAAGTCTTACAGACCAGCCAGGGAAGGGAGCTTAAGCCCTCACCTGAAAGTAACTGTGGTTCTTTTTTATCATCTCAGTATATAGCTAACTGGTCTCTGGTCAGAGAGACACCTTCCCATAGAAATTATTTGTACCTTGTGATTATTGTCAGTGCATAATATTTGTAAAACACATGAAACAAGAACAAATTTAACAGCAACCAATGCCTGGAGGCATTACACTGTGCGTGGAATGCCAGCAGGAAGTAAAGGTGTGCTTGAGCTGTCATGGAGCTCACTCCAGAAGCCTCAACAGCGATAACTAACGGTTTGGAAGTAAGCCAGGCCTAATGGCTCAGGCCTGTAATCCAACTGCGTGAAATGTTAAGGCAGTAAGATATCACAGTCAAGGCTTGCTTGGGCCACAGACACCGTTCACGTCTGATTGGGCAACTTAGTAATAACCTGCTATTACTTATGAGCTTGGGTTTTAGGCTGCGAAACCTTCTTGTGCTTGATTACCTGCCTCCTAACAAGCTGCATGCCAGAGGGTTGCATAAGTACTTGTTGAATAATGAGCCATCATAAAAATTTGTCCCAATGCCAAAGATATCGCAAACATGCATGCTTTTCAGATTATCAAGTATTGAACGTGTGAATATTTAAAGTAGTTTTTCCTCCTTCTAACAGGACCAGTGTTCCCTTTCAACTTTCAGAATGAATATCCATGCAACACTCAGTGCTTACAAAGTGGAGTTGGAAGAGTAAGTCTTAGAAATTGTAACAGGTTGGGCCGGGAGCATCATGGTGGCAAAGCACATGCTTATCCAGGGTTTTTAGTTTTGAGTGTGCACATGTGTGTGGTGTGTGAGTGTATGTGCATGTAATTTGTATATTCACTTTATAGACTGTAAAATGACATTGCTAGCTGGCTGTATGCAAAATCTTATGTTAACTGCATTATATATATTTTAAATGTTGATATATTTCACACATATATTAAGGATTGCATGTCACCCATACACTCCACACACAGCACTTTAAAATGTAAATATTTCCTGGTTTTTTTTTTTTTTTTGGTTTTTTAAGACAAGGTTTCTCTGTGTAGCCTTGAC
Organism: Acomys minous; assembly: GCF_964271855.1. NCBI lineage: Eukaryota > Metazoa > Chordata > Mammalia > Rodentia > Muridae > Acomys > Acomys minous. The sequence goes on from NC_140483.1 coordinate 124,114,671, forward strand.
TGTCCTGGACAGGCTTTGTAGACCAGACTGCCTCGAACTCACATCAATCCACCACCCTCTGCCTCTCGAGTGTTGGGATTAAAGGTGTTAGCTAGTGCAGGGGGCAGGGAGTTTTCAGGTCAGTTCCAGTTTGATGCTTTTGTGTCCTGAACAAAACCACCAAAGGCGTGGTTTCAGAACTGGAGTCTTCCCATCTAGTTGCGCTGGGTAGCCAAGGACAATGGCAATAGCCATATTGCCTGGGGAAACCCGAGGGCTTTCAGTGCAGCAGCTCATAGGGAGGAGTGAGTGTGCTGTAAGTGTGTAGCAGGATACCACCTTTATGACCTTCACTTTAAAAAGCAAGCTTGTAGTCAGGATTTATTAGTCAGCTTCAAATATTCCATGGTTAATATCATAGGCCTTAGAAAAATACCCCTGGGTGATAAAAAAAATAGTTACATAAACATCTTAAACCCAAGTTTAAAAGTACATTTTCTTACTTAACAGTGTAAGACGAATGGAATGCAAGCCTTTTCTCAAGGTCTTAATGAGCAACAGCAACACCAGTCTCCAGTTAAAAAAGGTACTCTTTTGGCAAAACTCTCAACTCTAATTACACAGTGTCCTCAGGATTCACATGCCTACATACCTATACATAAGAATTTGGTTATATTTTAGGTTAACTTCTTGTTTTGATAATTATGTTGATTTTCTTCTCTAAAGGAGACACCAGAATAATAATGGTTGTAATGAGATGAAAAGTTATTTATACATTTTATCAAAATTTTCGTTAGGCTTTTTTATTGATTTAATATATATTAAATCACATACATATATATATTAGAGAACACACACACCTATATTTGTGTATAAATATGTATACACACACACACACACACTCTCTCTCTCTCTCTCTCTCTCTTCCTCCTCCCTTCTCTCTTCCCTTTATTTTGAATGCTAGCTCTTGTCAGATTGCAGATTCCTGACTCTCAAGTGTTTCCCCTGCTGGAACATGTTCTCTCACTGGCTTTTTACAGTGCTTAGCATTTTAATTAGATGATTGTCTGATTTAAGCATTCTTTTTTTTTTTTTTACTTAAATTTTTTTGAGATTTTATTTATTTTTATTTTATATACATAGATATTTGGGTTTTTTGTTTTTAATTAATTTATTCATATTACATCTAAATTGCTATCCCCTCCCTTGTATCCTCCCGTTCCTCCCTCCCTCCCATTTTCCCCTTACTCCCCTCCCCTATGACTGTGACTGAGGGGGACTTCCTCCCCTTGTAAATGTTCATAGGGTATCAAGTCTCTTCTTGGTAGCCTGCTGTCATTCCTCTGAGTGCCACCAGGCCTCCCCATCAAGGAGACATGGTCAAATATGGGGCACCAGAGTTCGTGTTAAAGTCAGACCCCACTCTCCATTCAACTGTGGAGAATGTCCTGTCCATTGGCTAGATCTGCATTGGGGTTCGATGTTTACTGCATGTATTGTCCTTGGTTGGTGCCGTAGTTTGAGCAGAACCCCTGGGTCCAGATTCGCCCGTCATTGACCATTCTTTTTTTGTTGTTGTTTTGTTATATTTAGGATTAGATGTAAAACAAAAGTATCAGCTTGTTTTCTTTAGAGTTTTATACTTTTAGAACTTTTGGGCTTGTGACCCATTTTTAGTTAATTTATGGATATAGTCTGAGATTGGAGTCCAGCTTCATACTTTTTCCTGTAGCTATTCTGTAGTAAAAACACCTTTCCCACACTGAATGTCCTTGGAACCTTCATTGGGGCTGAGGTGATGTGGATGGTGGTGGTAATGGCCTCTCAGTTGTAATCCTTTATCTATATTTTCACCCTATGCTGGTACAGTACTCTTTGCATATGGTAGCTCTGTAGTAAGCTTTGATATTTACAAGCATAAACCTAGCACTGTTTTTTTTTTTCCCCAAGATAGTTTAAGGCTATTTGGGTTTCACTGAAATTCCATGCGCTTTTTGGGATCAGATTTTCCATTTATATAATAGAGGCCATTAAAAACTTGTTAGTGATGGCATTGTCTCTATAGGTCATTTGCAAGGACTATTAAAACCTTGACATACTATGTGTTTGTAGCCAGGCAGTGGTGGTGTACAGCTTTGATCTCAGCACTGGGGAGGCAGAGGCAAGTGAATCTCTGAGTTCAAGGCCAGCCTGGTCTACAGAGAGAGTTCCAGCACAGCCAGGACTACACAGAGAACCTTGTCTGGAAAAACTAAAAAGAAAAACAAGCAAGCAAACACCATGCATGTTTACCAGCTGCTATCTCTTGTCCTGGGAATGTTTGTCAAACAGAGTAAGCGTTTAGTGAAATTACAGACTTCAGAGAAAGTTGACTCTTGCAATTGTTCACCAGTTTACTTTCCCTCTAATGGATGGAAAACTTTGAGGTTTCCGACTTTGCTCTTTTCCATGATGTCCCTCAATTCTTCCCTTGGTTGTCACATTGTCTTCTTGTCATTCACCACTTCTCTTTGCTCAGTACATTCTTTAGAAGATTTAGGAGGAAGGGTGTTGAGTAGGTGACTGTTTTGAGTTTGTTTGAAAATGGCTTTATTCCACTTTCACACTTGATTGATAGTCTGCTAGATAGAAAATTTCAGTTAACAATGAGCTCTCCAACATGCACACTTTTAATAAGATAGACACAAAGTTGGAGCCATTTTAATATTCACAGATAACAACTAGACAGACAAATCTGTACAAACAAAGCACACAAGGTGAGCTCTCTCAGGATGGAGACCTAGGGCCTTCCAAGTGGAATATTTTGTGCATTTCTCTGTTAGTTTTTCACCACTCCATTTTCCTCCCTGTTCCTTTTCAAAAGCTCTTGTTTTATTCTGATATTAATAACATTCGCTCTCTACTTTTTGTCTTTATATTTCCTTAGTCATTCTTTACCTTCTGAACATCCCTGTCCTTTGCCTGGTTAATAGCTTTCCTCACCCTCCCTCCCTGCCCCCCAACACCCCCAGCACTGCAGCACAGTTCAGTCTGAAGTTACTAATCCTTAGTTCTCAGCCACGGGCCATTCCCATCATGGAAATCTTCCTAGTCACTGCTTTTACACAGCACTGCTAATAGCAGCAGCTAAATAGTCTCGTCCTCCCTATCTAACAATTCCAATGTAAAATCCTTTTGTCTCAACTATATCTATTCCTTAGGAGCTTTACTGAGAGATACAATTTAGATATTATAGAAACCACCATTGTCAGTGTGTGACTTGTCCTCTTGCTGAATTGCGGAATTGTGTAAGCATCATCACACATTCATCACAAAGCCCACTCACTTGTTACACCTGTGTAAGCATCGCTACATATCCATCACAAAGCACACTCACTTGTTACACCTGTCTAAGCATCATTACACATCCATCACAAAGCACACTCACTTGTTACACCTGTGTAAGCATCGTTACACATCCATCACAAAGCACACTCACTTGTTACACCTGTGTAAGCATCGTTACACATCCATCACAAAGCACACTCACTTGTTACACCTGTGTAAGCATCGTTACATATCCATCACAAAGCACACTTGTTACACATTTGCCTCACTCCCTACTCCCACACTCAACTTCAGGCAGCTAATACTAATCGATATCTTTCTCTAGTGTGTATTTTTTTTTTCTTGAAAAGTGGTTCATAGGAATTCCACTGTATGGCTATACATTTTATTTATCCTTTTGCATTATAACTTTTGATTATTGTTGATATTAATATAAAAGAAATTATTGTATGATTTTTGATTTCTTTGCGGTAGAAGTTGGATTGATATACCATAGACTAGGTAAATGCATAATTTCATCATACTGTTTTGAGTGCACTTGTAGCTAGATTTATCTGTGAAGTCTAGTTGCTTGACAGCTCTTGGCATTCATTATCATTATTATTTTAATTGCATTAACTCTAATAGAACCTAATTTTCAAATGGACATATCAAAGAGACGTAAAACGTATGTCCAAATGTTTATATAGGCATCTCATCCATGTTGAATGTTGGTAGAAAGCTGCTTGTCCTTGCTCTTATATTTATATCTGTAGTGTCTCTGCTAAGAACTCCACTATTCTTTCAGACATTGATTATTTGATGGATTTTTTGCTGGTTAATCTACTTGGATATTAGTAAATTTTGTTTTCATTCTTCAAAGAACCAGATTTGTCTTTATTTATGTGCTTCTTTGGTGGTTGTAAACTTCTTTCTCTTACTTTTTGATTTCATTTGCTATCTCCCCAGCCCTAGCATTTACTGTAGCTTATTAGGTCATTACTTGTATATATTTATTTTCTTATTGGTATGGCTCATGTGTGATTTGCCTACAACAAGCCTCTTGTTGAAGCTCAATTTCCCATTACAGTGGTAAAAGTGGAGTCCTTAAAATGGATTAATGTCAGTCTCTCTAACATGTTTATGCCTCTTTGCTAAGATGCCTCCTTGTGTGTAAGATGAAGTCAAAGGTTCCTTCTTTCCCAGATGCCATGGTGTTTGGATTTTCCAGTCACCAGAACTCTAAGCTTAATTTCTTTCTACATTACCTAAATAAGGTATACTGTTATAAGAACACAGAAACAGAACAAAACATTTCTTTATATACATATGTTGTGGTAGTTGAGAATTGTAAACAATGTGCTTTGATCATAGTCACCTTTCTCTTCCTCCTTCCAGATTCACTCCCTGCCCACCCCCCAGCCTAATTCTGCATCTTTGTCAATCCCATTTCCAGGAGACTCTCCCCTGTTAAGGAGGTTGTAGTCTCAGACCTCTGTATTAATTGTCACACAGGTTCCACTGGGAGGGGGGTTGTGACAGTGGCACCCACCTGTAACCCCAGCATTTGGTGAGGCAGAGGCAGGTGGATCTCTGTGAGTTCGAGGTCAACCTGGTCTATAGAGAGTTCCAGGATGGCCAAGGCTACACAGAGAAACTATGTCTCAAAAACAACAACAACAACAACAACAACAACAACAACAACAACAACAAAACAAACAAAATCCCCAAAATATAGTCTATATGATTTAAAACATTTTAATTTATTCAGACTTGTTTCTGGTCTGACTTATAGTTGCTATCAGTATACTGTACATATATACTCAAAAGGAACTTGTGTTTTGTAGGTGTCATCTCTATAATTTTAGTTAGATGAAATATTTAATTAATGCTATCCAGATTACTGATGCTTAATTTTCTTAGTTCCTGATGTAGGGTTTTTATAATACTGGGCATCATTGTCTATTTACCCAATTTATTTCTGTTAAAGTTGCCTTGTGTCTTTTAAAATTCTATTATGCAGCACATATTAATAATTACCTCTTTGTCTGAGATGGTAGATACTTTAGCTTTCCTACTCCTAATCTTGTTATGATATATATGTATTTTTCCCCATATGAATGTATTTGTGTTCAGTGCAGGCAGTATAGTGTTCTTTACCGAGTGTCAACTTGTATCCATCTATGCAACGGTTTTCAAGGAGTCAGAAAACTATGGCCTATCATTGTTTTAGAAACAAAATTGGTTGAAACAGAGCCACACTCATCATTTCTGTGGTGCCTCTGTGCTATGATGCAGAATTGAATAGTTGTAACAGATTGTATGACTCGATGATTCTCACCTGTTTGCCAGGTGAATAGCTAAGAGAAGTTTACTGTTTTTAGACTTTTCACATTTAAAGTGACTGCTGATATAGTTGGATTTAGACCTGTTATTATTTGTTTCAGTTGTTAATAAATGATCTTTGTTTTATTTTTCTTATCTACTTTTAGATGTTTTTGTGTTTTTATTTCATTTCCACTTATTGAATGAATTTGTGGCTACTTTTTCTTTTAAAGGTGTAATCTAGGAATTATAATATCCAACCTTTTTTTACTTGTTTTTAACATTGTACTGTTTCAAGCATATGGTGCATTCCTGGACTTATATGCAGGGCCTTTTATACATCTGTACCTTAGGAACACACCATATCTGTACCTTAGGAACATACCAGGCCACATTAGTACTTAAACAGTGACACATATTTTAGTACACTTGGCTGGCTGTTATCATTTCATTTGACCTTGCATTAAATTTTTTTTAGTTCATTCATATTATAATCTCAATAGTTATCCCATCCCTGTATCCTCTCATTCCTCCCTCCCTCCTGCTTTCCCCTTACTCTCCTCCCCTATGACTGTGGCTGAGAGGGACCTCCTCCCCCTGTATATGCTCATAGGGTACCAAGTCTCTTCTTGGTAGCCTGCTATCCTTCCTCTGAGTGCCAGCAGGCCTCCCCATCAAGGGGACATGGTCAAATATGGGGCACCAGAGTTCATGTGAAAGTCAGTCCCCACTCTTCACTCAACTGTGGAGAATGTTCTGTCCCTTGGCTAGATCTAGGAGGGGTTTGATGTTTACTGCACATATTGTCCTTGGCTGGTGCCATAGTTGGAACAGCACCCCTGGGTCCAGATCTGCCCATCATAATGTTCTTCTTGTAGGTTTCTAGGACCCTCTGGATCCTTCTATTTTCCCATTTTCCCATGCTTCTCTCACCTAAAGCCCCAATAGGATGTCCTCCCCTCTGTCCCACTTTCCTGATAAGTGAAGACTTTCATGGGACATGGCCCTTGGGCTAGTGTCCAGATATAAGTTGAGTATATACCATTTGACTCTTTCTGCTTCTGGGTTAACTCACTCATTATGATCATTTCTAGTTCAATCCATTTATCCACAAATTTCGGGAATTCCTTGTTTTTAATAGCTGAAGAGTATTCCATAGTGTAAATATACCACAGTTTTGTTATCCAGTCTTCTACTGAGGGACACTTAGGCTGTTTCCGTGATCTGGCTATTATGAATAAGGCTGCTATGAACATGGTAGAGCATATGTCCCTGTTATGTGCTGGAGCATCTTCTGGGTATATTCCAAGGAGTGGAATAGCTGGGTCTTGAGGAAGCCCTATTCCCGTTTTTCTGAGAAAGCGCCAGATAGATTTCCAAAGTGGTTGTACTAGTTTGCATCCCCACCAGCAATGAAGGAGTGTTCCGCTTTCTCCACATCCTCACCAGCATGTGGTGTCACTTGAATTTTTGATCTTAGCCATTCCCATGGGTGTAAAATAGAATCTCAGAGTCGTTTTGATTTGCATTTCTCTGATGACTAAAGACATTAAGCATTTGTTTAATTGTTTCTCAGCCATTCAATATTCCTCTGTTGAGAATTCTCTGTTTAGTTCTGAGCTCCATTTCTCAATTGGGTTATTTGGTTTGATAGTGTTTAACTTCTTGAGTTCTTTATATATCTTGGATATTAGACCTTTGTCAGGAGAAGGGTTGGTGAAGATCTTTTCCCAGTCTGTAGGCTGTCATTTTGTTCTGTTGACAGTGTCTCCTGCCTTACAGAAATTTCTCAGCCTCATGAGGTCCCATTTATGAATTGTTGACCTTAAGGCCTGGGCTATTGGTGGTCTGTTTAGGAAGTTGTCTCTTGTGCCAATGTGGTCCAAGCTCTTCCCCACTTTTTCTTCTAACCAATTAGTATCTCTGGTTTTACATTGAGGTCTTTAATCCACCTGGACTTGAGTTTTTTGCATGGTGACAAATATGGGTCTAATTGCATTTTTCTACATGTAGACATCCAGTTAGACCAGCACCATTTGTTCAAGATACTATCTTTTTTCCATTGAATGGATTTGGCTTCTTTGTGAAAAATCAAGTGACCATATGTGTGTGGATTCATATCTGGGTCTTCGATTCGATTCCATTGACCCACCAGCCTACTGCTGTACCAGTATCATGTTGTTTTAATTACTATTGCTCTATAGTACAGCTTGAGACAGGGTATGGAGATTCTTCCTGAGGATCTTTTATTGTATAAGATTGTTTTAGCTATTCTGGGTTTTTGTCTATCCATATAAAGTTGAGAAGTGAACTTTCAATGTCCTTAAAACATTGTGAACATCTTATGATAGGGATTGCATTGAATCTGTAAATTGCTTTTGGTAAGATGGTCGATTTTTACTATGTTAATTCTCCTGATCCACGAACAAGGGAGATTCCTCTATCTTCTCAAGTCATCTTCAATCTCTTTCTTCAGGGACTTAAAGTTTTTTCAAACAAGTTCTCCACTTGACCTTGCATTTTGAAGAGGAAAATTTCCATCTAGGATCATTTCCCTTCAAATTGAATGACCTCCTTTTAACATTTCTCGCTGGTCAATCTGCTGGTGAATTCTGTTAGCTTTCCTTTACTAGAGAGTGTCAGTGGGATTGCTGTAGGATTTTCTCTCCACACCAATAAGGAGTTTGTCAGTTCTTTTCTTTTGGTTCATTTAGAATATTGTGGCCATTTTCTTCAGCATCTGGATATGGTCAGTACTGGTGATAGTTTCTGCATGATTTATGATGAGAAATTAGCAGATACTTGAATAGTTGGCTGACTTGAAAATAGGGAACCTGTCTTGGATCTCCTTACCATCACCCAGCACAGTGGTTCTCAACCTTCCTAATGCTGCGACCCTTTAATACAGTTCCTCATGTTGTGGTCACCCCAACCATAAATTTATTTTGTTGCTACTTCATAACTGTAATTTTGCTAGTGCTATGAATTGTAATGTAAATATCAGATATGCAACCCCACAAAAGGTAATTTGACCACGAAAAGTGTCTTGCCCAGAGGTTGAGAACCTTTGATCTAGCCAATTATAAATGTTTTCTAATTAGTTTGATTGTTTTAAAACTGAAGTATTGAAACAGATTATATTGGCTCATTGTGGTTACATTTTGGTATGATCTGAATACTACAATAAGTCTTAATATCTATTGCTCCTGCTCTTTATAAAATTTGGTCACCTTGCTCTACCTATGCCTATATTACTATTACTACTAATTTTTCCAAATGGTTCCTTTTTCTTCCTTTTTCCCCCTGGCTTCTTTTCCACGTGAAAGAAAGATCTGATGACCTTTTTCTCCCTATCTTCTCAATAGATACTGAATGCCATTTAATAAAACAGGGGACCATTTAGAGACACCCAAAATCTGAGTCAAATATTTATCTACAACAGTATAGTTTTATCATTATGTTTAAAACTTAATATCTACAGAGAGAATTAAATACAGCAGAGATTTCTTGTTGAAGCTTTCAAGTGTTTCCATCTGCAGAAAAAAACCAGACTTTCTGCCTGATCATCCCATTGTACTTCAAAAACCAGTAAGTTGTTTTATGATCTTTTTATTGCAAAATTGTATACCAGATATTTGTCTTTAACATTTTCACTTTATTATTATTAAAAATAATTTTAAGTTTCTGTTTTATAAGGGAATGGTAGTACAAAAAGCACAAAGTTTAAATTACTCTACTCAAGGATAGCACAGAATAATTTTGATATTATGTATGTAAAACTCTTCTGCTAAAAGATTAAGAAAATAGCATCCTGCTTTCTGAAAATTCTATCTTAGTTTACAGTTAAATTCTAAAATCTACCTGGAATCTATTTTATAACAAACGAAGTGGGGGTTGTTTGAATTTTTTATGGATGGATACCTTGTCATCCTAGCAATATTTAAAGAAAGGGTAGTGCCCTGGCACTCTGTAGCTATGTGTGCCTGGACCGTTTATAGCTTTTGTTCTGTTCAGTTAGTCTTTTTCTACAGATTATTCCTGCTATTTATTTGCTTTGCTACACAGCCCTGTCATTCATGCCAAACTATCAAATATATCAAAGTGCACTAAGTCATAGATAATCACCCTGCTGGAGGCTTATAGGAAAGGACACGAGTATTCCTATCAAACTTGAGTTTAAACTTTTAAAAAGGAGATTTATTTATTTATGATATGAGTGCACTATTTGCATGTATGCTTACATGACAGAAGAGGGCATCAGATCGCATTATAGATAGTTGAGAGCCATGCTGTGGTTGCTGTGAATTGAACTCAGGACCTCTGGAAGAGCAGCTGGTGCTCTTAACTGGTGAGCTATCTCTTCAGCCCCAACACTTGAGTTTAAATTGTTGCTCTACTTTGTACATTTCAAGTTTAAGCTTAGACTGTAACAGTTTTGCAATTGAAGATAAGGATGATGACTTTTGTATGGCTAGGGTTAAATCGAATAACATAAAAATACAAGTAATGTGCCTGTCAGTCATTCTGAACTCAGTAACTTATTTCTATGTTTTTTTGGTCTCTAATCACCTTTGACTTTTCCCCTTGTTTTCAAAACAATTATTTTCTAGGTGAAAGCAATAATAATATTAAGATAAGACTCAGCACATGAGTGTGCTAAGAAAAGCTCCACTACAGGCTACAGGATACTAGCTCCCTTTCCCCTCTTTGGGATTTTAAGTCTTAAAAATCCAGACCACCCCTGCAGCCATGGGGGGGCAGGGAGCAGTTGGCCCACAGGCATGAGGAACTCAGTCTGAACCCTCAAAACCCATATCAAAAGCTAGGTGCATATGGAAATAGGAGGGTCACTGAGGCTTGCTGATGTCAACCTAGTTCCAAGTTTAGTGATGCAGCTTATCTGAAGAGAAAGGTGGAAGCCACAGAGCAGAACGCATGATGTCCCCATTTGGTCTCCATGCATGTCTGTCTGTGCTTCATCTGGCACACACATACAGATTCCCATTAGCAAAATTATTTCCTTGGTTATAAGTAAAAAAAAAAAACAAAACCCTGTATTATTTCTATCAATATTCCACAATTGAAACTTTGTAGGTGCCTCCAGCCAGTTAAACATTTTCATTTTGTCTGGCGTGTGTGTGTGTGTGTGTGTGTGTGTGTGTGTGTGTGTGTGTGTGTGTGTATGCATGGTACTGCATATGTATAGAGGTCAGAAAATAGCTTTGCTTTGATCCTGGGAATCAAACCCAGGTTGCCAGGATTAGTGGCAGGCACCTTTACCACTGAGCCATCTTACTAGCTCAGTAGCCATGAGCAATTAAATCAGGATGTAAATATTTTTATAATACTTTTAAGAAAGGAATACTTGGTGGAGAAAAAGGTATTATATACTTGAACTATCTTACCTGTTTGAAGATCTAAGGAAACATATAATTTCTTGGGTCTTTAAAAATAAATATAAATTTCAGTTATACATAAAACACAACCACTTTTTATTTTCAGGCTTAAACAATCCAGTAACACTTTATTTTCTTAATAAAAGCTTGACAAACTCATTTTGAATAAACGTACACTAAAATTGCGTACTTTTGCTTTATGCATTAACAACACTTAAAAAAACTAGGCACCACAGAAAAAGAACAACAGAACTTGGAATGCAATTTACTATATTTAAAAATGGATTATATAGGCTTACTGAAACACAAATGCATTTGATAGTTCCAGTCACTTTAATAGATTGTATAGGAACATGCATTTAGGTAGTAAATTCATAGTATTTGGTTGAATAAGCTACTTTGTGAAAACTGTACTCAGTTAGTGTAACTGATAAATTATCTTTCTTTTATATTACAGGAAAACAACCAAAGTTTTAAGTAGCATTTTAAGAACAGATGAATTTGAAGATAAAGAATTATTCATTTTATATTTTGGACACCTGCAAATGAAGTGGACCTAGTAACAATAACTAATGGACTGTGACGATTCAATTTATTTTTACTTTTGATGGTTGGCTATTTGGCCTCTCATAAAAGGAGAAAGAGATATTTTAAACTATAAAGAATTTTTATAATCAGTTTCAGCTTTGCAGGCAGTTCCTGCAAAACTTGGGAAGTAACACTCGAAAGTGAGGATGTTGTTGGCGAAGTGGGAAGACTGTATTATATTTGCATGCTACTTGCACTTCTTGTTTTTCACCACTTGTAATAATGGAATGGAAATGTAAGCTGTAAAAATTCTCAAATATAAAGTATTTGCTACGATGTATATATGGTACGTAATTTTTGTTGCCCTTAAAGTCAAAGTCACTCATTCGTTTTCCCACCAATTTCACACCAGCCCCTGAACAGGTCATTGTGACGTCTGCAGAGGCCCAAAATGATTCTGGGTGTTCAGAGCACAGTTGTCAATGGCAGGGGTGAGGGAGAGTTTCTAATGGATGTTTCAGACACATAATTGAGTCCCTGGGTTCATAGTAACAATATGTCTTAGGTTCATAACTTCTAACAGAGATGAACAGTTGGGAGAGGAAGTTAATGAAGCAGAAGTTGAAAAGTAGCTGATACAAGTTACTCATTGGAAAATAAAATTGAAATTGTTTCCAAGAGAGGAAAAATTCAGGCATTTGTAAGTAATAACAAGAATATATGTGGATAAAGAATTTGGAGGCTTTAGCTTTTAATGTCTAGGAATTTAATGCATTAAATGTCAGTGTAATATGTCAGAAATACTGCCGACAGAAAGGTAAGTATAAACTCACTGCTTCTCTATCTTGTGCCTTGGGATCACTAGCAAGTCATCCAAGGCCCCAGATGATCAGAAGCGCCATCTCTCTCCACCTGTGAAGTCCTCTGGTTTGCTGCTTTGCAGATTCTTGTAGTCCAGATTCTAACGTTTAGTCCACAGAAGATTTCCCAGCTTGGTCTTTTCCTAGCTTCTTGTTCATTACTTTGATCCTCAGAGAAATAATTGTTTTTGATACACAAAACCCTCTTCATTAAATGTAAATGTATTGCTTATTTGAAAATGAGATATTTATACTATCATGTTTTGGTGTGTGTATATGTGTGTGTGTGTGTGTATGTGTGTGTGTGTGTGTGTGTGTGTGTGTTGCCATACAATTTTTCTTTTTCTGTCACAGAAACCAGTATGTATATTCATACATATTCACACATATACCCACTTAAAACATACATATAAATATATGCTAATAGCTGATTTCAGAATTATCATAGTTAAATTCATTATTTGCTTTTTTCTTAAGTCCTTTTGATTTTAGTTTAATATATTTACAAAACTCATTCAAATTTGTAACCAGAGGGCCAGTCTTCAAACTCTGTTGCTGGACAGAGCCCTTTTCAGTTACACTACTCTGCTACTTTGAAAACTATCTAGTATGTAAAACACTCAATAGGATTTTTGGGTTGGCTGTGAAGTGGCCAGTTAAGGTAACATTTTGATTGGTTGTAACCACCAGCATTTCCAAGAAGCATTTGTATGTTGAAAGTCCCCTGCATTCCAGAACTTCGCAGTGTGTATTGACAGGCCACAGCATCTGCTCTGCTCCCTTGCTTTCACAGTTTGTCTCAATAGACACTGCCCATTCAATGGACCCTGCATACCTATAACAAAGAGTTGTTTCATAGTGCTTGTCACCTTAAGGTTTGAACGTGTGTGTGTGTGTGTGTGTGTGTGTGTGTGTGTGTGTGTGCGTGTGCGTGTGTAAAAGTTGCTAGTTCAGTCTAACAGAAACTTTGAACTTTTATATAGACTGAAGAGAACTGAAATTATACAAATGTATTCAATAAATTCATGTTATATGAACTATTTTGAGATATTGTAGAGCAAGTCTCATATTTATAAAATGAATTTTTCATTCAAGCATTCTCTTTCCCTGTTTTCCAACTGTTAAAAATAACATAATATTTTACATGTATTTTGCCGTAAGACCCAGAATTTCAAAGGTGTTTGTATGAGAGCCTAACACAGCAGTAATTCTGTGCGTATTCCTGTAGCAGAGTCTCTACAGCCAGAGCTCGCCGAGAAGGGTACGTAAGGTGTGTAGTTCATTAGCTACCTTAGGAAAGTATATAAAACAGGTATAATCAGTTCCAGAGTTTGGTGCTTGTTTTAAATTTCTCTATTCAGCTGAGTTGAAATTTTAGTTCTAACATACCAAATTGAAAAATCTTCATTTAAGTTCAAGTGTTCATTTTTCATAAGAAAAATTTCTGTGGATCATATACCAAAGCCTTCTATCATACATACTAATTTACACAAAGTAAAGCTTTCTTCTTTGATCAGAAATGTTTAGCTTATATATGAGAATTATAAACTAACAAATGAAGCTGTCACATTAGTAAATGCCCACAGTTACCGTAGATTGTTCATGTGCAGAACACCAGCACAACATGACACATGGACAGTTTCTACAGGCAAGAGCCTAGGTTGTTTTATGCCTTTATGTTAAAGTTAAAGGAATCATAAAGAGAAGAGTTGGAGGACCATGTGGACCTCAATGAAGAACAACATTTCTGTCTCACACACACAAAAATGTATTACCGAAAAAAGTCTCAAAGCACAGCTGTAATCCTTTAGAGCAGTGGATTTCAACTTGTGGGTCACAACCTCTTTGGGGTAACATAGTAGATATCTTGCCTATCAGATATTTACATTATGATTCATAACAGTAGCAAAATTACAGTTATGAAGTAGCAACAAAATAATCTCATGGTTTGGGGGTCACCACAACAGGAGGGACAGTATTCAAGGGTCACAGCATTGCAAAGACTGAGAACCACTGCTGTAGAGCGTATGTCAGTTTACAAATCCTGGCCTATGATACGAGGTTCTAGAAGTTCTCACAGAGCATTTTTACCAGAATTGTCATATTTTATTACTTTACATACCATGTTCCTATATTAGGATTTTACTATAATGATTGATCACAATGTAGCAAATCAAGTAGCATCAAATATCAAGAGTAACAGTTGAAATAGTTACAGACTGCACTTTAGACGAGTGTACTATATGACACATTGAACAAAAGTGCGCAGCAGATTGACAACCACAGAGAACATTCCAGTTTACTTCTTAAATAAGAACACTTTTACTTGGAACAATGAAGACATTGTATAGGGGCATCTAATTATTGTTCAGGATCCACCATGAAGCTGAAAGAAAAAATAAAAACCAAATCAAGGAACATATGTGTTTTTAAGGTAGAGAAAGTCCAAACTGTAAAGAGGTCATTCCTTTCCTCTTCCGCCCGCATAATTGTTTTTCTAGTTTTCAATTCTAGATGTTTTGGGATATTGAGTTAGTCCTGTGTAATTATACTGGAGTTTTTGTTGTTTAATACTTTAAAAAATTATATAGAAATGGGGTTTGTCTTAGTAACAAGATTATAAACAGCCCAATGCTGAATCATGTTCTTGCACTCTATCCACTACTACCAGTTGTTAGGAAATAACATGGAACACTTCTACATATATGTTTCAGGAAGTTAGAGACTAAGTAAATGGATGTATTATAAATAACATATTTTTTAATTTATTCACTTTACAACCTGATTGGACTCCCCCTGCCTCATCTCCTCCCAGTCCTACCCTCCCTTCCCCATGCCCCTCCCCCCTCCCCTAGTTCTCAAAAAACGGGGAGCCCTCATCCCCTATCTGACCCCAGCCTATCAAGTCTTACATCCTCTTCCTCTATGGCTTGGCAAGGCTGCCCTGCCAGGGGGATGTGGTCAACGAGTGGGCACGAGAGTCCATGTCAGAGGCAGCCCCTAGTCCCCATATTATGGGGCCCACAAGGAGACTGTGCTGCCCATCTACTACATCTGAGCAGAGGGTCTAGGTCCTCACCATGCATGGTGCTTGGTTGGTGCATGAGTTTTTGCAGCACCCTCTCCCCCAGCCCAGATTTGTTGGTTCCATTGGTGGTCTTGTGGAGCTCCTTTCCCTTCCAGGCCCTTCTATCCCCTTCTCTTCCCTGCGCTTCACCCTGAAGTTTGGCTGTGAGTCTCAGCATCTGCTTGGATCCCCTGCTGGGCGGGGTCTTTCAGAGAACATCTATGGTAGGCTCCCTTCCTGTTCCTTCTCTTCAACTGCTTCCAGTGTCTATTCTATTTGCCCTTCTGAATGACAACTAAGCATCCTCCCTAGGGTCCTCCTTGTTAATGTTTAGATTGAAACACTAGAAATGTGTTCCCCAATGAATATAAACACCTAAACATAACCTATGGCAAAGAAGTATGGTTATTGTCATGTCTTGGTAAAATGGCAGATGAAAAATAAACTTCGCTTTTTAAAATTGTTGAATTGTTTCCACTCAGACCTCACTTTCTTGTGTTCCTTCTTTCCTTTATGGCAAGGACATTCCGGTTAAACCCCTGTTGTCCGCATGGGTTATGATTGTTAATGGGCCTGCACTGCTGTGTTCCCACATGCTTCATTGACTTTTGTATTTAACAGCTCATAGTGATACTCTTTGGTTAGTTTGTATACTTATGTCTTGTTGGTATTTGGCTTACTTGAGACATATCTTACTTCTGTGTTTCTAAACATCATAGCTGCCATTTTCAGATGTTAGACTTACATTTGTGCCGGGACTGTGGTTTTGTTTTCATTTACAACCTTCACTGTGGGGTAACACAAAATGCATAAAACTGGCCATTATGCTGGCATTACAAGTGGAATGGCCATCGCAACTGTACATAATGTCTTTACACTAATGCCGCATGTTTGTTCAGGGAATGTTTCTGCAGTCACACCTAGGAAACTTTAAAGTAGGTTGAGATGCTCCAGTGGATGTTAAAATGTTGAGGCAGGTTTTCATTTATTAGCTTTTCTTTATGTTCTATTAAGTTCCACTTATTATCGCAAGATTAGATGTGGCAGGAAAAGTAATGCAAAGTTGGGCACCAATTAAATTGTATAAAGTTCAACCTTTAAGAACGATAGTTGATTTAGTTTTATTTGTGCCCAATTTTTCTCTGAAATTAGAGAATCTTGAAAGAGAGTGGAGGAGAGTAACACATACATCAGTGATGGACTAGTTCATTGCATCAAAGTTCATCCAACATAATGGTGAGGCTGGACCAGAAAACTTCCTCGATTATGTTATACTTGCAGTGCTCAGAACAGCATTTTCCCATCCTTATTGATAACTCATGAGTCCCTTCTTGTATTATTTTTCTACTCTATTTTTGCTCACATATTTTCTAACCTTGACAGACTCAAGACCCAAATAAGAACAAACAGTGCTTTCATGTTTTTGAACCAGTGGGTTTGTTATTGGGAGAAATGAAAATGGATCTGATGGCAGACACAGAGATATTAATATGAGACTTTGGAGATTTGCATGTCTAATATCAGTGCATCTGTGATATGGAAGGTCTTTATTCCTTCGCAGAAAGGTTGTATTCTTGTGTCATGTACTGCCAGTGCAGCATTAAAGACAAAGATGAGATAAATGCTAGCCCTGTTTTTCTACATTCTATCTACAGAGGCTATCGGCTCTCATATCTGCAGCATTTATTTGTATTGTAGGCTGAACCTATTTAGAACAGCAAGTTCAAGCTTGATATAATAGTGAAGCTAAAGGTTTTCTAGATAAATATAATGTAGCTGCCTCAGTGTCTTCCCCATAGCTTGCTGCACACTTCCCGGGCCTTCCCCAACTGGAGCACCTTGTGATACAAACTAAGTCAAACTGCGAAGCTTGAGAAACCAAGCCATGTGCATGGCTTTTATTTTGTTTGAGGATTAGGCCAGCTATATAGTACAAGAAGTTCTTAACATTTGTCCCCCAGATGCTCCACTGGCACACCAAAGCTGCAAGGCTGTAGACTGTGAGGATCAGCTGAATTGAAAGCTAGCCCACCTGGCTTCCTGTCTCCTCAACCAGCTGCAGTCCCAGAATTGATTGCCCAGTCCCCCATCTGTTCCTCAGTGCATCAAAATCAACTTTAGTTTCAAATCCCTACCACCTCATTAAGATTCTTCCCTTAAGATGTGATCTTGTCAACTACAATTTTCTTTGCTACTTTTTTTTTTCAGCCATGTCACCACAAATGCCCCAAGGAGCATGGCATGTTTGCATTCCATGGTGATACTATCCTGTCTGTTCTGGTTGGATGGTGGCCTTTGTCTTCTTTTTTTTTTTTTGTCTTTTTTGTTTTTGTTTTTGTTTTTTTGTTTTTTGTTTTTTTGAGACAGGGTCTCTCTGTGTAGCCTTGGCTGTCCTAGACTCACTTTGTAGACCAGACTGGCCTCGAACTCACAGCAATCCGCCGGCCTTTGCCTCTCAAATGCTGGGATTAAAGGCGTGTGCCACCACTCCTGGAAATCCTTTGTCTTCTTACTAAAGTAGGCTTTTCTTCCTCTCAGATCTTTACAGAGATTCATTCCTCACTCAGATGTTCTGTTCTATCTGCACATGTCCTCCCTCAGAAAGCATCTTGCTGTGCATCTGAAGCTGGAACCCCAGCAAGCTCTTGCTGGAGGTTCTTCTCATCCCTGGCCTGTTTGGTCATTGTCCTGCTTGGTCATTCCCTGATCCATGCTTTTGTCCCAGCAGTCAGATATTACTGATTGGAACATGTTGTTATCCATCTAAAAACATTCAAGAACTTTAAATTGTTGTTCATATACCTAAGTAAGATACTATCCACCTTCCAGTTGAGAAAGATAACTTCTTTATGTCTACAAGCATGTGCTGTGTGTAGTAACAAGTATTTTGTGCCTTGAACTGTTCTGTTTTTATGTAAATTTGTGCTCTGTGTGTGTATATATATGTGTGTGTATATATATACATAGATATGTATGTATGTATGTATGTATGTATGTATGTATGTATGTATATATACAAGCTCACATTATTACCCAGTAAATATGTGTGTAGTTAGTTACTGAGTAGATGGATAAATAGCAAGTGACCTTTCTCGTTCATTGTAAGTTTTGTCCAGACATTTTAGACAATTTCATTCCAAACCTGTCGCCTCCTGTTCTTCTTTCTCCCAGTTATTAAATTATCTTAATAACTATTATAATGAGTTTTTCTAACACAATTTTAACCCTAGTTCTATGGTCACTTATTTCAAATTGCATTCAGCATACTAGAATGTAATATAGGAAGGCATTTGAATATTTTTTTAAGTATATGAGTTGACTGACACTTTAATTTTGCTAAAATGGCGGTGACTAACTAACTACCAGTACTAAGTTCACTGCAGCTAGAAACAAAGTCATTAAGGACAAAAGAAAATAAAAATGTCTTTCCCCTCCCTATATTATAAAGAAAACACCATTGATAAAGCCTGTGAGATCATTTTATATGTAAAACAAAACAAAACAAAAACCAAGGTGGCAGAAAAGCGTGTAGAAGCAGAATAGTTACCAGGAACTAGCATAGTCGAGGTGAGCTCTGGGGTTTCCAAGAAATCCACATTGCTTCTTTGGAACGTCTTGCTGTAATTCATCTGGAGGTGGCTGGGAAATGATTGCAGGTTAAAGTTTGTTTTTAGTAAAACATTCCTAAGTAGAGTAACAGCACAGATCAAATGCATCCACCGTGGCAGGATTTGGAGCGGTGTGAACTAAATGCCCAGATACTGTCTGCGCTTGATGCTTACTTAACATTAATAGAATCTGAAGAGTAACACTTGTTATCAGAAATTTAGAAGAAAAGGCATTTAAGACAAGCATACAAAACTTGCAACTACAGAAGTTAGGCTAAATTCCAGGAGAAATGTACAAATAAAGGCAGCTTAATATCTTCATATTTAAAGAACAAGACATCTAAGAACAGGAACTATAAAATATCCATGAGGAGAGAATAAAATGGGATTTAAAATCTCTTAAAAGGCGAATATGTGAGCCAGGTGTGGAGGTGCACACATTTAATCCCAGCACTCAGGAGGCAGAGGCAGGTGGATCTGTGGGTTCAGGCCAGCCTGGTCTACAGAGTGAGTTCAGGACAGCCAGGGCTACACAGGGAAATCCTGTCTCAAAAAAAAAAAAAAAAAAAAAAAGCCAGCCAACATGTTTGGAGTTGCCTTGAGGGTATTATTGCCATCTATCTTCCTTATAGCACAAAATGCTTCAAGCATTTACTCCTGGGCAAGCACTCTGCCATTAAACTACATCCCAAGACTGTCACCTTGAAGCCACAAAAGTCACAATTTAAGGTGAAATATGAAATCAGTTGACTTTCTTAGCATTCTCTTACTTTTATTACCATAGCTAGCACCCTAAAACACTGATTATCGGAAAGCTATATTTTCTGTACTACCTGAAATCAGGAAATGTTGATGTGATTGAAGAAAAAAAATCCTTCATGTTATTTAAAATTGTACATTTTTACTCTCAAAGTTGGTTTATAAGGTTTTCCAATGTCTTTTATTCCTTTATGTGTAATGTTTGGAAACATTTAGAAAGTTATATTAGCCACTGCATATAGTTTTAAATTTAAATAAAACAAAATGATATTTGCAGAGCTTGTATTTCATGAAGCGTCAAGTTCCACCAGTTCTTCCTGAGACACCCATCACCTGGTTGTCTTAGGGTTTCTGGTTGCGGTAAAGAGACATCATGACCAGGGCAACTCTTATACAGGAAAACACTTCATTGGACCTGGCTGAATGGTGCAGAAGTCTGGTCTGTTATCATCATGGCGGGAAGCATGGTGTCAAGCAGGCAGACATGCTGCTGGAGAAGGAGCTGAGAGTTCTGCATCTCAGTCCGCAGGTAGCAGCAGGAGACTACAGAACCACACTGGAGTCCCTGCAGCACAGGAGACCTCCAAGCCCACGCCCGCAGTGACACACTTCCTCCAACAAGGCCACACCAGGCAGCTTACCAGGCAGCTGGGATGTAAGCATGACGGAGTGCTTACCCAGCATGCTCAAAGCTCTTGGTTCAATCTCTAGCACCAAATAAGGTGTTTCCAACAGTATAAAAGTTTCATCGTGTACAATGCCACACCCTGTGCTCAGTTAACACAAGCCACGTTTTCACAACTTACCGATTCCACACACTGCTATTCTCCCAGAACTCGTATATCATGTAGCGAGATTCATTTGAAAGTTTCTGTATAGAAATACTGAAATAGAGAAGGCGTGATTGGGCCCTGGAAATTACAGAAGCGAATGAAGGGGTAGGGGAGATGACTCGGGGGCTAAGCGTAATTACCAAGTCACGTGATCCCCATTGCACGCTGGTTAGTGAAGTTTGCCTCAACGAACAACGTGGAGAGCCGCGAAGGAAGAGTCCCAATAGCCTCTAGCCTCCACCGTGTACCTGTGCCCGTCACATGCCGATAGGCACTCACACTGCACACACACACACACACACACACACACACACACACACACACACACACACCGAATTTTCTAAACTCTGTACGTAGTATGCAACAATGTTACCTTATATATATAGGAAACAAAGTAACCTAAGCTAGGAAGACTATCAAATGGCTTTATCAAGAACTGAGTAGTTCAGGGTATCTATTTTGGCACATAATGTTTAGTTGAATACCTTTGAACACATTCACAGTTCTTAGTTTCTTATTTTGTGTATATTTTGTGTTTTCTGTATGTCTGTGCACCATTTACATGCCTGGTGCCTGGTGCCCGTGGAGGCCGAAAAGGATATCATATTCCTCTGAAACTAAGGCTATAGCTCTGAGCCACCATGTGGATACCTGAAATCCAACCTGGGTCCTTCAGAAGAACAGCCAGTGCTCTTAACCACTGAGCCATCTCTCCAGCTCCAACCCAGGAGTCTTACTAAGCTCCTTTTATGCCAAAACTTACTAAAAATTCTTTGTTTTAAAGTACCCCATTCGTGGTAGTGTGGAGTAAATAAGAGTATAGTCATGTAAAGCCTAGAGAAAAGTTGAACAGGTAAGAAAATAGCTTAGATGAGAAAAATCCAAATAAATATAGAAACAAAACACAGGGGTGTGTTCATGAGTTGAGTAAGAAAAGACAGACGTGAGATACGCGTAAAACTGAATTCTTACTGATGTCTTTTGTTTTTGGTTTTTTTGTTTTGTTTTGTTTTTTTGAGACAGGGTCTCTCTGGGTTAGCCGTGGCTGTCCTGGACTCACTTTGTAGACCAGGCTGGCCTCAAACTCACAGCGATCCGCCTGCCTCTGCCTCCCGAGTGCTGGGATTAAAGGCGTGCGCCACCACGCCCAGCCTACTGATGTCTTTTTAGTCTAATGTTTCATAATATATTTACAGACTTAGGATTTATCTATTTGTGACCAGCAGGTGGCAGTAACTACACAAAGGAATTTTATTTTATTTATTTTTTTGGTATCATGGCAGTGTGGAGCATCATGCATAAAGGACATTTTGTTTCTTTTATTTTTATAGTGTTGTAATTTCCATAGTTTTTGTATAATTTGGTTCATTAGGCATGATGTGCTAATGCTACTAGTTCAACTTAAGATTTTTCTGCATAAATATTTGCTACAACAGGGAGTTTGTAATTTTCTTACCCCAGGAGTTCATGGGTAAGCTTTGTGACTTTTACCATAAACTTGCAAAGTGACATGCAAATTAATGTACATACATACATTTTTCTGGGAAGAGAACCTGTAGCTTGTTTCATGTCTTGAAGTTGTCCCTAATGCTGAAATACAACCTAATAGTATGTTGGGCAAATTTAAACTCTATTTTCTTTAGGATAAAGATGAAAAGACCCACCCTAGCATTTTAGGCCCTTGTCAGTTGCCTCTTGCAAACTAGTTATTAACATTACTCATTATATTAAAAGTCCAGTTATCGTGCTATAAAAATGCTACATTTTCTGGACTGCCACAGAAAAGCCTATAAACCTATAATTCCAGCGCTTGGAAGACAGACGCAGGAGGATCTTAAGTGTGAGGCCAGTCTGGGATAACCGGTAAGCTATCCCTCAAGCAATCAAGCATTGGAGATGCACCTCACTGGGAGAGCGCTTGTGTAGCAAGTGTGGGATTCTGCGTTTGATCCCCAGCATTGGCTTCCCAATGAAGTTCACCTGTCAGCACAGTGCCCACGCTTGTGAAAGACTGAGGGTTGACGAGGAAGGATATCATGGTGTGACAGGACAGAAGGTAAAGTATGTCCCAACAACAACAACAACAACAACAACAACAACAACAACAACAACAACAACAGCAACCAGAATGTCCCAACAGAACTACCACTCATTAAGTGTGCCACATTTGACCCATTACTCAGTCTGTTTCTCCCTCTGTGAAATGGTTCTATGAGGACTAGAGAGGACCCCCTCTTACTCTTGGTTTCCTTCTTTCTGAGTGTCTGCTTTGCTCAACCCACAGGGCCAAACCAATGAAAAAAGATGTAACACGAGGGACATACTCCACACACACCTACACAGAGACGGATGGGTTTGGCCATCATGTTTTTATATTATCCGTACAGATTGATGAGTAATACTTTAAGCACTCCGGTAACTCTTAAGGGTGTCTCAAGAGTGGGTTTTACAATATCATCCAGACATGTTCCCTGGGCGCTTGATATTGGAAATATGTACAGATTCAATTTCTGCAATCTTGTACCTGAGAGTAGCTTCAGAGATCACTTAGTTCTGTTGAAAAGCTAGAACTTTAGGACAAAAGTATGAATTGCCTTCTACATTTATAGTAAAGGTAGCAAAGGGGTAAAGATTTTGTTTTCAAAGTTAGATCATAAAATCAGTGAAGGCAGATGCTATTTCCTGTCTGGTCTGGTGCTGAGTCTAAGAGCACCCTGTGTATGCCACTTCTTCCACTGGTGGCTCTCTCTCAAAAAGTATTGGGCATCTGTAATTGCAGAGAGAGGGAGCAGCATAAAATCATATACATATATATCACCTCATATCAATGATCTGCTTGAAGTTTTCTCCAAATTAAATGTGTGTGTGTGTGTGTGTGTGTGTGTGTGTGCGCGTGCACACACAAGCATGCTCACCAGAGTGTGTGTGTGGAGGTCAGAGATAAGCTGTGCAAGTGAGTTCTCTTTTTCCACCATGTCCGTTGCATCAAACTCAGGCCACTGGACTTGCTGGCAAGCACCTTTACCACCTGAGCCATCTTGTTAGCCCTCAGCAAAGCCTTTAAAGGCATCGCGGACAGATATAACCCAGCCTCTGTCCATCTCTAAACTTCCACATTTCTTAGTGAATACTCAGAGCAAAAGTACTAATTCGGTTGCCTGAGTTTAACAAGGTTGTTAGTGATATGACTGGAACTGGATGGATCTTGTGTTTTTATTCCAATCCTAGTTAGCCACAAACGTTCAGGAATCTTTAATCCAACTATGATTAAATCCTGTCAAGGAAGATTAAACAAGGTTTTGAGGGAAGCTTCAGCAAGCTTTTAACACACCAGAAGCTAGTTTTTTTTTTTCCCTAAGCTGGATGCATTATATGCCTGTAAAGCTTCCTGTGAAAACTAAGTAAGAAAATGGATACAAAATTGTTATTCTTGTAAGACATCACCCCATGGTAGCACTCCTTGTCTCTCGTGGTGAAGATTAAGCTAAGCATTGTGGGATATGGAGCTAAGGATTATGGGAGACGAATCTTTGCTATCTCAGAACTTCACCTGCACAGCACTAGGCAGCTGTGGAGGGTATGCAGGATGATGACTGCTGACACGAGTGGCCTTTGATGATTCGTCAACAAGTAGCGAACTGGATCTGATCAACTCCTACATCTGAAAAGCTCACATGAGACAGGTGGCGTCTCATCTACGGGTGTTCCACCTGTGTGGGCATTTTCCGATACTCATTACCTCTCTATAGATCCTGACAACAGCTGCAAAGGAAACTAACGGAAGAATATGCAATAAGTGCGTGAATGAAGTGCCACTAAGACACATAGCAGTGTTGCAAAGGAAAAGGCAAGGCTGGGAGCCCGTTCTTCCAGAAACGGGTCCTCTCCTGGCCTCTGCTCGCAGCAGGACACTTCTTTATGATTCTTCCTGCCAAAGCATCATGGATGTACCTGTCTGACTCACCCACAGCAGGTGCCTCCTCTCTGGGGCTATTGGAACCCCCAGGTCGCATAGCAGATGAAAACAGTGTTTCAGAACTTTAACAAATTCTGTGCCCTTTTAATAAACATAAAACATTGAGCCAATCCCTGGAGATTTGGCACAGACTTTTCTACTTTCTCTCCTTGCTAATTCAAAAGGAGTTTACTGAGTTCAGCTTTCTTCAGTTGCATAGGTTCTGCTTGCATTTCCCCAGCAGTATTATTTTTAGACAAGTAGGCCTTTAAAAGCTACATACATTCCTGCCTTGGCAAACCTCTAATTCTTCCAAGAGTGAAAATGCTTTTATTCGTGCTCTTCTGCCCCTAATATGAAGTGGAAGAGCAGTCACAGCAGTGCAGCTTTTCCTAGTGTCTGTTACAAAGGCCACGCTGTGCGGTCATGAGGAGCTAACAATACTCACACCGCAGAGATGGGAGGACGAAGGCAGTCATGACTTCAGGTCAGATGTCATGGTCCTCAGTGTATGGAAGACTCTAAGCCGGGCGCTTCACACATAAACATTTTCTGAGATTGTGCACGTGCATGCGTGTGTGTGTGTGTGTGTGTGTGTGTGTGTGTGTGTTTACTAGGTGTTGAACCCAGGGCCTACAGGTGCTAGGAAACTGTTCTCCTTCTGAGGTATACACCCAATACTCACTAAAATTGCTCAGGTTGGACTTAAACTCGTTCTGTCATCTAGGCAATCCCTGAACTATTTTCTCCCTGCCTCAAGTATGTGTGCGAGCAGGCCTGCCTCCATGAGGTTCTTGATGAGGAAACATGAGGTTTACAGCCAGTGGGAATCCCCATGACACAAAGCTAGCCTAGCTTTAACCCTAGTTTAAATCTAGCTTACTTCCAAAACCTGAAAGGTAGGTTTCAGCAGAAATAGAAATTAACCATCAGTAAAGAAGAGCAAAACAGAGGCATAAAGCATGTTTTTTTTTTTAATGAGCACACAGATGTACACCACACAAACACACATCTGCTAATGTGTGTTAGCTCGCAGGTAGGGGTATATGTTGTGGAAGTTTTGTACACACAGCTAAGTTTGGGCCTGTGCTGTGGACTTCTGGCACAGTAGGAGAGGCCGGCTGGGTGATATTTATGGAGGAGCCTGGCCAGGTCTAAGGCAACAGATAATGCTGGATTATCAGTAGATGACTGTGAATATGGGCTTCCGGGTTTGAAAGCAACATAATCATAAAGTCTAGGCTAATACCTAGCCTTTGACAGGACACGCTTTGAGTCCTCATGACAGGAATTCTACCTTTGTCTGTGGAGAACTGTTCTAGTACAGGTTTATTGGACCGGTTGCAGTGAGAAGCTATAGATGAAGTGTGGTATATTTTATTAGTCTTTACATAACAGTTGAGAAGAAGCCATGAAATGAAGAGAGAAAAGAAATGCTTGCCACTGCTTTAATGAGATAATCAAGATCTGAAATAATAATTCTGGAGAGCCCTGCTATTCCCACAGTAGTGGAAATGGTCATTAGTCCACAGAGTAATCAAGGCCAGACACCCAGGAGTGGAAGCCTTGTCTACAGAGATGATTTCCTACAAGTGCTGGCTGCCTGTGTGCAAAGGGGGAGATTTCAATCTATTTGAAACTTTTCTCATCCAGATGGCTTTCCATTTTATTTCCCTTGGTATGCCTAATGATGAAACCAATTCAGGTTCAAAGATCAAACAGAAAATATCCTGCTAAACTCTGAAAAAACCATAACCCAGTGGTCTGGCCTGCTCTGTAGAATTTAGGAGGATTTGGAAGTGTCTGTGTTCTGGAACCTTCCCCCCTGCACCTAAATTCCTACTTTCACCAACCCTGTAAGGCTGTAAGGCTGGCAGTGGTGGTGGTGGTGGTGGTGGTGGTGGTGGTGGTGGTGGTGGGGACTTGCCTTTGAGCACTTACCGCAGGCAGCCACTTTGGGCTGATGCACTCTCCACATAGTGTTTGAGAGCAAGCTGGAATTCTTCCAGATCGTCTTCGGTCACAGACATCTGGCGCTGCACAAGCATGATGTGCTGTGGAGGGAAGGGAGATTAGTGTTTCATAAACACACGACTTTCAGTCACAAACTGACCAGGGAAAGCCGTGGCTGTTCCATATCTGAAGTTATATAGAACCCTGAAAACATAGCAATGGAAGCTAAAGAAGGTATTTCCTGCACAGAGTCATTTCCTCTTTAAAAGCAAGAGATGCAATTAGAATCATGAAGCAGTTTGCAACCTCACGTGTCTATATCCCGGTGAGGCAGAGGTAGCAGACCCAGGGACCAGCAGCATCTTGGAGACTTCCCAAAGGTCCTCCGATGGGCAGGGAGTCATCACCACTGCCCTAAAGTCACCAAGTCTTAAAGAGAAGTTCCATCTTACCACACTTCAGCTTATTGGATATTTCATGACATCAGATACTGGACAACCATCACAATCAAATTTGCTTTTTAAAACTGTAGGCTTAGGGAGCAGTGGTGCATGCCTATAATCCTGGCTCTCAAGGAGGCAGAGACAGGTGTATCTCTGTGAGTTCAAGGCCAGCCTGGTCTCCAAAGTGAGCCCAGGACAGGCAAGGCTACACAGAGAAACCCTGTCTTGAAACCTGCGCGCCCCCCTCCACTCCGGCAGAATGTGGGCTTACTGATACATTTCCAATGCTTCATTGGTGATTAAAGGGCTATCATATATTTCCTATTTCCAATATGTGTTGTTCAGAATACCGTAACTCTGTGTGATGTGAGGGAGTTTCTATCTTGTGTTAATTTAGCTGGTAAGACCCAACTGTGATGGGCACCATTCCCTGAGCTGGGGTCCCAGGGACTAAGGAGAAAGCAAGCTGAGCACCAACATTTGTGTCTCTCCTTTCTGACTGTGGATACAGTGTAGCCAGCTGCTGCGGGATCCTGCACGCTCCTTCTCTGCCACGATGCAGTGCACCCTCACAACAGTAAGGCCAAATAAATAGAAAGGCCTTCCCTCCCTCCTTAAGTTGCTTTTGTCAAATTCTTTGCCACAGCAGCAAGACAAATTGCTACGACTCCCTGATTAATAGCTCACAGTGGCTTGGCTACTAACCGCTTTTCCTAACAAACAATTATAACAATATGAGTTTCAAGACTTCCCCAGAGATCTGCCTGTGTGCCTCTCATGGAAGTATAGGGCTTTCTTTTTCTTCATGAATTGATAGAAACACAAAAAGAAACACACACACACACAAAACATAAGCCTCACAAAAGTGCAAGAACAATTTTAAAGGGCTATTCACAAGAATTATTTGAAATACAAACAAAGCATGCCAAATATTGTTAGACACGTTGCCCAGAAACTACAGCTCAAGCCCTGGTCTCCTGTTCCCTATTCCATTTAAGTCCCCAGTGCTTGCTGCACAGATACTGTCTGCCGAATGCTTATTGCATTGTAAGGACTACAGTAGACACTAAATAGATACAATTGTGGTGGTTTGAATAACAATTGCCCCTATAGGCTCATATGGAGTCACCAAGGGGAGTGACACTATTTGAAAAGATTAAAATTGGAAAATGTGTCTTTGTTGAAGTAGGTGTGGCATTTTTGGAGGAAGTGTTTCACTGGGGGTGGACTTTGAAGTTTCAAAAGCCTAAGGCAAGCCCAGGCAGTCTCTCTGTCTCTGTCTCTGTCTATGTGTCTCTGTCTCTGTGTCTCTCTGTCTCTGTCTCTGTCTCTGTCTCTCTCTGTCTCTGTCTCTCTCTGTCTCTGTCAGTGTCTGTATCTCTGTCAGTCTCTCTCTCTCTCTGCAAATCAGGATGCAGTTCTCAGCTTCTGCTCCAGCACTGTGTGAGCCACAATGCCTGCAGCCCGGCTCCCTGCCATTATGGTAATGGATTAAGACTCTGTAAGCAAGGCCCCATTTAAATGCTTTCTTTTATAAAATGTGACTTGGTCATGTTGTCTCTTCTCAGCAGCGGAAGAGTAACTGAGACACTAACAAATGCTTTTTTATGACACTAAATACAACATGCTGAGTTCTGAGAACGCAGTGATAGATAAAGACAGGCTTTTAGGGCTAGGTTCAGTAGTAGAGCATGTTCCTAGCGTGCATAAGTCCTAGCTCAGTCCCAGCGCCACATGCACGCACACAAATGACTTCCTGTCTTCAAGGGGCTTAGCAAAATAATAAGGCTAAAGTCTACGTCCAGGTAATGATACTGTCTCAAACATGAAGTTGACTATATATAAGTCACTAATAAGTCTAACAAGTTTTTGAGGAGCCAGTGTTGCACTGCCAATGAAATATTAAATCCAGCCATAAGATTCTTCAGCTGTTTAGCTGCTAGAATTATGGTTGAGTCCACAAGTCTGTGTGAGCACTCAACCGGCTATGAATAGTGTCTAAGTTCCCCCACTCCAGCTCCCCAGGAAGGTGATGTTCTTCAGTTTGGCTTTACAGATGATCACAGAAGTTAATGAACCAGAGGAAAAATTCACAAAACAATTGGGCTGTAAGGCTATTCTCAGAACTGAGACTTGGTGTCCAATCATAGAATTTCCTAGCTGAAAATGCCTCTCAGCTTGAATTCATTGTTGCAGCCAAGCAGCAAAGGCTGTGTGTTTCTCATCCACCCACTCCATTTATGCCTTTAGGTCCCAGTTTGATCTCTCTCTCTCTCTGTTTCTCTCTCTCACTGTCTCTGTTTCTCTGTCCGCCTATCTGACGCTCTCCTTTCAGTTTACTGTATCTAAAATTCATGTTTGTCCAATCTCCATAGACAAATTCCCAATAAAGAGGACTTAATAACATGTATAGATCCCCCATTCTGAGCTAGGGCAGTAACTAAAGAGAGCTTTGGGTGATGTCCCTTGTGGAGGGTCTGTGTGTGCTCTAAAAGGGGTGCCTGTGGAGATTAGATGAACAGACCCCAAAACGCTCCGTCTTTATTTTTCCAGACACACTATGGGACTCTCTGTCTCGCCCCCTCTTATGCATTTAGGACCAACCATCTGTTGCTTTGTTTTTTAATTTAAAGACTAAAATAGAAGTTCTAGGTGCTATGTTTGAGCCTAAAGCCATGAAGCTTAGATGCAGGCAAAGTCGACAGGCAAACTCTGCCAAGACAGGGTAAGCCAAGTCCTCAATAGTTCCTGCCTCACAAATATGTCTCTCAGATATACTGGGCCAGAAGGCTGAAGATGATGTTCCAACATTACAGAGAGTTTTGGGTGACTGTTCAAGCAGGAAACTGTCACTGTAATTTTTTTTTTTTACTTTGAAAGCTGCTAACCTGCACTTCCTGTTTACTCAGGTAATTACTTTTATTCCTTTCAAGTCTCTGATGGAGTTGGAGACCAGATAGTTTAGTTTTACAACTAAGCTTAGTTGTTTAGGGTTAAGATGTCTTAGGTTTAGATATACGTTTTAAATAGATAGAGATGAGATATGATAGATACTGATTTACATTCAGACTTTTAGACTCACAAAGATAGGAAAGATATTTTCTTCAAGGCTGCCAAATACAAATAGCTAAAATGCTAAGAATGTAACATTTATATAGTTTCTCATTGTTTCATGGTTCTTCTTGATGTACGTAGTTTATTATATATATGTATATGTAAAATATTTTAAAAATGAAGATTAAAATAGAAGTTCTAGGTACCATAATTGAGCCTAAAGCCATGAAGGACATGAGCCCTCATGGGTTTTTTTGTTTGTTTTTTGTTTTTTGTTTTTTTCTGTTGGTAGGAGGAAGACCTCTCTTGGGAATGAGAGAGCCTCAAGATGAGGGGAATATGGGCTCTGAATTACTGGGTGGGCTTTCTACCAGAAAAATAACATTAAAAATTGTATTGGAACCGTTCTACAAATTTGATCCATGTCTTTCCACATGGAGCCACTTTGAGTTCAACAATCCAGCAATCCACATGACCTTTGCTTTCTTTCCTCTCAGGGTCAGAGACCAAGAACCAGAAGATGCAAACCCATGATGAGCTGCCAAGGTTCTGCATGAGCAGTCAGCTCTTTGTGTGAGTCTCCCAGGAAGATGGTTTAGTATTAATAATGAAATAGAATTGATTTCTGATGACATGAAGATGGACATGTCCTCTCCTAGACATCTGCAAGGACTTCTTGGGTCAGGCATTTCTCAGGGGCTATCTTACACATACACACATGAACTATCTAGACTTCTCTAATTTTTTTAGTTTGAAAACAATCTTTACATGATCCAGTAGGAAGAGTACCAACAATGACCAGAGGCCTTCACTACTCCAGAACTCACAGCCCCTTGCACTGTTGTTCTCACAAAGTTCCAGGCTCTGTTTCCCTCACCTGGGCCCTGGGTTAGCTTTCTAACTGGCTTCGGCTAACTGAATGCTGCAGAGCTGACAGTTCATTACAGTCAACAGATTGGTTTTTGGTTTTGTTTTTTGTTTTTCCCTCTCAGGTCCTTGGGATTGTCATGTGAGCAAGACCTGATAGAGCAGAGTCAACAAAGGGCTTCTGTAAATAGACAGCAAACATTTCAGGCTTGTGTGTTACTTGGTTTCTGTTGCAACCACTCTAATGTGCTATTGTGTGGCCAGAGCCACACACTATAGCCGTGGTTCTCAACCTTCCTAATGCTGCCACCTATTAATGCAGCTCCTTATTTTGTAGGAACCCCCCCCAGCATAAAATTATTTCATTGCTACTTCATAACTGTAATTTTGCTACTGTAATAAATTACATTATAAATATCTGATATGCAAGACATGTGTGCCCCCCCCAAAGGGGTTGCAACCCACAGATTGAGGACTGCTAGGCTACATAAACAAATAAGAAGGGCCCAACTTCAATACAACTTACTGCATAAAAATAGACTGTTAATTAAGCCCACAAAGAGCAGTTCTGAGCCTCAATGTGTATGAAAGCGGATGGGAAGCTGGCCACAGACACCCAAAGGAGGCCACAGGGGTCACAAGAACGACACCACTGATACCATCTAAATTTCCCACTCATGAAGCGTGGTTATTATTTCAAGTCCCTGAAGTTTGGGTTTGGTTGCTAAGCAGCAAATGAGTGCAGCATGCATGTTTTCTTAGATGGGATCTAGAATACTATTGCCTGTTAAGTCTTTTCTTGTACATTGTAACTAATCTTTATTTTCACCTTTCTTTTCCTCCTTTTATTGAACATAGCTTTTTTTTTTAAAGTCACACAGTATATCCTGATTACAGTTTTTCCTCTCTTTGCTCCTTCCAGTTCCTCTCACCTCCTTTCCCATCTGGATCCACTCCCTTTCTGTCTTTCATTAGAAAACAAACAAATTTCTAAGGGATAGTAATAAAATAGAATAAAATAAAATATAATAAGATGAACCAAAAACTATCACATCAGAATTGGACAAGACAAACAAACAGAAGGGAAAAAGCACCGGAGAAGATATAAGAATCAGAGACCCACTCATTCACTCACTAAGGAATTCCATTAAAATATTAAACTGGAAGCCACAATATATATATATTGTATGTATATATGCATATGCATAGGACCTGGTGCAGACCTGTGCAGGCCCTGTGCATGCTGCCTCAGTCTTGGTGAATTCATATGAGCTTTGATCATGTTGATTTAGACCCCCCTTTTTTGATGTTCCCTATTCCCTCTGGGTCTTACACTCCATTCTTTATGGTTTTGTAGTAAATATATAATCCTGGATGCATTCTCTGTTCACCTATATGAGATATGTCCCTTGGTGAAAATGAATGTTTTTATAAACTGACTCTAGTTTAATTAACTATGTTTCTTTCTCATTTGTTTTCTGACAAACAATATTCACAAATTTATTTCCAGATCTTCTCACCAGACTGATACATAGATGGTCCTTAAATTTTGTTTTGTTTTGTTTTTCGTAGGGCGATTACTGTGAAAGATGTTTTTGCCTTTAGGAAGTGACTGTTAGTTAATTTTCTTTAATGAATTCCATGTATTTATTCATTCCAGATTTGAGGTATCCCTAAGAATTCTAGAGTATTGGACAATTGCGAAGTTTTCTTCTATCTGTTTCTACCATCTTGTTCTTTCTTTCCTTCTCCTTTTTCGAGAGCAAAGAGTACAAATGCTTTTTGAATTGGCTTCACTCTTAACGGATATGAGGCCTTAAACAAGCAATTTGTTTTTCTTAAGTTTGGATACATAAAATTAAAATAGTAGCACTTGTATCACAGAACTGGGGAAGACTACATAGTCTTATGCTTGAAACATGGTCCAAGAATGGAGTCATTTGTAAAGTTTGAATACTTGTAAGAAAATTCCTGAAAAACAAGACAAGAATTTTGTGACCTCAGTTCCTTTAAAATACAGAATTATTCTTGGACTCCTCGTAGGTGTAGCGGATGGGAATGAATTTACTTCCGCTGTTGTTATTCATTTGCCTCTGTGAAAATAACATGTTTTTGCCATGCACTGCTTGTCCTTGTAATTGTGCGCTTTCTTTACTCATTTGACTCTTCTTAAGGCTCAGAGTATAAATTGTCGGATGCTCTGCATAAAGTTGGCTATTGCGTGGGACTTTAGTCTCCTTCATTTTTAGGTCCTGTTCTCCCAGGTTCACAGTACCAACTAGAGCAGTGGATACCTTAAAACAGGTTGTGTCTATGATATCTCACTTCTCTTACTTTGGGATGATGGGAAAATGGGTTTTAGGAAATAGATTGTATCCTGGATTCATCATTATGTAATGGCTCAATGCTCAGAAAGTTAGATTTTTCTATGTTTAAATAAGCCCACCAAATAATGTAATAACTTCTCCAGATGGAAAAATCTCACAAGCAAAAAGAAAAAAAAATCAATTGTTAATCTACAGTCTTGCAGCAAGAAGCACCTCTACTGTGGTGGTGAGAAATCCATGAGACACTGCACTGACAGTGTTACCAGCGTGTTGAGTGTGAGTTTAGCATTGGACTGCTGGGTGTGGGTGTAAACTTAAATCTTTCTGCATTTTACTTTCTTCATCCATGGAGTGAAGCTAATGACAGCATACACTCATTTGGATATCTTGAAGATTAATGACTTGATCTCTTAGTATTTCACAGTCCCTAGATTTAAGCAAATGCTGGAGATAAGGTGATATGCAGGACTAGGTTTCAGCTTAGACCTTTAAAAAAAAGATTTATTTATTATGTATACAGTGTTTTGTACCAGAGGAGGACACCAGATCTCATTATAGATGGTTATGAGCCACCATGTGGTTGCTGGGAATTGAACACAGGACATTTGGAAGAGCAGCCAGTGCTCTTAACCTCTGAGCCATCTCTCTAGCCCCAGCTTAGGCCTTTACAACACTCAATCTAGTGGTATTTATAAAATGCTTTATGATAACATCTGGATGGTGTCTTTGTCATATTCAATAATGCAATAACTCACTGTCCTGTTGTGTATAAGAACTTCATTTGGTACCCTGAACATGACAAGCTTATTCACACAAGCAATGAGTGCTTAATGTAAGCATTAGGTCACCGTAAATCCACATCAGCCAAGCAAAATGACTAAGCTCTTTCAACAAAGGGCAAAGGAGCTTAATTGGAAATTTTCTGAAATTGCAATTGTTCTAAAACCTCTATATGTACTGTCTTCCCAGGCTTAGTGACAATACCTCCAATGATGGGCTTACCTTGCTGCTTCTTTGCATGTCATGAACATTTTATTCTAATTGAAAGTAAGAAATGATACATATGATAAGAACTGCCATGGTGAATCTAGAAGGTGTGAAGTGTGCAATCCATTACTCAGGTTTCCACCTGTCATTGAGGTACTAGATTTTGAGGGAAGTTAAGTTTAGTCTTCAAAGTATCTACTTCTGAAAATTTGAGATGGAAATCACTCACAGCTTTAGTGTTCGCTTCAATTACTTCTTCTTCCAGGGGCTCCAGTTTCAGATCCTTCAGGAAGTAAATGGAAGGAAAAGAAAAAGATGCCAAGTTACACAACCAGAGAAATCAGCATGAAACCATATGCTAGCTTTGTTTCACGATTAGTATCAAGCCCAAAACCTTTGATATTGAAAAGAGATGAACCAATTCTCATTTTAAAAACAATTAGCTGTTCTGGGGCTGGGGAGATGGCTCAGTGGTTACGAGCACTGGCTCCCCTTCCAGAGGTCCTGAGTTCAATTCCCAGCAGCCACATGGTGGCTCACAAGCATCTATAATGGAGTCTGCTTCCCTCTTCTGGTGTGCATGAAAACAGAACACTCACATACATTCAAATAAGTAAATCTTAAAAAATTAAGCTGTTCTAATAAGAGGAATACTATATCATTATTAAAAATCACCTTTAAGGAGCTATTTATGATATGTTCAAGTAGTAACTGCAGTTTACTAGAAATGCATTCATAGGAGGAATAAAGTTAGCAGGACCAGCCTAACAGGCAAATGGCCTTTGTTGTAAGTATTGTCACAACTTTCCTTTCCTTGGGAGTTCATTACTGATATTTGTCTATTGTAATAATGTTTATGTTGTAGCACAAGTTTTATTTTTTTACTAATATTAGTGATTTGAAAAATATTTGTTAAAGATTTTTCAAACATTTTAAATACACCCCCCCCCCCATGTAGGCATGTGTATACCACACTGTAAGTGTGGAGTTTCAAAGGAGAACCTTTGAATGTCAGTCTTCGTGAATGAAAGATTTTTATAAAGACCTTCAGGTCTTCGAGGATGACCAGTGGTTAACACCGATGTGCACAGCAAACCTTCAATAACTTGAGAAGATATGTGTATTCCATGTGAGGAATGAAATAGTTCCCTCAACCGGCTAAGAAACAGTTGTCAGTTGTCGAGGTCCACTTTACAGAGACCGTGTTAACCGCGTCACCGCAGAGCCAGGCTGCTCCAGCTCCGCTGTGGGTAGCGCTCGGGGTAAGCTGCTTATCATCCATGGAATTCACGCTCAGGATCCCTTCTGCTCCCTTCCCCCTTGGCCTTCCTCTAGCTGGCCTATTACACCCAGGTTTAATATAGCATCCTTTACACAGATTTTCTCAGACCATTTTAAATATGTAACCTCTCCATCCGCCCACACTGCTGACTTCGGCTTGAGTTCATGATCTGATTTCATTTTGTTTCTTAATTCTCTCACGTATGTTTTGACTGCCTTTTAAGAGACCGGACAGTTTATCTGTTGTAAGTCTTTCTGCACTGTTCTTTCCAGACAGAATGCTGCTAGGCACGTAGTAGGGCAGCCATTGCTGATGCAGTGAGTGGCTGGATGAGGGTCCCACTTGAATCGTGGCTTTTCTAAAAGGTAAAATTGTGTAATAAGTACGAATGTGAACTAAACATTAGGTAGAGAGAGTTCGCAATGTGGAGGTCTCCATTGGATCCCTCCTCTTGGAGCTGTGGCCACCCTTTGGAAGAGAGGGATGAGGAATTGTGGGAGCCAGAGAGGTCCAGAACACTGGGAGAGCACGGACCATGAGATCAAGTAAGCAGGGCTCTTGGGGGCTCACAGAAACTGAAGAGGCAGCGGTAGAGCCCGCGTGGGTCTGTGCTAGGTCCTCTGCATATATTTTATGGTTGTTGGCTTGGTGCTTTTTGGGGGGCTCTTGACCGTAGGAGTGGGAGTGTCTCTGACTCTTTTGCCTGCTCTTGGGACCCTTTTCCTCCTTTTGGGTTGCCTTGCCTAGCCTTGATGTGAGCGTTTGTGCCTGGTTTTATTGAATATTGTTGTTATGTGTTCAGTTCATGCCCCTGAGAGGCTTTCTTCTTCTGGAGGGGGGGGGAGACAGGTGGATATGTGGAGAGTGGTTATCGAGGAGAGGGGAGGGGAAGCTGATGTTGAGTTGTACTGTGTGATAGAATAAAACAAAATTAAACAAAAAGCCCTATGAATTGAATACTACAAGTACAACACTGACAGAGCTGTGACCTAACATTCTCTGGGTGTGTTGCTACCAATGTTGATTTCTAGGTAATCGGATATAGGAGAAGAAAAGCTTTAATTATACGAGTGTGCCATTCTCAGTTATTCCTCTCCGGTGACCTGATGCTACACTGGGGGAATGAATAGACGTTATCTTTAGCATTGTCTTTGCTTTGTTTAACATTAAACATGTTTTCCTTTTTTTCATTCTATTTAAAAAGTGGTGTGTGTGTGTGTGTGTATGTGTGTGCATGTGTGTTTCTGTGTGCATTTGTGAGTGTGTGCACATGTGTGCATATGCAGGCATGTGTGTACTATGGTGAATGTGATGAAGACAACCTTGACTGCCAGACTTCCTCTTTCCCCTTTCCTGAGACAACCTCTCTTTAGTGTTTGCTGCACACAACAGGCTGATGGCCTGGGAGCTTCCAGGAGCTCTTCAGTCTTTTCCTCCCATGTATCTCCCCAGAGAAGCAGAGGGATTGCAGGTGGGTGCTGCTGCAGCCGGCTTTTACATGCTTCTGCATGTTTGAACTGAGGTGTGAGGTTCCCATGCTTTGCACGGTGAACATTGTACACCTGGTGCCATCTCCGCAGCCCTGAAGGTATTCAGTAGAGATCCAAGGATTGCATAGCTGTAACCTCGGGACACCCACATTGTTGCTCATGGAGACTGCAAAGGACAGAACAAAACCCTGAAAAACTTACAACAATCGCAATTGTTAGAAGCCTCCAACCCCTTGAATAGAATTATGTTTAGTTTACAGTCTAGGAATGATTTTCATAAATACGTAGGAAAAAAATATCTGTTTTGCCTCAGGTAGATTTCCTTTTAACAAGGAGATCAAATCTAATGCTAACAACCACAGGAAACAAGGGGGTCAGCAGTGAAATGACGTACACTGAGCCACTGTTGGGCAATTGGATAGTTTCCCTCTGGAAACCTAATTCAGCACAGTACAGAATAAGCCATACAAGAAAACGGAACGCGTACTGCTCCAGCACTCGTTAAGACAGCTCATGCTGAGCCCCACACAGCTGGAGGCCCAGGCTTTCAGCAAGTCTCTTGGATGCTGCTCTCACAATCAAACCATTTCATAGGAGGGGAGAGAGACAAAAGTCCAGGAAAGAAAAGGATGTGACAATACTTTGATTTGAAACAGGGGAGAAAGGTATTACTAAAGTTTAAGCCATTCCAGGAAAAAAAAACCCAAACCTGTACATATTTCATACACCAAGAAGAGACAGTTTTGCTAGGAGCTTCAAAACCACTTCAAAAAGAG
Organism: Acomys minous; assembly: GCF_964271855.1. Taxonomy (NCBI): domain Eukaryota; kingdom Metazoa; phylum Chordata; class Mammalia; order Rodentia; family Muridae; genus Acomys; species Acomys minous. The sequence goes on from NC_140483.1 coordinate 124,152,466, forward strand.
TTATTTGTTCTTTAAAAGAACCTAAACTTACTTAACACGGGAACCCTTGTTGGGTTTCGGGAGGAAGCTAAAGTTTTGTTACAGACAGACCCCCCCCCCCCCCCCGCCTGTTCTGCTTGCTATGGACTCTTCTGCCTGCTTTTGGATTACTTTATCCTAGCTGGGCTGCCTTGCCTGGCCTCAGTGGAAGAGGATGCTCTTAGTTCTGATCCAGCTTGATGTGCCAGGGTGTGTTGGTACCGGATGGTGCCTCCCCTCTTCTGAGGAAAAGGGAAGGGGCAAGGGGTTAAAGAGTGGGAGGGCGGAACTATGAGACCCGGAAGAGAGGTGAGTGAGAGGGGGCTGAGGTTGGGATGTTAAATAAATAAATAAATTTAACTGATGCACGTGGAGAGGACCTAGGCCCCCAGCTGATAGGCAGCTCAGTGTCCATGTGGGTCCCCTAGTGGACTCTGTTGCCTGCACTTCAGTCACTTCCCCCTGGTGGGGCGACCAAGAGGATGCAGGCAGTCCTAGGGGCCTTTATAGGCTGGGGTCAGGTGGTAGCTGGGAAGGACTCCTCCTTTCTAAGGACTAGGAGAGGGGGATGGGGCGACGAGGGAGGGAGGGTGGGAACTGGAGGAGAAGGGGAGGGGCCTATGACCAGGATGTAAAGTAAATAAATAAAAAAAATAAATTTAATTAAAGAAAGAAATTTAGAGTAACGTATCTGTTGAATTTAACAATAAAACATGGTTGCTTGTTTTAAAAAAAAATTGCTGACAATAAATTCTAGTCCTGCCAAAACCAAACCAAACCAAACAAAATGCGAAAGCTTTATTTTATGATTTCTCAGGGAAATGGTCTGCTTGGGATTTGAACTGTGTCCCAGAGGGAAAGTGGTATTGCATAATGAAAGGGTGAGATCACAAAACGAGGGGGCTTGGGTGAGCTGTGGTGCCATCCAGTTGCAGTTTGACATTGAGGATTAAGCAAGGGATTATCTGTTGGAGCCTGGGCCTCATCCAGGCCACCTGGTTTCAAGGCCCTTAACTCATCCGCCTAGATATTTGGTCCGAAATCTGGCACTAAAGATACCTTGTCTATTGTACCTTGAAATTGATGCATTTAGAAAGCCAGCTTCCTTTCTCATTGAACCTTAAAGTGGTCTATTACTTCTTTCTCCTGTTCCTGTGAATGGACTCTGATAGGCCCAAATCCTCAGACTCTCCTGTGAGTTCCCACCACACCCATCCTGTGGTGCTGTTAATTTCACTTCTGATCTTGGAAATCTTTCATTCCCTTCCCTCACTTCGGATGGACCTATCTCTGTGTTCAGGCACACAAACTTGAAACTGATACCATTGATGGAGATGATTTCTTCAGCTCTCAGCCTCGTCTTCTCTTGTTTTAATCCATTTTGATCTTAATTTAACACAATTTATATCTTTCCCCCTGGTTGACTATCAAAAGATCTTATGTCTTTAATTATAAGTTAAAAAAAATAATAGATGTGTCTGGTTGTTCTCCATACCAAATCCAAATCCCTTAGTCTGTTACTTAGTGGTCCTCATGATCAGGACTCAGCCACCATCTAAGTGAGTCCTCACGTCTTCCCTAAATGAAAGACTCAGCTAAGCTGTTCCACTTTCCTGCCGCCACTGCCCTCTCCAATTAATTTCTTCTTCGTTTACTAGAACTTTACTTCAGGTAAAATGTTTGTTAGCTAGCCAACATTTATTCCACCTGTAGTGTCAACACATTTTTGTTTCCGTGAACTCTTTCCTTTCACTGCAGTGGTCTGGGATTGTTAGAACTCTCCCTTTCCTTTCTCTAAGAAGCTAGCATGTGACCCTAACAGCCCCAGGCCACCTTCCCAGCTGGAAATGGAATCATATGCGCAACATAAACAGACGGGCTCATTACTTCCGGGGGATGTAACCCAAGAGACTGTGGTGCACGCTAGCTAGACATCTAGACTCTCTTTCTCTCCGGCATTCTCGAATTCATGCCAAAGAGTATCTGTTGATTTCATGAACATTCCCATGCCCTCCCAGAATAATCTCAATTTTATTAAGTTGGAAAGAAGAGTTTTGTGGCTTGTAATACAAATTTTAATTGAGAAGTCATCATTTTTTTTTCTGAATGTAAAATCCTCCCAGGCACCCAGCCCATGCAGACCATTCCTTCAGGTAACCATCTGCAGATCCCAATCTTCTGGCACATGTCAGGACTTAATGAGCACTAGCCATGAACTCAGTTCTGTCAAGCATTTGAAAACAAGCCACCCTTCTTCTATGCCTCCTTGTTTATTTGTACAACTCTAAGTGGGTTTTAAAATAGCAGGTTTTCTGCCAAGCAAAAACATTCATTCTTTGTTGCCTAGAAGTCACAGAAAACACGTTTCCTTCCTGACTGACAAAGGTTGCCTTAACAATTAAAGCTGTACAAACATAGTGACGATATACTGTTAAGATACTTGATGCAAGCTGCAGTGCTCTATTAAAGACACTTTACTTATGCCAGGTGGTGGTGGCACGTGCCTTTAATCCCAGCACTTGGGAAGCTGAGACAGGCAAAGCTCAGGTGAATCTTAAAGTTTGAGTCCAGCCTGGTCTACAAAGTGAGTTCTAGGGCTACACAGAGAAACTCTGTCTCAAACAAAACAAAACAGAACAGAACAAAACAAAACAAAACAAAAAGATATATTATTTAGGAACATACAATGTGTCTCTAAAGATGTCCTCACCATATTCCTTCTTATTCTCTTCCTAGTCAGACGTAACACTAAAACTGTCAATATGCCAGTCTCTAGAAGTCTAGCAAAGAATAACTTTGTCCCCTAATTAACCTGGAAGATTCTCAAGACCTTACTTGTATCTCTCTATGAGGTGGATTAGCATCATTCAAACACGATGTTAAGAGTTCATTTAATTCTCAGCCCTGGACCTTAGTTTAAAAGTAAGCTTGCATATTTTAAAAATCAATCAACCAACCAACCAACCAGCCAACCAGAAAACAAGGCCTTGTAGCTCCACCAGACATCCACGGAGTCAGTCAGATGTTGAGTATTATTCATGGCATGGGGCTGCCATGGAGGGGTATCCAGGGAGTAAGGAAATTGGGTCAGGAGATGTTGCAAAAGAAAGAGGAAAAAAAAGGAAGTACTTACTTTCTTTTCCAGCCTATCAATTAATTTCTGGAGCCTGTTTATCTGTGTCATCCACTGGTTGTCCTCTTCTAACAACGCTTGGAAGAAAATCACAAGGGTAGAATGTGACATTTTTAACAATGTAGAATGCTCAGTTACCTATCCTTGCACCCTGAAGGAAGAATGTATGGTCACTGACTTTTAAACACATTCCTCAAAATGTAGCTCGTGAGTGATCTCTATGTAACTGACTCAACAAAGATCTCCACCTCACTGGCTTCTTTCCCAAGCCCCTCCCCTCAAGTTTTTTTTTTTTAATATTGTTAACTGTACTGGCCTGTGAAGCTCAAGAGAACAGATCTCACTGAATCCTTTTCACTCTCCTATAGCAGAGTTTTCTATTGAAAAAGAAGGAAAGCACCGATTCTAAACTCGCCTGTAAGGCAGAGGCAGAAGCAGATATGGAGCCATGAGGCAAAAGAAGTGTAGCAAGGTAGCTGGTGTTGCCCTTCTCACTGACTAGCCTGGGGATACATAGACCCTTAGTAATGGCTTAGAGGTACAGATTGCAAGGAGCCTGTTGCTCTATATTTATGCACATGAACTATACTCATATGTATATGTGTGGATGTAGTATGTGCTGAATGGGTATATGTGTAAATGTGTGTATTTATGTGGGTACATATAGAACATCTGCATATCTGGTACCATTTGTTATGTGCTGTTTCAAGTCACTGACAAGTGGCTTTCGAAGTAGGATTGCCTTTCCTCCTCATTTCAGCCCCAAGCCTGTTTTTTTCAAAGCATCCTTCAAGGCTCCTTGTCTAGGGATGAGCTGACTCTCTAACTTTGCAGCAGGGAGGAACTTGAACAGAAAAACAACTCAAGAGTAAACACTTTACGCCCCTGAGAGGAGCTAGCAGGTACGCTATTGCCAACAAGCTTTATTGTTGTTTCTGTCATGATTTAAGAGGGCCTGTAGTGAGAAAGAGAAGCCAGAATTTCAGATGCTGGAAGCTCATCCACGAAAAGAAAGATCAATTGTGAACTCCACTTGACTGCCTCGGCTTCCCAATTTGACGATGTCATCTTTAGGTGTTGCTATTTGTTCTTGTTGGAAGCCTCACCAAAGGGGGATAATCTTCTGGGACTATCCATGAGGAACTCCAGCTGGCTGCCTCAATAGGGCTTCCTCAGCCTGTTTCTGTGGGATGTCTGAAGCACTTGTTTTGATAATATTCCCTCTTTGTCTTCTCTCTCTATTTACTTGTTTACCTTGTCTTGTTATTAACTTGATAAACTCATTTGCTCAAAATCCAAAATATGGCTGTTATAGATCTGGACTGTACAGAAAACACCACTTTTAAAACACTGTATAAACAGTGCTAGTATTACCATTGAAACTATTACTATGTAAAGATGAAAAAGGAGGCACTATGGTCTGAGACCTTGAACGGGCATCCTAGCTTCCTGTGTGCTGAGGACAGCTCACTCAAGATGTCTCATATGTGCTTGTTGAAGTTGTCTTAGTTAATCTTTCTTAAAATGAGGGCAAAATTGAATTCACAACTACAAATCTCACTTTAGCATAGAAAGAAATGGAGTCAAGACTTAAATTATAAACAGTTACTATATAGAGACAGCACAGTAAATTCCATTAATATTTAGTATTGCAAAAGCAAAGCATAATTATTTGTACCTGTCTTTTTGGAGGGAGAAATGCACCAACAAATTATTAAATAAAAACAAATATAAATATTAGCACTACACCCAAAAAGTGGTATCAGAAATGAGAGTTTAAAGGAAATACCTTAAATGCAAAAACCAGTGTGCTTACTTTTAAATTAGGTAGTATATTTCCAAGCTGGGTTGTTGCCTATAAGGATTCAAGGAAAATCAAAGTCCCTGGGAACTGTGGTTTCAACTATGCCTTCCCATCTAAGCACTAACCAGGCCTCACCCTACTTAGCTTCTAAGATTAAAAGTGATCGATACACTCAGGATAGCATGACAATAATTAAATTCTATATTTTTCTTAAAAATTGCATCAAATATATCTATATCTATCTATCATTTGTATATCTATCTAGTGTATGTGTGTGAGTATGTGTGCACTCCAGCATGTGCATGCTTGCATGCAGGGGAAATTCATGCATGCCAAGGTGTGTGTGTAAAAGTCTGCTGACAAACTGTGGGAGTTGGTTCAGTTATGGGGTTTGACTTTCTACCATGTGGGTTCTGGGGACCAAGAGTTGAGTATCAGGCTTGGCAGCAAGCACACTTACTCATGGAGCCATCTCACTGGCTCTGTGTTTTCTAAATGGTTAAAATGGAAATCATATAATCTATGATTGGCCCTGTAAACCCAGCACTGCCATTTTTGAGCCAGTCTGTAATTTGCTTGCTGATTCCTTGCTCTTTCCTTCTGCACAGTGCTTGTGCAATGCCTGCGGGGACCAACTTTATACACTTCTTGTTCCAAGGAAGGGCATAATTTCCTTCTCCATGATTAGTGGGCTTGACATGTGACCTATTTGGTGAATGGGAAGTTAGGTGGCAAGACTAACATTGTAGTTTAGATGTACTTATGTATTTTTGGCGTGGCTGCTTGTGCTTCTGACACCTACCAGAAGGCAAAAATGCTCCGTGTGTTACTGATTCCAGGTGAAGCTCTGCCAGGGGCAGAGAACTCAGCCTGTAGTCTGTAAGCACATCTGGCTGACACTGCCTAAACCTCCACTAATCACATTCACGAGGGAGTAAAACAAATACTTGTAGCTGTGACTATTGAGATTTTGGGTTTCTTTGTTAATAAACATGGAATAACAGTCCATATGATCATAGACAAATAATTTTATATTCTGGGCATTGCCTTTTTTTTTTCCTGTGTGACCTGGAAGAATGTGATAACACATATCCGTTGTGTAAGGATTTGAGACAGAATGAGACTGTTCAAGAGTGTACTGTGACATCTTCCAATCACAGTCAGTGGGCTTGAAATAGCAGATATTGAAATATTTGTGTAAAACGTTATGTTCAAGTGCAGATATGTTTACATACATTTATGTTTACAATAATTACTTGGATATTTGGCAAACATGAATTTGCATAATCAGAATAATTTTACAGTAGCTATGTTAGTTAAAATGTAATACTTAAACCATTACCAGTCAGAATTAGCCCAGTAAACATTACATTACCTCACAGGCTTCAGAAGTCCCAGCTATGGCTAATCCTAAAATGTTCCTAGATAAGTTTATGACACATTTTTCAGAGGACTTGGAGAGGGAGAAGCTATGGCGCAGAGGAACAGGCTCAGAACTTGGGCATGCTACAGTGCAAGTGTCTTGGGAATCAGCTGCTGGAGTTCTTTCTTCTGTGTCAATACCTCTGTGAACTAGGCGGGCACCTGATCTGATGGGCCTGGCAGGAGGATCACCTCCTCACTTCCTAATTAATACTCCGCCCCTTTTCAGTGTCACATGCACTTGGTAAAAGGAAAGCATTCCAGGCTGTTGTTTTTTTATTTATCCACGCGATGAGGAAGGACACTGAAGTCTGTCTTACCTGGGCTGCTGACATTGAACTGTGGGCTGTTGGGGGAGAAGCTGTTGTGTCTCTGGACTCGGCGGCTGGATCGCTTCCCAGGCCATTGAATGGACAGGACTTCTGGCTTGGTTGGCCCTTGCCTGAAGTGAGAGCCAATATTAGACTTTACTGTCAGAGTTTCAGTATGTTGCTCCTAAGATGAGATCCTAAAGTATCAACCCCAGGGGTTTCTGGGATATTTAATGGAGACACAAGAGAAATACTGCATGCAAACATGCTCTGGAGACCCAAGATGATTGCTACTACAATTTTCTTTTCTTTTTCTTTCTCTTTCTTTCTTTTACATTAAAAAAGTAATTTATTCAGGTTACAACTCAATTGTTATCCCATCACTTGTACCCTCCCGTTCTTCCCTCCCTGCCTCTTTCACCCTATTCCCCTCCCCTAGGTCTAAGACTGAGGGGAACCTCCTCCTCCACTATATGATCATAGGCTCTCAAGTCTCATCTTGGTAGCCTGCTTATTCTTTTTTTGATTGCCACTAAGGATCCCCACCAGGGGGAGGTCATCAAATATGGGGCACCAGAGGTTACTACAATTTTCAAGTGCAAGGATGAGAATGTTCTGGGCTTTCGTTATTATTAAAATTTAACCCAAGTGAACAGACCAATAAATCCTAGTGAAATAGAAACAGTAATTAAAAGTCTCCCAATGAAAAAGGGGGAAACAGGGCCAGATGATTTTTGCATAGAGTTTTTTGAGATCATACAGTTACTGATATCCAAACCACATTAGAATCTTAAAAAAAAGGGAGAATTATAGATCAATTTTCCTTTAGAACACAGATGAAGAATTGCAATAGAGTACTTGCAAACTGAATATAACCAAACAGAAAGACAAAAACTACATGATCACTTCATTAGATGCATAAAAGGCCTTTGACAAAAATCTAACACCCTTTCATAATAAAAGTCCAAGAGAGATTAGGGCCACAAGGGACAAAACCTCAACAGTTTACAGTAGGCCCACAGCCAAGATGAACTTAAATGGAGAAAAATACAAAGCAATACTACTAAAATTGGAACAAGATAAGGTTTTCTACTCTATACCTACTCAATATAGTACTTGAATTCTTAGTTCTAGTAATATGGAATTATTCAAACTAAATGGCTGTATGTATAAGAATCCAGAGAGATCCCATACTTATCTCCCAGAACAAACTTATCTCCAAATGGGTCAAATGCTTCAGCATAAAACCAGATATACTGATCCCGATAGAGGAGAAAGTGAGGTATAGCCTTGAACTCATTGGCACAGGAAAAGGCTTTCAGAAGAGAACACTCTTAGCACAGGCACTAAAATTAATAATTAATAATGAGACCTCATGAAACTAAAAGGTTTCTGTAAGGCAAAGGACACTGTCATTCAGACAAAGGAGCAGCCTCCAGAATGGGAAAAGATGTTTACTAACCACACATCTGATTAAGAACTAATATTTAAAATATATAAAGAACTCTAGAAACTAGATACCAACCACCCAAATAATCCAGTTGAAAGCGAGGCACAAATCTAAACAGAGAATTCTCAAAAGAGCAATCTCAAATGGCCAAGAAACGCTTAAGGAAATAACTGTGCAACAGCCTTACCAACAGAGAAATGCAAATCAAAACTACTTTGATATTTCATCTTACACCAGTCAGAATGGCTAAGATCAATAAAACAAATAGCATGTTGGCAAGAATGTGGAGCAAAGGGAAGACTTATTTATTGCTAGTGGGAGTGCAAACTTGTACAGACACTATGGAAATTTCTGTGGTAGTTCACCGGTAAAATGGGCACCAATCTCCCTCAAGATCCAATTGTACCAATTTTGGGCAGATACCCAAAGGATGATTCATCCTACCATAGAGACACCTGCTTAACTATGTTCACTGCTGCTTTATAAAAAAAAATGTGGTACATTGACACATCAACTCGGCTGTTAAAAAATGAAATCATGGAGTTTCCAGGCAAACGGATGGAACTAGAAAACAAAATAATTCTACATGAATAATTCAGACCTAGAAAGACAAATATGGTATGCATTTGCTTATATGTGGACATTAACTACTAACTCAATGCTAACCGTCCTACAATGCATAGAACAAAAGTGGTATAGAGTAAGGAACTTGGGGTTGTGGGCAGATATATCTCCCTTGGATATACTAGGATAGATAGTTGTGGATGGGTGAGGTTGTTGGAATGGGAGTATCCAGTGGGAACGGGGAGTGAGGGTGGGGCGGAGAGAGTGATGTGACAGAGAATTCGGAACAAGACACTTAAAATGAAGGACTACTTGAGGGGTAGTATAGATACCTAAAACTATAGAAACTTCCTAAAATATTTACATATATAAACTGAATCTAAATAATTTTGCCAAATAATGGGGGCGACATCGCACCATCTAGATATCTCTTGTCACCAAATGTAGCTTCCAATATTGGGATTGGGTTGTGTCTAATTGAGTTGTTGGCCAAAAAGGTCCCATGTGAATGCCCAAACAACCCAGGCAGTTGCCAAAAACTATAGGTTGCTTTTCACAATGTAATGGCAAGATGGCAAGGCCCCATTGTTAAAGACAACACCTAGACAACTCATTAAGCATAGAGAGATCAAGATGATGCCAACATAGAGACCTTTCCTGCATGTTCTAGTGTCTTTGGTACAGAAAGATACTCTGTACTCTACCAAAAGAGAAATACTAACCCAGTCACAAATCATTTGATTTTTAATGTCCTGCCTACAAGATATGCTAAGGCAATGGTGAGCTTTTGGGACTAGCCAACTAATATCTGAATGACTGAAGGCCCACTCCATGAGATGGAAACTATTCCTGATACTTCTTGGGTGACCAAGAACCCAAGACCAGATATTCCAGGGACCTAAGGTAAAACCAAATATGACTGTTCTTTAAAAATATAGATAAAATGACTTCTTTTTTAAAAAATTAATTTGTTCTTGTTACATCTCAATGGTTATCCCATCCCTTGTATCCTCCCCTTCTTCCCTCCCTCCCATTTTCCCCTTATTCCCCTCCCCTATGACTGTTCCTGAGGGGGATTACCTCCCCCTGTATATGCTCATAGGGTATCAAGTCTCTTCTTGGTAACCTGCTGTCCTTCCTCTGAGTGCCACCAGGTCTCCCCCTCCAGGGGACATGGTCAAAGTTGAGGCACCAGAGTACGTGTGAAAGTCATATCCCACTCTCCACTCAACTGTGGAGACTGATCTGACCATTGGCTAGAGCTGGGTAGGGGTTTAAAGTTTACCGCCTGTATTGTCCTTGGCTGGTGCCTTAGTTTGGGCAGGACCCCTGGGCCCAAATCTGCCTACCATAATGTTCTACTTGTAGGTTTCTAAGACCCTCCGGATCCTTCTACTTTGCTATTCTCCCATGCTTCTCTCATCCAGAGTCTCAATGGGATGTCCTCCCCTCTGTCCCAGTTTCCTGGTGAGTGAAGGCTTTCATGGGATATGCCCTTTGGGCTAGTATGAAGATATAAGTGAGTATACACCATTTGAGTCTTTCTGCTTCTGGCTTAACTCACTCATTATGATCATTTCTAGCTCAATCCATTTGTCCACACATTTCAGGCGAGGATGTGGGGAGAGAGGAACACTCCTTCATTGCTGGTGGGAATGCAAACTAGTACAGCCACTTTGGAAATCTATCTGGTGCTATCTCCGAAAATTGGGAATAGGGCCTCCTCAAGACCCAGCTATTCCACTCCTTGGAATATACCCAGAAGATGCTCCAGCACACAACAAGAAAATTTGCTCAACCATGTTCATAGCAGCCTTATTCATCATAGCCAGAACATGGAAACAGCCTAAGTGTCCCTCAGTAGAAGAATGGATAAAGAAACTGTGGTACATATACACTATGGAATACTATTCAGTTATGATAAAATGACTTCTAATGACATTCTACTGTTCTCATAGATCAGTGCCTTGTTGCCATCACTAGAAGCTCCCTCCTCCATCAGACAGGAACAAATACAGAGACCCACAGCCAGACCTTATGCAGAGATTGAGAGACCTTTGAACATTCAGCCCTAGAAGGAATATCTCCATCAAATCCCTTCCCTCAGGTCTAGGGAACCCTGGATAAGAGGAGGCAGAAAGTTTAAGAACCAGAGGGGATGGAGGACACCACGGAAACAAAAACCCTCTAAATCAACATGAGCAAAGCTCATATGAGCTCCCAGAGTCTAGGGCAGCATGAACAGGTCATGCCTGGGTCAGAATCAGGTCCTCTGCATACATATTGTGGCTTCTAGCTTAGTGAGTTTATGGAATTTTTGAGTGTGCAAACGAGTGGTCTATTTTTCTTGTGCCTTTTCTTGGGTACTGTTCCTTTTATTTGTTTGTTTTGTCCAATTGCAAAGTCTTAGTTTTTGTTTGATTTTATTGAGATAGAGATAGAAATAGATAGATAGAGACAGAGACACACACAGAGAGAGACAGAGACACACACACACAGAGACAGACAGATAATATGAGAGAGAACAAGAGTAAGCGAGTGAGGGAAACCTCTGCATTCCCAGTCCCAGAGTGGACTCTTTTGTCCTTTCCTGATGTCCTGGCTTCTCCTCCTTCACAATGTCTGAACACATCTTCATAATAGTCAGAACTGTCACAGTTGCAATCGTTAGTGTCAGATTTGTTTTCAAACCATTGCAATGAGTTCTTGGTTGAATCTACCAGGCTGATAACCCATACTTCTGTTCTGAAAGCTTTTCTTGATTATTCTTTTGATAATTATTCTCCCTTGTTCCTTTTCTAGAGTTTCTACTTCACAAACCCAAGACCTTTTCAACTTACTCTCTAGTTTTCTCATTATATATATTTTCTTTTTACTTTGTAGAGATTTTATATTAAAATATTTCTCAAAGTATGTCCCCGTTACAATCACAAGTTTGGATGAATGAGACAGAGCCCTGTTGTCCGCTGAGGATTTTTTCTTCCTTCAGAAACATCTCTGCCTTTTAATGGTTCTGATTCTTTTGAATTTTTTTCTGCTTTCTGAATTGTTTTGTGCTGGATAAAAAAAACTACATTTTGTTCTAGGGATCCATCTTAGTGCCTAATAGCTCTTTATCTCTGACTCAAGCTCCTAAAATGTAAGTTACCGATAACCCTAACCCCAGAAATGTGCAGCCGTGAAGATAGCTTGTTATGCCCACAAAAGTTTCTGTTTTTTCTGGTTTTGTTTTGTGTTTGCTTTGCTCTTTCTGTTGCTCCACTTCTCCCTCTACATTCCAGAGAGAGGACTGACAAGGCAGGCTGGGGTTCTTGTATGCATTGGTGTTAACCAAGTCACATCTTCCAATCGGAGTCTTTAAGCCTATTCGCAGGTATGACTATGACTTTCTCTTAGATTAATCAGATCTTCCACTGAAGTGTCCCCTAACAGAACACTCTGAGCCCTGATGTCATGATCTGGAAACACAGGATACCAAGGGGATTTTAGATGAAGGCCATCACTTAGTGTCTCATCTTCAGCTTTGTGTCCAGCCCCCTGTTGTACTTGGTTTACACTTGTTTTCCTCTAGGGTTCTCCAGACTGGGAAGAAACAATCACTATGAATCGCTGGTGGGGATTTCCCTAACACTCTTGTCTCACTTTCACCTCCCTGTCCGCTCCGCACGGCATCTTCTGCATCCCAAGGCTCTCTGTGCTCACTGCTGCACATCATCCTCTCACACAGTCCATGTGAGCTGCTTTCCGGGGATTTTAAATCCTCCATATCCTTCTTTTTAGACTTCCAGTGCCTACTTTTGTGGTTGTGGTTGTGGTGGGATTTTCTTCCCTTTACTGTTCATGTGTTCATGACTCTTTTATCCAGGCATCTTTCAGGTTAATTTTGAAAGTTTAGACAGAGAACAGCAACAAACTACACATATCTAGTCTCCAATATTTAATTTTCCCTATGGATTTTCCCACAGCAAAAGCCTCATGCTCTGGTGACACAGGCAATCAGTGCTGCAGTTCTTTGACCAAGCGAGGATGTCATAAGCCGTAGGAGGATTTATAATCACTTGTGGGTGAAATTAAAACCATTTCTTTCTTCTGTAATAGGCAACTACCAAAAGGCAAAAAATGACTTCCAAGCCCAAAGGGACTCATTTGTATTTCTGCCTATAGAAGAAACTTGGAAAACAGACCAAACTTCGAGATTCCATTTTACAAAGAAAATCCACACATAATTGAACTGTATTCAGGAGATGTGGCTTGTGAGGAGGAGGATTTATGCAATAGGACAGGGGTCCTCTTGAGGGAAGCTTGCACATCACACAATGATTAGTCTTGCCACTGGCTATTAGGTTCTTTCAAAAGACAGGGAATTAAAGTGGCTCCCACTTAGCCAGTTTGCCAGCGCAGATACAAAGATGCTATAAAATGCCATCTGAGGATCTCACCTCTGTGACATGCCAGCTGTGCATACCCCTTCTCTGAAATTGCTGTTTTCACATGAATAAGCACAGACATTATGCCTAACCCAGCATGTCTGATTCATTATTGCAGGATGAACGATGTTGTGTGATTCTGCCTGGGGCTTCTAGAAGGCATAGATGTTGTCTCTAGAGTTCACCCTTCTCAAAAGTCTGTATCCCTTGGTTTCACAAATATTACACTGTAAAGCCATATTGATGCCGAAGGGGAAGTAAATTATTGTGACCCTGGGAATTTTAATGAAACCTGCATCTTACAAGTCTTGACTGTGTAGGGTATCATGGAATCCTCCTTTGTGATATTAAAAACAAGAGTTTTGTAGTTCCTGATTTGCCTTCTCTTCACTCTGTTCTTTTCTCATGCAAATATGTACTACATATATCGTTGTTAGACTAACTTTCTGTAATCTTTGGTTTTTATTAGATCGTTCTTTTATATCCACTAACAGCGCCTATGATAGAATTAACTTCCAGTGCATCTGTCTGGCATTGAAGATCTTCCAGAGAGCAGATGGATTGGCCTGCTCACTGTCCCTAATGTGCTGCTCTTCTGTGGGGTCCACTCCCATTCACTCAATTCCAGCTTTTTAACATGTAGAGGGGGGCAATGCAAAGCCCCTGGCATGTAGACATGCAAAAACTAATGGAGAAGATAGATAAGTTCAAGTCTGAGTTAATTAAGTGGCAACACAAGGCACAACTAGAGGACTCGGTAGGGGACATGGATATTATAGATAAAGAATTGTGGAGTGACAAAAAAGGGTGGAAAAGCTGGCCAGATGACAGCATCCAACACGGGGTAGGCTGGGACCCACTCTCCCCATAGAGAATATGGTCTTGACTCTCAAAGTCCTTCTAAAGATCCAGTTCAAGGCTTCTCGGCCTAGGAAGTTTTTGCAAGGCTGGTTTGATTGATATGCTGGGACAGGACAGCTTCATCTTACTGTCATTCTGTCACCGGTCCTGGAGCCTCTGCTCCTGTTGGCCTTTGGTGGCAGCAGATAGGAAAATATAGTATTAGGAAAGGAGACACAGCCCTTTGGGTTAGGAGGCTAAAGAATGCTTTCTTTCGAAACTTCATACTGTATATAACAGGCATTAACCCACAGAAGTGTACTTTTTTCTACACATTAAAAAAAAAATAATTTATTCAGAGACTCCTGAGAGTATCTCAGGAAGGTGTTGAACCTGGGCATCCCTGGAGGTTTCAGCCAAATTCCATGTCACAGCGTTGTCCACATTGACAAGAAACCTGCAACAGTTCCCATTATTCAATCAGTTTGGGGCTATAAATCTAGAGGTAAAAGGCCCATTAATCCTCTGCTGTCTTCTTTGATTCTTAAACTCTGTATTATTTTGTTTCTTCTCATTAAACACAGCTGTTATGTAGCTTCTGGTTGCAAGCACAAGTTTAAAGCAAGCCTAATGCAAAAAGCGGTTGTTCATTAAACATTTGCTATGTGCGTGGTGCTGGGTGTGGCATACGCCTGTAGGCAATAACTATAGAGGGGAAAAAGAGAACCCTAAGAATGGAGGTGGAGAGGCATGCTGACTCTTTTCTAAGTCTCTTCTCAGGTGGCAAATGATGATTCTAAAAGGAAAGAATTCGGTCCACGTGATCTAAACCAAAGAAATAGTAAGGACCATTATTTCCTTACCAAGAGCATGAAATCAATTTCACTTCTGCTTCAGGACATTCACTTATGGTCTCAGACTGAGGTGATTCCCTATACTTCGCTATTTGCTATGGGATCACTCAACACAGTGAAAAGAGTGGGTGAGTGTGAAGAAGGGTACACAGATCCATTGAACGATGCATTCCAACATCCACCTCCTGCACGCCCAAATCCATCATCTGCACAGACAGCCTCACTGTACTCTGAAATGACAAGCTTTCTTTTGTTGGACTTTGGACAGTTGTCATCTGACACTGTACATATGGGTGAAAATTACATAATATTACAGAGATGCCTTGTTTAGAAAAATTGATCTTATGGAATAAATTACTACCACCATTCAAAAACTGTACTGCATGGTTTCAAGATGCAAATGTCACATAAGGCATGTCTAGGGGCTTAAAGTGACATATTAACCAATGCATGTCAGAGGAGCAAGAATTTTGTCCTTGTTCATCTTGCGAGGCACAATGTCAATTGAGTAACATACCAAATGGATATCATTGTACCTGCTTATAGTACAGGCTTCTTTTAGGCATTCACACCTCAATTATGTTGTTAACTGGTAGCATTAGCTTTTCAATCTCTCTCATCACTCACTTGTCTCCATTTAAAAATATTTTGGCTTGTAATTAATGACACAACCTTTCCAACATAGCCAGGGTCATTTGAACATAACCATATTTTCAAATTATACTGATTTAGAAGACCTGGCCATAGACTTAAATTCCATTCTTCCATATTTAATATTTCACTCTTCAGAAACCCACTGACAAGTCATTTCCCTTCCTCTGTATTTATCTTGCTGCGCTTTGCAGTTTAGTTTTAGTATACATGTTTTATCTTTATCGGTTTTATCTGCTTAAGGAATAATATCTTCTTAAACATATATTAATATCATCTGTTTTGTCTTTTAAATTCTTCTCTATGTCCTAAATTCTAAATTCACATTTGTTGAATAAATGACAGACTACATAATAAAAGGTTAGTTTTTTCCTAAGCAAATAGCCTAGAGGGGTCCTTGGCACTCTTTAAAATTGATTAATTCATGAAATTAGCTTTCTCTAGAATAATCAGAATCACCCCTCAACGCCTTCCCATAAGTACAGCATCATCAGAGAGACAGAAAACGTTAGTTGCCTTTCTTGACGTGTTTGCTCCTCAGTAGTTTCCATGGCACACTCCAGAGAGTTCTGGAGAGACTGCAACTGATTCAGGGTCTCCTTCAACAAAAATCGAGTGACAAATTGTTCCAAGTTGGAGGCTTCTTGGTAGTCCTATGGGTTACAAAACAAATGTAATTAGAAGTGTCATAGAGACAAACATCCAGGAAAAGATTTTTCCCCCGAGTACCCCTTGGTCTTAGACTAATCCCAGAAGCAAAACTGGAGAGAAAAGAGGTGTAGTCCCAGAAATCTGTGGTAGGACTGTGTCCACCTGCCGGAGGCTGAGTTTAAAAACTGATTAGACTATATGACTTCTCATTGCACTTTCCTCAAGTTTGGCAAAAAGAACAAACCTTAGCACTATGAAGTAGTAGATATCTGGAGAAAAATGTAGCTGACTCGCTTTGTTATGTTTCATGAAAATAATGACCACAGCATCATGCATTTTTTCCTTCGCACCCACAAAATATAGTCATGTTTCCACAAATGCAATAATTCATTCTTGCTACATTTATCACACTTGATCTGTATTCTGGAGAAGGCAGAGAAATTAGGTGTAGTTATTTTAAAATCTGGAAGATGCTAGGCTTGGAATATTTAGAGAGTTTACTCAATCTGTTCATGTTCTGCTCAGGGATGCTAAAGACTGCAGCTAATGTCTACCACAAAAGTTCCATGTATTCTGCCAGCCATTGGCTGATGTGGACCTAGCAGCAGCACTTGCACAGCTCCTCAGGGCAGGCCAGCGAACTCTAGATCAGAGGTTCTCAGCCTTCCTCCGTTGCGACCTTTTAATACATTTCCTCATGCTGTGGTGACCCCAACCATAGAATTATTTCCATTGCTACTTCATAACTGTTATTTTGCTACTGTTACAAATCATAATGTAACTAAATGATATTTCCAATAATCTGAGATGACCCTGTGAAAGGGTTATTTGGCCTCTGAAGGGGTTGTGACCCCAAGGTTGAGAACCATTGCTCTAGAAGGTTCTAGTTGCCACCCTGTAATGTCTCAGGAAGAAAACCAGGTTATAGCTATGTCCTAGAAATAGGGGATACAGAGCCTGAACTGGCCATCTCCTGTAACCAGGTCAGGCTTCCACTGGAGGCACTGGGGCACCAACCCAGGCACGATACCTTCAACCAACACTTTATCCTGCATGCAAAATGTCTGGGGTAAAGATGGCACAGAGATTGTGGGAGTGGCCAAGCAGTAACTGCCCAGCTTGAGAATCATGCCAGGAGAGGCAGCCCATGCCTGAAACTGCCTAGAGGGCCAGGAAGCAGAGGCTGGAGAACCCAGAGATGAAGGGCAGAACCAAATATAAAGACAAAACAAAACAAAACAAAACAAAACAAAAGTGTGTGAAATGATCCTTAATGATATTCTGCTATATATTTAAAAAACCTTTCCTTTATTTATTTAATCACTTTACATATTATCCCAGCCCCCTCCCTCCTCTCCTCTTAGCCCTACTCTCATGCGCCCCTCCCCCAGTCCTCCCATCTCCCCCCCTCAGAGAAGAGGAAGCCCTCAAGTGTTACCAACCCACCCTGATATCTGTATTAGTAGACAAGGACCTAGCACAATCATCATCAGATAGGCTTTGTCAAGCAACTGATGGGAACAGATGCAGAGACCCACAGCCAAACATTAGGCAGAGCTCGGGGAATTCTGCAGAAAAGGGGCAGAAAGGATTGTAGGGGCCAAGTGGATCAAGGACACCTCAAGAAAATTGCCCACTGAATTAACTAAGCAGGGCTCATTGAAACTCACATAGATTGAACCTACCAATCTCGGACCCTGCATGGGTCTGAGCTAGGTCCTCAGCACATATGCTTTGCTTGTGTAGCTTGGTGTTCTTGTGGGACTCCTCACAGTGGGAGTGGGGGTGTCTCTGACTGTTTTGCCTGATTTTATTGGGACTCCTTTTCGCCTACTGGATTGCCTTGCCTCGTCTAGCCTTGATCTGAGGGGTTTGTGCCTAGTCTTACTGCAATTTGATATGCCATGTTTGGTTGATATTCCTGGTAGCTCTGCTCTTTTCTGAGCAAACAGAGGAGAAGTGGATGGGAAAGGGGGAGGAGGGAGGGAGGGACGGGGAGGAAAGAAAAGAGAGGAGACTGCAGTCAGGATGTAATATGTGCGAGAAGAATAAAGAGGAGGAAGAGGAGGAGGAGGAGGAGGAGGAGGAGGAGAAGGAGGCCAGATTAGAGAGAATGAACAGCAACAGAATCTCTGTTTCAAGTTACTAGGAACCAGCTAAATCTGAATTTTTAGCATCTTGCTGCGCTTTGAATCTCAGTGTTCCTCATAGACACATTTTGAATGCCTGCTTCCCAGTTGGTGGAGTTAACTTTAGGAGGTTGTACAACCTGTGGAAGATGAGGACTGAGTCAGAGTCAGAGGAAGCAAGGCCCTAGTGATGAGCTCTGATGGTTACATCTGGTTCCTGGTTCCGGCCACTACCTGCTTCTGGTTCACTATGATGCGAAGCGTCTGCTGCAAGCTCACAGTGCCGCGGACTTGCTTCTCAGCTGTGTCTCACCTACTCTGTCATGAGTCAAAATTAGTCTTTCCCTTTTAGACAGTCTTTGTCAGGTAGTCGGGTCACAGTGACACAGTAGTAACTAATTTGGGTGCGAAGGATATAGTTCAGTTCATCCATAGAAGGGTTTATTTGTCTTTGTCCCGAAACAAAATGATGTATTTGGTGAAAAATACAAAACCAAAGTAAGACGATGAGCTCCTGCCATGAGTCAGGATATTCTGGGGAATTAGCTGGGATGGTCGCAAAGCCAAACAAATGAAACTATTTATTTATCCTTTGGGGACCTCACTTTTCTCACTTGCATATCAGGCTATGTTATTACAAACTGAAAATATTCTGTGCTTCTATCAATTCTAAATTATAAAGTATTTACTGGAGGCCCCATAAAAATTACCCCATTTTTTCCTGTCCACAGAATAACATGATAGAAAATTTTATTTAGCAAAATTTCAATCACCATTCTTTAAAAACGCCCATTTCACCCAGGAACATTTTTTTTTTTTAAATCCATTAATCCTGTAGCCTTTCTTAAGAATTCAAAACTGTCCTTAAACTCTCCTTAAGAAAATAAGCATATAATATATATAAGAACTTTGAATAATTTGAATCGAGTAAAATGCACAAAATACCCCATTTGATCTCAGAGGTTACTAAGTTTTGCAGACAAAACTTCACAGAATTATTTCTCCATATTTTTAAAAAAATACAATCAAGGAAGCGTTCCACTGAGCTGGAAAGCTTGCTCGTGGAATAAAGGCTGTGTTTGATTCTCACACTGCAGTTGTTCCCAATTTTACCAACACATATTTTAAAAATAAAATTTATTAAAATGAACACAAGACACAATTGCAAAGTCAGAGATTATGCCAGCTCATCCGCATCTCTGCATAAACTATGACTAATCCTGAACAGGATGGCAAATTTGTACACATTTGCAGACAGCACCGAACAGAGGAGAACCAATACACCCAGGGAGCAATGGCCACAGTGTCGGCCTTATGTTGTTTTTCATCTAAATGCTAAATATTTGTCACTGTCATGTCAGAGCTAAAAGAAGCCTTTTTTCTTTTTCTTTTTTTTACAGTTAGCTAATGTCAATACTCAAGTCATTTTTCTTTCTTTCTTTCTTTCTTTCTTTCTTTCTTTCTTTCTTTCTTTCTTTCTGACTTTAGCATCTTAGACACAGGGAATGCCAAATATATATGATTAAGGTAAATAGTCATTTAGTATTTAAGGGCTTTGTTTTGGAGATAAATGTCTACCCTAACTTTTTATTATGTTGATGTTGTTTTTCTATACATAAAGACCCCACTAAAGCTAGATACTTCAAAACTACATACATGATGTATTTGCAACTATTTATCCCTCACCATTTCCTTCTCTTATTTGCCCCATTTGCACCAACATGTCCCCCCTTCTAATTTCATGTCTTTAAAAACTCCATTGAGCTTAATTAAGTTTGCTTGCACGTGCATAGGTGTGGGGCAATTACTGGATCAGGGCAACTTGCCAGTGGCTACCCCCTCCGAACAAGCATGGTGCTCCCGGGCTCTATCATACATGAACTGCCAATGTCTCTTTGACTAGAGATGGAGCATTTTATGCTCCTCCATCACTAGGCTGGAATGTTGACAGGCTAAGTCTTGTGCAGGTCCATGGAGTTGACATGAATCATGCCAATTCCCTGGTTCCTACATTCTTTCTGCCCTGTCTTCTAGGATGTTCCCTGAGCCTTGTGGGGTGGGGGTTGGGGGGAGAGAATGGTATGGATGTCCTGTCTGGGGCTGACCACAAAGTTAGACATTTAAGGAAAATGAAAATCAGACAACTGTGCTTTTCCTATTATTGCTCTACGATAGCAATGTGGGTGTTATTTCTTACCCACTCTTCTATGGGCCTCTGGTGGGTCTGCAATAACATTATGAAATGTTCTAACCCAGCTGGGAGAGAATATTGGACAGAAATGTGGAGAGTTTGACACTGGGGAAGATGATAAGTGAGACAAAGCTTTTGGAGATTAGGATTTAAAATAAAAAAACACAAAGAGTTGCTGGTATGTGCTGCTTCTAGAGAATCAATAGCTTGTCTTCTATTAAAAATTTAAACTAATTTTTGTTAGCACACAGAGTAATGTATTTCATGAGGGCATTTTCATGCTCCTTTTCCCACTGCTATTCCCTCTCCCTTCCCCCCCGCAGTATCCTCCCTTCTGCTTCATGTCACAAATAATTCTATTGTCCTCTCTCGCCCTCTCACTCCCTTCATATTTCGTTCTCCCCTTTATGGTCCCCTTTCTAGCTTCATCACACTCACACATGCACACAGGCACATGCACATGCACATTTAAGTCTTTGTTATGCATATGGAATAGAACGTGCAGTATTTGTCTTAAAACAGGCTACCCTGTGACCACTCCTGGACATATACCTAAATAAACCTGAGTCCTTACATGCTGTTGCACTGTTCACACTAGTCAGCAAATGGATCTGGCGAGGTGCTCATCAACAGATGAATGGCTAGGGAACACAATCTAACACACAATGGAATTTCAGCCAGCCACAAGAAAAAAAAAATGAAATTATGATAGACTGAACTGGAGACCAGCAAGTGAAGGACCAGTTAAAGAAAACCTTGCTTTCCAACATTTCTATTTGTCCTCCCAGGCTGAGCTCACAGCTCTTTCTTCATGCCCTATACTGATTTGGGATCATGATTTATTTTCACACCATCTCTTTCACTTCTCCGTGTTCCTGGAACCTATTTTCTCTACTTGGGGAGTAGGATTTGCCATTTTATATTGTAATCTGTGTCAGATCCCTAGGTGTAAAGGTTCTATCTTTTTCATTGGTTTCCTGAGTGTTCAGGAAAGCTCCTGGCTCACACCAGCTGCCCCAGAAATGGTTAAGGGTATGTGAGGAACAGGCATGACATGTAGACTTGGGGAGGCGGAAGGAACGTCTGAGCCCTGTGTGCTCTAGATGTGTGCAGTCGTCAGCTGCCTCGTGTGTGGCTCATGCTGTTTGTACACGCCACTGCCTGCTCTGCCTGGCCATGTGGTTCTACTATAAAGGGAAATACAGCTTTCCCTCTTGGCAGACTGTTTGTCCTCATTTCTTTTCTTTTATCTTTTTTTTTTGTGTGTGGGGGTCTGTTTGTTAGTCTTCTTTCCTTCCTTTCCTCTGGATCCCATGCTTTGAGACTGCAGACCCATGTGGCACAGATCCAACCTCCTTCCTTCTCCCACATACACGCAGATGTTCCTTTGGAAGGCAGAGTGGCAAAGAAGCAGATGGAAAATTAAATAGAGATAACAAGCTGGAAAATGTCAAAGCCTGGACCTTTCATCCTCAACAAATGGATTGATCGTGAAGTACAAAAAGGGATCTTTGCATTCCTGTCTCCCCAGAAGGCTGGGGTGTTGGTATTTGACACATATTCATTTGAGCCAAGCGCAGTGTTTGTGGAATGGAGGAACGGACTTCCAAGAATCTATAAAGCATGGGATAGCCAGTGCGTGGATGGGGTGTCTAGATTCTTCTTTGTTTTCAGGCATTGTTCATTCCTGTCTATTAGAAAGGTTATGGAGGGACGAAAGCTGACTGTATTTCTCAGATCCAAATAATGCTCACTCAAGTCAGCAGTAATTGTCACATAAATTGAATTATTAGGTGGAAATTGTTAGCTACACACACTAAAATGTCCATTTTTGTCTTTGGAAAGCCGAAATGCCACCATCTTAAGGTGAGCTTTTTTTTGTGTGTGTGAAACTGCCACAGGGCTTGTATCTGTTCAAGTATAACTCCCCATGTTTGAAGCTAACTTGAACATTGTGTTTCTTAGAGGGCTGCCTGTGCATCCTAACTGCAAGATCATTTCTCAGCAAGTGAACGCTGCACATCTGCATGCTGGGAGGAGCAGAGAACTCACGCATCAACCTGATGTGAGTCACCTCGGGTAATCAGAACAGTTAGAGCATCAGACTTGTTTGTTTGTACTTACTGTGCTTGAGACTTAATCAGGCTGGTAGAATCTAGTCACACTGTCTCCTTGCTGAGGACACCAGAGGCTACCACATTTGGCAAGGCTACTGCTATCTGCCTCTGAAACAAAGCTCCATAAGCAGCCTTGCTCTTGTGGGAGATATCTTTATTTTCAGACATCGTTCAGTCTTCCCGACTATTTATTAGAAAGGTTATGAAGAAAGGAAAGCTGACTGTGCTTCTCAGGGCCAAATAATGTTTACACAAGTTATTGATAACTATCACACAAACTGAATCATTAGGCAGAAATTGTTGGTCATCCATTTTTCCATTGGAAGGGTGGGGGAAGGGAAAGGTAAATGACATCATTATACTGTAATCTCAAAACAAAATAAATCCCCCCCCCCAAAGAAAGGATTTCTGAAGATGGCCACATGAGATATGTTCTGTCTTTTTGACAGCTGTGAGAACTTAAAAAACTGTTCTAGCTTTCTCCTCACTGTTAGGAATAATTATCACCAGGTTTCTTCAAGGAGCAAGTCAAGAAAATCATGAGAAGTGCATGTTATGTTGTTTAGCTCATAGATTTTTATAACTTTATTATCTCTATCAATGTCATGAAGGAGGATGTCAGGAATTATAATAAGTAGTTCAAAATTAAAAAAGGACCTAAATTTATCTGCCGCAGTATATATGTAGGAATTACTGTCAAGATAAATGCACAGTTGGCATTTGGTATGTAGTGGTTTCATATATAAATGGATTTTCTGAAATTATTTATTCCTGTATTTTCACCTAAAAAATTTAAATTTCCAAAATCTTTTGAGATACATCATTTTCCTCCTCTTTCCTCCCTCTAAACACTTTCATTTATTCATTCTTGCTCTCTTTCAAATTCATGGCCTTTTTTTTCAATTGTTGTTACACACACACACACACACACACACACACACACACACACACACTCCCAAATACATGACTACAACCTGAGCAGTCTATATAATACTAGTTTAATATTTCTTGTACACATGTTTTTCAGGGCTGTTTACCTATATTTTCTACTGCATAGTTCCTACCTTGCTTTCTCTATGATAAACATATTTTATGTACAGATCTGGTACTGTATTTAAGTGCTGACACATGGAATTGTCTTTGAGGAATATGACGTTTAAAATTCAGAGTTCTGTGGCAGAGTCAGTCACAAAGTCTTTATACCCTTGATTTGCCTCTCACTAAGGATAAATACATGGGATATAACTGATCAAACCAACCGTGCTCTAAGCATTTCTTTTTGCCTCCTCTGAATTATGTCTTTCACTTTGTTCAGATAAAGGCCCATTGTCCAGGATCTTTCCCCAACTCCTTTTTTGTCTCTGACTTACTGCTTTCTTCTTTCCTTTCTAGAATGTTAGATGTGTGGTTAAACTTTGTTGTCTTCTTAAGCCTATGTGGGCCCATCTTTCACCATCTAGGCTCAGGCCTCTTTTCAGTATCACAGAAGTATACAAACCAGAGCAAACAGCTATGAGAATTGGGAAAGAAAGAAAATCTAGGTTAGAAGGAAGAAAAAACAAATGACCATGTATACTACCTTGATAAGAACGAAGAAAAGAACTACTTTAACAATAAAGAATAGCCATGAAAAGAAACAAAGGATTACGAATGGAAAGAACTAATATGGAAGACAGAGACTAGTCAGCCTATTGACAATGTAATTCAGAAGAAGAAAATCTGAGCTGAGCAGAGTAATCGAGCACCAGAAGCTAGTGTTTAAGAGTGCTTTCTTGCAAGCTGGCTGGTAGTGGTGTACGCCTTTAATTCCATCATTAAGGAGGCGTAGGCAGGTGGAACTTCATGAGTTGAAGGCCTGCCTGGTCTACAGAGTGAGTTTCAGGACAGCCAGGGATACACAGACAAATTATGTCTCAAAACCCAAACCCAACCAACCAAAGAAAGAAACAAAAATAAAAATGCTTGCCTGATATAAACTAGATCTCTCATTAAATACTTGCATGCTGAAAATGAGGGAGCATCAATTCTGAGCAGCATAGCACTGAACTTAAAAGACAAAGCAAAGACCAGGGCTATCAGTGTGGTGCTTGCTTGTGAGGTTTAGGCAAGAGGACTGTGAGTTTTAAGCAAGACTGGGCTTCATGACAAGGCCCTATCCAGAAAAAGAAAGTAAGTAAGAAAGAAAAAGGAGTAAAAGTAAAATTTATTTGAATACACAGACACAAGAGAAATCTTACAACTTAAGAGGTAAACTGCATATCAAATAATAATCACACCTTTCAAAAAGCCATACTTTTATGTTAGAAAAAAATAACAAAATATGTTTTAAAATAGAAATATCTAAAGATTTCAGAAAAAAATTGACTTCTAAGATGAAAGTCTTCCTTTGCCCCATGGCCAAACAAGTTGTCAACAATTGAACTCTGGTATAACATTGCTATGAACCCTTTCAGGAATCCATTAAACCACACCTAAAATAGACTGCCAAAAATGTCTAGAGAATCTTCAAACAGAGTGATGATTTAGGCTCTAAGTATAGGCAAACTGGGTTTAGAAGTAAGGTACACGTTTTACACTGGTGATTTTAGACTCTGTGAACAAGTGGTCATGTATCCTGATACTGGAGTATGCAAGAAGCCATACAATGTTTTCTATTAAAAAGTCTGGCTGTGTTCATAGACCACACAAAAGCAGTGTCCAGGCATGGACCTTGCTCACCCTGATTTGGGCATTAATGACAAGGCTGCTGCCATCAAAACACATGACCCACAGTCTGTGAGTGTTGATGAAAGGGCACTACAAAGTCCAGCTTTAGGAAGTAAACGATGAACTAAGCTAAGAATTTGAAGCAAATGTTGAGTTCAGAGGATCATGCAACCATAGTGAAGTAGCCAGTGATGCCTGGACTGCGAGCACAGTTTAGCTGATCTGTTATAGACACATGGAAAAAGCAAATAAGTAAGATAGGCTGGGCAACTTGCAAGGTAAAAGTGATGGACAAGACACAAAATTCAGCACAATTCCAGTTTCTTAGAGGGGACATCCATGTGGCACAATGAAATGCAAGCATGTGATGACTGTGTGGGCAGTCTGCTGGCTACACTCAGGAAAGGCAGGATTACAACTGGGCCAGAGCATGTGGAAAGGCTCCTGTGGTCACTGGTAGTTTTTTGTTTTTTGATTGGAGAGGTGAGGGGTTTGCTTTAAAATAACTAAGCTCTACACTTGATTAGTGTCATTTTTCCCACATTTGTTTCATCCAACAATAAAAAGGTCAAGATGTGTGTAAAAACCAAACTGGTAGAGATAAGCTATCTTAATATATTTGAACAGCTGTGGGAATAGACAGATATAGCCTGTAAAGTATGGGGCTCTTTGGCAGGCAGTAGGGCAAGAAAGTGTGTAAACACTAGCAAGCCAGTAATTTCTACCACTCCTCATATGCTAGCTCTTCCATGGCTAGCCTGCATTTCTTTGAAGTGCAACACAGTACCAAATGATACTTTTTTGTTTTTAGTACAAAGACTGCTGGCCTATATTCATACATAAATTAGATTTAACTTATATCTGTTGATTATAAAATATTACTTTTTTTCCTGGAAAACATGGTGCTTTCTACATTATGGCTCGCTCACACATTTTTCTTCAGATATCATTTTATGCTCACAGAACAAGTATGAGGCTAGGGAGAAGCAAACATAACCCCAAGTGCAACAGCCTCTTACTTGACTCCTGCTAACCAGCACTGTGTCAGATGGATACTGCTATTTCAGTCCTAGTGCTATAGTTGTCTTCAGTTAACATGCCCAAGTCACCAAATTGCCCGACAGAAATGCATTTTCAAAATACCATATTTTATCTTTTGCATTCAAGATGCATTATCCTCTTTGATCTGAACAAGTTTTGAGACAGAAGAAATGATTGAATATGAAAATACTGTGGGCATTCTCTACCACCATGGTGGGCGGGGAATGACATAGGTTTTAAACACATGAGCACCTGCCAAATTTTGAATTCCACTTGTGCCTATGGCCAACTTCTGGACAGAATACTAAATTTTTATTAACAAAAATAATAGCCCCCCAAACTATTAGCTTCTTCAGATGATAAATAGCCAAGAATTTGTCCCAGCGGGACTTTGCAGAAAACAAAATACAGTGGCACATTAAACATAAAACACTACTAGTTATGAGATATAATTTTACTTTGGTCTCTTTAGATAGTACTCGTATTCAGTATGTTGAAATGGAAAACAAGATTTAGAAGCCATATTTCACTGGTAAGGAGCAAGAGAAAGCTGCACACAAATCCTTCATTTTCAAAGCGAGCTGCACACAGATCAGAGGCATTCACTCGGGACAGGAGAATACACATATGCTTTCTCTGTGTCTACTGTCTAAAGGCATTTAATACACAACAGCAGCCTATTGATGACTTCATCAGACTCTCATGAGCCAGTGGAAGCCAAAGGGTCTTGATTCTCAAACTACCAGCGAGGACATTGCTGCACGGAAAGCACTTAGGGCTGTAAATAAGCAATTAAAATGGAAGGGAAACATTTCGTAGATGGCAGTGGAAGTCCTGTTTAAGCAGAGGGAGTAAAGAAGGAAGCAACATTTCCCAAATGCATTGATGCATTGATCTTCTGTAGAGAGACTTCAGTCATGTCAGTCTTGGAGTTTTTAAAAATTTTTTTTTTAATCAGAAAAGTCACAGTTTTTAGGCAAGGTTTATCAAATCTATACTATGCTGAGTGTCTCCAGATCATCATGCCTTTGTTTAATAATTTCATATCCTAGTACATATTTGATGCAGGTTTTCTGTGTTGAATCAAGCAACCAGAAACCTTATTGTTAAAAAGCCAAACCTCAGACAATAAAAGGGGTGTCATGCACGTTCCTACTGCCTACACCAGTCTACTTTTCATCACTGACACCAAATTTTTAAAAATATCTAGGCATTATCAAAGCAGATTTATATTGTTGAAAAAATTTAACAAACCGATGATGCAAAATTAATTCAGTTATTATTCAAACAACAAAAACCATATTCCAAGGCTGTACTTTGAGCTCCAGGCTCAGAGCATTACAGGAAAGATGATGAGACAGTGATGAAAGAAACCTCATAGGTAACTTGATTATTTCTTACAAAACTGTTCATTTTAATCAGAGGATTACATCTTGCTCCTTTTCCATGGCAACAGGTAGAGAATCCTGCACCCAGAAGGTCACAGTGACGATACTCATTATGTTCAGAAGAGGCCCTGACACACCTTAGGATTAGACGGCAGTGAACTAATTTGAGTGTCTCTACTCAGGTCTGAGTAATATTTCCTGACCCTCATGGAGGATAGGATGTTAAGCTGGGTGACATACTTGGCAATATTAGCTTCTCAAATCTATGAAACCGGAACATCCGGCTCAGTATTCATTCAGAGTGAACCGACTCTATGTTCACCAGTTCCCTTAGAACTAGGCAGGAAAAAGGAATCATTTGTCCTTTTGTCCCACAACAGAATGGACCTCCTTCTGTCCTGTCTATCTTCCCTTGTTCTAGGCCCTCAGGAGAGATCGCAAAGGGGACGTATCACACAGAGTACGGCCATTCTGCTGTGGCACACTGACGTTCTACTTGTTTGAAACTTCCTCATTCAGTGTGTGAGGGCCGCTGCCTTTTGAGAAACTACTGATTTGCTTAATGAAATGAAGATACTGATTCTAATCATGCAAATGCAGCAACAGTCAGCCGACTCCTAAAGAAAGACAAGTGGAAGGTTTACTTATAATACTCAGGGAAAGCAGTTTCAGAATACCACATTAAACACCATTGGCCCTCCCTGGATCTTAAGCTGACTTTCTATGAGTTGTTTGTATGTTCCGAAGTCCTATAGGTGTATGTTTGTGTGCAGTCATGCAAATACATGTGTATATATACAACTGATGTGCGTGAATAGGAAGAAGGCCAGGGGATGGCATAGAGTCTTCTCCGAATGGCTTTTCTATCTTATGTATATATTTTGGAGGAGGGGTCTTTCACTAAGCCTGTAGTTGACTGATCCAGCTGGCCTAGCTGGCCAGCAAGCCCTGTGAATCCTTCTGCCTTTGCTTCCTGAGAGCTGGAATTACAGGGACAGGCCTTTGCATTCAGCTTTTTTTCTCAAATACTTTTTTATTTATTTGTTTATTTACTTTACATCCTGGTTAGAGCCCCATTCCTCCTTTCCTTCCAGTCCTAACATCCTTCTCTCTCCTCCTCTGCCCCATTCCTCAGAAAAGGGGGGCCCCCTTTTTCCATCCATCCCAGTTTATCAAGTCACATCAGGACCAAGTGCACTCTCCTCCCCTGTGGCCTGGCAAGGCAATCCCACCAGGGAGAAATGATCAAAAAGCTGCAAACAAAGTCCAGGTCAGAGAAAGCTCTCACTTCTATTACTAGAGGACCCACATGAAGCCTGAGCTGCCCCTCGGCTACATCTGTGTAAGGGGCTTAGGTCCAGTCCTGCATTCAGCTTTTTATGTGGGCGTCAGGACTCTCATTAAGCGTTTTTGCCTATGCAGGAACAAGAACTAATCTATCTTCCCAGTACTTAGCAATGCTCACCATCGTCCTCACAGTAGATCCGACAGACACACTTAATCCTTGGCCCTAGATTTCTACGCTATTTTGAGAGCTCTCATATTTAGCTTTATCACGATGTTGGTACTGAGAATAAAACCCCACTTTCATTACAAGTTTGACTTAGTGAGGAAAGAAGCCTTTCTGGGTCAAAGCAGGGCACAAGACACCCATATAAAAGTCAGACGACGTCTCATATCGTATTCTACGCACCTAGGAAAAGATTTCAGAGTCTTACAGACCACATCTTGGTGTTGGTTTTGGTGTTCCTCTAACCCTTTCTGTGCCCATCTCTGTCTCAGCGTTTCTCACCAGAGTCCCATCCTGTTACACTTAGAAAGCGTCCGTCCCCCTCCTGTGTGTGCATGCGAGCAACATATCCATTACAGGCTCATATATTGGGAAGTTTACTCTCGGAGTCTTGTCTCAGTGGCACTTTGGGGCGTGGACTTTGGAAGGTGATTAGGATTAGAAGGGATCATGAGGGTGAGCCCTTCATTATGACATTAGTGACTTTATAGGAAATGCAAGCATGTATTCTTCCATGAATTTGACCCCCTCTGCTACTTTACAGTGCAGCAAGAGGCTCTCATCAGACACAGGGCACTGTGCTCTTGGCTGTCCTGGTCTCCAGAACAGTGAGCCAAATAAACTTTTGTTCGTTGAAAGTTACTCAGGTGTGGGTACATTGTCATAGTAAATGAACACAGACTATGACAAATTGTTCAATAACCAGGATTCCGTTCTTTCTTTCTCAGCACTATTTATTTATTTAAAACATTGAAGAATACTCATAGGGTATCAAGTCTCTTTTTGGTAGCCTGCTATTCTTCCTCTGAGTGCCACCAGGTCTCCCCATCCAGGGGATGTGGTCAAATATGGGGCACCAGAGTTCGTGTGAAAGTCAGATGGAAGTCCCCTTCAGTCACAGTCATAGGGGAGGGGAGTAAGGGGAAAATGGGAGGGAGGGAGGAATGGGATGATACAAGGGATGGGATAACCATTGAGATGTAATATGAATAAATCAATAAAATAAAAAAAATAAAAAGAGTAAAAAAATAAAAGAAACAAAAAATAAATAAAACTTTGAAGAATAGACTCTTAAGGACTAAAAATCTTTACAGGAAAAGGAAGCATCTTTGAGGTTGAGTCCCACAGATTCCTGAATCTTTCCACATGCTCCTCGTGGTGCCTAAATCTGGCAGTCAGTTTGACAGGATTTAAATTCACTGTGGCAGCGAGAAGCTCAGAGAGGATAGTTTTGTTTGGGTTAAGTGTGTTGGAGAGACCCATCCTGGATGTGAGCAGCTCCTGTACATACATGGTCCTGTACTCAATCAAAAAGGAGAAAGTGACCAGAGCACTATCATTTCTACTCTCTGCTTCCCGGTTGTGGCTCTAATGTGAGCTGGTGTCGCAAGTTCCCCCAGCTTAGTGGACTGTACTCTCAAACCATGAGCTAAAATAACCCGCTCTTCCCTTTTTTAAAAGTTTTTTTTTTTTTTGGTTAGGTGTTTTATCACAGCAACAGGACAGCTAACTAATGCTCTCCTCCAATCGCGTTCCGACATATCATATGAACTGTGACAGCCATCCAAATGCTTCAAGGGAGAGGATGTCAGAAGAGCTCCCTGAATAGTCTGTAGCTGCCACCCCGAGGCCACATTCTCAGAGCTGTTTCTCAGCAGCAATGGAGGAACGGCAGAGGCTCTCACCCAAGGTCACTTCTGCCTGATGGGCACTCTTCCTATGGTCTGGTCAAAATTTCTCTGAGGTCCTTCCTTCCTGCACAGCACCCATCCACCCGCTTTTCATTCTCAGGAAGGAGATGTGTATTCTGGTTTGAATGCTCTTCCATACCCAGGGTTCCTGTTTCTTCTCCTCTTCCTTTTCCATGGGATTTCAGGTGTTTCTTTCTATAAATCTCTCATACTCATAATTCTGTCTTGGCTTCAGCCTTCCACAAGATTTGGGCAAAATCTGATACTCCATTACCATTTGCCACATCAGGTGAAGGAATCAGAGTTCGAATGAGAGAAAGGAAACACTGTGGAAGGTGAACAAAGAGCTGAGGAAACTAGGATATACCTAGTCACTGACTGAGGTAGACTTGGGAGAGCCGGGCTGAAAGGTTGATGAAGCTAATGTGTGGAGGACATGTGTTGAATGCTCAATAAATAGCAGCCATTTTTATTGAGTATGTTTGATTATGTGCATTTAGGTATGAGATATGGGAGGCCACAGTAGAAGAAAACAATCAGGCAAGAGAGGAAGTTAAGAGTTTTGGAACAAATAGGCTTGGCAGTTAGCTTTTCCATGTAGTGAGGTGTGTGATTATGAGATTCTCTTCATTAGAGACTTTCTGTACATATGACACATGCTGAGGCCATATTATTTACATGCTAAAAGGAAACAAGTAAAAACTAGGAAATCTATAAAACATTACAGAGGGCACAGAGGATTAAGAATTTAATGTTATGAGATGAAAAGCTGGGAGTGGAGGCACATACTATTAATCCCAGCACTCTGGAGGTAGAAGCATGCAGATGTCTGAGCTCAAGGACAACTTGCCCTACAGAGTTATTTCCAGGTCAGCCAGCACTACGTAGAGAAACCATGTCTTAAAAAAATCAACTCCCCTCATCCCCAAATCCAACCCAACCCAACCCAACCCAACCCAACCCAACCCAACCCAAAAATTTGTAATGAGAGGATAATTAATCTCAACTTATAGCAACAGCAAACATAAAACAAATTATTCTTTAAGGTAAACTGGTTATTCCCAAAGCCACTCAAACCACCTGCCGCCCATAACTTATGGGAAGGATCTACCTAAGCTAGCAAATGGGAGCATTCCTAACCCACTGTGTATCAGCATGTCAGTACACTTAGCAGGAACACAATTAGTTGTCTCTCACAGGTGCCATTTTTGAAAGGTTAGTGAATCCATCACATTTTCCCTGGAGCCCTAAGGGTGAGGTTTTGTTTGACTGTGCATAGTCTAAATCTGATGTGCTTTGAAATGCAATAAAATTCCCAAGGAATTAGTAGTTTTCTTATTGATTTTACCTTTTGAACATCAGATAGCATGCATTTATGTATTGCTGAATAATAACACAACCTGATAGTCAAATAATTAAATAAAAGATTGACTACAACACCATATATAGTGAGATATCTGTTGTAATTCAGCATTTAAAAAAACTCACCAGGGCTAATGTACGGCACAGTTCAATTTTTCCCAGAATTTACAGAGGTAGTAACTAACACACAGCAGGTGTTCTATAATACAAAATGTGGAGACTTACTCTGTAATGACAAAATTGATATTTTCTCCACCAAAATTCCTACATTAATATAGGTTTTGCTACCAGATGGATTTAGAGCCTATGTTTATCAAGCAGCAACAAAATCAAGGGAATCTTTTTTTTAGAAGTTCTGGACAGGGAGCGGTGGGAGTGTAGCGAGTGTCATCCTAAACATCTGCCTGAAGCCAGTACAGGGATGGTGAGCGGGACAGAGAATCTAGAGACTTAGCCTAAAACTGCAGCAGGACCTATTATTGCTCCTTTCCACCTGTCAAATATGTAAGGTTCATCTACAAAGTGTCTCTCAAGCTCTATAAGCTATACAGTGCTTTGTCTGAAATGAGCAGTGGAGAATTATCGTCCTACTAGAGACCAATTAGCTCACGGAGGTTTCACTGTGTATCTGATTTGAAGGAGACAAATACACCTAGGGCGGAGAATATGAACTAAAGGAAAGAAACAGTTCCCTTCAACCACTGCCACATGCTTATTCCACACAGTGCTGCATCCTGTAAAAGGCAATATTGTATTAGATCTTGTAGAGCTGCTGAGGATCCTGTAAATTCCCACTCTAATTCTTTTTTATAAGATTGGTAATCACTTGTTTTATCAGCTGAAAGGAAAATCTTGCCACAAAATGAACAACATGGAGGTGTTTAAAAATACATTTGTTATATACACTTGATTAGAGAATAGGTTTGTTCATTGTTGCATACTTTTTGATGGCTAGCACCGGGCAACAGTTAGAGTGTGGAGCTGCTCCTTATGATGAAAAGCAATCGGGTTAAGGAAGCTCTCAGCAACCACATACAAGACTATTGGCTGTTTGGTTGTTGCTTTTCAGATGGCATCTGTGCTTCCTCCGGGCTCAGCCTGGTTTAACTATCTGCATAGGATTCTGCCTAAGGAACTATTTATAGCTTGGGTATTTGGGTCCCACATACTGCCTTTGTGTTTCCAAATGCGTTGTAGGAGTGTATGTTCTTTCAGATGATCTGTTTTGATCACCTTAATAAGAAAATGTCTGACTAGAAGCTGTGTCTTCATTTAAAAAATTTCCTATACTTTTGTGAATTAACTTCTGTTGGATTTGATAATTTTGTTATAGACAGACATCTGTGCCTCCACACACTTGTCTATGTCTCTGCCTGTAAATAACATCTTGGTCAGTTATCCAGGGAAATGTTTCAACCTTTCTCAGAGAAGCTTTGCATTAGATGCTGATTCATACAGAGGAGCACAGATGCAGAGTATAAGGGACGACAGCGTGCTCATTCCTAAACAGGACACCTTTTCCTCCTAAGGCTCAGAGTTTTCTGCAGAAGAAGTGCCAGGCAGGTTGCAAGAGGCATAAGTGACAACAACAAAACAGTATTTTTTAGACACAACAGGCCAGTTGCCCATAAGCGCTGACCGTGGCTGTGACTGCATGCACAGGACCCACACAAGATCAAGCCAGACAAAATTGTAGCAAGAAAGGGGAGAAGACCAGCAAGTCCCACTTCTTCTCGCAGAGGAGAGGGAAAGCTAGTTCTCTTTTGGGCTGAGGTTCCTGAGAAGCTCCTCATCCTCTTGTAGAGAAGCTACGCCTGTGTATATGCTGGTAACACCAAATAGAGTCTGTGAGTTCTTTAAAAAAAAAATACATGAAAGGGGAGGTAGTAGTGGTGGTGCGGATAGGAGAAAAATTGGAAGGGAGGGAATGAGGGGTGAACTTGATCAAAGCATATTATATAAATGTATGAAATTTTCAATCAATAAAAAACATATCTTTAAAAGACGCCAAGCCATGTTTCCCAACTGTTTTCAGTAACTAAGGTTGGTGCTTAGGAATCCTCTTAGCAATAAAAAGGGAATTATTCTGTTTTGACTCTATTATGGAATACATGTAGTCATAGACTTCTTACACATACTGTCTCATTTTTATCCCCCAATATCTTTGGGAAGGGAATAGTATTGTCCACATATAGTAAAGGAAGAAATGGAGACTAGGAATTTAACATAGGTATACATGAACAAGTATTGGAGCTAGGAATAACGTCAAGTTTTAATTATTATTTTCAATGTGAAACAATTTAAAAATATTGTTCTTTCCAGAGGCATCACTACATTTGTGTCCCATATACTATTTATATAGTTTGAAAATACTTTCCCATATGTCACTGTCCAGGACTGGGAAGCTTTTCAGAACTCAGAGGAACAACTAAGGACTGAGAAGTAGGTTTCACATTGGATAATGATACAATTTCTTTATATACTAAAAGAACTGGGCTCTGTTTAGCATCATCATTATCAAAAAACTCCATCAGAGAAAACCACAAAGCGCTTAAGAATATGTAACTAAAGATCCTGTATGATTCTACGCCATAGATGATTCTTTTTCTCTTTGCTCCTTAGATGATGAGCATGAGAATGAGGGATCTAAAAATACTGTTCACCTGCGCCTACCATATTCTGCCACATTATAACATTGGTTCCAGCTCTCAAAATGTCAGAACGGAAGATCACAAACTGAAGGTATGCCATAGTCAAACCTTCTCAAAGGAAAGTTCAACATAATGACTAAGGAAAAAAAAATACACCTGTGAGGAAACTTTATGCTGACCTACAATTTAAAAATAGCATCCTTATAGCAGACTACCAAGAAGAAACTTGATACCCTAGCATCATATTCAAGGGGAGGAGGTCCCCCTCAGTCACAGTCATAGGGAAGGGGAATGGGGTGAAAGTGGGAGGGAGGGAGGGAGGAATGGGAGGATGCATGGGATGGGATAGCAATTGAGATGTAATATGAATGGTTTTATTTTTCAATTAAAAGATAATAAAAAATAGCATCCTTTACAAAAACACTAAACTGTATTTGCACTATGATTAAAACTATGAAACCAATTCTGTTCCCTAGGTCCCTTAAGCTCTCTGCAAAATGAACTTGGCCCTTTGCATGTGTACTGATATTGTCCCACACCAGTGGAGTACAGATAGACTGCAGAGAGCACAGTTTTACCCTGTGAGTTGTTAAATTCAGAAAGAGTAATTTGTTGCTCAAGGCAAACAATTATTCCAAAGATTTCAAGCAGTCCTGGGTGAAAATTCTGCAATGTTGTCCCTTTTCAGCCTTTCCCTGGTTCCTTGGAATCCAGCTCCATTTTGGCTCCTCAATCCTCCCAGAGTTGGAATATGGTTATGGAACCCATCTCTTTGCTTCTGGTTGACTTATAAACAGAGGTGAGCTGCAACATATCCTTGTTCTCCCAGGAAACAATACTCTTTTTTTTTTTTTTTAAGATTGCATGAATGCCTTCCTAGACCTAGCAGTGACTGTTGATACTACAGTGAGGTTGGACACTTTGTGTTAGTGACATAATAAATACCTGAGGCAATCAGTTATTAGGTAGAAAAGATTCATCTTGGCTTACAGTTTTAGAGCCCCAGTCTGAAGGAGGATGTGTTCGGACCTCTCTCTAGTGAAGCGGCCTATCACAGTGTTCCTCCAGGAGCATCTGGAAGAACAAAATCAGCCAACTCTTGGCTGGGAGGCAAAAGACAAGAAGCGGAAGGAGCTAGACTCCCACAATTCCCTGAAAGACACACCCCCAGTGACTTAAAGGCCTCTCATGAGGTGCTCCCTTATAAGATGACTTTCAATACATTCTAGTAGTCTGGAGAGCAAACCTTTAATGTCTAGGCCTTTTGGGGGGCCATCTCAGGTCTAATCTAGAGTTCAATTGAAAGGACAAAAAAAATACTACTATGTGTGTGGAACTTGAGAATAAACAAGCTAACTTTGGAAAGATTTCTTATTCCTTTCTCATCCAGTGTTATATGTATATAACACTGGAAGAAAAATAATGTATTTAATGCCTGTGGTAAGAATCCAGTGACAGTTCAGCTGGCTCTGTGAATCACACCCTATGTAGTAGCTTAAGAGGGAAGAGAACATATTGGAAGTAAACCTTGTATTATAGTTGAGTTGTATGGGTACAACACTTCATATTATAGTAGAAATATATATATAATGTGTGAAGAATAATCATAAATTTGAATTCTATACTAATGTATCAAAATTAAACGTATTTTTGAAACATTGGTA
This sequence comes from Acomys minous, assembly GCF_964271855.1. NCBI lineage: Eukaryota > Metazoa > Chordata > Mammalia > Rodentia > Muridae > Acomys > Acomys minous. The sequence continues at coordinate 124,189,041 of NC_140483.1, forward strand.
TAGAATTCAAATTTGAAGGCTGAAGATGATGCTCCAGTGTTATAGAGAGTTTTGGGTGACTGTACAGGTAGCAAACTGTCTCTGTCATTTTATCATTTTGGAAGCTGCTAACCTGCACTTCTTGTCTACTCAGATAATTTGTTTTATTCCTTCTGAAGTCTCTGATGGGATTGAAGACCAGATAGTTTGGTTTTACAATTAAGCTTAGTTGTTTAGAGGGTAAGATGTCTTTAGGTCTAGATTGATGTGTTGATTGAGATGAGATATGATAGATGTTGATTTACATTCAGAATTTAGACTCACCAAGATAGGAAAGATGTTTTCTTCAAGTTTTCCAAATACAAATAGCCAAAACACTATGAATGTAACATTGATATAATTCCTGATTGTGTCATGGTTCTTCTTGCTGTAGGCAGTTTATTGTATACATGTGTAATAATATGTATATGTATGCATATATAAAAAGAAAAATAATAAAAAATAAAAAAGAGGAAAGATAATACATGGGAATAATTTAAAAAAGATTACTTCATTAGTGTTGAGTGGTTGATTCAACCTCAAGGAATAAAATAAAGAGTATTACAAAGATCTGAAGGGAACACAATATGAAAACTATCCTTTTATTTGAGTGGTATTTATGAGTTACTTCCAGAACTGAAGTAGTTCTGTATTATAAAATAATGCATAATAAATGGCAGAGAAATTTTGATAGGTGTGATATTTCCAATGTTTTTGAAAAGATAGAAATTATAATCTCATATAGTTACTATAAATAGTTATTATTGCCCATATCTGAATGATGCAGAAAGTGTAATGGTAGGTGCATTGGTGTGGCTAAAACACCCGACCCAAACAACCTAAGAGAAAGAGTTTCAATTCATCATGATAGGGAAGATGTGACATAGTAGAACAATTTATAGATGTGTGTGTGTGTGTGTGTGTGTGTGTGTGTGTGTGTGTGAGAGAGAGAGAGAGAGAGAGAGAGAGAGAGAGAGAGAGAGAGAGAGAGAGAGAGAGAGAAGAGAAAGCATATATTCCCAAGGACCTGTCTCCTAGTGGCTAATTTCCACCAGTTTTGCTGTACTTGTAGTTTCCAGAACCACCTTAAATGGTCCCACCAGCTGAGAACTAAACATGCAAAGTGTGTGCCTGAGGGAGACATTTTATATTTACATCATAATAGTCTACCCCCAGTCCCCAGTGACCCTTGGCCTAGTCTACTTTAAAAATATCCTCAGACTCTTATTATTTAAACTTTTAGATACAAGTTTTCCCCTGAGATTTAAGGTAAACTGTTTGATATAAGCACTTTATACTTAATTAAAATGGTTACATATTTCTAAGATACAATAGAACTTATGTTCACACTGCAAAAGTTAGAAAAGGAGTCAAAGAAAGAAGTGCAATAAAAAAAAAAAGGACTTGATCTGAGAAGGACAAATACTGAATTATGCAGCTCTATCTAGCATCCAGAGCATGGAGTGGCATAGTGTGAATTCTAATGTTGTTTGGACAACCCTGTCCCCTTGGCCTTACTGTTGTTGGGGCATGTCGCCTCTCTCTTGAGAGACTCTATTTGTTGCCTTGAACCTTCTTTGACAGAAATTCCACATACTTAGTAGCTATGACATTTTGGGGTCTCTGTTCCAGTTTAGGATTGATTCACAATCCTGTTCTTATGGGTTACCTAAAGAGAATCCACCTGGGAGATATTGCCTAGCCTCACAAGATCCATTAGAGATCCAGGTGGCCACCTCTATAACATTGTAACACTTGGTGTTCTGCATGCCTGCAAAACCAGCACATTGTGACTGACTTCCCATTCTGCTGCCTAGCTGAGCAGCTGGGGTGGGGGGGCTAGGAGGGTTCTGTTGGACCAGAGCTTGAGTGGCCTCTTGCTACCTAGATGAATGAACTGAAAATACTTCTTTAGGTTCTTTGAAAGCAAGGTACCCCCCAAAAAACCACATTATTTTATTCTTTAAAATGAGTTATAATTTTTACCCTGCTTCCTGAAGTGGGAGGGGTCTTGATAGTTTCTTCAAAGGCAACTTTCCTGTTATTTCAGTGCCAAGTGCTAGGCTTCTTCATGGAGCTAGTTTATTTATGAACACAAGTACTTTTGTTTTTTTGTTTTTTCTGTTTTTTGGTTTTGTGAGACAGGGTTTCTTTGTGTGGCCTTGGCTGTCCTGGACTCGCTTTGTAGACCAGGCTGGCCTCGAACTCACAGCAATCCTCTTGCCTCTGCTTCCTTGAGTGCTGGGATTACAGGCATGTGCCACCTGCCGGGTAAGCACTTGGCTTTATCATTCAACTCCCTCCTTACTTTTCATGATCTTCTGCTCTGAATTTTTGCTTCCTGCAGTTTCTGATGCAACCGTAGATAAAGGCCATCAGTGATGACCCCAGCACAGCCTAAATGCTGTGCCATCTTGACACATGCTCCACCTATGAGTTAGTCCATTACTTTTTAATTTAACCTCATTCAGACGGTCACTCAGGTCGTGGGTGAGATATAGATAAAAATTGTTAGGCAGAATGTAATATGAAATAAGAGGCATAATTTGATGTCAAATTTAGTATTGGTTCCCATCAGATACCTCATATAGTGTATTACTATGCATATTCTTATCTTCTGAGCATCCATCAAAATCACCCCTTTAGCTGAGCTTACAGAATTCTAAGGCTTCTTCAATTTACGTCTTCACATTTTAAGTTTCTTCCGCAATCAGTTCTGAAGTCCTTAGAATCACATAGCCAGGTTTAGTCATAGCAGTGACCTCGTTTCTCTGGTACTAACTTTGTACATTTGTTAGCTTTTTCTTTGCTGTGATAAAAATACCTGACATGAGTCAGGTATGGTGGTGCACGCCTTTAAATCCCAGCCCTTGGGGAGGCAGAATCAAGTAGATCTCTGTGAGCTTGAGGCCAGCCTGGTCTACAAAGCGAGTCCAGGACAGCCAAGGCTACACAGAGAAACCCTGTCTCAGGAAAAAACAAACAAGCAACAACAACAACAACAAACCTGGCATAGAAAAGGGAGAAAATGGTTCATAAGTGTCAGTGTGTCATAGTGGGGGAGGGCATGGCAAAGTAAAGCAGTCCACATCATGGCCAGGCCAGGAAGTAAGCTTAATGAATGTCACAAGAAGGAACAGGTACAATATACCAACAACACCCATGGCCACGTACCTCCCATCTGGGTTCTGCATCCAGAGGCTTTAGGATTTACCAAAATAGAAACACGGACTGGTGCTCTGAGTCTCTTAGGGATACTTCAGATTCAAATCCCATTGAAGGCAGCATGCCCCTCTACCACAACAAAGACAACACATGTGCGTTCACTCTCCTACCTGTCTAAATTCCCTCCAGTTAAAATACTGGCAGTCAAACTAATACAGAAAAGCATATGACATGTGATGGAAACAAAGAAAAGTCTAACTAAACAAAGAAAAATCTTTTCACAAATATATATTTTTTAAAAAAATTCAATGGCATTTCTACTATATTTGCTGTCAGCAAACATTCTTGGGTTTTATCCATCCTCTGAGCTTGGATCGTGTGAAAATCCACTCACTCCTAGCAGCCTCGGATCCTGCTTCTTATTTACTTACAGCTGCTAACTACCTAAATCAGCCAGATCGAGAATGACAGCTTTCATTAAACTTTTTCAACATACCAAGTGGTTCTTATTAAACATAATAAAAAATACCCTCTCTGTCATTAATCAGAACACATCTAGAATAACACATACATAAACATAGGACTATGCCATACCATGGATAACAAGTCTTCCTGAGAAGAAAGGAGAGAAATATTATGACTGAAGTAAATCTCTTCCATTCTAGAGATGACAGGAAACAAACAAGGACCTATGCAAAGACCAAAACATGTGCATAGCTATGTACACATACACACAAAATAAATAAATAAATTGAATTTTCTAAAATTAAGAAAACAGTACCTTTCTTGTGATAATAATTGATGCCTGTCAGGTCTGAGAGATACAGTGCTGAGCAATTTTGAGTCTCTCTTACTGCGTTTCTCCTCCTCAGGCAAAAGAAATGAGCCATTATCAAATGTGATTCTCCTGACAGAAGAATAACATGCTGTGTTGTGTAGCTCCCATGACAGTTCTTGTTAACTCTTCTTACAAAGATCAGTTCCTTAGAAAAAGGTCTATAAATTCACTCCAGCCACTGTAGTTTAGAACTATAGCCTTAGGCAAAATAAACCTTACTTTTGTGTTAAAATAGTGTACTTTGTATATATGACCTTACTGAGCAGAAAATTAACTTACTTTCTATTAAGAACATACATGTTTTAGCTCATGGTTTAAAATAGATATTTAAAAAAATCCACATAAAGGAAACAGTTATTCAAAAGTCATAAGTGCATCACATAAAATAAAAATAATTTCTTACAGTGTCTTGTTACTCTCTGAGGTGGCGGGAGGAAGCAGAGGGTTGGAAAATTTGGGAAGATTATCAAATGATAGAATGCAAGGATAAAATCACAAAATATGATTGTCAATGGGTCTCTTTCCTTGGAGTGTCAGGAGGGCTTCTGTCACAGCTCTAGAAACTTGTCACCTTTTTAGTTTCGCTTTGTCTTCTGCAGGATGGGGATCCAATCTAGGGTATTTTGAGTACTGGAAGAAAGCTCTGACATTGAGCTATATTGCTAGGACTCTGTTGAGTTGTTCTAAATCATTTTTAACTCAAGATGGTTTGCAAGATCACTGTGTGCCGTTTATGTACTCATTGAAGAAACAGCAAATAGAAGGAAACTTTGTAAATTGCACCTTTGCATGCTCTGATTCCCTCCATTCAAAATGACAACTTTTCTATGCATCAGAGACCGCTTCTGGCATAACCAGCCTTGAAAAGTGTCTCCTTAAAAGGTCAAAGAAATGTCATCACTCACTGGCTCTCCTATCTGTTCTTGATTAAAATTCTTCACATTCTTTGCTGCTCAGGGAAGATTTTTCTCATTCCTGATCACTCAGGAGACATTGATCTCTCTTTATTTAATATCAGGTATATTCATTGTTTGCACTGATGCACTAGCAATTAATTTAATGCATATTTTTATTTTATCATTTTTTTGTCTTTTGAATTAAGAAATGTAAGGAATCCACTGAAGTCTTACATGTTTGTCTATATAACATTTAGTAGCTTAATCTTTTAAAAACTGTGCCTGGTTTGTACAATACTTTAAAGGAGAGAGAGAGAGAATTTATTACTGCCTTGTGGCACTGACATAGGACTAAGACTTTATAGAATAACAATGAATAGAAAGTTTACAGTTTCTGATTAGAAAAGTGGGGGAAGCTGTGAGAAGAAGCGAAAGGCTATGAAAATGGGGTAGTTTTTCTGGAAGACTCACAAGTCTCATAGTGGCTCAAGCCTAGAACAGCAACAAAAGATGTTAACTCCACACTACTGATGGGGCAGCTACTCAGAAGAGTGGCTAACAGAGTTACAAGGGGGTTTATCAGAGCCAATCACTTCCCACTCTCACAGTCTTGCTAAATTATGAAGATAGGGTCCCCCCATTTATGAGGGACCAAAACACAAACTCTCCATGGACTGATCTAAGAAAATGTTTGAACCAGCATTAAATATTATTTAAAAATTAGTAAGAGATAAAAGGAAGGTTGAGTAAGTGGGAAAAATGCATGAACCTTAAAGAGAATGGGAACAAGCCCTACATAGTTCTCTCAAAATTGCAAATTTTGAAATTTGTACAAATCTCAACAGCTCTAGTGAAAGGTTGTAAATGCAAAGAGCAAAAACCTATTACAAAATGTATGTGAAAATGGCAAAATGAAGGGAAGCATCTTAGGACTAGAAAAACAAAGGAGGGATTTGGATTTTCAAGTGAGTTAAGTCTCTAAAAGTTAAACTCTGTTCAGTGATGTTAGCAAACACAGTTTGGTCAGTGGAACAAGACAGTCAAGTCTCACACACAAAGTTAGTGTGTTAAAAAACATTTGCAAACAGTGAGCATTGGATTTGATGTGAAAGGACGAAGGAATGAATTAGTCAAGAAGCACACGTAGATTGCCTGGCTGCTTGGAAAACATGTCAGCTGGACTCCTGTTTGGATGCTTTGGGACCGCATCCATATCTTGGAAGGCCACCAATGTTTGCTTACTCTTCTTGACTGCACTGCGTTTGGAAGAGTGTATATTCCATCTTTTTTAGCAAGCTGAAAGCCAAGTACATCTTTAACTTTTAGACACTCCCTCTGTAGCCCAGGCTTGCCTTGAACCCATGTTCTTCTTGCCTCAGCCCCTCACTTCTGGAATTATAGGCATGTGCAGTACAACAATCCTAAACATTACTTGTCTGACATAAAACATCCCATTTCCCAGTTAAAGTTCAATCTTCTCTGATGACAACAAACTACAGAAATCTACTAATTCTTCTGCTTAGAACTTTGCTTATGTATCCCTCTCTTGTAATTTCAGTATTTAGTTATTATTTACTCATTTAAGTATCATCTGTTTCTAGCCATAATTTCTTGCATTGAGCTCTGGACACTTACTTGCTCTACTGTCTAAAAAGTGTGTATGACAAACTCTTGCACCAACCAAGGACAATGCATGCAATAAACCTAGGCCCCTCTTCAGATCTAGCCAATGGACAGCTCATTCTCCATGGCTGTGGGCAGAGTGGGGCCTCTGACATGAACTCTGGTACCCCAAATTTGATCACTTCCCCTTGGTGGGGAGGCCCAGTGGTACTCAGAGGAAGGGGAAGCAGGTTATCTGGATGAGACCCAGTCATATGGTGGAGGAGGAAGTTTCCTTCTGTTAGAGGCCCAGGGAGGGGAATTGGTCTAAAGAGGGAGGGGGGAATGGGATGATACAAGTGAGATGTAATATGAATAGATTAATTTTTGTAAAAAGCTAAGCTCTGTCATTCTCTGTCTATGCTTCCTGACCTGCCAGCAGCTACCTGCTGCCGCTGACAGGATATAGGTCCTGTCACCTTGCTTTCCTGCCATGCTATATGGCTGAACTGTGAGTCAAAATAAACTTTTCTTCTTACAAAAAAAAAAGTGTATATTAGAATAATATAAGAAGCAGGCGGGACATCTCCATATCTTTCCACAGCTGAACACTCAATTGTTTGAAAATCCAAAATATCTAACACTAGAAAGTTTTCATAATGATATAAGTTAGGATTTTATATTTTCAATGTTAAAGGTAAAGTTATTTAAACCTTAAATAAAAAAAATAAATTAGATGACTCATGCAGTAGAGGTTCTAGCTGGCAAGCCTGAGTTCCAGAAAGAACCAACTCTCTCAAGCTGTCCACTGACCCATACACATGCACCACTACAAGTATGTGGACACACACACACACATACACACACACACACACACACACACACACACACACACACACACAAATGTAAAAAGTATACAAAAAGTAAGGGACTATTTCTTGGTTTAAATCTACCCTTGTGGTCTCAGTAAACCAGTTAATAACTGAGTGACTCTGTTTCCTCACTTTTCAAATGGGAATGCTACCATCTGTGTATCACACATCAGTAGGATATTACCAAGAGTTACTAAAACGTCTGAGTAAGGTGATGGAATTGAGGTTGCTTCCATGTGATCCGGTTAGGAGTTAGTACAAGAGGAAGAGACTCATTTCCTAGTGAGAAAGAGGAAGCTTCCGGAAGACCCCAAATGCAGTGACAGCACGTCTGCAAGGTGCTGAAAGAGGACAGGCTAGGCGAGCTCCTGAAGAACCAATCCAAACTGAGCTCGAGGTGGGTGGCTGCCCAGTGCATAAGATGGAGGAAGAACTTCATCCAAACGCTGCAGGTGTTAACGAGACAGCAAGTCCACCGAAGGGAGAACACAGCAGCCGTGAGAGGGCTTTCGTTCATTTCTCTTCGTGACTTGGAGGGCAGAAAAGCTAAGCTGGGAAGGAATCTGTTGTTTAAACTTGTGCTCCTGGGGGCTGGAGAGATGGTTCAGAGGTTAAGAGCACTGGCTGCTCTTCCAAAGGTCCTGAGTTCAATTCCCAGCAACCACATGGAGGCTCACAACCATCTATAATGAGATCTGGTGCCATCTTCTGGTGTGCATTCAGGCAGAACACCATATAGTTAATAAATAACTCTGAAAACAAAAAACAAAAACTGTGCTCCTGAGGGGGACCGAGAATGCAGAAGATCCTCAAGTTACGGCCTCTGTATTTTACCTGAGGTAGAGGTCTAGGAGACAGCTGCCAAGAGCAGAACGGACACACTAACAAGCTGAAAGCACGCGGGGTAGGGAGCTCAGATGAGGCAGGAAAATGCTCAGGGAACTGTGGCCCAGATGAGACTAACACTGGGATTGACGGCCTGAATTTGAGGTCAGTGGGAGTGATCAGCTGCTGAGCCAACTGTCGCACACTGCTGTACAGTCTGAAAGCGCTGAAGCTTCAGTGAAGTACTGGACATCCACGGCTGCGTCCCTCCACTGGGAAGATCAACAGTTATCAGACGCAGAAGTATGACGGTAAGTCCTCCGCCGGAATCGTTTGTAGTGGGAGCTTTTTGTTTTCTTCTGCCACTTCCAGTGTTCTTGGAAGCCACTTTCCAGCTAGAATATCGGCTGCTCTGTGAGGAGACAATCTGGAGTGACAGGACTGCAGGAAAATCATCAGCCCTCAGACTTCAAACGAAGTGTGACCAGCAGAGGCCCTCGGTGTGCACAGAAGGTAGTTACTGAAGACGAGGCAGCTCAGATAGGCATTGGAGAGTTGTGCAGTCCAGGTGCCATATCAATAAACCACAGGAAACAAGAGCCCACAGTCAGCTGTCCTGTGCCCCGGCCCCCCAATGCAGATAACTGTTATCTCTAATTTTCATGGATCTAGTAAATAAATCGATCTAGTAAATAGAACCTAATACTTCTTTCTTTTTTCCCTAACTTGCTCCTACCACTGCACCCCCAGGCTTCCACTTTCATTCTTTCTTTTGCTGCAAAAAGTAACATTTTAAACTTTATTATATTTTAACTACAGAAACCTTAAAAAATTTCATTCCTCCTCTATATACACTTAATTTTCCTTATGCTTTTCTGACTATTATGCACATTTTATTCTATTATTTTTCTTTTTCATCCCATGTATTTGCCATTTTTAGCTGTTATATGCTTTTAGTAGTATTTGACTTCATTTGTGATTATTTAATTAATAGAATGTCTTATGTTTGTATTTTTATTCTTCATTTTACATTTATCTTATTTTGTTTTTAAGGTTTCTTAGTATGGAAAGATTCTTGAGAATTTTCTATTCAGAAAACTCAGAATCCCATGGAAACTTTTATGAATGAGACCATATTCTTGGCCACAGAGCTAGATTTGTATGATAGATTCCAAAGCATTAAAACACTTGTTGTACAGTGTCAGATCATCCTGCACACACACACAAAACTGCTATAGGAAAATTATTGGAAAACACTTCAAGATACAGACATAGCCACAGACTTTCTGAAAAGGATTCCAGTAGCATATGAATCAGTATAAAATTTGACAAATAGGATTCCATAATATTAAAATGCTCTGTACAACAAAGAAAACAATCACCATAGTGAAGAAGTAATCTTAATAATGAGAAATAAGCTTACCATCAGATGAAGGATACTATTTAAACTACATAAGGAATTGTAATATGTAAATACCAGGACACAGCAAATCATTCAATAAATGTGCTAACAACCCCTAGGTTTCTCTTCAAAAAGATCCACAAATAGCCAATAAATATTTGGAAAGATATTTAATATTCTTGGCTTCTAGGAAAATGCAAATTAAAATGATTTTGAGATCCTGTCTTATCCAATTCAGAATGGCTTACAGCAAGAAATTAGTGACAACAAATGTTGGCAAGGATTTCAGGGAAGAACCATTGTTCATTGCTGGCATCAATGTATATTTGTACAGCCACTGTAGAAATCCTTGTAGAAGTTCCTAAGAAACCTAAAAATACAACTACCATATGTCTAAGCCTATACCACTCTTGGTATATAAGTAAAGGACTCTAAGTCAATACATCATGAAATACTTGTACACACATGTTTATTGTTGCACAACATCCAAGAAATGAACCAGTTTACATGTCTATCTACAGAAGAATATGTAGAGTAAATGTGCTACATACATATAACGGAATTTCATCTAGACTTAAAGAAAAATGGAATTATGATATTTTCATGAAAATGGATAGAACTGTAGATTGTCATGTGAAGTAAAAAAGAAAATCAGAAAAATAATTGCATATGTTTTCTCTCCTGTGAAGAGGCTAGCTTTATGTGTGCCTGTGTATCTATGTTTATGTCATAAAAGTAGAAAGATGAGTTTGAAAATGGAGGAAGAGATCTTAAGGGAGGAGAGAAAAGTGAAGGTCATATGTCATTTGAAAAGAAAAGTGGGACACTTAGGCTGTTTCTAGGTTGTGATTATTATGAGTAAGGCTGCTATGAACATGGTTGAGCATATGTCCTTGTCATGTGGTGAAGCATCTTTTGGGTATATCCCGAGGAGTGGAATAGCTGGGTCTTGAGGTAACCCTATTCCCAGTTTTCTGAGAAAATGCCAGGTTGATTTCCAAAGTGGCTGTATTCTCCATACCTGATCTTAAGCAGTACTATAGAGAAACAGTAATTAAAACAGCATGGTACTTGAGTGGCAATAGGCTGTTAACCAATGGAATTGAATCGAAGACCCAGAAATAAATCCATACACATATGGACACTTGATTTTTGACAAAGAGGCCAAATCTATTCAATGGAAAAAGGATACCATCTTCAACAAATGGTGCTGATCTAACTGGATGCCTACATGTAGAAAATGCAATTAGACCCATATTTATCACCATGCACAAAACTCAAGTCCCAGTGGATTAAAGACCTCAACATAAAATCAGAGATGCTGAATCAGTTAGAAGAAAAAGTAGGGAAGAGCCTGGGACTCATTGCACAGGAGACAATTTCCTGAACAGAACACCAACAGCCCAGGCTCTAAGGTCAACATTTAATAAATATGACATCATGAAGCTGAGAAGCTTCTGTAAGGGAAGAGATACTGTCAACAGAACAAAGCAACAGCCTACATTACAGACTGGGAAAAGATCTTCACCAACCCTACATCTGACAAAGGTTTAATATCCAAAATATTTAAAGAGCTCAAGAAATTAAACACCACCAAACCAAATAACCCAATTCAGAAATGGGGCTCAGAACTAAACAGAGAATTCTCAACAAAGGACTATCAAATGGCTGAGAAACACTTAAAGAAATGCTCAACATCTTTAGTCATCAGAGAGATGCGAATCAAAATGACTCTGAGATTTCATCTTACACCCATCAGAATGGCTAAGATAAAAAACTCAAGTGACATCACATGCTGGTGAGGATGTGGAGAAAGAGGAATACTCCTTCATTGCTGGTGGGAGTGCAAACTTGTATAATTTACACTATGGAATACTACTCAGCTATTAAAAGCAAGGAAATCCTGCAATTTGCAAGCAAATGGATGGAACTAGAGATGATCATACAGAATGAGTTAACCCAGACTCAGAAATGCTTACATGGTATATACTCACTTATAATTGAACACTAGCCCAAAAGGGATGTCCTATGAAAGTCTTCACTTACCAGGAGATTGGGATAGATGTGAGGACATCCTATTGGGACTCTAGGTAAGAGAAGTATGGGAGAATGGGGAAAAAGAAGGATTCAGAGGGTCCTCGAAACCTACAAGAAGAACATCATGATGGGCAGATCTGGACCCAGGCGGGGTCTACTTAAACTACTGCACCAATGAAGGACAACACATGCAGTAAACATTGAACCCTTACTCAGATATAGCCAATGGACAGGGCATTATTCACTGTGTAGAGAATGGAGACAGACTCTAACACGAACTCTGGTGCCAATATTTGACCACTTCCCCTTGGTGGGGAGGATTGGTAGCACTCAGAGAAAGAATAGGCAGCCTACCAAGATGAGACTTGATAGGATGTGACCATATGGTGGGGGAAGAGGTCCCCTTCAGTCACAGACCTAGGGGAAGGGAATAAGGTGAAAGAGGGAGGGAGGAAGGAATAGGAGGATACAAGTAAGAGGATAACAGTTGAGATGCACTCTGAATAAATTAAGAGAAAAAGAAAAAGAAAAAAGGAAAAAGAAAAGAGGTCCTGACTTGTGTGGTGATGGTGATCTCAAAAGCAGAACAAGAATGAGGGGGAAGATGGAGAAGAATAGATAAAGGTGTGCTGGGAACTTAACCTAGGTCCTCCACAAGAGTAGCAAGTGCTCTCAGCCACCAAGCCATCTCTCTAGCATCCTCATCTTCATTTTTCTCATAGGTACTCAAACACTGTGTTGGCAGCAGAGAAGAACAAGTAGCCCTAAGCTGGTCACTTAGGTACAGGAAGTCATGTCAGCCCCCAGGAATAAGGCGGGGCTTCAGCAATGGTAAGAAAGTATCAATACTATTGTTATCAAAGGAGAGGCAATACAAGTTCTGAGCAGTCCAGACTTTGCTGTAGGCTCTGTGCTCTACCCTCTCAGCTACCACCTTGTTGATAATCTTTGCATGGATTATTCACCTCAAGTATGAGAGGTGGTGGGGTCTTCTGCAGAGGAGTAGTTAGTTTCTGGGCCAGGAGTTATGCAGAGTTCTTCATGCTTGCCAGGGCCTCCAATAAGAGGACTGTGCCCTAACAATTCCATTGATTGGCTTTTCTAAGAGCCTAGTGTTACCTTTTGCCAAGTACTGGGCAGAAGTCTGCAGAGAAGGTTCTAAAGCTTAGACTGGATCAGAGCTTCTCTCTTGGCTACGTCTATGGCCTCAAGACCCTTCTGTTGTTTCCCATGCCTGTGATATCCATGGACTCCTCACTATACACATTCACATAAAAAAATAAAAATAAAAAACGAGGAACAAGTGGACATGAAATAAGCTGTTTGGAAAATATTTTACCATAAAGTCCAAGAACTAACTTCCATTTTATTTTAAAGAACAATCGGAGGATAATAATGAAACAACAAAAGATGGAAATGCCATATCATTCAAGTAGAATGCAAGGTTTATCTCCAATACTTTGAAAGTCCTATTGCAGTCTATTTAGGAACTTGAAATTATACAAGTTCATTGTCAATTGATCAAGTCATTCTCATGTCAATTACTAGTCTATTTTTACCACATGAATATATACCCTAGGTGTAACAGATTATATGACTCTATAGATGGACAAGAAAAATACTTAGATAAGGTCTTCAAAAACCTCAGAGTCTTACAGAATATGGCATTTAAAGATTTTTTTTTATTGTTTTAAGGATTCTTTGACAATAAGATAGGTTAACTCTTGGCAACACCCAGCCTACCTCAAAGAAGCTGATGAGGATCAAAAAACCTTTTTATGGAGACGGCTTCAAATGTGACAAATAAGCCACTGGACAAACTGTCCTCATTTCTTCCACAGACAGAATTCTGCCTAAAAATGGGCAAGGTTGGATGCAGGCACAGTCGACGGCCAAACTCTGCCAAGACAGGGTAAGCAAGTCCTCAACAGTTCATGCCTCACAAATATGTCTGTCAGATATTTTGGGCCAGAAGGCTGAAGATGATGTTCCAATGTTATAGAGAGTTTTGGGTGACTGAACAGCAGCAAACTGTCTCTCATTTTCCCATTTTGGAAGCTGCTAACCTGCACTTCCTGTTTACTCAGGTAACTAATTTTATTCCTTCTCAAGTCTCTGATTGAGTTGAAGACCAAATAGTTTAGTTTTATAATTAGGCTTAATTGTTTAGAGGTAAAGATGTTTTTAGGTCTAGATAGATGTTTTAAGTTGACAGAGATGAGATATGATAGATGTTGATTTACATTCAAAATTTTAGACTCACCAAGATAAGAAAATGTGTTCTTCAAAGTTACCAAACAAAAATAGCTAAAACACTATAAATGTAAAATTATTATAATTTCTGATTGTTTCATGGTTCTTCTTGCTGTATGTGGTTTATTTTATATATGTGTCATAATGTAAATATATATGTAAAAAATAAAAAATATATAAAAAAAGATGGAAATGCCTATCTTCTATGTGCCTAAATGGGCACTTCCATATTTGACACATCACTTCAGTTTTCGTATTTGCCTGAAAGGAGGGGGTACTTTTTAATGATAAAACCAAGAATCATTAATATTTATTCAGTTTTGTATTGAAAATACAACTCAGAAAAACAGAAAAAAGAAAGAAAATACAACTCAGAAAATACTGCAATATTTAAACAGTGAGAGAATTACAGGTCTCGGAGATGCTTAGATGCTAAATACTAGCAAATGTGGGTACTGGAGAGGGGGAAAGTTTGAAGTCAAGGCGTCTAGAGTTGACTCTAGAAAGGGAGTGATCCCAAAGGCAGCTATAACAACCAAGGATGACAGACATCTGACTGTTCCAGAAATTGACACTAATTTACCCAAATATTAAAGATATTCTGTAAGATGTCCTTACTTATAATTGAGTTCTAGATGAAAAACTTCATAAGCATATTTTAAAGTAAAAAATCCTTACAATAACATTCAATATGGTAACTGTCACATCCTAAATATCATTTCAAAAACACTGTTCTTCATTTTTGTTTTTAATAACCTTCCAAGCCTTATCAATCACCCATTAGGGAACATCCCATATTTGCATACCAGCACATGATAAACCCTTGTTTCATCATAATTCTACATTTCCATTTTGGAGTTACAATCACACCACATACTGATGCTGTACAGCAGCTTGTTACTCACTCTGTCAAGAAGTGACAGAAGGGAAGGGAATCAACCAAGTTTGTCAGTATTGGATGAGGGTTCTGCTTTTACAGAGGCGTGTCAAATGCGCATTAGGGATTTCACCTACTGTGTTTTGTTCCAGATAGGTATGCACAGTTACCTAATACAGCCCCTGAGGACCATGTGATGGCTGGATTAAGGAGAGGAAAAGGCCATGGCTCACTGTATCTCTCCTGGGTCACCTCCTGGGGCTTGAGTTAAACAGACCTCATTTTTTTTCCTCCTGTGATACAGCAAACAGATGTGCTGCCAGTCAAGATATCACAAATGGTTTGTATTTCACTTTTTCTTCAAGACCATAATGTAAGTCCTTCCTACTGAGACAGTACATTTCGTCTGGATAAAAATATACCAGGTTTCTAAAAGAGAAATGCTGTCTGCCGGTCAGCACACTTCCTCACGCTGGCAGCAGGGAGAAGATAACAGGTTGCCGGTGGCTTGAAAGGTTTTGGGATGCCTGCATTTCATCCATCTTTAAGCTATCACACTAAGATATAATTTCTAACTTTATTTTCTACAATTTCACATTTTCTTTTATTAAAAATGTTTTCATAGATCGAGCAGTATTACATAAATCAAACACATGTCAATGCCAATTTTTTTTTTCAACTTAAGACATAAAAATAAAAGATTGTCCTTGGTTTAAATGTAACAAAACTTCATTGCATTAATGCAAGAAAAAGTGAAGAGAACAGGATGTTAGTGCATATTTATATGAAAATATTACCTTTTATCTTCCTACTAAAAGAAACTTGAAAGCTTCTCGAACTTAGAAACATGTTTTCTACATGGAATTGAAGTTTTTAGATTAAAAAACTGTATGAAAGCTTCTTTAACTAAAACATTTATTTAAAAAAGCAAGAAAATTAAAAATTGGGAGGACCTTTCCATGGCTTATGATAAGTGTGACAAGTAAAATAAATAGATCAATAAATAAATAAATAAATAAATAAATAAATAAAGACATTGCTTTTATTTCCTACAGCAATATTTTTAAATTACACAGTTATTGTTACTCATTGAGATAGTCAATAGCAACAAACAAGTGGATTTTGTAACAGAGGTGAAAGTGTGTAGACAGGGTAGCAAGTCAAGTTCTGAATGAGTCCACTAAAGCAAAGACCTAAAGAATGAATGGAAAAGAACAGTCATGCTGTGTTAGCTGATTTCTCTCTCTGTTGTCTCCACAGATCTAACAAGGACCAACCTATGAGGGAACAGATTTATTTTGGCTCACAGTTTGAAGAGACTGTGTGCCATGCAGAAAAAGGCACAGTGGCAAAGAGAACAGCTACATGGTGCCAGAACTGGGTGGCTGGGACTCTTTACCTTCTTAGATCTCACAGAACAAGAAGCAAAGAGCAGATAGGAAGTGGAACAGGGCTGTAAAACCTTAAGGACTGCCCCGAGTGACTAACTCCTCCAGGCAAGTTTTGTTTTTGTTTTTGTTTTTTCATTATAAATTTATTTATTTATTCACTTTACATCCCAGTCATAGCCCCCACCCTCCTCTCCTCCCAGTCGCATCCTTCCCTCCTCTTTCCACCATCCCCTATTCCTCAGGAAAGGGGAGACCCCCTACCACCCACCCCAGCTCATCAAGTCACATCAGGATTGAGTTCTTCCTCCTTCCCTGTGGCCTGTCAAGGCTGTCCTGTCAGGGGGAAGTGATCGAAAAGCAGGCAACAGAGTCCATGTAACAGACAGCCCCTGCTACCCTTACTAGAGGACCCACATACCTAATGGAGGGAGGAGACACCCACCCATTCACAAAAACTTTGATCCAAAACTCACCCTGCCTACAAGATATGCAGGGATAAAAACAGAGCAGATAGAGCAGAGATTGAGAGAATGTCCGACCAATGCCTGGCCCAACCCGAAACCCACCCCATGGGAGAGAACCAACCCAGACACTGTTAATGACACTCTGCTATGCTTGCAGACAGGAGCCTAACAGAGTTGTCCTCTGAGAGCCTCCCCTCAGCAGTGATTTGAAACAGTTGCTAAGACTCACAGTCAAACATTGGGCGAAGCATAGAGAGTTTAGTTGATTTTTATGTGTCCTAGGCCTGAAACAGCTTTGGCTACCAAGTCAAGCATCAAACTAGTATGAACAAAGGACTGCCATTTCTCTGTCCCTGACTGATATAAGAACACTACCACCAATAAGGTGTCTCTTCCTCCATTGCCAGGGGCAAAAGGTAACATTAAAAATGTTATTTTCCTGCATAATTCCTATGTTGACTCTTCTGTCTCCCTCTCTCTGTTTTTATTTCTTTCTTTTGGTCCTATTTGTATCTCTGGCTTCTCTATAAGAAATCTGGTGACTCTTCTTGACAGATTACATACTTAGCAGTAGGTAGGTTAGGGAAATGTTCATCAGTGTTAGAGGAAAGGCGATACTGCCAGACTATAACCTTTATGAATCTTTAGTTTTGTCATTTTGCATTGTTGGGATTGTCTGCCTAAAGGGTACATTGCCCAAACTCTGAGAGGTTAATGAGAAGAAAACTAGATGCCTTTTCATTTATGATGCAAACTTTTACTTAATCCCGCAACTATGTCTAATACTGCCCCAGACGAGAGATAATGTTTTACCCTTGGAATATCTACAAATTTCAACCGTGGTTGACAAAAAGCCACTGCTGAGTGGAGGATGAGGTCTGAGAGTCCAAGTGGTTCTTACATGACTTTCCAACTGGTCACTGTCCAGCCCTACCATGACTCTTCTTGTTGAGGCAACAACTATTACCACAGTTTTCTTAGTCTCTCTTCCCCTATTGAAATCCATGGCTGATTTTCCCAATGGGCCAAACAGTTCAGTGCCTCTTCTGTCAAAAGCTTGCCTTTATGTCCATGTGCTTTGGTGTTTCCAAATTGCCATAAATGTCCCTGTGTTAAAGAATTTTGTTTCAGTGGCTTTCATGTGGCTTTAGGAATATCAGGATTCACTCATTGTAGAGATTTGTTGTCTTTATTGAAAAATTCTATGTATGCTTTAAAAACATTTTACTTGCCATGCATTTTAAGTGCTAATGCACCACTTAATTCACTGACCATTAAAATGTTAATTCTGTTTCTTAATTTGAACATAGCAGTCAACATTAAATCACTCTCTAGGCTTTAACATATTTTTCTTCAACTTGTGGATACCGTATACTCCTGGCTTGCCTTAAAATTCCCGTTCCATCCTTAGCCTTCCTGGCTCCTTCTCTTCCTATCATCATCAAAAGCTGTAATGTCTTATTGAGCAGGGTTAAATTCTTTCCTCATTTTAGTTATTTCCCTTTGTCCAGATGATACAACTTTATTGGAACTCCAATTCAAGATGTTACTGATAATAAATCAATTTCTTTCTCTAGTGGTTTGTCTCCTTTTAGACACCATAAAGGCAGTGTAGAGTCAATAAAAGCTTAGTTATTACACACTCATAGCTGGTCCGCTGTCAACATTCTCTCATGGTAAAGTCACTACCCAAGTACCCAAGCTAAAGATTAAATTTATCTGGAATACACCCTTATTTCACCCCATGGATCCAATCTTTCTCCAAATCCCATAGCTATTGTACCAAACACATGCAATTCATTTTCTACTCTCTATATTTCCCACCAATTTGTACTCCAAATACGAATCTCTCTCACCAAAACTGGTTAACTAGCATCCTTATTCATCTTGCTGATTCTACGCAGGTGTATTCTTATCTTAATTGCAGGCTAGTTCTCATGTACTTTTTCAGAAAGATGATCGAGCTTCCATATTTCTGCTTGAAATACCCTCTTATCTGCATTCTATATGTAGGGTTATATCCTTAGCATTGGTGACATCATGAAAGATGTGGCCCTGCCCTAATCCAGTTTCATCTCACATTGTGTCAATCTCTGATTTTTCTGAACTTTAGCCTTACTATTAATTTTTATTTCCTTGAGTGGCCTAGGCCATTTCTGACACAGAAATTCTATACATGATGTTATCTCTCCTTTGTCTAATGACTATTGTCTTGACTTTCAACTCTCAGGTCTTATTTATTTCAGTGTGAACTAAGTTTTCCATCTTGGGTTCCTCTCTGTTATATAATAATGCATTTAATTACATACATGCATTCCCACCATATTAAGAATTGCCAAAACAGCTTTGGGCATCTTTGTTCTCTCAGCACAAAATAGTCTCCAGTGCACAGTTAACACTAGTCATTGTACTGTGAATGAAGAATACAGTCAATATTAAAAAGAATGAACCATCACTGATAAAAGCAATCTATATTTTCATGATAAGTTAGGAAATGCATATAATTTTAAAGACACTATTTTTTCAAGGAATGTGTTGCTCTAGAGAGTCATCTTTGACACTTCCTTACCTTCTTTGTTTTGCCCATTGCCTTCAGGATGGAGAGATTCAAGTCTTCAAGAGCAGCCAGTACATTCTCATATTCACCCAAGTGCTGAGAAAAATATTCTGGGAAGTAAAAGTATTAAAATAAAATTATGCTGGAGTTTAGATAGTCATAAAACAAAAACCTCAACTGACAACTTACTTCATAAATCAGTAAGCAAAATGTTGGCTCTAATATACATGAAAACTTGAAATCTTTCAAATGGAACTAAGGTAGCCATATCCTAATTTTACCAGAAAAGTGAAATAGAAAAAGAAAAAGAAGCCTAGCTGATTATAATTACCCACAAAAGTGTTCTTTCTTACAAAAGGGAAAACATGACTCAGGGTGTGATGACAAGGTTGAGTCAATAAAATATTATTCTTGACAGTATATTATTACAGATCCCACAAGGATAGCAATTTGAGAAAAATGTAAAAATTTTTCTTCTAGAAAACATTTAAGAAGGTTAGTTTTCCTTAAGGTATGATGCTGCAAATCACAAGGAATGCCAGCAATTTATTTCAACGGGACAAAAGTCATGCTTATCATATTCTCCCTTGCTAGGAATAAGTAAAGCCTTGGAAATTATGATAAAAGTGAAAACATGGCACACAAAATAATTTCAGATTAGTTGAAATGTAATATAAAGAGAAACTTCATTTATAGAACTCTATATATTTCTGAAATCAGAGACATCCATTCCTCACAAACCTTCATATATTAGAAAAAGCAGAACTGTCATGTACTATGTAACCATTATTACTCGTGTATATCATCTACAGATGAACTACTATTTATTATTATATTTCTGTAATGTATCATAGTATTTAAAAATTATACTAAAATGATATAAACTCACATGCAGATTTCAACTATTGGGGTACACTGTACACTGTAACATGTTTGTTGAAAATTGCTTTTATTAAATTATTTAATACTCCAAATATGGCATTGTTGACACTGGTATTAACAAAGAAGAGGCCCGAGATGTAGATCAGTTCGGTAGCAAGCTTGCTGAACATGCACAAAGCCTTGGTTTCCATCCCTGTGCCATGTAACCCTGTGCCATGTAAGCCATGTGTGGTGGTGTATGCCTGTAAACTCAGCACTCAGGAGCTGGGTCGAGAAGGGTCAGATATTCAAGGTCATCCTCAGCCACATAGAGAGTTCAAGGCAAGTCTGAATTACAGGAGACTTTGTTTCAAAAATGAAAGAACTAAAATACTTGGGGAGTTGACTGATTTTGTAGACAATGTATACGCTTCTCTGAGAATGAAAAACAATGAAACATAATCATCCTATACTCTTGCCAAAATGCAGTCTACACAGAAATAGATGAAAAATAATGATCAATTTAAAAATCATATATTAGATTATGCAAAGTACATTCTTGATTTTGCAATCTTTAGAAAACATTGTGACACATCCTTTTTAGGGATGGATTAATAACCTAATAAATAACCTAATAAATGATCATTTTTTTCTTTTGTTTTGGTTTTTTTAGTTTTTTGAGACAGGGTTTCTTTGTGTCACCTTGGCTGTCTTGGCCTCGCTTTGTCGACTAAGCTGGCCTCCAACTCACAGCAAAACTCCTGCCTCTGCCTCCTGAATGCTTGAATTACAGGCATGTGCTGCCGCACCCAGCTACAAATACTATTTAATTAAATAAATAGTATTTAACTATTTAAGTCTTGGTTATGTTGTTAATTTTCTGATAGAGTTGACAAAGGTGTTTGTTATATGTTTGTAGTGATTGTGGTAAATAAAATCTACATGGACATTACCCAATATGGACATTACCCAATATGCAGTTAATATTGCTGTGGGAAATCCATAAGATGGGAAAAATGTGTATCATGATAGAAGCAACATTAAGTTGAAATAGGCAGCACATAAAAAGGAAAATGCAGAAAAGATAAGCTTGTTAATTAAGATGCCTATGGAGGTGGTTTACATATAAGTAGTAAAAATTCATGTTTTAATACAAAGGGGTTATGATGAGAGAAGAATCTATTTTTAATTTAAAAAAAAAAAATAAAGAAACCATCAGCCTGGCGGCTTCAGATTGGATCTTCCCCTTCTTCATTCATGTATTCGTTCATCTCAACGCACACATAGTTAGAGAGGTTACAACCACATTGTAGGTGATATGCTAGCTAGCAATGACTGTAACTCTGAGAAGCGAGAGAACTAGCTACAATGCCAGCCCTGGATAACAGCTTGAGCTGTGAAGCCAACCAAGGTGTTGAAGGTCAGTGTGACTGAAGCTCTGTCACAACAAGATGCTATGACCAGAGGCCAGAGAGGAAGCTGCACTAGCCAGGAGCTGTTGGGGGAGAGTCTGATGCATTTTGATGCTAATAACTGCTTGCTGTCTCTGGGACCCACCTTTTAATTAATAAAAATCCATCCCACCTGGACAGGGCAAAGGAGCTAGAAGTGTGGCTAAGATTCTCTGGCTTAGGGGAGAGAGAGGAATTCTGGGAAGAAGAAGAAGAAGAAGAAGAAGAAGAAGAAGAAGAAGAAGAAGAAGAAGAAGAAGAAGAAGAAGAAGAAGAAGAAGAAGAAGAGATGAGGAGAGGGTCCCGAGAGGAGAAAGAAGGCCACCATGGGTTAGATGGAAGAGAAACACATGCTGGCATAGATGGAGATTCGGCCCAGATGAAGAACATTAGCAAGTATTTGGGATTATGGATGGGAGGTAGCTTGACAGAAGTCATTAGAAGCAGATGACATAGGATTGGGGCAGGTATGTGGGGCAGGAAAACTACTATGGGAAGTAGATTAGAGGATTAATGTCTGCCCTGCCCCAGGTTAACTAAGGCTATTTTAAACTATAATGTGTCTTTATCTTGATTGGTTGCTAGCAGGGCATACTAATTATACTGATCATAATGATAATTTAAAAACAATAAGCATTCGTTGATTGGTGTTCTACCTTTTATCCTCAAGCTGAGATCAGTGTTCTTGGCTGTCTGTGACAGGGTCCTTCAGCACTTCACTGCTTTTGCTTCTCTGTGGATCAGCAGTTAGAACTTGCAAACACTCACCATCTCAGGCCCATTGGCCTGCTGACTCACAAATGCGTTTCCGTAAGACACCTGGTGATTTATGGGTACACTTAAATCTTGGAAGTATCACTCTAGGGAACTTGCTGGGAATTGATTGTTATTAAAGTCCCATCTGCTAAATCAGAAACCTTAAGTCTAAGCCCAGAAATCAATATTTTCTATGGATTCTACATATTATGACATGAAAATTAAATTTAGAGTGGCCCTGTGCAACATGTAAGTAAAGCATTTTGAAGAGAAGAGTGGCATCCTACAGCTTTTCTCACAGACTTGACCTGGGTGTGATGTAGATGGTTAGGGAGTGATGGGGAAGTTGTCAAGAGGTGAGGGCAATGATAATTGTCAGGAGGGTTTTCATCATAAACTAAGGTCCAAGAATCTGACCAAGGTGTGGAGTAAAGGGAAGAGGAGGAAATGGCTGATTTTGGAATTATGACCTATTTATTCCTGTCACTACCATTCATATTTATTCATTAAATCACAATGACAGCATGTGCTAGCTAATTGCATTTTATCACTAAATCATGTCATTGAAAAACAATAGATTTGGAGCAGATATTGGCCACTCGAAAGTCTTGTCTTTGGGTAACAAGAATTATTTTCTGGGGAAAATAAAACCCATTTTATTGAAATACATGAATGATTTCCATGGATTTGGAGGAAAATGGTCAAATAGCATTTATCAAAAATTTAGGACCAGCTTTTCTCCGTTGATGTGATGGACTTTGGGAGAGCAGCCCCGACACTGGGTATAATGGAAGAACAAGATGCGCTTCCCAAACAGATGCTTTAAGCCTGTTACCTTCCAGCAAGGAAGCTGGCTTCTCATGCATATGAGCACATCACCTCCACTAACCAAATGCTAACGAGAGGTTAGTTTCTCCCTCCCCACTGCACGGAATCAGTAGTGCTGGATGTTGGATTTTCTTCTATGACTCAGTCTTCTAAGTTGAATTTCAGATCTGGCTTAAGAAGAACAAGTGGGCCCAGAAAGCATTCTCTGCTGACTCTAAATGATGTCCACAGTGTGTTCCCTGGTAGTGTCTCTGTGCTTGCAAACCAGAAAGAAAAAGAAGTCAGTGAAATGAGAGACAAGGCTTAATCCCCTGTCACCTGAAGAGCTCAATCAGAACGTTCCAGTAAAGACTATTCTAAGGGGTTTGATCGGTGTGTGTGAACAGCCCAGAAAGCCCTTAACAGAAAAATATGCTTTGAAGAACCATACATAACCAAAATTCCCTTTCTATCCCAGTGGTACCTTCCACGGGCACCAATGGCACTTCAGCTTTCATGCTCACATGATGCAACATTATTCATTAGGATGTTACTTACGTATTTTTCTCACAAGTTAGACTGCAAAGGTATTTTAAAGTAATATTTTAATAGTTTTGAGTTTTGGATCCCTACTTTAATTAACAGAGAAATTAAGTAAAAGCTTAATGAGTCTGACAGCTAGATAAGTAGACTCTGTAGCTGGTTTCTATGGGAGAGTGCATGAAATTTCCTTTGTCAATCAAGCCTCACTCTCCCACGCTTACAGGGAACTTGGATGAGATGTGACTTGACATATTTTACTTGCCTGCACTGAGGTCTCGGTGCTGATTAAAATTCGACTTAAATATTTATTTTTATAGTCACAAAATAATGGGAAATGAAGGTGCAATATACAAATGAAAATGCCTGTCCTACAGCAGAGAAGAGGATTATGACAGGACTATGAATCTAATCGCTGGATTTTAAAAATATAAAGAAATTCTGTTGAATCGAAGCCCAATCAGTTCTCTTGCTAAAAGTGAAGGTGGTGACTGGAGTGAACTCTAAAATTGTAAAACTTCTACCGTAGCCAGGAAATATTTGTGATTTCAATGTGAGTAGCCCTAAAAACCTTTCTGCTAACCATCTAACTGTCTCAGGATGCCTAGATGATAAAATCGTACTTGTGCAAAAGTGTTATTTGACACATTCGTCTTAAAATGCAAAAACATAAAACTTGCCATATTCAGAGACATATATATCCATTTCAAGTTTAGCTGTTTCAGAATGCTCCATTTTCACATCAAATAATACATTTCACATTATTTACTTTCCCACATTTTTAAATCTATGATTTCTGTTCCCAGCTACAAAGATAACAGAGATAAATGAAGAGGCTGGTAGATTAGGCATTTGAAAACATTTCTTTTTTCCCACTTGTACCTTTTTTTAAAAATGCATTTAAGTCTCTAGAATAATTGCACAGATATGGAACAAAGTTATTTTTGTATTTTAAGGCTACAGCTTCGGAAAGGCTGCAGTATAATTATGAAGCAAATGGAAAAGTTGCATTAAGCTAGCAAAAAAATCAGTTTCTATAAAACTGTTGCACAATCCTGATTCTCTTTTCATGAGCAAACTAAGTAGGCCCAACTGTTTAAGTAACATACGTGACAGAGCCAAAATCAAGGATAAAGAAAAATCCCCAGTGACTCAGACTGATGTTTTACATTACTCCAGGACTAAAATTCCAAGGTGTGAGGAATTGGTCTCATCACATTTCCCCCTTTCTAGATAAAATTAACAACACTTTGATTAGTCTTAAAGACACTCACCACATAGTTCTTCTGTGTCAAGATTGCTGAAAAGAGAGAAAAAAATATTATTTCTTTGATAATGCTTTTTTATTTATCTTTTTATTTCACTGCTTAGGACTGATACATTCAAAATACCGGGATAAAATGTTAATAAATATGATATGTAACTGTCAGAAGAGTAATGCTATGGCCATGGACCAAGGACCTTGTGGTACAGTTATCAAAAGATACTTTAGTATTAGTCAGTCAGTCACCTCACACCTCACACATCATCCATGGATACAACCCTCACCATTCATTTGGGTTTCTAAATGTTTAAATATAATCATTCTCCAATCTACATAATTATATAATGGATTTATGTGGCTAGATAATTCTTTTATTCATTCCACATTGTTGAGTAGTTGAACATTATATACTGATTATGTTAGAGTCAGTCTTGAACAAATAGTTCTGTATTTATGCTTTTTCTTTTTAACATACTAGAAAAATCATACACAGTACCAAAGGACATAAGTCCTTGGTCCAGAATCCTTGAGTCTAAATTTTGACTCTACAATTTACTGTCTTTGTGATCTTGGATACTTATTAGTCAATAAATCATTATAACTAATCACATTATGAGAAAAAGGAAAATCATAAAAATATTAGCAATGGTAAATGAGAATTTAACAATAATTTGATTATAATTCATATTTTAAAAATTGGAATAAGAGGACTAGAAGCATACCTCTTAAAGATTCAAAGTATATGGGGGGGGTAAACTAAGAACATGCATTTGAAAAATCTTAGAATATGCACTTGTTGCATGTCAAAGTTCAATGTATGGCTTCACAGGCAAGTCTTCCAGGTGGGAGAGATGCTGCCATAGCATTCAATCACCAGCTTTAGCATTCCTTGCTATGCAACTAACTCAATTTTCATTATATGACACTGGATGTTCTATCTTGTATTTGGATATTTCGTTACTTCAATGCATGTTTTTGCCACCAGGCAGGATTTATAGGGATGGCTGTATTAGTTTTGGTGTGGGCTCCTCATCAGTTTACTCCACAAGCACATATTGACATGTTAGACATTACTCTAACTGCCATTGATACCTGAGGCTCAAATGCATATCAAAATGAATCTATTAGATTTCTAGTCTCTTGGAGCTCAGTGCAACTCATAGGCCACACGTGGTGCCATCACTCAGGAAGCAGAGGCAGATAGATCTCTGTGCATTCAAGCCAAGCCTGGTCTACATAGAGAGCACCAGGACAGCCAGAGCTACATAGTGAGACATTATTTCAAACACACATGAAAAGAAGTAGACTCATATGGCAAATAAGTAAATTACAATGACTCGGTTGACATAGGAGAACTAGAGAACTGGACTGAGAAATCAAAGAATGTATCTCAGGGTAGAGCAGGTAAGTTAAAGTTCAAAGGTTAAACATCAGTAGAAAAAGTAGATAAACAGGAGTTATTCTGGTTAATTTTTTTCAATAAAAGTTAAAGATGTTATAACCATTGAGATGTAACAAGAATAAATTAATAAAAAAAAAAAAAGTTAAAGATGTGAATAAAAATTCATTCAATTTCAGGGAACTAAGCTATTCCTTTGGCTGAAATGTAGGGCATCGGTTAGGAAACAGGGCTGAAAAACACCCCAAAGGCCTAATACAGCAATTTAAGAAGTTCATTTTTAACTTGTTATTAAATTAGAATCACAGGAAAATCTAAAGGTGAGTAGCTTGACTAAATTATACTTACTAACTGGTTGTGATTAGGTAGCGGCAGAAGGAAAGCAAGGCACAGAGCGTGTTTGCAAGTTCTTAAAGTAGCCAGGCTGGCTGATCTGGGTGGAGCACATAACCCAATGGGTGTGCAGCCTCATTCATGCAAAGAGCAAGAGGATATATTTGTATTTACATTAAACTGTAACCTTTACTTTCTTTTTGTACTGCTTACTTATATAACATATAAACAAAGCATGTCTGGAAATCTATATTTGGATTATAATCTCATAATACAGGCTTCCTTAAGACAAATTTCTCCAAACCTCTTTCTAGGACTCCAATTTTTCTATATTAACTAATAAGGGAGTGAAGTCAGTAGCAATTTTGTGCACTAGTGATAAGGAGCGATGAGGGGATGGGCAGGGAAAAACTGATTCTTGTGAAAGGTTTTGATGAGAAACCAACAGAATGCTTTAAAACGTATAGGAATCATGGTTAGTTATTTCAGTCACTTTATAGTATCATTATAGGATATATGATTTCCCCCCTGACTGTTACTGTTTTCATAGAACTTTAGACTTGAAAAGGGCACTAAAGGGCACTAGTTTTGTACTTGTTTTCTTCAGAATGGTTCACAGGTTCATAATGATATTTATTTTGAATTTCCACAAGAATAAACAGCTGCAATCTATTATTGAAAATTAAATTACTTGGAATACAGTATAAAGTAGAACAGCTAGGAATAGGGAACACAGAAGCCCTGCTTCCTCTGTATTACCAAGTGGCACTTGTCAAGTGTTGCAGTGTTCACGGCTCCGACGCGCCTGCGTTCTATTGTTTTTGTGCCTTGCTGTTAGTAGTTGGTAGGAAGCCATAGCTCTCCTTCCAGCAGGCTTACATGGATAAATTATAGTAGGACTTGTTTCAAAGCGTGATCTGTTCCATCTGACAGTAATTCGGGATTTTACAGGCTTCACAAGCTACAGATGAGCCTAGAGGGTACCTAGTAGGAGTTTGTTGCATCTTTCCATGTTTACAGCAAAAGGTCTACTGGTGTTTTAGCAACAGCATCGTAAAGTGAGGCGGGGAGAGGGCTGGTGGAAGGGGGAGAGAGCCAAATGGAAAGAATGGATGCTGGTTGAACAGTACACATTCCTACAGAAACAGAACCAGAGGGGCGATAATAGAAGGACGCTTCTCATCTTGCTGCCAGAAAGGAGTCAAATTCAGACACACAGGTGTCCATGGCTACCTGACTGGCAATGATGAAATAAAGACACAGCAGCCACATGTACATGCAGATGAATAGCTGCATAAACTGTGTGTTATCACAGAGTCTCAATGTCATGGCAAAAGTATACAAACATCAAACCATAAGCAATTTGCCTATATCTATATGTATTAGTCAAAAACTTATTTTTTTTTTAACAACTTGGAAGAAGTGAATAAATATGCGAGTAGTGGCCCACGCTGCTCCTAGGTGCTAGAGCTTCGTGGAGCTTTGTTTCTTCTTTTGTACCTTTTTGAACTATCATTGTATACAATCATTACATTTACCACGGGGATGATAAATTTTGAGGTTGGTCTGAAAGATGTCAGGAAGAACCAAGGTAACAGATGAGGATCAAAGTTTTTCTGCGCATATACAACTGCCTGTGAGCCTGCTTAGCAGAGATGGCATTCAGTCTGTCCGTTTGGACCTGGTACTTGATTTTTGCCAATACCTCCATTTCACATTCTGGGTATAATAAACAGTGGCATACTAGACAATATTTAATGGCATTTATGTGCAACCTTGAAACTACTCGAAATATTGCTCTATTGTGTGGTTCTGAGGAGTATATACTCTGAAGATACCAAATTTCTGCCTCAAGAAGTACATTTGCCACTGAGCGAAAGGGATAACATCAGGGCTCTGGGTTCTGGTAATTTAAGATTCCCCAGTTCTCAGCTTAGGTTATGCCTCAGAACAATTTGATATTCAGAACAACATTATTATTATCTCACCCAGGTATTTTCCTACAGAATTACCTGCATTTTAGCTCAAAAATATGAAAAAGGATTGTGGCTGTCTCATTAAAGATGCCGTGCTAAACTCCTCCTTCGCTGTTCCTGGTTATATTAGCTTCTTTATAGTTTCCTCCTTTTCAAAATGACAATTTCCATCTCCTAGCTGTCTTTGTGGCAATCATTAAACCCAGGGTTCATGCAAGAATCTGAACTCTCCTAATATTGAGGCCAATTAAACGCAGACTGTTTTTATACATAAACATGTCTCATGTGTGGGAGATTAGCTGGAGTTAAAAAAGCACATTTTTCTTGAGCTACAAGTTATTGATTTACTCAGCCATGACATTCAAGCTATTTTTTTTTCCTGTGAAGTGTAGTGAGCTGGTTTGCATCCTTAAAAATAAAGTCTTTAAAGATACATCAAATTAAGATGGAGGTAATGACGCATTAGTGTGTACGCTAAGTGATTTCTTCTTTAGAAGAGAAAAGGAAGAAAACATTTGAGTATTGAGACCCAGACACAGAGAGGATTTGTGAAGACTGGCAGAGATCAGAACTGCTCTGTACCAGCTGAGAAATGCCAACCTTTGCCTGCTACCACAGGAAGCTGGAAGAAAAAAGGAAAGGTTCCTCTCTTAATGCTCGAGAGACCAAGGTCTTGCTTAGCCCTCATGTTGGACTTCCAGCCCTTGGAACTGTGAGAGAATAAATCCCTATTGCCTTAAAGCACTCTGTTTATGGCATTATTTTTCATAGCAGCTATAGGAAACAGTCCTGTTCTGATGTCCTACGTGGGGTTCAAGTAGCCAGGCGCATGTTTTAGTCTCTGTGTCACTTCACTGTCCTTTGAGTACTTCATGAACTCAAGAGCTAATTTAAAGGCTAAGAGCTACCACACCACATTATGGTGAGAAATGTAAACAGATAGAGCCGCTAACATACATGGTGCAGTGAGCACGACCTTTATGCTCCCCAGGCTCCTTCCAGGAGCTTCACTCCTCCACATAATGCCTTTGTGACCTACATGCCACTTTCTCATCACGGAAGTGATGCTCAGTCTCCCGTTGGAAATACCCATCCTATCCAATAAGTGAACCATGGTGGCCAGATTCTAACGCAAGCACCTTTCTTTTGAGAGCTCTTATTCTCTCACATGGGAGTCTGGACTCCAGGTTAGAATGTGGAGTCAGCTGCATTCAGAACAGTCAGCTACAGCAAGAAAACAAGGTGAGGATTAGATAGGCTGTTTAAGAATACTCACTGGGAATGTTCCTGTAAATTCACCAGTTTTCAGACTTACTAAGGAGGAAATCGGGAGCTCTAGGCTCCATGGCACCCCACAGCAAGGACTAGCCATCATTCCCTGAATGTACACATACCGAAGCAAGTAACTTCCACCAGGCACAGATTCCCTTACCCCTCTGCTGAGCTCTATGAGATGCAAATGATGGCCTTTGGACTGAATCCATCATTGTGGACCCAAAAGGAGGGAGAGGGACTGCAAAGGGACATAGTGGTCAGAAGAACATGCAGGAGGAACCTGTGGTTCAGAAGACAAGGAGTAGAGAGCCATCAAATGCAGACCTTAAAGGGCAAGTACAGTGCGGTCTGGAGATGGCCAGTTTGCAACTCATACTTAGGGCTTTTGGCACTGTGCAGAACAAGGGTTCCAATCCCTCTCTGAGATCTAGAGCCTTGGCAATAGCAGGAAATAGAATCAGGACTCCGAGAAATGAAGCATCAAAGTATAACTAGCGCACATACTGGCTTGTATCCAGATGAGCACAGATCCTGAACAAGCACATGAGAGGGATGAAGAAGGATGTAACCCAGGCTTATATGCAAACAAAGGAAATATGAGGGTTTTGTTGGGAGGCCACACTCACTCACATAGAGATTGAGATTGCTTATTTTAAAGTCACGGTTTAAGAAAGCGGAGCTAGTCGACACATTTTGGGGCACACATGGGTCAAGGTCATGCAATGCATTTGTCAAGATCTGAATACTGGACAGGGATGTCTCTGACTATTAGCTTGCAACATAAAGTTCATCTGAAAACAAAAAGAAGGACACTTTGTAGTTATAACCAATTAAGTTTGTCCCCAAAGGTGCTCGCCTTTCTTAAACTAACAAAAACAAGAAATTATGTGTGACTAAAGAGTCAGAGGGAGTTTATAGGCTCCTAGCCTACCTCAAAGAAGGTGATGAGCATCAACGAACCTCCTTACGGAGATATTTTAAAATGTGGCAAACAAGCTACTGGGCAAAATGTCCTTGTTTCTGGCACAGACAGAATTCTACCTAAAAATAGGCAAGCTTAGATAGAGACAGCTGAACTCTGCCAAGACAGGGTAAGCACGTCCTCAGTAGTTTCTGCCTCAAGATATGTCTCAGATATATTGGGCCAGAAAGCTGAAGATGATACTCCAATGTTATAGAGAGTTTTGGGTGACTGTTCAGGCAGCAAACTGTCTCTATCATCTTCTCATTTGGGAAGTTGCTAAACTGCACCCTCTGTATACTCAGGTAATCAATTTTATTCCTTCTCAAGTCTCTGATGGGGTTGAAGACCAGATAGTTTAGTTTTACAATTAAGTTTAGTTGTTTAGGGATTAAGATGATTTTAGGTCTAGATAAATGTTTTATATTGATAATGATGAGATATGATAGACTTTGATTTACATTCAGAAGTTTAGATTCACCAAAATAAGATGTTTTCTTCAAGGCTGTCAAATACAAATAGCTAAAACACTATGAATGTAACATTTATATATACTTTGTGGTTCTTCTTGCTGTATGTAGTTTATTATATATGTGTAATAGTATAAATACATATAAAATATAATAAATAAATAAATTTTAAAAAGAGACAGAGGAGGGCAGAGAGAGAGGCTGGCAGTTATATTTGCAAGAGACTAGAATTATAATATGGAAATTGAAGCTTTTAAAGGTGAGGCAAGTGGAGGTTAGAGGCCACAGCAGACCAAAATAATACTAATACTAACTAATACTAATACTAATACGAATACTAATACTAACACTAATGGGAGAAGCAAAGGCAGAGATACAGGCTGGAAGAGTGGGAGGAATTTTTTCTTCTGAATTTGTTTTTCTTAAGGAAGAAATATTGGTTTATACTTCAGCCTGCTTTTTAGTTTGGAGGCTTCTCAATCTGGCTGAATCTTGGAACCACCTGGGAAATTTTCAGAGATACAGATTTCCAGGCCAAACCCACAGAGAGAGTGCTTTGGGAATCAAGGTACACCCCAAAATTTCTCCTTTAACAATTTGCCAAAGTGATCATGTTGTCAGCCTCCACTTCTCAACACTATCACAAAAAGAATGTGAAGCGTTTCCCAACCACTGAATGTAACCTACAAAGAGTATCCCTTGTTCTGCAAGGAGGGCTTAAGTTTATTATAATTGTGTACTCTGCTAATCTAAGCCCGATAATTATATACACAGCAATATACTATCACTCCTTTGTTCAGATTCATAGAGAACTTCTTTACACCCAGAAGGGGGTGAGACCTTACTACATAAAAGATCATTCCTAGTGTCACTACAACATGTGGCCTTCGTCTGTCTGAAAATGACCTCTATGTCTAGTGGAGACACCTAGCTTTCATGAATATTTGCCAGAGGACTGAGGATGACTCTTAAGGTCTCTCTGCATCATTTTCCTTAGGGCTATTGTCATGCATTAGGTCAGTTGCTGGTGATAATTCTTAATTCTTGAGCCTCGGATTCTCTGGTTTAGTTTTTGTAGCCACCTTTAGGACCTTTTCATTAGAACATTCTACTACTACACATCCCTGCACTTCTCAAACTTTTGTTAATGCTGGAGACTCAGTCAAAGAGCTTGTTAAACTGTAGGCTCCTGGGCCCTATGCCCAGAATGTTCCTACTGAGCAGTTTATCTCAAGTTTCCCACAATTGTGCTGCGGTTTGGTGGACCACAATTTATGCAGCAGTGGTTGATGTCAGCAGGTACATTTGAGCTCAGCGTAGCTTTTCCTTGTTCCAAGTTAGATGCTCTAAAAAGCCAGATGCTTTGACCCACAAGCGCCAACTGTGAGACAGTGCATTCCCTGCCTCGCATGTACTAAGTTTTTCTCAGAATATCTGCGAGTTTTCTCAATTTATTCAATTACTCAAAAGCAGTCTGACTTTAGATCCTGCCTTTAAAAGATTCAAAACACACAACAGATACAGTTCTACTCTAATATGTGGTATTGTACCCATATAACTCAATTATAATATATAATACTAGGTTTACTTCCAATACTTTGAAAGTGCTATTGCAGGCTGTTTAAGATAATTAAATAATACAAGTTAATTGTTAGTTGATCAAATCATGGTCATATCAATTATTAGTATATTTTTATCCTAAGAATATACATGTTAGGTACAACAGATAGATGTGATTCTATAGAAAGGTAAGGTAAAATAGTTACATAAAGTCTTTAAAAACCTCAGAGACATACAGAATATGGCATTTAAAGATGTTTTTATTATTTTATTAACAACAAGACAATTTAACTCCTGGCAATACCTAGCCTACCTCAAAGAAGATGATGAACATCAAAGAATCTTCTTATGACTTCAAATGTGGCAAACAATTGTGCTACAGACAGAATTCTGCCTGAAAACGGGCAAGCTTGGATGCAGGCAGAGTCAATGGCCAAACTCTCCCAAGACAGGGTAAGCAAGTCCTCAATAGTTCCTGCCTCACAAATATGTCTGTCAGATATATTGAGCCAGAAAGCTGAAGATAATGTTCCAATGTTGTAGAGAGTTTTGAGTGACTATTCAGGTAGCAAACTGTCTCTGTCATCTTCTCATTTTGGAAGCTGCTAACCTGCACGCTCCTGTATACGCAGGTAATTAATTTTATTCCTTCTTAAGTCTCTGATGGGTTTGAAGACAACATAGTTTAGTTTCACAATTAAGCTTAGCTGTTTAGGAGATAAGATGTTTTTATGTCTAGACAGATGTTTTAAGTTGATAGAAATGAAATATGATAGATGTTGATTTACATTCAGAATTTTAGATGCACCAAGATAGGAAAGATGTTTTCTTTTTTTTTTCACTTTTTTTCCTTTATTAATTTATTCTTGCTACATCTCAGTGGTTATCCCATCCCTTGTATCCTCCCATTCTTCCCTCCCTCCTCTTTTCCCCTTATTCCCCTCCCTTATGACTGTTCCTGAGGGGGATTACCTCCCCCTGTATATGCTCATAGGGTATCAAGTCTCTTCTTGGTAACCTGCTGTCCTTCCTCTGAGTGCCACCAGGTCTCCCCCTCCAGGGGACATGGTCAAAGGTGAGGCACCAGAGTATGTGTTTTCTTTAAGGCTGCCAAATACAAATAGCCAAAACACTATGAATCTAACATTTATATAATTCCTGATTGTTTCATGGTTCTTCTTGCTGTAGGTAGTTTATTATATGTATATGTTTATTAATATAAATGCATATGTAAAAAATAAAAATACCTAATAAAAAGATTCAAAATACAATTCAAGGCAATTTTCTTTAAGTGATTTTTTTTAAAAAAAAGTTTTTATTGATTCTTCATGAGTATCCCTTCATGCACTTCAGCCCTGTTCATCCTCCATCCCCTCATTTCTTCCCTTTGTCTTTGCAACCTCTCCTACTAAATAAAGTGTGTGTGGCCACACCCACACCCACACTGACACCCACACACACCACCACCACCAACAACAACAACAATAACAACAACAAAAGCATAGAAAACATGTCATTGTGGAAGCTGTAATGTGTCACAGTGTGTCCCACAGCATATCTCGCTGTCCACACATCTTTATTTGCAAATGTTCATTACAGCGAGTCATTGGTCTGGTTTGAGATCTCTGGCTTCTGTGACATCATCAGCCTCCTCTTGATAATCCTGTTGTTGCCCTGTGTTATTGAGATTCTGCTGCTTTGGATCAGCCGGACTGAATTTTTATGCCTCTTAACCATTTGCAGATGATACAGATTTTGGGGTAGGCCAACTCAGAGCCATGAATTTGGGCCTGGGTGGTAACCAAGCTGGTCAGCCTGCTGGCTCTCTCTATGTGCATTACCAGGGAGAGCGCCAGCTAGGCCGCCCAGTGCTGCCATTGTCAGAAGGCAGGGTCAGCTCTCCTGTTCTCGTGCCTTAGGGTCTGGCTCACCCACACCAACACCTCCAGAACCAGCTCCAATGTGCTGGCCAGTCAAATTGCAGGACCCAATCTCTCAAGTGATGCAGTGTATGAGGGGCTGGACCAGTTCTCCCCACCGTTACACCCTCAAGACTGGTTCACCCATCATTGGCCACCTGGATCAGCTCCACTGTGTTGCCCAGGTGAGGTGCAGGGCCTGCTTTCCACTGCTACAGGCAGTGAGAGGAAGAGATAGCTCTCCTGCTTTCATGATCCCAGGGCCAGCTCTTCTGACTGACACAGGTGGTAAGGGGGTGATGTGGGGGACAGGAGGCACATCACTCCTGCACTCTCCACAGTACAGTAGCCAGCTAGAGACAGGATCAGGTCACTCACTCTCATGACCTTGAGGCTAGTTCTCCCAACTGCCATAGGTGACAAGGGGCAAATGCCTAGGCCACATCATGACAGAAGAGTGATGGGGGGCAACTCTCTTGTGATCTCATCCTTGGAGCTGGCTCAACCCTTGCCACTAGATCCAGCTCTACTGTGCTGCTCAGAGAGGTGCAGGGCCCATTTTTTACTGCTGCAGTGGGTGAGGGGCAGAACCAGCTCTCCTGACTGCCACGAGTGGTGAAGGACAGGGCCAGCTCTCCTGACTGACACAGGTGGTGAGGTGCAAGAGGGACAAGGTATCACCCCAGCACCCATGCCACCTTATGGCAAATGAGTGGTATGGCTAGCTCTCTTGTTCTTTCTCACCTTGGGTCTGGCTCATCTACCCTCCTGCCACCAGGGCTGCTTTATTACCTGGGTAAGGCACAGAGTGCCGCTACAGACGAGAGATGGGGCCAGATCTGCAGAGCACCACATCCAATGAGAGGCAGGGCCAGTTATGCACAGCTCTCTGGACATCTATGTGGTCTCCCACATCTTTCTCAACCAGGAATATCCTCATGTTCTCTAGTCATAATATAAGCCATGGATATCTGCACCAACCCCTGCCACTGTGCAGCCATGGATTTAGACATGGCCCTTATTGGCAGCCTGGGCTGGGACCTCACCATGGCCCAAGGTGGCAAAGCTGGCTACTACTTCTTCTCACCTTCAAGTCTCCAGTTCCATCTCTCTTCATAGTGCTCAAGCGGCTCCATTTCTGTTCTTTCACATCTGACCACTGCATACTCACACATTATGGTGTCTCTCACTGCAGGCTGCACACATGGCTGGTGAGTGTCCTTGGGTGACACCCTCCATCTGTGCTGCATGGTGTGGCAGCAAGTGCCTATGGCCCACTTGTGCCTTGTGCTGGAGGGCAGGACTGTGGGTAGAATGTCAGTCTGCAGGTCTTTATCTGACTTCCTCTTTCCTCATTGCACTCCCTGGATTTGATTTTACTTTTATGAGTCATAGGCATAAGACAGCTTTGGCCACCAAGCCAGGCATCCAGCTAGAATGAACAAAGGACTGCTATCTGCTCTGCCCTTAACTGATATAAGAACAATACCATCAATAAGGTGTCTCTTTGGTCACTGCCAGGGGGGAGAAGACTATGACTTTTGAAAACTTTTACAGGCACATTTCATCTTGACTGTCATTTAAAAATTGTGAATGGGTTTAGTATAGTATAATGGACCTGGTAATTAAAGATTTCTTCTGTAGTATTAGTTTGTATTCAGAAAGCCAAACAGGAAAAAAAAAAAAAAAACAAAAACGGATCGAGTTTACAGTTGTACAGTAAGCTAGCAATGGAGAGGAAGCAAAGAGAAAAAAAAATGATAACATGTCAGGCATTATTTTTATTTAAAATGTGCTGTCCAAGTGCTAAAGCACGAAGTAACTGACAAGCCAAGGCTTAAGACTAGGCTCTTAGCTGCTTGAGGAATTTTGAGCTCTAATTGCCTGATTGACAGTTATTGCCTTCCAGGCTGACAACGCTGTCCCATGGCTGATGTCCTCAGAGGACACGTAATATATGGCCTTCCGCCCACTCTCTACTTCCCTTTTCTGCTTAGTTTCATTGCTTTTTCTATGCTGCTCAACACCTCCCACATCCAACCTGTATCATTTTCCAGAATCCCTGGGGAACTCATCTTCCCTTTTCATCTTTCTGATGGTCTTCTTTATCATCGCTTCCATCTCCTGCCACTTCCCACACATCACAGTTTTCACCCAGAAAGACTCATCCGTACGGTGCAGCAAACATCTCTTACTACTTCTACTTACCGCAATCTATTCTGAAACACACTTTCCCTATCTTTGGGGAACTTGCACTCAACTACGTGTTTCTGGAGGGTCAGCTGAGCATAGTATTTGGACTTAGTTAATTTTCTTGCAACTGTGCCAGGATGTCTGACATAAGCAGCTTAAGAAGAGGGAAGAATGTCTGGGCGTGGTGGTGCACGCCTTTAGTCCCAGCACTCGGGAGGCAGAGGAAGTCGGATCTCTGTGAGTTCTCGAGGCCAGCCTGGTCTACAAAGTGAATCCAGGACAGCCAAGGCTACACAGAAAAACCCTGTCTCAAAAAAAAAAAAAAGGCGGGGGTGGGGAAGGTGTGTATCGGCTCAGAGATTTCAACCCAACATGGTGGGGACAGCATGTGTATCAGTTACTTTTTTTCTTATTGATAAAATACATGACAAGAATCAACTTAAAGAATGAAAGGTTATTTTTGGCTTGCAGTGTGGGAGGATATAGACTATCATGGCAACCAGACACAGAGGTAGGTGGAAAAGCATGAGAATGAAAGTGAGAGGCTGACTGGTCACGCTTCATCCACAGCAGAAAGGGAAGAAGAAGAAAACTCAAGGTATGTTTGCAGTTCCTCCCATGAGAACCTATCTCCTGATAGTCCTTTAGATTCCACGGTCAACTGCAGAACAAGTATTCAGTATGTAAACCCACAGGGACTTTTCACATTCACACCACAGAAGGGGAAAGCCTAGAAACAAGGTAGGAGCAAAGAGCAAACCACTGGAGTTTCCGAGCTTTCCCTTCAGCCCCTTTTGTTTCAGCTGGCCACCAGCACAAGGGATGACCCACCACAGTCATAGTAGGTCACCTTCACTTAGTAAATGCTCCTTTAGAAATGCCCTCACCGAGACACGCAGGAGCATGTTTCAGTAATCTCTTAGGCATTTTTAAAGACAAGGTCTCCTGAGTGCCAAGCTAGCCCTGAATTCACTCTGCAGCTGAGGTGACCATCGACTTCTGATATATGTGCCTCCACTGTAGAGTGCTTAGATGGCAGAGCGTACCACGTCTACTTAGTTCTGGGGATTGAATCCAGGGCTTGTGCTTGGTAGGCAAGTACTCTACCAACTGAACGGTATCTCCTACTAGGCGTTTCTTAATCCAATCAAGTTAACAATTAATACTTAACCATAATATACCCCATTCTTACCCTTATTCAACCTAATACACCCTAGTATTAGGCATATGCGCAAAAAAAGTCTCCTGCTTCCTTGGTTGTGATAAATGGTCCCAAACTGAGAACATTGCACGGGTTTAGTCAAATGCTACTTACTCCTTTAGCATTTTCTGTGTGGTGGTCAGAGGAGGATCATTAAAGGAGCTGAGGTGGGACATTACCTATCTTCCTGTTGTAGAAAGTCAAGCTCCCTCTGACCCACATTATACAACTATCTCTATGGTTGAATAGAGCAATCCTAAGACCAAGGGAAAGCTACGAAAGTGAGTGGCACAGTATGACTGGATACACAAGAGTGGTGACACGGTGACTCCAAATTCTTTGAATCTCTATGACAGCTTCACATTAAGAGTATGGCATCCAGGAAATCACTTACCACCACCCACCCACCCACCACAAACTCAGAATTCTCTCTCTCCTCAAAGCTATTTTGAGTTAGGTTTCTGTCATCGTATCTAAAAGAAGACAGACTGAAACAGAAAATTCCTAGCTACTGGGACTACCAACAAATAAATTAATCTTTTCTAGGCATGTTATTTTAGGGTCTTTCGTTTATTTAGCTGTACCTGTTGCTTAGTACTTAAGTTCTGTCTCCCTCCCTTCTTCATCTCTTCCTTTCCCCCTCCATGAAAGCATCTATTAGCACTTCTTCTCTCTCCCCTTCCCCAAGCACTGCTCCCTGCCTGGATTTCTTTAGAAGCCTCATATAGCTCCAGAGAAGAGCTGTTTATGTTATGTGGTAAAGAATAGAATGCTTATATTTTCTTTTTTTAAAAATGAATATTTCATTTATTATAAATTTTCACATTACATCCCTAAGGTTATCCCCTCTCTCCCATCTTTCTACTCCCTCCCTCCCTCCCTCCCTCCCTCCCTCTCCCTCCCTCCATACGTCCCTCCCTCCTTCTTCTGCCTATTCCCCTCCCCTAGACCTCTGAATGGGGGCCCCTCCTATCCCAACTGTCTGGCAGCCTATTAGGTTTCCTCAGGATAGCCTGCATCCCCTTCCTCTGTGCTAGGTCATTTTGCCAAGGGACAGTGACCAAATAATGGGCACCAGAGTGCATGTCAGAGGTTCAGCAGCAGTTCCTCCCCACCCCCATGGAGAATCAGCATTCCATCAGTTACATTGGAACAGGGGTTCTCTGCATGCATTCCTCTTGGCTGGTGCATCAGTTTGTGCAGACGCCCTTGTGACCTGATTCTCAGGCCTTTATGGTCTCCCTATGGAGCTCCTGCTCCCTTCTAGACCTTCCAACCCTCCCCCACCCCACCCCCACTCTTCCCTACAACTCTCAGTGCTCTGCTCAGAGCCCAGCTTTGAGTATCTGTCATGATCTCCCACTGGATGGAATCTCTCAGAGGACATCTATGTTAGGCTAATACCCACTTATGAGTAAATATATACCATGCCTGTCTTTTGGGGTCTGGGTTACCTCACTTAGGATGATCATTTCTAGTTCTATACATCTGCTGCAAATTTTAAGATTTCTTCATTTTTAATAGCTGAATAGTATTCCATTGTGTAAATGTACCACTGTTTCTTTATCCATTCTTCAGTTGAGGGATGTATAGATTATTTCCAGATTCTGGCTATTACAAATAAAGCTACTATGAACATAGTTGAGCAAATGTCCTGTTGTATATGGGCTGGAGAGATGGCTCAGCTGCTTTTGGTATACAATTTTATATATTGATGCAAAATAAGTTAAAATTTGACACATTGGTATAGAATTCAAATTTAAGATTATTCTTCACACACGTTATATATATATTTCTACTCTAATATGAGGTATTGTACCCATACAACTCAATTATAATACAAGGTTTACCTCCAATACATTGAAAATGCTATTGCAGGCTGTTTAGGATAATTAAGTAATACAAGTTAATTGTTAATTGATAAATTCATGGTCATGTAAATTATTAGTCTATTTTTATCACAAGAATATATGTCCAAGGTTTAATAGATAGATATGATTCTATAGATACATAAGGTAAAATAGATAAGGTCTTCAAAAGCCTCAGAGACCTACAGAATATGGCATATAAAGATGTTTTTGCTATTTTAGATTCTTTGACAAGAGAGGTTAACTCCTGGCAATGCCTAGCTACCTCAAAGAAGATGCTGAACATCAAAGAACCACCTTATGGCTTCAAATGTGGCAAACCAGCCACTGGACAAAATGTCCTCATTTCTGCCACAGACAGAATTCTGCCTGAAAATGGGCAAGCTTAGATGCAGGCAGAGTTGATGGCCAAACTCTGCCAAGACAG
The DNA here is from genome assembly GCF_964271855.1 of Acomys minous. NCBI lineage: Eukaryota > Metazoa > Chordata > Mammalia > Rodentia > Muridae > Acomys > Acomys minous. Next base: position 124,229,499 of record NC_140483.1, read on the forward strand.
GGTAATCAAGTCCTCAATAGTTCCTGCCTCACAAATATGTCTGTCAGATATATTGAGCCAGAAGACTGAAGATGACGCTGCACCATCATAGAGAGTTTTGGGTGACTGTTCAAGAAGCAAAAACTATCTCTGTTATTTTTTCATTTTGGAAGCTGCTAACCTGCACTTCCAATTTACTCAGGTAATTAAGTTTAATTCCTTCTCAAGTCTCTGATGGGGTTGAGGACAGTTAGTTTAGTCTTACAGTGAAGTTTAGTTGTTTAGGGGTTAAGATGCTTTTAGGTTTAGATAGATATTTTAAGGTGATAGAGATGAGATATGATAATAATGATTTACATTCAGACTCACCAAGACAGGAAAGATATTTTCTTCAAGATTACCAAATACAAATAGCTAAAACACTATGAATGTAACATTTATATATTTCCTGATTATTTCATGATTCTTTTTGCTGTATGTAGTTTATTTTATTTATGTGATATTCATATATATATGAATATATATGAAATATAATACAAATTTTAAAAAGAGGCAAGGCTCACAACCAAAAATATAAGATGCTTACATTTTCAATTCCTGCCAAACTGACATCTTACAAACTACATAAATAAATGACTAGATCATGTTCTTGGATGTCATGGGAGTGACAAGTTGCTACAAGATTTCCACAGAGCCTTTAGACTCTCTGCTTGTTTCCATGTGAACAAATAACAGTGTGTGGACTGGCATTAGCCTATGGCCCATGCCTTGGGTGGCACCCATATCGGTGGCTGTAGCAGTTCAACTGATTTTAATACTCCTGCTCTAAATTATGTCTAAGAACTTGCTTTGTTTTAGTACACTGTGGAATAAACACCTGTTCCTGCTTCTAGGGCTGTCATGAATAATTTCAGTTTCCATTATTTAATTTCCTAAACTAAATAAATGTTTAAGAAGTCCAGTGTTAACAGAAAATGAAAAAAACCTGTTTGTCTTAAAGACTGAAGAAATAATATCGAAAAAGCATTTATCATATTAATATTCCTCTATCTTTTTACCATTTCATAAATACTGCATAACATCATTTGTACTGGATTACAAAATGTTTCACTAATAATAATGTTCAACAAAAGGAGTGAGTCTAAGAGTTAGTTAAATGTCAGAAAAGTCATATACACAGTTTTGTGAATATACACAAAAGCTTGAGGAAATTGTTCTAATTTGCTGTGACTGGCAATGTTCAAATCTTTTCAAAAATAAAAAGAACTCGGGGGAAAGTTGCTTTCATAAGTAGGAAAATTATGTGGGGGAAGCATTTAAATTCCTCTTTATGTGATAAAAAATTGTTATGAATAATTCTGAGCCTGGCATACTTCATAAAAATCTTGATCTTTCTTTCTCCTAATATTTCCAAAATCTAAAATTCTGAGCTTATTGAAAAAAAAAACCAGTTTCCTTTTGAAACTGTCTTTATACCAGCCTTTTTCATCAGGCAGACAGTACAAGGAAGTCAAACGGAAAGGTTCTAGGAAAGATAGCATTAGGAGTAAGAAGTAAATTTTTCTTTTCAATCTTTCTTAAATCTGGTAGTATGTTTGTATCAAAATTTGTACATGATTTTGAGTTAGATGCAAGAGGAATTTCTTTTTAAAATACAAATGTTGATGATATTATGTAAGGTCAAAGTAACAAAATTGAAGCACAAAGGTAAACTAAGACACACAACATGGTAATTACAGATGGGCAGGAGGGACGTTATCCCATGGAACCAAGATACAGAGTATTCGTTTCAGATTTCTTGTGGTCTAATTAGCAAGTTTTGAGATATCTTGGATTTTGTATGTGGACTGGAGAAGAAGGGCTGAGAAAAAAAACACATTGTAGGTTTTGAATATATCTTTATTTCTAATGTTAAATAGAATTTTACTATTTACTTTATCTGATTAAGATACATTTAGGTTCTAGTTTTATAGTACAAAACTCTTTCTCAAAGAAAATAGAAGTACATAGACCCGCATATGCTGAACAGTATGTTCCTTTAACAGATAACTTATGAGTTAACCTGACTACATGTTTTGCCCTCAAAATGTCCTATGTCACTAATATTTCTAAGCCTAATACTTTGAATTTCTATTCTCTATTGCCATTGGTAATCTTGGTTTTGTCATCACGGCAGGTGACCTGTCTGCCAGAGCAGATAGTGCATGTGTGTTACATGATAGTCACAGGATGATGTCACCCTCAGTGGAAAGCAGCCCCCCACACACACCTTCTCTACCCCAAGTGGAAGCTCTTTTTCCAAAAGATACATAGAAAGTTATGCCTTAGCAGTCATGGGGGGAAGAAGGAGTTCTTAGTTGTCATGTGACAGCCTTGTCTTTGCTCATAATCTTATGGAACAGTTACCTGTCATCCTGAGGGGCTGGTATAGCAAGGCCTACGCCGTTCTATTTCTAACTGATAATTTACACATATGACAAGCAAAGAAGATAAATGTATGAGGTGATTATAGTCTTTAAATCTTATCCCACCTCACAAAAATGTTCCATCCTTTCCCTTTCCAAAGAGCTCAAGAAGAAAAAGGGAAGGAAGGAATGGCGTTTCACTCTCCTCACCCTTGCTGGTTACCCAAAGAGCCAGGGGTTGATGCTAATAGAGTGTTCCAGTGGAGCCATTCTGCCATGTTTTCTCTCCCGGTACTAGCTAGGCTTCTTCATGGCAAATGTTTCTGACTTTTTTTTTTTGAGACACAGAAAGGAAGCCTTTGACTATTTGACTAAGACTAAGACTAAGACACAAAAATCTAGGTAGAAGTGAAAGTTGGCTGCCATTTAATGTTACCTTGAATGAGCCTCAAGGAATCGGGAGAAACCACTTCAGCTCAACTATTGGCATCTTCTAAGAATACCAAACATTTAATCTACAAGCTTATAAAAGCAAGGTTTTAATTAATACGCGACTGGAATGGAAGAAAAAAAATTACCCTTGATGTTCAATGAAAAAAAAGTTTCCCAAGAAAGCCAGCTCTATGGTACATGCCTATAGTCCCTGCAATTTGGGGAGTATTGGCAGGAGTTTAGCTGACAAGGAGTTTAATGCCATTCTGGCTATAGAGTGAGTCTGAGGCTAAGGTAGGCTACATGAGACCACTCCTTAGAAACAAAAACACTCTCCTTGATGGTCTGAAGGCTATGCTTTTCTTCTTTAATTCCAGCAGGCATCTTCCTACCTTCAAAACTTAGCTCCTACTCTACTCTGGTTCTCCTCCTCTTCATAATTCCCAGGAGTTTTTCTCCCACAATGTAATTCTCCAAAAGTTGGACCCAGCTGGTGTTCTGCAACTCAGCTATGATCCTGAGTCTGAGAAACGAGCATTCATCCATGAGGAAAGGACTTAATCCCAATGAATGCCTTTTACGTCAGATGCCAATTAGAAGCAGTGAATGCCCAGGCAAGTGTCTGCCTCTATGGAAAGTGCAGAAGCCCCATGTATCCATCTCCCTGGAAGTTCTAGCTCCACTGATTAGGGTAGGGAGACCTCACCTTCAGATGGCTTGACTGACCACTGGTGATTCATTCAACATCCAATCCTTTTCCCCTTCCAGGATGATGAGCCCCAGAATTAAAAGTTCTAACCTTCACATCACAGGGCAGTTTCATTGCTATCTTGTCCCCATTTTATATGAAATACTCTTACCCATAAACACTGGTATCATTGAAAGAGGCTTATTATGAATAGCAAAGGATGGGCCTCTGTCATCTCAGGACATTTAGGAGCTCTGGGCCAGGAGCCACAAATAATGAACACTTAAAAATTTCTTGTTTTTGGTTTTTTGTTTTTTTTTTTACTTTATCACATACTTTCAGTGAACACACAAAGGAGATTTGAACCCACTGATTAGATACAGGCCAAGTACCCCACCTTGCTGCTTCCTAATGGAGTGCTCTTTCTTCAAGCTGTCTGGATCACATGTTTCATAACTATGAGGACTCTACGTAGATGAAAACATTTTGTGCAATTCATTTTCTTCTCTACACAGCTTACTATCTGTTTTAGATGGTTTGTTCCTCAGGCCTCTTTTCCATTACGTCATAGCTCTTCTATGCCAAAACCTTTCTACTCCCGTTATTCTTATTGTTCTTTTATAGAAAATGCCACTGAGAAAATGGTTTCACATGACCATTTCCAAACTGTAGAAATGAATTCTAAGGGAAATTGCTACCAGGAAGATAGTTTTTTTCTTTCTTTTTCTAGGGTGAGTTCACTAATTCTATTGAATTATTTAATAATCATGAGAATAATCCATTAAAACCAAGCCATTGTCATGTCCAGCAATCAAATCAAATTTTCTCTCTCTCCATGTAATTTCATTTTTCCATATCTCTATTTTTGTTTTCTTCCCTCCATTTTGTGAGGACAACTGGAACTTCAAGTATTTTCAAGTTAATTGACAACCATTCTGACATTATATTTAGTTATTCTGATAATTTTGGCACATTGAATTAATGATATTTCATATTCCTCTTTCTAACTTGGAAAGTCTAGCTACAAAAGCAAGTTTATGTAGTGTAAGCACAGAAACTATAATCATCAGCCATATTGATTTCATTAGTAGTTCTACTAGAAACAGTTCTGGAGTTTTTAAGATTAAAAAGAAATGTATCTTAAAATATTCCATTATGCCAATGCTAAATCAGAAAAATAATTCAAACAATGCTATAACTTCCAATTCTTGGTCTCTTTTCTTCTCTACAGTCTGGCATATAGTAAACAGTCAATAAAAATAAACTATAAGCAATAAAAACTAAACAACAGAAGAATACAAAAACCCCACAACTTGCTTCCCCCCCCCAGTGGTACCCTGTTATTTCTAAATCACTTGAAACTAAATTTCCTTACTACTTTTGCTAATAATGAGTGAATTAAAAAAATCTCTATTGAGGCAATCTTTAAGGCTGGTAGAACTAGCGAATTTTAAAAAACTGGAGATCAAGTTAAGTTCACAGATTAAACCCATTATGACATAATTACTGCACTCTGCATTTGGATGACAATACCCTGTCTGTTATTTTTCATCTCTTATTGAAGGATCAAGTTCAAGGACAGTTACTGGGAAACAGTTGCTCCTGTCATTACAATATTAATAGCAGCTGTGTTGGAACAGCAAGCCAGGGAAGACTTGCAGGCCAATAGTGAAAACGCAGACAGCCACACCAGGAGAATGTGAGCCCAAAAGACCTCTGTCGCAATGCAAGTTGGCAACACTGGAGGAGTCACTCCAGGCCTGAAAGGCTGGCTTATATAACTCACTTGAAAACCAAATTCCATCTCTGTCGGTCTGTGGTACATTAAAGCTGGCATGAAGGTAATTAGGTACCATTCTGTGGTAATTAAGGATATGCTACTTTTATTCACTTAGCCCAGCTTGCTCTCAGCTTCACAGAACTGAGGATGTACCAGGTGGCATTGCATTCTGGAAAGCCCTGTGGTATCCCAGCAACTCAAAGAAGATGCAAGCGTTGCTTTGCTTGCTTTCAAAAACCACTTAAAGAAAACCCATTTCAAAAATTAAGAAAATGGGTGATACTCAAAAACAAAACAAAATACCCAGCTGTTCAGAGAAATGCCCATTGCTCATTTATGAAACTTCACCACACCATTGATTTTGTATCATGACAAAAATATGCAAGTTTCAGGAAAAAATTTCTTTATGTATGTAACAACAATTAATAAAAAGAGCGGCCATGAATTTGAAAGTGAGTGAGGAGGGATATATTGAAAGGCCTGAAGAGAGTAAACGGAAGAGGAAAATGATGTATAATTATATTATACTCTAAAAAGTAAGAGAAACAATCAAGTTCTATTAATACAGCTGTTGTATGTTTACTTGGTGACCAATGTTTTTTTGGCTACTGGTAGTGAACTTTAATGGCCAACTAGCAGCAACCTAGACTCACCTATGAAGAGAGTCTCAGTGGTTAATTGTTTGGATCAGATTGACCTGTGAGGTGGGGGATATTCTTCATCACATTAACTGAAGTGGGATGACTCCTTTGGGTGACATCATTTCCTGGGCAGAGCATCTTAACCATATAATGCATGTGTGCGTTAATCCACAGGTCTCTGCTCTGGACAGTGCATATAATGTGAGCAGTTTTTTTTTCATGCTTCTGCTATGGTGGCTTCCTGGAATTGTGAGCTAAAATAAACCATTTTTCTTCCCAAGTTGCTTTTCAGGGTATTTTATTACAGAAACGGGAATCAATATTAAGTCTGAAAAACTCTTTTTGAGTTATATGGCCTTGATTTGGGTATATGGTGCTGCATCTTCTGGTCCAAAAGTTAATCTTTTTCAATTAATAAGGTGTGTGGTCTAATTGTACAAAACAGTGTAATCTGTGGAACATTACCCAATGCTTTAAGAGGACACACACAGTACTATGTATAGGAAGTATTTTAAGACTATGGACTGGAGCTGTTGAGATGGCTTAGTGGGTAAAGGCATTTAAAACTAAATTGGATGATAGGGGTTCAATCCCTGGCATCAGCATGGTGCAAGGAGAGAATCAACTGCTGAAAGGTGCTGGGAGCCATCTGTATGTGTGCACACATATAAGCACCCAACAGGGACACACGTGGGGGAAAAAGGTCTTTATATGAAAAGATGAACCTAAATTCCTCTATTTGCTCTTAACACCAGGCCCCCCTATTGTTCCCTGCTCCTGACTAGTCTTGAAGAAGCCAACAGTTATGAAAATGTCTGGAGGTTAACAATAAAAGAAGCACAGACGCTTGGGTAGAATGGCGATAATCCCGCAGAAGTCCCATGGAGAGCTGAGTGTGAGGGAGACACACTGTGTCTCCTGGCTCTGCACTAGATCACACACTAGATAACACTATATAAAACCCCCAAAGGGGAATGAGAGTGACCATCAATTGACTGGTAAAACATTTGCATGCCTTGGTAGAATGAAAGCTCAAAACAGAAAGTAAATTAAGTTGTGAAAGGAAAACTTACACGTATGCCCAAGTGCTGTGTGGTTTGCTGTGCCTTCTGTGGAAAGGCAGTATTGGTGTAGAGGAGAGAGGGCAGGAGAGAAGGCACGATTTATAGTGTAGGCTGGTGAATCATGATTGTCAAAATCACTTAACCTCTTTAAACTCAGTCTAGTTAATATAAACTAGGAGAGCTGGACTGGAAAGCCCCTTCCAAGGTAAGGCCTTTTCTGTAAACAGTAGTGAGTAACCTAGCCTGCCCTTCTGTTGCTGTAATAAATACCATGAAGAAAAGCAAACTGGAGGAAGAAAAGGTTTGTTTTAGCTTATAGGTTCATCACTGAGGGAAGTCAAGGTAGGAATGAGGTGGCAAGAACTGATGTTGATTACTGATTTGCTTTCTTATGCTGCTCAGCCCACCTGCCTGGATGGGTACCACTCCCAGAGGGCTGGACCCCACAGACATGCTCACAAGCCATCTGACTGAGGTAACTCCTCAGTTGAACTTCCCTTTTCCCAGTTGTGTCCAGCAGATAATTAAAGTTAATCATTACAGTCAGTTACTTAAAAATACAAAGGAGCATTCATCTTAGCAGGAGGCACTGCTGTGCGCAGGTCCCTGACACCACATCTGTTCTTTGCAAGCCCAGAGTTAAAGCTGAGGTTGAACAGATATCTGATTAAGTGAAATGAAGTGAGTTCCAGAATTGAGTATGGACACTGTCCCTGTGCTCTAACGATCTCCCTAGGCCTCAGCATAGTGTTGGAGCATGTAACAGCCAGTTCTCTAACAACATTCAGCTGGGCCTGTGAAAACGCATCAAACCCATTTCCGTGCTACATGTTAAGCAATATTGAAAATCTTGTTGGTGGTCTTGCTAGTCACAGCTGTTTTGAAACTTAAAGACAAGGAAAGAAGGAGAAAGGGTGAGAAGAGACTTCTCTTTGCTAAGGAAAAAGTTTGCCCTCAACTCTCTTGGATAACAAAAGGACAGGGCTGGTAACCACGTTCATCGAAGACAAGTGCCCGAAAGGACACTGAATGGCAGGGCAAACTGCCCATCCATTCACTGATCTCTACCACCACAGGCGAGGCTACCTTTCTGGTGCCTACAATCACTACGCGCAGTCATTTCCGCCGTCTAGACTGACTTTAATAAAACTCACACACCATACAAATAAAAAAAAAATCATGGGTAATGTCCCAAGTACTATCAAGGAAGACAATAAAAAAAATGCCCTGGCCACTTAAACGGCAGCTTTGTCTTTTTTAAAATTTTATTTTATTTTATTTTATTTTATTTTTTTAAATTAATTTATTCTTGTTACATCTCAATGGTTATCCCATCCCTTGTATCCTCCCATTCTTCCCTCCCTCCCATTTTTCCCTTATTTGCCTCCCCTATGACTGTTTCTGAGGGGGATTACCTCCCCCTGTATATGCTCATAGGGTATCAAGTCTCTTCTTGGTAACCTGGCAGCCTTGTCTTTGCACTGATTGGTGTTATGGAAAATGCCCTGTGTCAGGAAAAGCCTCTGGGTATGGTTAAAAAGTGCTAACGGTCCACAGAGAAGAGAAAGCCTGGGACTTATTTGATGAGCAAAGAGCTCCAGGAGACAAGCTGTTCCAGCCCCCATAAAACAAACAGGGAACAGCAACGAATAAGCCCTCCCACACTGTCCCTTGGGAGCTGCTGAGAGTTTTTCACTATTTTCCATGATGTTAAGGTGTAGCTAAACCAACCTGCCCTTCTCTGCTATACTTGTCTCTTAGGGAGGAGAAGCAAGGGAATGTTCAAAAAGAAATACCACATTTACTGGTTACACACACAGATTTTGTATTAGGTACAACTTTGAGCCCCAGGACAAGCCTGTCCTTTAAAATGGGAAGTAAACAGACCTTTTAAGGGGTTCTGAATGACACTGTATCACTCCAAGTTTGACACTAGGGAGCCATAGGCAGTCCTGACTGTACACTCCCCAGCTTCCTGCTCAGGCCCGCAGACCTCCACCACCAGGATTCGGAATGCTTTCCTCAGTTCTCAGACCTGGTCCCTCTCCATTACCAAGCAGAAAGGATCTTCTCTGCCAAGCCTGAGAGTCAGCCTGCTCTGCTACTTTCTGTCCTTGGTGTCCTTGAATATAAGTCATCAAGCTGCTGCCATTGTTGTTCAACTGAACACTAGGAGTTGACCAGGAGGCAACCAGGAACACCAGCTCTTCACTCCCCTTTCAGGGAAATATGAGTGTCCTCCAATATTAGGCTAACCCCCTCCTACCGTTCTGCTATGCAAACCTATGTTCTCAAAGAAAGCCCATTTTACAAGGTATTGTTGCATCCAGAAGACACGATGGGGGTGGAGGTGGAGGGAACTTTTGTCAAAGCTCTTTATTAAAGGAGATTACACTACAGGGCTCTCTACCTAAGATAGGTCATTGGTCAGGTTCCAATGATAACATATTACTCTTTTTTAAATTAATTTATTCTTGTTACATCTCAATGGTTATCCCATCCCTGGTATCCTCCCATTCTTCCCTCCCTCCCATTTTCCCCTTATTCCCCTCCCCTATGACTGTTCCTGAGGGGGATTACCTCCCCCTGTATATGCTCATAGGGTAGCAAGTCTCTTCTTGGTAACCTGCTGTCCTTCCTCTGAGTGCCACCAGGTCTCCCCCTCCAGGGGACGTGGTCAAATATGAGGCACCAGAGTACGTGTGAAAGTCAGACCCCACTCTCCACTCAACTGTGGAGAATGTTCTGCCCATTGGCTAGATCTGGGTAGGGGTTTGTGTTATTATTCTTTATAGTACCACCTCTCTTGGTTGGGCATAGCTGTGAGCTCCCAAGTATCACACACATCCCTAGAGGGGAGTTAGTGTGCGGGGAACTAAGGCAACGATTTGATTTTACAACTAACACACTTACCCTGTCCTGAATCCAGGAGGCAGCACTAAGCAATGAGTATTCACGCCATTGGTTCTGTATTCACAAGTACAACTGACTCTAGTTAAACAAACTCCATCTATTTATATAGCACCTTCCTTGGCTGGCAGACTAAACTGCTTAACATTTGTTCCTAAGCTTTCACAATTTTCCTTCCAGAACATATTATTAGCTCCACTTAATATTCTAAGAGGGTGAAGCATTGGGAAGTTTTCTTGGCCAGAGACAGAATGAAGACTGCCGCTCTGCCAGACTACAAGGCGGTGTGCAAAAGCAGACTCATTGAGCACCTGTGTAGAGTGTGCTGTGACTTTGGGATAGCTTTCAGCTGCATTGTGACTCATTTCCTCCTGTGCAAATGGCGTCACTCAGGAATGTTCTTAGAAGAATTTTTTTTTTTGATACAGCTTCTCACTATGTATCCCTGGTTGGCCTGAAACTCTGTATGTAGACCAGGCCTTGGACTCACAGAGTTCTGCAGGCCTCTGCTTCCCATGTGCTGAGATTAAAGATATGAACCACCTGGAGTAGATGTCAAGGTTAAACAAATTAATGAATGAAAACTGCGTTGATCTGAACATAGGATACAATCCATAAATTTGGGCCATAATATTTTTCGATAGTCCAGGAAAATTATCATCATGATTTTTCTAGGTCAGAAATGTTTACACTGGCTCAGGAAGACTAGAAGATCCTTCGAGAGGGTCCTACAGATGGCATTTGGTCAAGCACAGCTGTAGGAAACTTTTGTCAAGTATGCTCCTTCCAGAGTTTCTCTTCAATTTGGAGATAACTGCTTTTAATTCGAGCCAGCTTCAGCTTTGCTTTAAGACTCTCCCTTGGATCTGCATTGAACAAAAGGTAGAAGAAATCTGAATGCCTTGCTGGTTCATAAACTCTTTTCCAGCCAGGATTTGCCTGTCAAGCATTTTCTCTTATCATCTTGAACTTGATGCTTCAGACATGAGGCATGTCTGATCTTCAGCATTCTACATTCTTTCACCTAAGGGCTTTCACATATAAACTTCTCTTTGATTGAATTCTACTCTCATCTCTTGCCACACTTGTTTCTTTGCCTCTCCCCTGACGACTCAGCTATGAAGCTGAGGTTTTGAGGCTCTCTTTAGACTAGGTCAGTGCCCCAGCTCCCTCCAAAACACTGCATTGCCCTGTTATAAGAAACATTTTTCATAGATTATATTTTGGTTATATTCTTTCCCCTCCACAACTCCTCCCAAGAACCCCCACCCACCTCTCTATCCACCCATCTTCATGTTCTCTCTCCTTCTCTTTGTCAAACAAAAATGAAAATAAAACAAACAAAAAGACAAACAAGCAAAAATCTTAAACAAAACTAAATTTAAAAATGCACACACACACACACACACACACACACACACACACACACACACCACCACCACCACCACCACCATCACCACCACCACCAGCAGCAACATGGAGTCCATTTGTGTTGCCCAACTACTCCTGGGCACAGGCTTGCACTGAGGTCATTGATATACTCAGTGCCACTGCACTGGAGAAAATCTCTCTTCCCTCTCCCAGCAGGTACCAATTGCAAATAGCTTCTCGGTTAGGGGTGGGACTTGTGACCACGCCCCCTTCTCCATAGTGGAATGTTATTTGGAGAAACCATGTGTTATACTTATTTTATCTACAAAATGATACAATTTGAGTTCATCACTACATCCCCAAGACCAAACAAAACATCCAGCACCTTGTACACACTCAGCAGCACATTGCTGAAAGATGACAAACTCTGTTTGTGTGGGAAAGACAGAAATGATTTCATAACTGAGTTACTCAGGGGAACCTTGAGTTCAAATTAAACATTTCTTAAGTCTTCTTAATCTCCTGAGTCTTCTCCCCTGAAATCATCGATAATTTTTAAATTTCTCTTAAAATATCAAACTAGTTTTCCTATAGCAGGATTAAAATAAAGTGATCCAAAAACCATTAATGACTTGTAAGCTGAAAGGAAGATAGATAGATAGATAGTAGTTCTTTGATGTTTTCACACAAAATGTCAAAAGTTTCATACAACAGTGTAACCATTCTTTCTCAGTTCTCACCCAAATGAAAACTGCAGCCTTCACCATATTTTATAATAGATGTCTAGAATTGATGTTGCTTAGGTTAAGAAGTTTTATTTCAATGTCTATAAATAATTGATCAGGCAAACATTTCCTGTGTAGTCTGTTACCATGGAAAAGATATTCCTGTCACAGGTTTGAAAGTTCAGATAACTTTTTTCACGTTGCAGGAAAAAAAAACCCAATAGAATACGATGACGATAGTTTTGCAAAAAGATAAATTAAAAGCATAACCTCATACCTGAGTCACAGCTCCTCCTACAGAGGTTCAGAAACCATCACGGAAGAGGGGCCAGAAAGATGGTAAGAGCCACAGAAGATAGATGACTATAATGAAACAGCGTTTCTAAATCACAAACGAGTATTTGCACACATGAATTCACAGTGGCTGTAACAGTAAGAACAAGGTTGACCCAAGATCAAGGCAGACAAAGTGTTAGAGGAGGGAAGTGAGCTCAAAGTCCCAACTCTATCTGATGAGCTACTGACAACTGCTGGCTGTTAGGAGAGGGTCAGCCAATTTTCTTCAAGGATGCAAGGGTACCCATGTTCCAGTAGATAATCCTACATCTATGCAATGATGAGTAGACTCAGTGTATTTGTGTGGAAAGGTGGTAGCACACCCTAGTCTTTTCATTGAAATCTATCTGGAGATGCCTTTTTAAAATGCATGATTTTATGGATTTTCATTAATCATCCAACATATAGATGCAATTAATGTACAATAGAAAAATTTTTTTTTGAAATATGCAAGGTCGTGGCTTCAAACCCAGGATTGAGAACTCAGGATATAAGTAGGAATTCACAGGAATTAAATTAAATATCAAACAATAAATTTGATTCTGGACACCTCCTTTCAGCTTTTCTCATTTAAACAAATCCAGTACACGTACAATTTCTTACCATGACATTGGAAAAGATTTTGTGTGTTACAGAAGGGAATTAAACACACTAGACATGGTCTTACTATTCTCATTTATAGTGTCGAACAAGTGTAAAATGATAACAAACAGCAGTTCTCTCCATTTATTCTCTAGTCCACAGAAAAGGGCTGGATCATTTTTAAATATGGTTTTCCTCCTCTATAGTACTTCCTTAAGCAGCTGACCTCTGGACAGAGTAAGGCAGGGAAGCCTGCTGAGATCTACAGTGAACTACACAAGCATCTCTGGATGTCTGGAAAGGTTCCCTACAAGTTGCCCATAAGTAACTTCCAGACCATACAATTTTTTGAGAACAAGTTGTTGAACATAATGGTTCTTTGTTATATGTAGCCTTGCTAAATTATATTTTGTCAACAAAATTAAACACTGTAAAGATTGTGGGCCAAAGTGATACATGGATGGGACTATCAAGAGATGAATCTGTCTTCTCATACTTAGAAGTCATGAGAAGCAGAAGACATCACCTATGTTGGAAGAAAAAAATCAAATTTTTATGAGTTATTTGAAAACTAATTTCCCATTCATGAATGGGTGTCAGCTCATTAAATATGCAGGAATGCTGATTCATTTTTGTATAACACATGACACATGTTAGCCATTGTAGGTGATGGATACATATGTATTGAATAAATATATGAATGAGTAGGCAATACATGAATAACTTCATGGAATTTGCAAACTCAACCAGAATAATTATCAAATGTGACAGTCTGGGTTTTTCATAATTAAAAGGAAAAAAATCTCAGCAAAACAAAATTCTTCATTGTTGTCTTGAATGAGTCCTTATGCTTTACAATCTCATGGCAATTAGGATCGAGATATAAAGAAAATTAGGTGTGCAAAATCATCAAGCCCTATGGCTCAGCAGAAGTAGATTTCTAATCATGTTCAATTGCTATGTTTAATCTAAAGTGGATTAAAAATAGAATCCTTGAAAATCAGAAAGATGAAATTAAACCCTTATAGCCATTAGTGAATAAGACAAGAACAGCAATGTTCACCTGAGGCTGGCACCCAGCTCTCATCCTATTAGGCTTTGTGATAAGCGCTAAAAGCTTTTGTTATGTACTCCTTTTCTTACTAAGAAACCTTTTAAGGGCAGAGAAGAGTGTAGGATTCTATTTAGTAAGCACTTTCCCCCAAGCAATAAAAACTATTTTTTCCATATAAATGAAAAACCATTAATACTGGGAGAAATAAATTATTCATTTGTACATATCTGTGTCTGTTAAAATATGGAACTCATTCACATTTATATTTTAAGTTATATTTCACAGGTTTAAATTCATAAGAATGTAGTATTATTTTTTAAAAGAAATAACTTTAGAAAGTAATTTTAATTCAGTCTGAAGCCAAATTAATCATTTATTGAGCCCCCCGAAAAAAGAGCCAATTAAAGGATTTACATGATAGACTCTGCCAGTGGCATTACTCTTTCTGTACAATCCACACCCTCTATATGCTTACATTGTCACAAATATACCTCTGCAAAAATCTTTTACATCTAATCAATATGTTATGCTTACATGTCAATCAATTAACTATTTACTAAATTTAGTTCAGTAATTATAAGAAACAGAAAACAATGGTTCCTGTTTCAGAGATTATAATTAGATTTGGAGACAAGAGGAAAAGCTAATGAAACAACTATTTAAAAAACATTATGTAATTAGATGGTGCTTTAAGAAGTCATAAATTACAAATATAAAACTTGAAAGAAAGATGATTCAGGAAAGCTGGAAAGGTTAATGAATACATCTTAATTATCTTCATTTTATTGTTATTTTGGGCAGCGATTTATGTACTGTCCGTAAGCTGTGCAAAATAGGTTCTTATATTGGTTCCCTTCTTTTGGCAAAGAAATTTAAGATCCGACGAAGAGAATAATCTCAACGTTCCAACACTAGAAGTGGAGAGATTGAAGCCTGGGGCTGGGGATTCCGTGAGTCCTTTACACAGCGCAGTGCGGACACACAGTGAGTTCAGGATTCCGTGAGTCCTTTACACAGCGCAGTGCGGACACACAGTGAGGTCAGGATTCCGTGAGTCCTTTACACAGGGCAGTGCGGACACACAGTGAGGTCAGTGGCCCTTTACGACCGGCAACTATACTATGGCGAGAAAGAAGGGCACCCAACCAAGCAACGTGTACAGTGGGAGAGACAAGAGAACTGGAATTTATTTTCCTTCTCATCTCAAATATTTATTGAGCTCTCATATTGCTGGATGTTATGTCAGAAAAAAAAATCATCGATGAGCAAAGCAGTCATGACATCTGCCTTCATGCCTTGGGGAGGAGAGTGTCAGCCACTGAGTGCAATAGATCTAAGATTGCAGTTGATAGAGCAGCTACAGAGAATAGTTTATGTTCCAGTGAGAATGCAGGACAGTAAACGGAACCTAACAAGGCAGGTTAGGATAGTTTCATGAACTATAAGCAGGTATATGTAATAATATAAACTGGGTTGGGAATATACATAAAGCCATATTTTAGGTGGTAAAGATTAGCTATGGGGTGGAATAAAGGCAATCAGTAGATGAAAAGAAAAGATTTTTTTCCCCCCATGATCACACTTGAGTACATAACTAGAAGCCATGTTAAGCAGCTACTGCTGCGACTGTGTCAGAGTGGCAGGGTTCCAGGTGTTCTGTGCCCTGCCCTGAGATCTTCTGTGCCGCTTCAGTTCATTTGAAAACAGCCACGCTATTTATACTTTGTTAATCACGGACGACTTATTCCTTCACCGTGATCTAAAAGAGTATCTTGGGTTGGGCAATTAGTAGATGACAGAAATTTGTTATCCTACGTCTCAAGGCTTTGAAGTCCAAGATCAATACACCAGCGACTGGAAGGGGTAACAAGCTCCCCAGGGAATATCTCATAAAGGCTCTCATCCCATCCAAGTGGGCTCACGACCGAGTCACCTGCCAGGGTCCTCACCGACTCATGACATCACCTTGGAGAACTGAATGTAAGGAGACAGACAGCAAGGGGAAAGTTGTTTTTTTTTTGAAAACCTTTCACTTCAAAAATAATGATTTCAGTTTTTTTTTAAAAATAGCTTCTGCCTAAATAAGAACTTCGGAGAATAATAATGTGGTTACAAAGAGAGAAACTTTGCACTGAGATGGCTGTAGTGGTAGAAAGTTTTTAAGAGCAGATTTTGTTGGTGGATTGGGTATGTGGGAAGAAACAGTCCAAGAGGTAAGCACAGTGTACCTTAAAGAATCTCATGTTTCACTTTTAATGAATTTATTACATCCATTCAGTGGATATTAGTAAAGTGTGAGAGAGCAGGCTATATTCATGTGAATAAGTAATTTACCATAGAAAACTTTCTTTTGAGTAATATTGACCTCATTCCACCATTGGCAACAGCCTTCTCAAAGAGGGTGTTCACTTAAGGCTAACAGGAAGTTCAAGTCTTTCATGCGGAGGAATGGATGGCAACCAGAAGGTAATATAAAATACTAAAACATTTGGAATTGCAGCTGTTAATACAGACGATGTAAGAAAACAGTGGAACTCTGAGCAATCTGAAGAACAGTGAGAAAATAGGGTGAACAAAGGAAGGCGGTGGCGGAGGAGGGGGGAAGTCTAAAAGTAGAATGTGCCTTCCAGGTACGAAGGGGGAAAATAGGAGAAAACTGGAATTGGTGTCCACAGAAAAGAAGAATAACTTTTCTACAATGTAGTGACTCCCACACTGTAAAAATCCAATACAATAGACATAAAAAGAGACGAGATAAAGGCAGCAATTAAAGTAATTGCCTCTATACTGTACATCCAAATGTATTCTCTTGCTGGGGAACTAGCCATCTTCTCATCAGAATAAAACACTTCAAAGTGACTTCTAAGAAAGGCCTTGAAATATTTTGATTTTTGATAATATAAAACAGCTAAAAATAGGAGATGTTCTTGAGACCTCATGACAATGAAAACGGTTTACATTTGGTTTCTAAGTAGACCTTGGGAAATCCCATGCCTCTGCACAAGCTGTTCACGGCAGCTTTGGCAAATGAGTTAACTGTTGGTGACTAAGTGCAGGCTGCGAATTGTAACAAGTTCTTATAAAGCCTTTGTGGCAATTAAGCAAGATGATACAAATATGTGCCTAGAATGTAGCTGTCTAATAACTGCATCTCCCAATTTTGTTATTAATTGCACAGATCCCTTAGAGATTTTTTTTTAGAAATAATTTTTTGCTGCCTTGACACAAAATTTAACTTCACTACCACCTTTATCTGAGAAAATTGGAGCCAATTTCTTTCTTAAATTATAGCTAAGGATAAATAATTTTCACATAAAAGGTCTTTAAATTTTTCTCCATTTAAATCTATCAAGATATGATAGTCTTTTTGGTTGTAAAGTATAATTTGGCTTGATAACTTCATAGTCTCCTATGTGGGTTGAAGATACCTCTATTCCTGTACTACAGGTGGTGAAGAGACTTGATCTGGAAAGAATCATGCTGCTGCTGATAAAATACCTTCACAGGAAAGAGCAAAGCTTTAAACCAACCGTCAAAATGTAGATATTTATTTTTTTCATTTTTTTATATTTATTTTTTTCATTTCATTTTTGTGAATTAGAGAAAATGATGCTCCAAGTAGGTAAATAGGCTTAGATAATTACTAAAGTGAAAGCACATCTTAAAAATGAATGAATAATAAAGAACTTTGTTTCCACAGTTTATCTCTTGGGCAAATAGAACAAATAACTGGAGGTTTGATAGTAAATTAGAATGAGTCATAGTTTTCAGCTCTAGGACTGCGGACAAATGTATACCTGCAAAAGATTGGGGCTCTGAGAGAAGCATGGAAGAATGGGGAAATCGAAGGATCCAGAGGGTCCTAGAAACTTACAAGAAGAACACTATGATGGGCAGATCTAGTCCCAAGGGTTCTGCTCAAACTACGGCACCAGCCAAAGACAATGCATGCAGTAAACTTCAAACCCCTACCCAGATCTACCCAATGGGCAGGACATTCTCCACAGTTGAGTGGAGAGTGGGGTCTGACTTTCACACGAACTCTGGTGCCTCATATATGACCACATCCCCTGGATGGGGAGACCTGGTGGCACTCAGGGGAGGGATAGCAGGTTACCAAGAAGAGACTTGATACCCTATGAATATATACTGGGGGAAGAGGTCCCCCTCACTCATAGTCATAGGGGAGGGGAGTAAGGGGAAAATGGGAGGGAGGGAGGAATGGGAGGATACAAGGGATGGGATAACCATTTAGATGAAATAGGAATAAATTAATAAAATATATTTTGAAAAAAGATGTCATGAAGTAGTGTTCCTTTCAGCCATGCGCACGACTCTTTCTACTCTAAGTTCTCAAGGAATTAAACCTGTATGAGATTCAAGAACATTTTGATATCTACAGCAGGTGGGATCATAAGGAAGTGAATAAATACTAGATGCTGCTATGTCTAAATTTTGGCAATCATCCTAATGCACAGAGGACCAGATGGACAAAGGGTGGTGTGACAAGCATGGTTCTAGAAGAGTGTGGGGAAGCTGGCACACTGGATGGTCAAATGGGTGGGAAAGTCAAGGGTACCAAGGCTAGCAGGAAGGGCAGGGCCATGGGCACCTTAGTAAGACCAGAAAGCCTGTTAGAGGACAGAGATTTTCCTGATTTTAGGGTTTTTGACTACGAGTAACTTCAGGTTTTCTGCTGACCCTACTCTCAGAACTTTTTTTGGAATTTAAATTTCTCTAAGCCTCTTTTGCTCTTCAAAGGGTGGTGGTGGTTATATTTTACTAAATCATGAGATAATAAATGTTTTTCAGGCTAGGTAAGCAGTTCTTTTGATCTGTGGGACACTCAAGCTGTACCTGCCTAGAATTTACCCCTTCTATCCTGATGCAGCATCTGCGTTCCAGTTCTCATCCTGTTTCCCCTAAAACAGGGACACATTGCTCACAGATGCTCGTGATAACAGAGTAGGATAATGATCCCAAGGCAGGAGTCTGCTGCAGCTGTTGCTAAAGAAAAGCGGTCTCTCTGACAGTTTTCCAGGCTGGCTTCTAGCCACCCTGGCCTTTCACTCCTTCTAAGGAAGAGCTGAGAGAGAGAGAGAGAGAGAGAGAGAGAGAGTTTCCTCAAGTTGAGCAAAGCAGAGATTGAGGAATATCTGTTCAAAGGCTGATTTACCCTAGCTCTGCAGCTTTGAGAACCTTCTGATTCCACCTTTCACCCAAAGCATCCCAAATACCCTGTCTCTTAAAGGCACCTTACATATGCTGCTGTTTCAAAACAAGAACCTTTGGGTTTAGACAATGGAGCATACCTTTCCTTAGTTTCTACAAATCACACATAGAAACAGATTCTCTTAAGATGGTGTTTGATGCTTGTTTCTCCTGTCCAGTCTGGGTCATAAGTGTTATTCTTCCAGAGCTCCTCAAGCAAAACTCAACCATTATAGCTTAGTCTAACCACTCAATTATGGACTTTCATGGTCATTTGTTATTTTTCTCTATAGCTCTACCACCTCTCACTCTCTGGTTTCTTGCTTACACAGTTTTAGCCACCCCATATTGTAACTAACACATGGGATTGTGGACTACTCTACTTTCACAGGTACTAAGTTTGTGGTTTTACTTCTTACATCCTCTGTTCCACGTGAAGGTGGTGTAGATTATGTTAATGAGGAGATCTGGCTTGTTCTCAGCTAGAACGGCAGTGAATGCAATGCAATGCACAACTCTGTTGCATACCCTTTGGATGGTCCTAGTGCTTGTTGCATGCTATTAACCCTAACATCTTTTCCAGCATCTCACAACATATGTCTCCTTAGGCAGTGTGATGAATAACTCAAGGAAGAGAGTAGCATTATCAATCAACTCATCCTACTTTTAGAAATTAACCATCATGTTTAAATATAGGATAAACAACTTTTTCTATTTCAGGAGGAGCATAACTCTGCCATCTGAAACAAATACTTTGATATAATTACTCTCTAATTATTATGGGATTTTAATCTCATCATTGGCGCATGGAAACTGCTTTCAAATGTTGGAAAGGCATGCCATAGAATATTAATATTCTGAGTGGCCCTAAGGAGAAGACTATGTGGAAATTCAGGAGAAAAAAGTCAGTTTAGTATAGGAAAGAATGTTTTCAATTCCAGAGCTACCGTGTTTTAGTAGTTGGTGATATTTCTGTCACTGTGGTGTCAGTGAGTTAAGAAGCACAGGGTTGAAACGTCAGCACTCAGCATCCAAAAAAACCCAAAACTATTTTAGTCTGGAACAAAGAATCTTTCTTCTATCTGAAAGTATGAGGCTTTAGTCATGAGCTTCTCTCTGAGAATCTTGGGACACTTTTTTGTATGTTCACTTTCTGCATCATGAGCAAAACTTCCATCTGGTCTACCATTTGGTCTATCCTGGCAATCTGGAGCTCCTAACTGCAGTTCACTGCCAGAATTGCTTTAAGTCTCTAGGGAATCTTTCTCCCATGCTTCTGCTATGACTAATATTTCAATGATTTTTGCTAAATTTTCTTGTTTTCAGGTAACTGATTGCAAAATGTAGCTAAGCTGGCTTTCGAGTGAGTGAGAGTACTTTATGTGAGCTGTGAAAGCTTCTTCTTGACCTAAGAATCTTCTTTTTTCCCCCAATAGGGGTGGTGGTCCTCACTTATGACTACTTAACTATAGATTTAGTTTTTTATTTTTTTTCCTAAACTTACATATTAATAGTACCATGAGTATTCTTTTATGAATAAGTCTTATTGTCTTACAAGTTGAGAAAACAACAAGTTGAGAAAAACTAGAAAGTATTTCCCGGCACTAGGAGGGCTGTAATAAAGAACAGTTACTGGAGTCACTGGGAGATTAACAATTTTTTTTTCAAAAAAGAAAGATTAGGCATACCTACCTGTAAAGATAATTGAGATTATGAAATTTTTAGTCAGATGGAGGTGTACATTTTAATTTATTTTGAAAGATTAGTTTGTTCACAGTTATTTTTAAGAAGTTAAAGCTTTCAATAATGTCTTT
Organism: Acomys minous; assembly: GCF_964271855.1. Classification (NCBI taxonomy): domain Eukaryota; kingdom Metazoa; phylum Chordata; class Mammalia; order Rodentia; family Muridae; genus Acomys; species Acomys minous. Next base: position 124,250,491 of record NC_140483.1, read on the forward strand.
GTTTGTTAACACTTTCAAAAATACAACACATTCTCTTTTGTCAGACAATATAATTCAAACATCATTTTTTTACATACTTCATGAATCACTTTATGCCACCATAATCCAGAGAGAAAACATTCTGAGTATTCAAACAGAATAAAAAAGCTACAAATTTAAGATATTAAGTATAAAAAGTAATAGTGAAAACCATTTATCACACTAGAAGTCTAACACAGCACATAAGCAGAATGCTGCATGGGACTCAGCTTAGGATGAGGTTTTTCTGAGTATTGAGCTCAAGCTATGATATATAGCTGGATAGTGAATGTGAGGCACCTTCCTCAAAAACACGGGCCAGTGATCCATAAATTAGCTTGAAAATTAATTTAAAAATTCTTCAAACTAGGGTATTCTTTTTTGTTGTTGTTTGGTTTGTTTGCTGGCCTGGGCTTGTTTTGTAGACCAGGTTGGCCTCAAACTCACAGTGATCTGCCTGCCTTGGCCTTTCTGAGTGGTGGGATGAAAGATATGCACCATTATGCTTGGCTGGATATTCTTTTTATAAGGAATAATTTATCTAATTTTGATACTTAATATACCTTAATTATACTGCATTGTAGAGACAAGATATCATTCAGAGACAAGTTCTCTGAAAGACTACTACTTATGACAAAGTAAATATCCAACTAACAGACATTGTGGGGAACAAGGATCAGGAAGTTGATGTAAATGGAGAGATAGTCAATTTGCTTGGTTCTGCCCCACCAATATTAATTGGTTTCTTTTGGGCCAGGCTGTGCTCTTGATAAAATTAGAGTTGCTTGGGATGCTTGGAAGTATTAGTGTTTGGGAGGATAGCATATGCCATAAGAAAGTGAGTAGAAGAGAAAAAAATTTGGCATATATAGTAAAAACTTGGATCATGCAAGATAAAAGTTTTTTTTAAAGCTTAAAATAAAGCTCTGGAATTTCTATGTCAAAGCTTGAATTAATCTTTGTAAAAGATCAAAGCTTGACACTGACAACCTGTTTTAAGGAGGAATTTCATGAATATAATTCAGAGGTCTCCAACTAATATTATTAATTTTGAACTGATTATAGTTATGCCAGAAAACATACTGTTGTTGATAACGCATATGATAGCAACAAATAGTAATATACACTCCTTTAGACTTGAATACATCTTTGCCCATCTCTGTTTTGGGTACTAAGTAATTTTAAATGTATACAAAGTAATACAAGCTATGAAAAATGTATATAAATGGCCAATCAAACCAATAAAATCAAGTGAAAACTTTCCGCTTAATTTTAGTAAATATGCATTGGAAGATATTTATGGCACCAAATTCTAAAGCTAGAAATCCCAATAAATGTTCCACGTCTAGAAACTTAAAATATTTAATAAGGAGGAAGTAAATAGCATGCTTGATTGAGTGTTAGCCTACGAACTTAGAACAGGGTAGCCAACACACAAGGGGAGCTTCTGTCTCCTCTCCATCCTCTCTCCCAAAGGCTTCGTTCTGTACATGAGTGTTCTTCCCCAGCATCCACCTAAGGTTTGGTTAAGACCCGCAGTCTTCTTTCATCACCACCATTTTAGATGGTTCCAGATAGGACCAGAATGATCAAGACAGTGCTAGAGTTCTTGACGAGATTACCTTTGCCTTGCAGAGGTAATATAAAGTTGAAGTACTTTCAAGAACTCAGAAGATAAATGATCTCTCAGCCAGACCATTCTTTCCTCTCTGTAAATCCCCTTACACTTTTAGTTGGATAGTTGACACTTCAGCAGTCAGAAGTGACTCCAATGCTTCATGTATCCAGAACTTTCTCCTCTTCTTGACAGAATTTTTCTCTCCATTCCCCCCGCCCCCCGCCCCGCATTTCTTTACCTAAGCAGTTTCTATTTTCTTATCATATCTGAGTTCCTATGAACAGTACTTGGGCCACAGTAACCTACAATGCCCTTCCTTGTGATTACCAAGTATCCTATGAATACATCAATCACAGAGTTTTTGAGAGTATACTGAAATTATGACTTACTGAATCTTAAGTAGACTTAAGTAGAAAGTTTTTTTCTGACAATGAAAGAAAAGGCTTTGCCAGGACAATTTACACTTTTGTTGAATTCTTGAACCTTAATGATTGTTTTAAAAATATTCAACCACTTGAGTAAAGTGAATTTAAACTTTTAAGTTTCTAAATAGCCTTAGGAAAATGTCTGTTCATAGTAGAACCCCCGAGCATTGTCTTGGCAGACTGGTTTATCACCTGGAACCATGTCAGTGCTTTTCCTAAAGCAGAACGCGATTGTCCAGGAAGTAGGCATGGTGCCGGCTCTCCAACCATGTGTGAATCCCTGTTCTTTCATATTAGAATTCTGTAATAGTGGCTGTGAAAAATGATGTGATCTTGTTCAGTAACCCTAAACACGCAGAGCATTTCTGTTGATACATATCGTAAACTCCTCATTATCGTATATTCTCAGCATGGGGGTGCGATATGAACAGAATTTTCCTAAGTGTTCTACTCCAAAAGAGAGATCTACATGCCAAATAAATGAAGTTAATCAATCATTCTATGCTTCAACTCTTCAGAGCTGTTCTGTGCCTGCCTTACCTGTAGCTCTCAGGCAGCAGTGATTTGCACTTTATAGCTGCAATAATTTCATTTGCATATTCTAATATAATAGTGCCCATAGGACATTTTTTTAAACAAAGAAAGTTTAGATTATACTGAAGACTGAAGGTAGAATTTTTACTTATTTATTAATGACAGAGTGTAATTATTTAACATGTCCTCTCTATTTTATATGCTATAAAGAAGGTACAATCAATTTCAAACTAATATAAAATATCTTTTTAAAGATATTAAAGGCTTTTAGAACACTTGCATTTTTAGGAAAGAATATTCAGAACTAAGCATTACAGAATGTACCCTCTCTGGTCCCCCTCCCCCACTGCCTGAGTGACTCGGTCAAGGTCACATTCTCACTCAACACCTCATTTACAGAGTCCACTGATAAGAAGCATTCCTTACTTGGTGTTGTGTGTATCAATGGTGTGGAAGAGCTCATGTAGCTCTTCTCCACTGAGAACTCCATCTGCAAAGTAGGCTTTAAATTCCTCGAAGGACAATTTTCCATCATCTGAAATGATAGCAAACAAGAGAAGCAAATCATTGGAACCTCCCTTTGTACTGGTCTCCTTTTGATTCTGAAAACTTAGCCCTAGTGTCTGTGGTTGTTTATTTGTGCATGGCACACATACATTAAAAAAGAAAAAAAGGAAGGAAAAGTTTCAAATGTTAAAAAGAAAACAATAATTCAATATCTCTTCCTTGAATATTGTACACCAATGAATGCACTGATGTACATCTTCCTGGTTTTGAGTATTTTGGGTTGCTTGTTGCCATGACAATTATGTAACATTTAAGGAACTATTTACGTAGTCGTAGAAAACAAGATCCACACAGCAACACAAAGGGCCAAGCAGACATTTTGCTTTCATGATACCAAACCTACACAGAGTCTAGCAGACCAAAGAATAAGTATTAGATGCTTAACAAGTGTACTTTGATTAACTATTTACACAAGGATATGAGTTGTTATAAGTCAACAAATTATGTTCATTGTTGTATTCATTAAACTAGTGGCTGATTTTAAAGGCAAACACATTTTTCTTATTTGGGACACAATTGAGATACACAATCAAAGCCTAACAAAAGATAAGATGCAGAGACATAAGCATAAGTATTTTTGCACAGCTGGGATCAGTAAATTCAATAAGAAACAGATGCACTTTAAATCTATGGGAATTCGGGTAATGGATTATTTTCATTTCAAAGAGTGATGGGCAGAGTTAGTATCATTTATACCTGACTTTGAGCAAAAGCTCTGGGTAAGCCTAGATGGAAAAACCCCACATTACTAACATGAAAAATATCTGTGCCAGGCAGAGAAACAACAAATTCAAAGGAATGACGGGCCCCTAAGGGAGAGGCAGCATCCTTTTCTATGCACAGTCATTTGTCAGCTTTTTATAGAGATGCTGCCAAATTACTCTAAGTGATAGAATCAGCCTTTGCATTTGTAACACAGGAGCTCAGATCTGAGAAAGAAGTTGACCAAGATCACAAAGTTCTCACGTAGACCTACTGACAATACTGCAATGAACAAAATAGGATCCTATCATTGAATAAAAAGTATGATTTTTAATAGGACTCGACCATCAAGATTATTTAGAGCACTTTTCAACAGATGGCCCCAGACTGCCACAAGTAGTGTTTAAATGCTGCCCAAGGATATGAATTGCACAGAGAGCTCAGAGTATAGGTTGACAAGATGAATTTTTAAAAAAAATAACAACTTGTACTGCTTCTCCTTGCATTATGCCCAGGGAGTATTACTATAAAGAGAACAGCAGGCCTGAATTACTTAGTTCTTCAGGTAAATACTAAAGGGCTGGTATATATTTTTTAAAGATCCTAGTTTGTGAAATACACATCCTTTAAATTTCATGTCTTTTTAATTTAACAGGTACAATACACCAAGCTTCCACTAAACTCTTGCTAACAGTAAACAGAGCAGAAGTGGCCATCCAGATGATAAAAATCTAGATCTGGATCAGCTTACAAAGAATTCCTGGCCTGAGTGACGACCTGGACCAGTAACTCTCAGCATGCAACCCTGGAGTAGCCCACTGCAGTGAAATCAGTCCACTGGTTTCTCTATTGTCCAATCCAGTCTTGTGTTAGGTGAGTTATACAAATTTAGTCCCATGCAGCCTTTTGTATGGCTGAATGTGTGTCTTCTTATTCCGATAAAGAAATAAATAAGCTCAGAGGAGAAGAAAGTTGTCCATAGACTAGGTCTAGAGTCAGGGCTCATGGTGCATACTTGCAATGCTAGCACTCAGGAGGCTAATGCAGGAAAAAAAAATCCATATTCCAAGGCTACAAAATAAAGCCTTGACTACAAAGTATCTAACTAACTAACTGAAGAGAGAGAGAAAAAAAAAATAGAAACAAACACACTATTTTCTCCACTGTTGCTGCATTGTGCAGTTAATATGACCTTACTCACTGATTATGGGATGTATTTCTCCTACAGTGACCCTGTGCTGGTTCTCAGGTGAATGGAGCCAGGCTTTAGAACTGTGGTTGCATTGCTTCCCGTGAGTTGCACAGACCTTGGTATGCTGCTTTATAGTTAGGGGAAAAAGAGTTCAAGTAGTAATGCATTGCTATAGGACAAAAGCGTTGGCTAACAAGTGCCTTGATTTAAAAACAAAAAACAAAAAACAAAAAAGAAAAAACAAAAATCTCCTATTGGCAAAAGTATGCAGAATAGGAGAATTTAAGCATTAAATTGCAGTCCTGGCTTGAAGGGGAGAAAGGATGTGTTGAAAGCTGTTTTTATCACCTGCAGGACTCTTGAAAGTCTCAGTGACAGGCTGCCACATTGTAACACAAGCAATTGCAAAGAATTTCTTTTGAGCAGCTCTAGACTAGGACTACAATGTTAAACAAAGGCTTTATAGGAAGGGTGAAAAATCAATCCCCTTGCGTGATTTGGTATTAATAAGGCAATTATATTTTTATTAACATATTTTATTTCAATTTCAGCATTCCTGCTGAAACCTCCTTTTGAAACAGAACAAAACAACGAAAACTTGGCTTAAATTGGTTTGCTCACAAAATAGGCATGCCTCCTACGGCTGCATTCCGCCAGGGACAAACCTTAACTTTAACGGACAATGTACGCAGGTTTTTCAACTGTTCTTTTAGAGTAATTAATGTGCTTCATCTCAGTATGTCTTGAACATTTGACCTTTTCAGCTTTATTTATTTTGTTTTTTTTTTAATTAAATTGATTCTTTGAATTCTCATACATATGTACAATGGATTCTGGTTGTTCTTCCTCCTACTCTCGCCCATCTTTCTTCTCTGCCAAACTCCCTCTTCCAGGGTAATCTCTTCCATATGCACCTCTTCTCATTTTGTTTGTGTCCCTCCACATCTGGCCAGGGCCATCGGTGTAACTCTGGCATTGGAACTATCCTCTGCAGTCTGTTGAGTACACCGCTGGTCACGCAACTGAAGATGGTGGCCAGCAGTGGCTCACAATTCAGCAGTGAGGAGTACAGGCCCCAAAGCCCCTCCCCAGTCCGAGACTGACAGTAGAGCATTGTCTTGTGCAGGCCAAGTGCAGGTGATAGAAGCTGAGTGGAGGTATGACCATGTTGTGAGTGTGTGTCTAGAGAATGTGACTTTGCTGCCTTCTCCTATCTTTTAGCTCTTACATTCTCTTCATCCCTTCTTGTGCACTGTTCTCAGAGCCTTACAAAGATCACTATAGATGACTTCTTTAGGACTGAGCCCTCTTCTTAGTCTCTGCATCTAGTCTGTGCATTACATTCACATACCTAACGAAGCAAAACAGTGTAAAGTGAAAACACTGTGACGCCCCAATTATCTCCTTTCTTCCTTGTTTTTTTTTTTTTTTTTTTTTTTGGTAATATTTTGTTTGATTTATAAACTTTTGTGTCTCTACTTTCTTCAGGATAATATAAATATCCCTATTTCTCTTCATTTCTATTGTGCAAGAAATACCCCAAATACACCACTCTATTTATTTTAAAGAAAACATGGTATTTGAATATTCACTGTTTAGTCTTTATTTTGAAGAATTAAAAAAAATACAGAGAAAACTGAAGGCACCATTACAGCTAGCTTTGTATCTCATCTGCATTTCCAAGGTTTTAACACTGGGCACATTGACTTTTTGCCCATAGTTCTTAATCCAACAGTTCATGCTATTCTTGCCCAGGTAAATTACTTCCTTGAGGGAGAACAGTTGTAAAGGAAACCTTGAGTTTTAAACTTGAATCCCTGCTTATTCATTCATTCATCGATTCGATACTTATCTAGATCTTACTGTGTGCTAGGCACAGTGTTTTTGTGCTAAGAATAGAGGCAAACCCTCACGGATCCTATGACGGGTTATAACAAATGAATACCAGCCACAGTATGACAAGGGTAATCCCAGAAAGGTGTGAGGGTGTGTGTGTGTGTGTGTGTGTGTGTGTGTGTGTGTGTGTGTGTGTGTGTGTGTGTGTTGGGGGAACTATGCTAATGGAAAGGCCAAGAAAGGCTTTCAAGTGATGCTTCCGTTTAGACACAAATGAAAGCTAAAGGGTAGTCAAAGGTCTCTACATAGAAAGATCTTCTGGGCAGAGGAAATGCAAACAGCATAGCTAGAAAGCCAAAACAAATATGGACTAGAACCTACAAAAACCAGAGCTCGCAATCAAAGAGTATCTATCCTGAGGGAAGGGGAATCATAGATACAGAGAAATAACAGTGTGAGATGTTATAAAAATCATGGTATGTGGTTTGACTCATGCCAAGCGCAGTAGAGAGCTGCTGCCGTATTTTTGAAAGCTAGATACAGTTGCAGCAAACAGAGTGGAGCTCAGACATGAACCAGGAAAGAGGAGATGCGCTATGATGTTGTGTGGCGTCAGGCAAAATCAAAGGTGACAAGAGTTTGGTGGTGATAGTGAAAACAGGGAAGCAGAAGGTTTTAATTTGTTTAGGAAAGGGAGAACAGAAACTAGAGATCACCTAAGGGGGCAGGTGAGGGAAGCAAGAACTCCAGGGTGACTTGTAATTTCCAGGGCAGGGAAAGAGATGGATGTCACATTACTATTTACTGAAAGATGGACACTGGACTAAAAAAATAGACAAAGTCAAGGTACCTTCTGGCATGAAGTTAGAGGTACCCCTGGATAAGTGTAGAGACATCTAGTCAGTGAAAAGCTCATATGGTTCTTAAAGGCCAAGGGGCAGGATGGAAGCTTGTATATTTAGGAGTTATCAACACAAAGTAACCGGGGTTCCAGAAGTGAGTGAGTTATTCCCACAGAGAATGAACAAAGAGCCCAGGATAGACTTCAGAAAGACAAAATTTTAAGTTTCAAATGTTATAAACGCTGCAACATTGTGAAGATCATCTGTGAGGCCTTTCAAAAATTCTTCATACAGGACCTAGCAAACAGCAAGTTTTAAGTAAAGGAAGAGACATTTAACACAGCACAATAATCAAAGGCCATCCGTGCAGTTTTTAATTATTTTCTATTTTTCCTCAAAAAATATTTACTGACTAGAGACAAAAAGATGGCAGCTGGGGGTCGGGGAGCATTCCATATGATTACTCACTCCTCACCTGCCAGAGATGCAAACAGTTACCAATGGCTGCTTAATGATGTCTTACCTTAATTTCTTAACTAAACAAAACTGATGCTTCTCTTTCAAAAATGAAAAAGAAAGAGAAGGGTTGGGGAAAAAGAGAAGAGAAACACAGAAGGAAAGCAAGCCTGCTACTCAAACAGTTGTTCTATGTCCCCTTCAGGTCACAACCACAAGTACATCAACAAATACAGTCCTGAGCTCAGCCTTGGGCCTCCTCCAGAGACATTAAAGTCTAGATTTTATTATTGCTGAGAATAATTATGTACATTTTTATGGACTTTTATTCATGTGTTACCTTAACATTTTTGAAGACTTCAAATATTTTAGTTTACCAAAATTTAACAAATCATGATCACTGTCAACAACAACAGTGGAATCTGTGGTACAAAGTGAACATCTGGGCAGGACTGCTGAGTCACACAGGAAGGACTGAATACACTTTGCAGAGGATCCAAGAAGATCAGAGAGAATCCAACCCATGTATAATTCATATTTAAACATGTCAAGTTTAAAGAGAAGAATGCCAAGGACAAAGAGAAAATTTGTAAAGCAGAAAGATAAGCATTGATGGGGGACCGTGACTGAGAACCACAGAATTATTGTAAACAACGCAAGTAGCAAAATGAGTATGTAGGGAAGTATGTAAAGTGCTCAAAGAAAACGCCATGGCATAGGACTGTATATGCTTCGACAGTGAAAGAAGTGAAATCAAGATTTTCACAGGCAATCAAAAGCAAAAGAATTCATTGCCACCGGACTTGCCCTGCAAGGCATGTTAGGAAATGTTCTTGTGGGAGAAGGAAAGAGAGAGATTGACAATAAATGGAGAGCCATGTAACATGGCGTCAGAGGAATAAACAGAGGAAGTGAAATACAATGTCTTGCGTTTCTTATTCTGAATGACTCAGGGATAGTAGGAAGCAGTAATGCCAAATGCATGCTCATGATGACAGCAGATTGGTAGGTGAGATGTCCAAGAAGAATCGGACATACTGGATAAAAGATGTTTGTATTATCTATGAGGTGGTATAGTGTTAATTGAAGGCAGATGCATTAAAAAATTTAAGACCATTCAGGGGGGCGGGGAACACACAGTTGTAAAGAAAAAGTAGTAGGTGAGACAAGAGAGGGAATGTGGGTAGGGTATCGGGTAGAATTAGTCAAGACATATTATAAGCATGTGTAAATTAGATTTAAGACCTGCTATACAAGACGAAACCCATGCCTGCCATCATTATTGGGGCCAATAATCTACGGTTAGATGAGTCAAAGGCCCTATGGCAGAACCAGCTGCTAGTCCTCTGCTAAATGGTCTAATTTAAACTGACCCCCAAAGACCTAGTGTTACTCCTATAGACTAGTGCATCTCTCCACCCTCATCAGAGAGGCTTCTTTATGTAGTAGATGGAGTTTTTTTTTTTTTAAGCTGGGTTCCTATTGCTGTGATAAAACAACACAAACAAAAGCAGTTTGGGGAGGAAAGAATTATCCAGGATGACAGGTCCATGAGGCGAAGCCAAGTCACAAAGTTAAGGTAAGAACAGGGGTGCAGAAATGGAAGCAGAGACTATGGATGGCTGCAGCTTCCTGGCTTGCTCCTCATGGCTTGCTCAGCATGCTTTTCTATACATGCAAGGACCATCTGAGCTGAGCCCTCCCATGTACATCAACCACTAATCAAAAAAAAAAAAAAAAAAAAAAAAAAAAAAAAAAAAAAGCCCAACAGACTTTCTCTCAGGTGATCAGATGGAGGCGTTTTCTCAATCAAGGTTCCTCTTCCTGAATAACTCTAGCTCAGCTGCTCTCATCCTTCCTCATGCCGCATCTCCTTAATCCAGTTCCCTCATGTCGTGGTCACCCCCAACCACAAAATTCTTCTTATTGCTACTTCATAAACTGTAATTTTGCTACTATTGTGCATCATAATGTGATGACCCCTGTGAAAGGATTGTTCCACCCCCCTGTCCCCCCCCCACCAAAGGGGACTCCAAGTTTGAGACCCTCTGCTCTAGCTTGGGTCAAGTTGACATAAAAGTAACCCGGATAGAGACTAACACAGAAATCCACCCTGGCTAAGTAGCATAAAACAAGAGATTTCATAGTGCTCTTCTTGACATGGGACGTCTGTGTCACACCCTCTCTTCCCCAAACTCACAGGTCACTGTATAAAAGGAGCAGAAGAGGTGATGGGTGACTACAGCAAAGCAGTGGTTTTCTGAAACAGCAGGGCAGTTGCACATACGAACTCACAGCACTTGTGACGGCTTGCGGAAGACCTGCACAAGCTCAAGCCAGACAAGCCTTCAGCATGGTGAGGGGAGGGAGGTGGACATGAAATCCCACTTTTAGCCAAGGAGCTATTGACAACTGATAGCCACTAGGAAAGGGAGAGTCAGTTTTCTGTAAGTGTGTGGACCCAGGTGAGTTGGCCGTGTTCCCACGGAAAGCCACACAGCTGGGAATAAATGGGAAGTACAGATGGAAAAGATGGGTTAAAAAACTTTACACAAATTTGAGTGGGGAGGGAAGATGGGTGGATCTGGGAAGAGTTGGGGGAGGGGTTAACATAAAAATACATTGTATGGAATTCTCAAAGAACTACTTTAAAAAAATTAAAAAGCAAACAGGAGGATTGAACTTGGTCCTCATATGTACAAGATGTCTTGTCCTAGTTACCTTTAAAAAGCTGTCACCTTGAAGTGGCTAGAGTCACATGAGAAGGGATTATTAACTGAGGGATGCCTTCATTAGACTAGCCTGTGAGCATGTCTGTGGGTTGTTAATTGGCTTATGAGGATCCAGCCCCACTGTGAGCAACACCATTCCCCAGAAAGATGGTCCAAGGTTGTATAGGAAAGTTAACTAGGCATGACCATGGGAGAGCCAGAGAGCTGTGCAGTAAGCAGCATTTTTGATGGTTTCTGCTTCCTAATCCTATCTTAAGTTCCCACCCTGACTCCCCTCAAAGTTGAGCTGTGACCTGGAAATATAAAACAACCCTTTCTTCCCATAAGCTGCTTTTAGTGACAGTGTTTCACAGTAATAGAAAGCCTAGGACACAAGGCAAGCACTCTATCAACAGAGCTATCTCCTAGCTCTCAAGAATTTTTTACTCCACATTTTATTGACTGTAGTAATTTATAATAACTTCATAGAATAGTTATTCCTTCTTATTCTTTTCAGGTAGAAAAACTCTGGAAAACATAAGAAGGTGATATGGCTGACATGAAGTCACAGCCCATCTCCTGAGATACATTCCTGGAAGCCAGTCTTTAAAACAGCTGTCATATCTCCTGAGGGCCCAAGTGCCTATGCAGAGAGATCCTACTTCTTTACTTAACAGCCAGTATACAGACTGGTTTTCATTGTCCACTTGTGTGTCATCGGAGCAGGAGGACCCTCAGCTGAGAAACTGTTCCCATCAGATTAGTCTGTGGGGGAATTCTCTTGACTGATGATTGAAGCCCACTGTGGGTGACATCACCTCTATGCAGATAGGCCTGTGCTATATAAGAAAGCTTGAAGAGACCAAGAGAGGAAGCAAGCCAGTAAAGAATATGCCTCTATGTTCTTGCCTTTGTTCTGATGGATTTCCTATCTGACTTCCCTCAAAGATAGCCCATAACCTGGAAGTGGGAGAGGAAATAAACACTTTCCTCCCCAAATTGCTTTTGGGTTTTTATCATAGCAACAGAAAGCAAATTAGGAAAGCTACCAAATATTTAGACACTTTACAAGGAAATGTATTTGTTATATAAGAATATTTTTTATTACTTTGGGGTTGTGATTGGAATAGTAAAAATAAGCTGAGAGAATTAAGGTCAACTTCTACTGAGAGTTAACAATAACATTTTATGTGAGATTAGAAGTAAAGAAACCAAACACACCCCCAGTTATTGAAGCTTTCAGATAATGACAAATGAAGCATTTGTTAGAGGAACATTTTATTTTCAGAGGATATAGATTCAAAATTAACAGCAAAAGCACACTCCATTTATAGACAAATTTCACTTACACACCAAAAATTATTTTCATGTAGACATAAGAGTAAAGAGCACACACCACAGTTGACTTGCTTCCTCTCCCATCTGCCACCTCACCTTCATTCCCAGTTAATCATCTCTCGTTTTTTTTCCAAGAAAAGAAATGTGAAGAAAAGCTGCCATTTTTGCTTCATCAGAAGCCATATTCCATTTTTTTAGTGGAAACGGTGATTTTTCACATGAGAAATTACTAGTCCCATTTCACTAGAATGCAGCCTATAAAATATTAGTGAAGGAAGCTTCCATGTTTTGATTACTTACAATATTAAACACCACCCATGAGGATTTATCTTTCTTATTCTTCACAATTAACACAGAAATTAGGTCTTATGATTCCTGCCTAAAAAGGAAGAAACTAAGCCCAAGCAGATTAATTGTCCAACATCACAGCCTAATAAATGCATCCTAAGGTTTGTATATTCTTTTCTCTCTGCATTCTCAATGACTAGGGTACTGTCTGGCACACAACATGGATTAAAATATCTGGTTAATATGTAAATAACAAGACAGAAAAGTCGAGGTTAACACTTGTTCTCTGTGGTTCCATGTCTCCATTATACCATGCATCTTCAGACATGGTAGTAGTTAGGATAATTTCATGTTTTCTTTCCTCTGCTATTGAATTACTTTGAATTACTTAGTATTATTCATCTGTTATAGAAGATCAATGTTTCTACTCTGAACAGACCAACTCTGCTGCAGAGAAGTGCCTGAATTAGGTTGTTAAGACTCTTAGGTTAGAAGGGACTCTATACACAAACTTTATTTACAACCCTATGTCCTTGAGTTTTGTCTCCGATCGTTCATGGATAAAACTGGAATAATTATACCACTCTCTCTGTGCAGCCTATGAAGATTGTCTAGCGTCTGATATGAAGAAATGCTTTACTAAGTTATTTACCATTAGTACAGCAATTTCATTTGATGCATGAACTAATATTCTTAAGATTACACAAAACTTGGTAATAAACAGACTATTACATTACGAAGTTTTATAAAACCGTTTACGCGTGGCTTAGAATGTCATGAGAAATGCAGAAACATCACAGATGTTTGTCAGAACTTTCATAAGTGAAAATGATACAAATATTGCAATGAATTGGGCTCTTAACTTGAGGCTCTTGTCAAGTAGTTCTACTGCCTATGTGGGTACCTAAACCAGAAAGCAGAAATGTGCTTCCCACTCCAACTGCCAAGCACAAGTGTGTGCTGTTGAGCTCCCTCATCTTTCTCAGCAGCCCTTCAATTAATTAATAATTCTTTGCTAATTATACATCAGAAATGTCACATTCACTTTGTCATCATTGTCCTTTTACCACTGATCTGTTGACGCCTTCAATAGCTCTGCTCTGGTTTTATGGTGTGCTAAGTAGGCGATTTCAGAGGCTTTGGGCTTGAGTGGGACCTGCCGAGTGAGAAGTAATTGACAATCGACAATGGAACTGACAGGCCTGCTAATGACTTGTGTGCAGAGCTACTAACAGAAGAGGCCCATGGAAGTGGAGGAAACTTTTCACTAGAGCCACTGCTGAGTGTTGGTCCTGCCCTCAGACAGTAGAGGCTGCGGAAGAGCAGAGCAGGGTGGTAGGATTCGATGTAAGGATCAGACATCTGCGTGGTAACTGTTCAATGTATACTTTTACAACTTGAGTCTTCTTCCTTACTCTCAGCTTTTATGACTCAGCGTGGGGAAACCCTGCTGCTAAGGCCACAGTCCATCGTTACTGGAAAGCCCTGAGCTCATTACAAAATGGAGGACTCCCTTTGTCTGTGAGGTTTCCTCTTTGACTTGGGGAGCCCAAATCCCCACACCCTTTACCTAAAGAATGTCATGTAGACCTTAGGAAAATTACAAGTGCAACTCCCCTTTTCCCAGTAAGAACCCATTTGGCAAGCACCTGGGATTCCTGGAATACCTCTCCATGTTAATGAAGCATCTCTGTATCTTAACCCTTCAGCCATTGGTCTTTGCCCACCCTGGATCTCTTTACTCACTCTGCAAAGTTCCATAACCCTTGTTCTCCCTGAGTAAAATTGATGTGCCTCCTTGAAGCTGGTCCTGGAAGTTGCCATTTCTGTTTGTGCTCATGGACCACCAAGTCCCCAGTTCGTCACTTATGCTCCCTTGCTCCTGAGGCCATGGAGAGTTGCTGCTTACTGGCTTACTCAACATACTGGGCAAAATTAGCCTCCATTCTAGAATCATAACTGTTTTATAATGTTTATGACATACCTACAACATGTCAGGAGTTACGCATGTTACGAAGAGACTTGATACCCTATGAGCATATACAGAGGGAGGAAGTCCTCCTCAATCACAGTCATAGGGGAGGGGAGTAAGGAAAAAATGGGAGGGAGGGAGGAATGGGAGGAGACAAGGGATGGGGTAAGCATTGAGATGTAATATGAATAAATTAATAAAAAAATTAATTAAAAAAGTATATAATGACATGCATTGTCCTTGTCCTCAAATGGGATATGTATGTATATTCCTTTTATATAATTATATAACGTCTTAGAGAACAAAAGAACACATTCCCAGACCAGCTGTCCCATGTGGTAAGAATATGAGATACATGATGGGATAGATGGAAGAATGAACTATAATTTGATGAATCATTATTATTTATTAAGTTTATATTCATCATTGTGACATCTCTATGTTACTTTTATCTCATCAGTCCCATGAGTCAAATATACGGGTATAACTACCCTATGTTTGCAGTTGTCAAAAGGATTTGACCAATTGACCCTTATATATGAATAATTCCTCTTCTGTTTTAGTTACGGTTACCATTTCTGTGATAAAGCACCATGACTAAAAGCAAGTTGGGGAGGAAAGGGTTTATTTGGCTTATACTTCCAGTCCATTATTGGAAGAAGTCAGGGCAGGGACTCAAGCAGGTCAGGAACCTGGAGGCAGGAGCTGATACAGAGGCCATGGAGGGGTGCTACTTACTGGCTTGCTCCACATGGCTTGCCCAGCCTGCTTTCTTATAGAACCCAGGACAACGAGCCCAGTATGGCAATCCCCACAATGAGATCGGCCCTCCCCCATCAATCACTAATTTAGAAAATACCATACATCTGGATGTGATGGAGGCATTTTCTTAATTGAGAGTTCCTCCTTTCAGACAATTCTAGTTTGTGTCCAGTTGACATAAAATAAGGCAGCACGCTCTGCCAGACAGAGTTCCGAGAGGGATGAGTGGGAAGGATAAACTTGATTGGAAACCAGTGGCTTGAAAGTTGTTCCAAGCAGTCAGAGCTCAGTGAAGACCCCTACCATGGCATTCATTATAATGTATAATTCATGTCTAACTCAAAGGTACTTCCCCCTCAAAAATATGAACTTTCCCTGTGCACCCAGCTGTCTGTCACCCAAACTCCTGACTAAGGATCACATGTCTGGAAACCGTGTAAGAGAAGGCTGTGCCTTCTCAGCATCAGAAGCCTCTGACCATGGATCAGGCATAATGTCCAATGGGAGTAAACACTATGGGCTGAACCTAAGTAAAACTCAGATTCCATTTGCTGAGGTCATGATCAGACATAAGGACCTTACTAACAAAACAAAGGAGAAATATAATTGCATCAGTCCCTTTTTGTTTTGTTTGTTTTTAGAGGATTCTTCAGCAACGTCTCAGGGTCATTGCTTGGAGAATAACTTCTCTCAAACTGTGAGTTTGACCACTGGGAATTTGACTGGAATGATGTGCTCTGAGGATGTACATGTTCATCACATGACCATATTAATGATCTCGATCTTTGCTGTCCGTTAAGTGTTGCCATGGTCTCTTATGTAGACCTCATCTGAGGCACTGCTATCCATTCCATCTCCCTTTTGCCAGCTTAAGGGCAGCTAGAGCAGTCTGTGCCCCAACCATCTAGTAGGAGTTAGGATGACTTCTGGAGCGCATGGGGTGAGGGACTACGAGGCTTCCCTATAGGCAGAGAGAGAGAGACACAGAGAGAGAGAGAGAGAGAGAGAGAGAGAGAGAGAGAGAGAGAGAGAGAGAAGGAGGACATAACAAGGTATAAGGATGCATAACTTACTGGATGGCTGACTTCTACCTCAGCCTCCTTCCTACCTGAGACAACAGTCTTACACCTTAAAACAAAGGTCTGAAGGCAATGGCTCCTGCCAGTTGGCCCCCTGGTGAGGATTGGTTTAGCAAGTTCAGGCTGGATCAAGCATGTAACAGTTGAGAGCCCATTAGCCATCCTGTCTTTCTTCAAACAGACCAACCCGAAATGAAGGAAGGACAGCTCTACAGAGACTTTCAAAGGCCCAGACTTCAAGAAAAAGCTGAGCTTCAGTTTCTTCAGCTCTGCCTGCCACCTCTGCTGTGCAGAAAGTCTTTTCCCTCTGTGTGCCTGATGTATGGTTGCAGTTTCACAGCCATAATAAAAAGCTTTCTTTACTGGCAAACAAACAAAACAAAACAAAACACTCTTTATGTTAACTAAACTCTGTTCTTCTCCCTGGTGTTTCTGTGTTTGCTTAAGTGTGTTGTTGTTTTTGTTTTGCTGTTGTTGTTGTTTTGTTGTTGTTGTTGAATTTACTGCCTATATAGGATGGTACACAGAACAAATGCATAATACCAGTTGAATGAATGAATGAAAGAAAGGAGGAAGGAAGGAAGGACGGAAGGAAGGAGAGATGGAGGCTGGAGACTAGCGCACTCTAAATCCTAATTATGCATACTTCTAATCAATTTCCATAACCATTTTTAAAATATCTGCATAAAAATTATAGTTACTTTTAAAGAAATATATCGATCACAGGCTCTTTTGGCATCATTAAGAAGTCGCATGGCTTCTTCAATAAAAAGGAAAGTCTTGTGTATATGATCCATTGCACAATTCCTTTAATTCTTACAAAAGCTATAAAGTTTAATCAGTTTCTTTAGTTTTCAAGGTGGAACCACAACAACACCAACAAAAGTTTTTTGTAGGTTGTTGTTTTTGTTTTATGTATAAGGCATCAATCCCAAACATACACAACTTAAACTAGGGTGGTTGGTTTACAAGCATCAGGAAAGGCTAAATGGCCAGGCCAGGTCATCCCTGAAGCTCTGTGGTAGGGAGAAGGTCATCTTGGACCTAACCTCTGGGTGCTGTGGTAGTAACTACCTTCCATCAGAGGGAGAGTAAGTAAGATGTTGAGGTGCATAGTCCCAAGACAAAAGAAGGATTAGGATGAAGACTTAAGTCAGGTAACATTTACTAAAGACTTCCTGAGGGTCCGACACTATCCTGAGAAGCTTCTATGCATTTTCTTCATATTCCACAGGCATGTAACAGAGCCACTATCTTTGCTTCCATTTTATGGATAAAGAAACCAGGGAAGCTATTTGGGCCACAAAGATTTGAATCAGTTCATTTGACTGCATGCCCTAAGCTTAACTACCATGCTACATCCCTCCGGGATCTGGGAGGAATAGAAGCAGTGGCTAAGGGTAAATTGCACGTGCTTATGAGGTCGGATTCAGGTTTTAGGGTAAATGCTGTGCTCTGTACACTTCACGGTCTGCTGTCGTAGCCGGGCCTGACTTAAGAACATTTAGTGGCCATTAATTGGGCTCAGAAGTTTGAATCTAGATTTTCTATTCCCTTCTGTGATATCTAATAAGTTCTGCTATGTAAAGATCAGGGTTTTTACAATTTTCTACTTCTGGAAGAAAAGTAACACATTTGTGTCTGTGAAACTGTGTTATACTTCAGAAAAAGCTACTATGGAAATAGAAAATTTGTTTTCCCTTATTTTGTTATAAAAAAAAGTCACTGGAGTCAGAATCTGCACTCTTGAGTTCCTCCCACACTCTCAGTGCTGCGAGCTGCTCCTCACAGGGTCCTTCTTAGGGCACAGATCAGTGACTCATTGCTAATAGATGTGGCTTCGGCTTCCATAGTGGGAGGGGTCCAGGTGACTCTCTATCATGCCTGAGGATAATCGTGGGCACAGAGTTATTTGACAGTCCTTCTGGCAAATTATCTGATTCTCAGTTTCACGTTCATTTTAAGAAATGAGTAAGAAATTATGATAAAAAATCAACTTTGTGCTAATAGCACTAGTTCCTGGGCATCTATCTCAATCTTTCCACTTTATTTGGGCCCACATCTCTGATTAGGAAGAGTTTGGGAGTTCTTAGGGTTGACAGACAACTGTCTGTGTGGCTCACATTAAAGCACAGATTTGTTGCCAAGTTTCAGAAGACAATGGACTGTTCTAAAGCTCCCAGGGAGATATGTGAAAATCTCACCTGTCTGCGAAGAATCCCTGCACTCTGGACCTTTATTCTAGTGCCTACTTATCTTATTTTCATGAGAAGCTAGAATAAACCAAGATTTGGGTGGTGAACTTGAAAGGCCTTTTATCAATTCTCACATAGTCAATTAAATACTCACTGACTATAACCCAATGTAATCTTCAAAATATACAAGTGTTACATGAACTATTGTCCAGGATTTTTCTCAGCTAATGCTATTTTATGGAGATTTGCTAGTCATTCAGGTATACTATTTTTCAGCTTCCCTATGAAGTACTTAACACTTTAAATAAATGTAACTATCATGTATTACAAAAACAGAACATTAAACCTTTGTAGGCTTATGTTACAACTACAATTAATAGTCATGTATCGACACACTAAAATATATATAAATGCACACAGGCAGACAGACAGGCAGACACACACACATATACACATATAAGAAAACGAATAAGTCAATTTGAAATAAGAAAGACCTTAATCTATAATGTTGGTCCAGCTATTGCTTAAAATGCAACTCAAAGGCAGTTGTTTAACCCTGCCAGCTTCATTTGGTCTATTAAGGAAGTTAGAAACAAAAGCTACAAATCTGAGATACTATTAATAAGATTGAAATTAATGCTATCCTGCTGGGGGAAAATGGCCATTACTAGCCTTACTAAGCGGTGGACCTTGTATGTGACAGAACTAAGGCAGGCGAAGTGAGCTCACTCATGACACAGTGGCAAGTCTATCATGGAGGCAACCTATCACTTCCTGACTGGATTTGGTACCTGCTCTGCACAAGGGGTTTCACACTGTACACATGACCAGTAGCCCATGGCTTGGGTAGCGAGTCATAGGCCATAGTGAGGAAGCTACTGTTGTTGTTTTGCTAAATGAACATGATGTGTTTGTCAAAATACAGTCCATGTAACAATGCTGTACACATAGGAGAGTGTGGCTATCAACTTTGGTCAAAGAAACTTCTTTTTTCTTTTTATTTTCTTTCTTTCTTTTTTTAATTATTAACAATGTATTAGCATAAGAATACTCCCTTAGAGTAAGGGGACTCTAGTTACAATACGGAAAGCTGTGCTTTCAAGAGAAAATGAACAGAATCTCATCGGTAAGTGGTGTATATAAAGACACTAATAACTGATTATCATTGACCAAAATGAAATAGCAATATGAGATCCAAGAATTAGTGACATTTATCCCAAGTAAATAAATGTATACATTACAAGAACTACATGCCACCTTCACTCCTTTTTTTTTTTTAAAAAGGCATTTTCTGTAAACACTTATCGCTTCTTTTCTTTTTTTCATCAGTGACTCTTAACAGGTTAAAGTACTGAGAATAAACAACTTTGGAAGCTCACTCATAAGTGAGACGCCTACATTTTGCTCCTCCTCCACCTTGCTCTCCCCCAAGTTTCAGGAACATTGCAGAAGAAGTAGAAAAGACAAAGAGGGAAAGAATCAGAGGAAGGTGGGGCAGCAATGAGGAACTCTGACTTTTTGAGAATTACCCATCTGCTGCTCTCCTGAACATACAGCAGGTATGAAAGATACACAAGATTGGACCTGTCAGCACCTTGTCATGGAGTTGGGAAGGTGGGGCTCCACCCTTAGAGAAGGAATAAGCAGCTAACAATTCAGATGAGAAAAATATTTTCTTCTCGCATGGTCTTGTGAGTGATCCTAATGAAACTCATTGGGTCACCAAAAGAATGAGAAGAAGAGAAACCATGAAGGAGGAATGGGGCAGAATAAGAAGAGATAGAAATAGGATTAGTGAGGCAAGTGTGTGTGTGTGTGTGTGTGTGTGTGTGTGTGTGTGTGTGTGTGTGTGAACATATTATTCATTATGAAATATCATAATGAAGTCCATTATTGTGTATAGTAACATATAATAATAAGCAAAATGCTTCAAAAGTATAATATTTAATTCTCAAGGCAGCTTTATAAGCGAATGCTGTCATTAACCCATTTCACAGATGAGGACACACAGGGAAGGCAAATGATTTGTTCAATATCATGAAACTAGGAGCCAAGATACTGGAGCTCTTTTTTCTCACCTTCTGTTTTTCCTATGGCTTTAAGCAATCTGCGCTGTGGACTATTCAGAATGATTCTAGACAATGTGTATGAAGAATTTAGGATTATTTCTGGGCCATAATAAATTTTAGCCACTATTAATAATTGGTAGAAATAGTTAAATAGCAGGGTACAACTTGATTAAATAATTCATATAATTCAATTTCTTCTTTAAGGTTCAAGGTTGTTGATGATGCCCTTCTTGCAAGTATATTTGCTGAGCACCTATGCCATGCCCGGCATTTTGCCCAGTGTCATGAACCTCAGACAGCTCTGCCCTCACAGACTTTGAGTAAGTGAAAGCCAGAGGAGAACTGCAGCACAGGGCAATTCAGTTGGATATCTGCCATTACACAGAGGCCAAACCCACCTTTTATCCCCCCTGAGTATTTACTGACAAGAACAGCAGTGGATCTGAGCGAGCGCACATCAACAGAGGATCTGGATGTCACTGCTCACCACTAGGAGTCTTTTCACTTTGCCTTTTACTAAGCTGAAGAAAATCTTTTGGCTTAGACGTAGAGCAATAAACACTGTATGATCTTAGTTATATGTAGAATCTGGAAAATGTCAAACCCATAGAAACGGAGTAGAGTAGTAGTTGCTAAGTGCTGGGCACGGGAGAAATGGGGTGTTGTTGTTAGATGGATATAAACTTCCAGGCGTAAAATGAGTACGTTTTGGGACCTGCTGTGGACTATGGGTAGTGACAGATGTGGTAAGGAATTTGCTGGTAAGCAATGCACAATGAATACACACAACCCAACATCATGTTATATACCATTAATATATGCAATCCCATTTTGCCAATTAAATATCTTTAAATAAAAATTACAAGTTAAATATTTTCAAATATTTCAAACATTTAAAAAAAAATCCACATATTGTTTTCATTTCCATTCAGCCCACGTGTGCGGAAGCTTCTCTAAGGTTCTGCATTTCTGGATGTAATTTCGGGCTTTTGAGATCAAAGCACGAGTATGTCCCCTAAGCAATACTATTTTCAAGCCTTGTCTTTCTGTTTAAGACCCTAGCCTGTGATTTAAAAAAACAACAACCAGGCGCAAACAAACAAACAAACCCAAACAAACAAACAAAAAACCAAAACCTCACCAAGACACCATTAGCCTAGCTAATCCCTCATCAAGTACTTTCTCCCATTTACCCAGTAGCTTCTCTTTTATGTCAGTTAGAGTGCAAATGCTAATTTTGTCCTCTGGCAGGCCAAGTCTCATGCTGCTTATTGTTTCTCATTCTTTCATTATCTCAGCACCAATTAAGCTGTCCACAAGTGTCTCCATCACATGAGTCTGTTACCAAGAGAGCAAGTACACACGTATACGTATTTGTAAGTACAGAGCATGATTAACATGTGCTACAGAGAGATGACTACTTTCTTTAAAAAAAATTTATTTATTATGAATAATCAGATCACATTATAGAGGTTGTGAACCACCATGCGGTTGCTGGGAATTGAACTCAGGACCTCTGGAAGAGCAGTCAGTGCTCTTAACTACTGAGCCATCTCTCCAGCCCCAATGACTACTTTCTTTATCCTCATATGTGTACTAGATCACCCCCTCTACTTTTCGTTTTCAGTGTAGCATGTCTGGTAAAGCAGCCTTAGGTTTCCTCGCCACCAAATCCTACTAACTGAAGACATTACTGAACTGTCACCATTTGCTTCATGGCGCCATTACACAAAAAGGGCTCACAACTTGGAAATGAAGTTGCTTATTGTGTGCCAGACACTGCCCCAGAGGTTTTACATGCATCTTCTCACTTATTATTTACAAGGATCCCTGGCATTCATGGAGTTACAAGGTGGAATAGCAGAGATTTCAGCAGAGAGCTGCTTGGCTCTAAGTATTCCCCACCTTTACCCCAAGAGTCAGGATGAAGAATAAAGTAGAGAGAAGGCGAAGAGGAGCCAACGGATCGAGACCCTGTATTGTGGGCAGAGTATCTTCACTAGCAACGCATTAAACAATCGTCTGCATGTGGAAAGTGCTTGCTGGGCATTGTGTTGATGCATAGGACAGATTTCGGCTCTAGAGAAGCAAGGTTGCCCAAGGGAACTAGAATCTCTTGCAATGACTTTCAGCCCTCCACTACATACTGACCTATATACGTGAAAGAGGTAGAAACTCAGAGAACGGGCAGGACCCTGCATCACAGCGAAGGCTCCTTAGACAGAATGCTTTTTGAGTAGGACCGTATGTAAAATGTGGACATCCTCAAGCTGCCCAGAGTGGAATGCCACAATAAGCGGTGGTTGAGGCAGGCCAGTATCATGGAGGTGGGCTAATGAAGACTTGCTTAGGCAACTGCAGGGCCAATGAAGGCTAAGACTGTGAGAGATAGGAGCAGAGAGAAGGTGGGTTTGATTATATGGTAGAACCAAACCTTAGGACAAGGAGTGAACAGAAGGGAATCACAGTGAGGGGAGGGGATATAGGAAATATGGAGTTTGAGGCTGGCAGAACAGGAGACAATTCTGTGTAGCATGAAATACGGGGTGACTATCATCCATTAAATTTATTCATGTGAATTGATTTGTCAGATGATTTTTCTCATGAATATGGATTATGGCAATTGGGTTTTACTCTGATTTTGAAGTAGGATAGTTTTGATAGAAAGGGGAGTGATAGGTACAAAGGTAACACCAGGCTTTAGTCAGAGTCTTGAGGGCCGAGGAAACAAAGAAGGAAGAAGGAGCTCGAAGCAAGAGGGAGGCAGGCACAGCAGAACAAGCAGAAGCTGAAGGACAAGGCAGCTGGCACAGAGACCAATGTGCCCCTCTGCGTACCCCAGCAACGCTGCACTTAGATATTAGACAAAGGGCTAAAGGATCAGACAAGAAGGGAAATGAAAGCATCTCTGGCTTCCATCTTCAGGAGGAATGAAATGATCCAAGTGAGCAAAGTGCATCTTTGAACTGGTAATGTAACAACTGCTGCAACATGACTGGAAACAAAATATGTTTATATGATCAGGCTGGGATCCTGTCTTGGTGCTTCCTGGCTGGACATTTGGTGTTGAGGAGAAAGGGGTACAGTGTCAGAAAGGTTCTTCTGGATCCGGGTGCTTAAGAACAGACTAGATAATGCAGTTTAATGGTCAGATCTGCATGCAATCTTTCCTTGAAGATAAGAAGTGAGATTTCAAGAATGGGAAAGAAGCCTTTGTATCCTTAAAACCATCAGGCCACTTTTACCAGAAATATGCCTGTTCCAAAGCACTCAAGTAGAACAAGCTTAATAAGCTCTGATTCTATGGAATGAATCTTCTAGTGGAATCAAGGAGCAAAAAAATACTTAAGAGCTCATAACTGGACTTAGCAAACCTGGCTCTAAATTTTCAAGGAAAATTTTAAAATTTGGTCTGTTGCCTCTCACTTCTCTGTCTCTGAGGATGACTTTCCCATGCTTCAGGTTGAAGAGGAAGCCACATTGTCTCTAGGGGGCCATGACATAGTGCCATGGGAACTCCTTAGGCCACTGTGAGACTGGTGAGCCTGGATACTGATACCAACCAGATTCATGTTCAGAAAGATTTCTAGCTTAGAACTCTAAGACAAAATACACAGCCTAATATACTCAATGGATCAAAGCTGTTGTTGCTATAAGTTTTTTTTTTTAAGCATTAAAGGGAGAATTCACAGCCCAGGTACAACAGAACTTCTCACTTCAAAGGCATAAATTTCATCTTGCTGCCAAATCTGAATTCACCTGCCAACTTCTCACGAATGTCTGGAAACATAAACTTGAGGAAAATTATGACTATTGTTAAAATTTTATTTTATACACCAATTTCTAGGACTCTGCAATTTTGCTCTTCTTTATAAGACATTCTAAAGTATAATGAATTGATAAATAGAAATTGTAGAATTTTGGTCTTACCATTTTTGTCTGCTCTCCTCAGTATCTGGAAAGAAAAAAAGAAAAATGTTATCATGATTTTCTGCTGTGCTGGGGCTTAGGCCAGTGGTAAAGCATTTGCCTAGCATATATGAAGATCAAGGTTCAGTTCCCAGAATTGGCAGAAGGAAAAAGGGAAATGTTTTGTTCCTAAATATTGCAATGAATGTTATGTTTACACAGAATTCATCTGTCACTAAACAAATAAAACTCCAGTGCTAAGTGAATGCTTTCCAACTGACATTTTCCTTTTTTTTTTTTTTTTATATATATTCCCTCACCTGGAAACAGCTTTTAAATGCACAGTAGTTATTTCAAGGCAGAGAGTAGATCAAAAGCTGTCTAACAGTGGTCAAGGCTGAGAGCCAGGGATTATAAGAGTGTATCAGAAAACTGTTAAGGAAAATAAAGATATTAAATTATCTAGAATGAAATTGTTTCATTTCAGAGGCCAAGAGTCCTCCCAGGTAAGCATTAGAGAATCCAGGAATGTTAGCCAGCCAAGGAAGTTGCCTCAATTAAGAAAATGTGTACCTGATTTCCACCCAGAAGAGTGGAAGTTGATGTCATCAATAACCTGGTGACCTTTCTCTCTGTAGAGCAAGGTCTCATCCAAATCCCCAGAATCTTTATTCCAGATTTTTCCTCCCTTGAACTTTATCTTTAGCTTTGTTTCTAAGTCACCTGAACCCATCCTTAGGGGAGATGTCAGGTGAACTTTATAGCTGGCTGACCTCTCTCCTGTCTCAGTCAGAGACCACACCAGATCCCAGGCCCTTAAGCCGAAGAACCCATCTTCATGTTGCAAAAGAGTTTTGATGTAGTCATGTCTAAGCCTTTATTATGCATATAGTATTGGGATAATTTTTTCCAGGAAAGTTTTATTCAAAATCATACCATATTTAAATATACCTAGTATGAACTGGCCTAGGGGTCGAACTCTAGAAGTCTGAATCAGCCTGGCTAAGTAAGTCATAAGGAACCAACGTTCCATTCTTGCCTCTCCTCAGATCATTTTGCTGCCATTGGCAGGGACCACGATGTTTCATATGTTACAACTCAACAAACATATATTCAATGTATGCACTTCAATGTAACTTAACTGTAATCTCAATAAAACAGGAAATAAAAACAGAAAAAAATCATTGGTAAATAGGAGCGCACATACCTGCTCCATGTCTTACTTGGCTATATTAACAGTGCTGTCACCCTCTTTAAGGTGTGTTGATGTATAGCGATGCTTTGACCATCTAGTATCCATTACTCAGTGGTAGGTAATGTTTTCCAACTTTCCCCTGGGATACTAGTCTTTCCTTTACTCTTGGTTTCTATGCTTAAGGGCTGGGTGGAGCATGCAGGCCTCACAGAGTATCACATCTCTTTGTCAAAGAAGGTTGCTATGTCAGGAGCACCTTAGTGAATAACAAGCTTTGCTTGAGCAGTTAGAAGAAAGATACACTTTGCTTGGTTTGGACTTATACCTGGAAAGACATAGGCAAGGTGCTGCCTTGGACATTCTGTTATCATGTGTGCTGTTGGTTGAACTGTGTTTTTTCCTGAAAACAAGTGTTGAAGCTTTAGTATCTTAACGACCTTTTTTGGAAGTGGGTCTTTCTTTGGTGTAATCAAACAATGATGAGGTATGGGCCCTAATGTCATGAACATGTAAAAAGTCAAAAATTCAGAGACATTTTCAACCCTGAAAGCTGTGTGGAGACATTTGGAAGAACTAATTGGTGCTCTTTGACCCCCTGGCTAGTCTCTAAGGAGAAACCTCTGCTGCTATGACAAAGTATATATAATATACTATTGTATGTTTAAACCTTGAACAGTTTTTGGTTATTTATTTTTGTTAGGAGCAATGAAATTAATCCCATGTGATGTAGGGACTAGCAGAAATCCAACTGGATGACATAATGCTTTGCATATGCACCTGCAGAGGTTGACCATGTACTGTATTGCAAATGCAAACTTTAATTATATGGAACAAGCCCTTGAGGATCTTGCTTTTCCTGAGTAAGCTTTAATTATGGCTAAATAACCAGAACAAGCCTCGTTTTTAGATTGGCATTTCTTGGTGAACAGTTTAAATCACAGACAATAGTTTTTCATTACTACTTTATTTTCTTCATTCTATCATAGGAAAAAACACCCTCCCTCCATCCTTCTGACTTCACCAAAGTGAGGTATGGATAAATCTAATCATGACTATAATGTTTTCTATATTTCTAACAAATCTCATCCATGAACCGTTCCCAGTAACACATGTGCCACCCTAACCAGCAGACATAAGTTGACCCTCTGTTTCATAGAATAAATTTAATTACTACAAGAGGATGGCTTCCAATGGTAAGAAAACTGCTAGAGCAGACTGACAGTGCATTCTTTTTACTGTTTGAAGTAACTGGTGGAGAGTGTAAAGATCCAGTCTTCCAGCCCACAGCGTTTTCCTGTCTCAGGGAGGCCTGAAGTACAGCTCATCTCTCATCGCTGATCGATCCCAAGGTCTGACTTTTGTCCTATGTCCTCAAGAAAGTGAAATAACTGGAACAGAAGCAACCACACATCAAGGAGTGGACCCAGGGCTTCCGCCATTCATGGCATAAATAACAACCAGAGGCAGTCCTCGGGTTCTCAGAGATGAAGTTAGGAAACTAACTCATGTTATTAAACTCCCGTAATTAAATATGGATAGAACTGCCTTGCCTGCAAATTTTGCCTCCCAGCTCATGTGGTAATAAAAAATGCACTATGATGAGAATGGAGTTCAGTATGCAGTGTTACCACAGTTAGCTAATCTTAACAGCTGCCAGCACTAGAGGCATAGTAAACACATTTAAAAATGTCCAAAGAGGAAGCTTAAATATGAGAAATACTGTACTTTGCTATAACTTACAGATTGTTGGGCAGATTCCTTTTTACCTCCAAAGTTATTCCTTGATACCCAGAAGTGAAATTTCTTATTTCACACTTAAGTTACTGAGGGCAGACTTGAAGTGTTATCATGGGAGCATTAAAATGTCACCATTCACTGGTCTAGCAAGGATACAGGATGCAGGTTAGGACTCAAGATAAGATGGGCTGTCAGTCACTGGGTGGAATCTGGGGAAACTGGCATGTACAGCAGAAAATTGGAGCTCGTACAGAGCATAAACTGACATACAGAAGAAAAGAGGAGAGGAGTCTGGGTGCACAGGCCTGGACACTCAATAGATAGAGGATGAGTCCACACTGCTGGCTGCCCTCAGGCTGCAGGGAAGTTGGCAATGGAAAACACATGACTGAAATGTAAGTACTACATTCTATTCTGTTCTTCTCAGTTTTGCCCAGGGTAAGCCCTGTGTGGAAAAAACATGGCAAAAGCCATGGCTGTCTAGCCTTTTACTTGACATCTTCCAAACTGGACAAATCACATCCAAATAACTCAGTGCGCATGTGTGACTGGGCAAGGTAGGCAGTGTGCAGCTATAGCCGAATTCAGCAAGAAAGTCATGGTGTCGGCAGTCCCTTTCTGCTATGACAATCCTACATCCATGTCATGTCACACAAGCAACTGTGTGCCGAGCCTCAGAACTAAAGACCTTTAGAAGGAGAAGCGATCAATCATTTTTTTCCCCAAATTCTGACCTTCCAGGCCATGTGCCTTGCATGGGCTTATATACTTAGATGGAGGCCAGGAAAAAGGATGTCAAACTCTAAAGCCATCACTTTCTTTTCTGACCTTCCAACTTTAATCCCACCTTACCAGTTAAATGGAGAAGGCCTTGTTCCTTTATAATTAAAAGTAATGATAGGCTGGAGGCACGGTTCAGAATAGAACACCTGCCTAGCATGCCCAGGACCCTAGGTCAGATGTCCAACACTGAACAAAACAAGAGTCAAAGAAAATCTCTTTGAAGAGGACTGTGCCGTTGGGTGAATAGAGGTCTGGCTCATTTCTTTTGGAATTTCTCTAGCGCCAGGAGCAGAATTGAAGACTCTGACCCCCTCTCCCCTCACTGCACAGTAGCAGAGTAGATTAATCAAAAGAGAATCTGACTGCTCCAGGGACTTGTATTTTAAGTGTCACTTTCTTCTCCATTATCTGGATGAGGCAAAAGTTGGGAACTATAGCGGGGAAGAAAACTGGTGTCACCCTTCTGGTCCTTCTGTGTTGCTCAATACTGAAACCAGCTCTGGTCCTGTCCCATGACTAGCAGGTGTGTGTTGTGTAAATATGACCAACAGCAGTGTGCCAGCCTGCTGAGTACCAGCCCTTGGGAGAGGTCTTCTAAGTCTCATCCTGAGGAGGTGCTCACAAATAGTTAAGATGAAGTGCTATGCAATTGTACCCCTTACGGGGAGGGGGAGGGGGGAGGATAATAAAGATTATAATATATCCAGTTTCTTTGTTAGTCTGTGAATTTAGCTATAATTGTTTGTGAACTTATGAATATGAACGTGGAACTCTGACATACTGTAGTGTTTCAAATGTATATTGCATGTGTCCTTCTTTCCTCTGATTTTTAGGATGTGACCCTATAATGACAAGGTGACACCTGCTGAGTATGTATAGGAAAAATGAAATGAAAGAGGATGATGGTACAAAATCTGACTTTCATGTGCAGGCCTAGCATTTATCTCTAGTTTCTAACCGTCTTGCTAAGTCTAGTCATATCAATAGCATCTTCAGACGAGGCTTAACCAGTTTCTTTAAGGGGTCTAAAGATTGGCTGTTTCAGTGGTACTGGAATATAAATACTAGGATTCAGTTCTCCCAGAAATTGGAAATGAGTCTGGAAGGTGAAGAAGTCGCCTGGTGGTTTCATGTCTTTTCTGATCTAGAACAGGTAGCATCTTACCACCTGTTCCTTAGGATCTGAACAGAACTCAAAAAGCCATCATTCTTAGCCATGCTACTAGAATATATGAAGTTTAATCAAATCAAATGATGTATTTATGTTTCACATTTGTTTTTGCCAAAACCAACATGATCCAGAAATGAATAATTCAGAGATCTCTAAATATTCAATCTTTTTTTCATGTCACACAATTCACCAGAGTGTTATATTTTTCGCAAAATAACTCAGAAATGTGTAAACAACATATTTTCTATCCAAGGAAAGCAGTCCAAGTGAAGTTAATCTTTTCTTTTCTCTTTTTTTTTTAATTTTAAAAAACCACATTTCACAGAAAAACAAGCATGTTAACGTCCCTCTTGTGGAATCAGGTTGGTTTTTTGTTGTCGTTGTTGTTGTTGTTTCATTTTGTTTTTTCAATTGTGGAAATAGACGTAAGAAGGTAAGGGGCCCTGATTACAGAAGACAGGCCTTTCAGGACAAAGACCTTATGTTCTTTACAGACTGTGGGAACAACTGTACACATAGACTAAATGAGTCTTAACATTTTTGCTTTTAAAGAACTGAAGTTGAACACTTGGTCTTAGATGGCAAGTCACTCGGGGTGGCTGACTTTCCTCTTACAGAGTTTCAGTGCATTCCTCACCAGAGCAGCACCAGGGTTTGTTAGATGCTTAAGATAAAAGCACAAGGTAGCATTTAGTGTCCCTGGAGGGCAGAGCAGAAATTAGGCCAAAAAGAATGGAGATCGCACTTGACCTCAGAATGAACTTCTTGGCAGATTAGTTTTCTCCCTCCTCATGGTCTAGAAGAGTGAGGCCCTGCTTTCCTCCTGACCCTGGGGGCTGCCTTCCCATGTGTGCTGCTTTGTCTTTATATTCACCCAGCCTAGTGCCTTGGGCTGAGCAGGAAGAAATAATACCAGCTAGTTAAAGCATGCACTGAACCTCTGTAGAAATTATTTATTCAATAATAAAAATAAACTATAACAATCAGGTACAGCAAGAAATGGAAATTAGAAACTCGTGTTTTTATGGGGAGAAAATGGCTAGTCCCCAAACCCTGGATCTCGTGTTGGAACTGCATGGAGATGTAGGGAGAAGGCTTCCAGGAGGTGAGGGCAGACTCTCAATTAAGTGTCTCACACAAATTTTAATTATTGATATAGGTTTCCTTACTAATTTTAACAAAAAGTCTAGATAGTTCATCCAAGACAGAGTGCACAGTCACTGCCCCTTCCCCGTTATCTCCAAAATCGCTGACTGGCCATCATGATACTTGTATTTGATTTTCTCCTATTTTCATTTTTCACAATTAAGTGTATTTGGCCTCTGGCCCACCTCCTACTTGTTTGGACTTTCATAAGAAATGATGGCTCAGAGAAGGGCTAGGGCAGGGACAAACAGGGCTCCTTGGCGTGCTTTGCCCATTTCCTGTCATGCTAAACTAGCTGCGACTAGAACTGCCCGCACTGACAAGACACTACCTGCGTAACAGAGTGAATTTGACAAGTGGGCAACAGCTAGGAAGGCAGGCAACCCAGAGACAGAAAAGCCAGGAGCCTAACAAGGCAGCAGGGTGAGAAACAGAGCAGCCCAGAACGCAGGAACAATGAAACTGCGAGAGAGAGAGAGAGAGAGAGAGAGAGAGAGAGAGAGAGAGAGAGAGAGAGAGAGAGAGAGAGAGAGAGAGAGATATCCCAGCAAGAGGGAAGGAAAATAGCACAGAACGAAAAAGAATAGTCACGTTCGAGATGCGGAGGAAGGAAGTCAATTCCAAACAACAAATGGGACCAAAGGGAAAACAGTCAAAAGCTGGAAGAGAATGCAATGATAGTAATTACAACTTAGCCACAGGGGAGGAGAATAATAGGAGAGGAGCGGGTACCGAAAGGAAAAGAATCATCATAATAAAAGAGACCGTGGCTACCGGAGTAAAATGAAAAGCAAATTTGTTCAAAGAGGTTGTTTTTGGAGGCAGCTGGGAGAGACTGGAGGGGCTTCACAATTTCAAAGGCTTCCATCAGCGCTCCCCAGAACAAGCGAAGGTGCTCTGCTTGGCAGCAAATTGGGCAGCAGGATGAGTCGGGATTAAGTCCTATACAACCCAATGGAGTGTTTCCACTCCAGCCCTGACAGAAGCCCAGGTTGAATGGAAGTCGAACTTTTTGGTCTCCTTAACGCTAGTAATCAAAGCTGCAGGTCTGGGACAGCTCTTTACAAGTTGGGTGACAGTCCATTCTCTCCTATTTGCTTAGAGTCCTCTGGGCGGCGGGGAGGGGGGAACAGCAGGTAGGAGATTGGGTGGAGGTCTGAGCACACAACGCCGGTGGTGGCCAGCTGCTGTTCCCGACCCCTCCTCTCTCACGGGGGTGATGCCTAAGGCTCCCACCTAACTCCTTCGTTTATACTTACGTCGAGGAAGATGGACATGCCCTTGGACAGCTGGAGGGAAGAGCTGAGCTCTTCCGAGGAGTTGTTGGAGGACGGTGAAGTCTCTCGGGAACCCTCCATCCTTGGAAGCCCTGACGCCGGGCCGCGGAGACAGACTGGGCGGGATGCAGAGGCTCTGACCTGATGCTGTCTCAGCTGCTGCCTCCCGCGCCGCACCGCCGGGCTCGGATGCGAGTGGGTGTTCGCTCCGCCGCGCGTGCCTCCCTCCGCTCAGCGCGGACTCTCCTCCCTCTCCCTCCTCTTGGCTTCACAGCGCACTAGCTTTCGCCTCCCCCTTCCCCGGGCTGTCTGAGCCTCACTGGGGATCCGACTCATCCTTGCACTTAGCAACAATGTAGCTCCCCTTGACTGCGAGCATTCTCTGGCCCTGACACGCCCTTAGCCACTTGCCAGAAGTAACCTTCTGGACCTTGCCCACCACAGGACACCTTTCAAGACAGACCAAACGGGGGTTTTGTCCTGAACAGCCAAGGGGCGAGGCCAGTACGGAGGAAAATCCAGGAATGAAAAGAAGGAATCCGAGTTTGGTCTAGTTTTGTCTATTTCATCTTTGGAGGAAGCAGGGCTCTATGCCTGACCCCTCCGTGTCTCCTGCTACCCACATACCCCATACCCGGTCCCTAGATTCCACCTGGGAAAGGATGGCTAGTTCAGTTTTGAATGAAGACCCTGGGTTCGGAGATCTGCCTTAGTTGCTCCTTTATCTTGTGCTCTAGCAAATTGCTAAATTTTAAACTTTGTGTTTTACTAATTGGTAAAATGATCACCATGGTGATATTTGGCTCATAGTTCTGGTGCTTACACATGGGGCACTATCAGGTGAGGCAAGCATCCCCTTGCTCCGGTGATCCTGGTCGTGTGCCTTCCAACATTTTGCATTCTGGCGTTTCCACCTCGGCCAGTTCCAGTCCAGCTTTGTGTCTAGTGTTTACAAAGAATCCGTTTGGCTGGTCTCAACTCTGGCTGCATGTTGGAGTCAACTCAGAGTGTGTGTCACAGCAGATGAGTTGTCTTTCTTCCTTCAGGTTCTTTTCGTTCCTTGACCTCAGAGTTTGTGCTTTCTGAGGCAGGGGGCATAAAAGGCTATAAAGCCACACTCTTCCAGTGGTCCAGGAGTCTGGAACTTCTACAGAATAAATTTGGTAATCTTGAGCCACCATACTCTGAGACAGCCCAAGATATATGGAAAGGAATGTGTAAGCACGTGTCTGACAGTGAGGTCCAACTGAACAGGGCTTTGACATGGTAAGTGCTCTTCCCTACAGAACTTAGGAGCCCCTCAAAAATATTTGCTGTATCTTACAAATATATTTTGGGCATCAACTTGAAGCAGGTAGCCCAAATTAAAAAAAAAAAAAAGACCCTATTATTCTCAGGTTTCGTGTTTTCACAAGAAGAACATCACAATGGGTGGATCTGGGCCTGGGGGAGGTGGGTATGCTCAAACTATTGCACTAACCAAAGATGATACAAGCAGTAAACATGGAATCCCTACTTTGATCTAGCCAATGGACAGGACATTCTCCACAGTTATGTGGAGAGTAGGAACTGACTCTGACCTGAACTCTGGTGTCCCATATTTGAGCACTTCCCCTCGGTGGGGAGGCCTGGTGGCACTCAGAGAAAAAATAAGCAGGCTACCAAGGGGAGGGGAATAGGGTGAAAGCGGGAGGGAGGGAAGAATGGGAGGATACAAGTGATGGGATAACAATTGAGATGTAATCTAAATAAATTAATAAAAAAGACCTTCCAATAGATGCCCCCTATTTGACCACATCCCCTTGTTGGGGAGGCCTGGTGGCACTCAGAGGAAGAATAAACAGGCTACCAGGATGAGACTTGATAGGCTGTGATCATATAGTGGGGGAGGAGGTCCCCTTCTATCACAGACCTAGGGGAGAGGAATAGGGTGAAAGAGGGAGGGAGGGGTGAACAATTGAGATATAATATGAATAAATTACTTAAAGTAAAAAAAAAAAGCAAAGCAAAAACAAAGTAAGGTCCGCATTTCACTCTCAGATTCATGTTCAGCTAGCACGTGGTTGTCCCTGGCCATATTTTTCTTTTCCAGAGCTTCTCAAGCAATCCCGATGAGCCCAGGATGAATAAGCACCTAAATTGAGAAGAGCTGCGGACTTTAGGTAGAGGCTGGTGAACTCAAACCCCTGAAGTCCAGGCCCATGGAACTGAGCTTCATTAAGACACAAACATGACACCTGACTGAGGGGACTACTGATTGGGGCTGGCCTTTGAGGACCTACTAATCCTGCATCTTTGTGTATTTACACCTTATTCACTGCGAGGTTCCTTATATGAACAATTGGAATTGATCCTTTCCCTTGATAGTTGCTTATCAAAAGGAATGAAAAGTCATTACAAAGTCTAGCTGATCCCTCAAATCACACAGAAGCGAGACTGGGGGGGGGGTGCTGACGACGATGAGTGTTATACTGAGTTTACAAAACGTCATATTCCCTCTCACTATTGGCTGGGGAATATAATTTTGTCATAAGTGCAGCCTAAGTCTGGGCCCCCTATGTTGTATGGGTCTCTCTGCCCTCAAAGTCAATCTTGTGAGGTAAACAAGAAGGTTTTCTATGATTATAAATGAAAAGCAGAAAAGTAATCTGTCCCCATTGTTTAAAACTAGAGATGCAGCTATCACACTTCAGTAAAACCAGCCCTGCTTCCTTTACAGAGAATTTGCGACAAGGCTTTCCTTGTTTGCTCTAAGGGGCTATCAAGAAGGAATGTAGGCAGCCTGGAGAGACAATTTAGTGCTCAAGAGCCCTTACTGCTCCTGAGAGGGCCTGGGTTCAGTGCCTAGCACCCAGGAGATGACTCCCAACTGTCTCTCATGTCACACATGATGCACATGCATAGACCCAGGCAAAACACTCATACACATAAAGCAGAAATAAATAAAAAGAACAAGAAATATGGGGATAGTGAGATGGCTCAGCTGGTAAAGGTGTGTTCCGTGAGATCCAGGCTCTGCTCAACCCCATGACTCATGTAAAGGTGGGAGGGAAGATTGGACTTCAGAATTTTCCCCTATAGGGATTCGAAGGCACATGTGTCCACATATAAACAACAACCTGCTGGTTACTATTTCTCTTAATGATTTCCACAAGAATTATATTATGCTACAGATGACTTGCTTTCATGATGAGTGTAATAGTTAAGGACGGTTCCACCAGAAACGGATGACAATTATATTCTCACTCACAGCCAAATTCAATAGGCTTTACAAAGTGGTAACCAAACATATTTTTAGTTTTCTTTTTTTATCAAAACAGAGTGCATTTTGAAACTGTTTTTACACATCGTTTTCCTGCAACACAGATGCTGTACGGCTGTGCATAGCATCAGTTGTACACAGCAGACATCTGACTGGAGGGAGAAATTGTATCTTTTTTCCCCCAACTTATTTGTAGTGAGGGCATGGGAAGAAAGAAAGCAAAGGAGGAAGGATGTAATCGCACATTATAGCTCTCAGACTCGCTATAGACTGACATGAAGATATTTGGAGCATTTCAGCAGATGGCCATGTGGGATTGAATTTCAATCCATCTCTGTCTCATGGAGGAACTATTATCAAAACCCTTTCAGACTGCCAGGGATCTATTTTATTTATACTTTAAATCCAGAGAGCGCTATTCTTCAGAGCAATGACTCAGGATCCTTCCAGTCTGGTTAATGGACATTCTGTTGCTTTGGCAACCTTAGGTCCAAACCTACTTTTTATCTGGGGACCTGAATCCAGGGTGTGTGTTCTGAAAACAGGCAGGATTCATCTTCTGTACAATGAAAGATGATTCCACTCATAGAATCTAGAGCAGAGATTGGAATGCAGGCTTAGCTGACAGGATGCTTAAATCCACAGAAGGCATTTGTTAATTATAATGAGTACGCAGACGTGAGTGTGGAATGGCTGCAATGCTTTAAGAACCCTGCAGGCAATTCAATCAACTTAAAAGAAAGAATTTTGTGAATGAGATATTTCCCCTGATTTCTTTCCTCGTAATTGAATTATTGGTGTTTAGAAGAAGCTACTGATTAAAGAGTGTTGTTTTGTATCCTACTTGAGTTAAAGTGTTTCTAAGACCTAATAGGTTTTTTTGTTTGTTTGTTTGTTTTGTTTTTTTCGAGACAGGGTCTCTCTGTGTTAGCCTTGGCTGTCCTGGACTCACTTTGTAGACCAGGCTGGCCTCGAACTCACAGCGATCCGCCTGCCTCTGCCTCCCGAGTGCTGGGATTAAAGGTGTGCGCCACCACGCCCGGCTAACCTAATAGTTTTATTGTAAGAGAATCAGGATCTTATGAATATAGGATCATGCCATCTACAAATGGGGATAATTTGACTTTTTCCTTTCCTATTTATATCCTTTTTGTTTCTTCCTCTTGCTATATTGCATGAGCTAAGACTTCAAGAACTGTATTGAATAATATAGAGAGAATTGACCTTCTTGTCTTGTCTCTAATTAGGGAAACTGTTTTCGGGTTTTTAGCCAATTAGAATAATATTATCTATAACTTGTCATAGTTTCTTCAGAGCTTCAATAGTTTCTTCAGAGCTTTTATTATGGATGGTTGCTAAATTTTGACCAAGATCGTTCCTATATCTATTCAGATAATCATGTTATGTCTGTCTCTGAGCCTATGTTTATGTTGTATTTATTGACCTGCACATGTGATTTATCTTTGTATCATTCACTCAGTTTGCAACAATTTAATTAAGAATATTTATATAAATTGACCCTAGACATTTGTATTTGCTCTACTGTATTTGACATTAAGGTAGTTCTGTCTTCATAGAATGCATTTGATCATATCCCTTCTTTTTGATTTGTGCAACAGTTTGAAGAACACTGGTGTTAGCATTGGCGGGGAATTCAGCAGTGACTCTAACTAATCTGCTTTACATTACTGGAATGCTGAGGTTTTGTTTGTTTGTTTCCATTGCTTTAAACTTGTTGCTTTTTATGGGTCTTTGTTTATGATGCTTTGTCTCCTCTTATTTTAATTTCGGTGTGTTATATGTAACTATGAGTTTATAAAGTTAAAAATTTCCCAATATGCTTGAAATATGAGTTTTTAAAGTATTTCCTAATGATTGTTTGTACTTCAATTGAGGTGTCTGTTACATATATGCCCCGTAGTCCCCATTCTTAATAGTTTGAATCTTCTCCCTATTTTTTTTTTACCTGGTTTGGCCAGGGAATTGTCAATCTTACTTCATACTAGCTTAACAAAATAAAGTATCTGGTAATAAATCTAACCTACCCTCCCAAAAAACCCTTAAAACAATGAAGAAAGACATTGAAGATGCTGAATGATGGGAAGACTTCTTATGCTCATGAATTGGCAGTCAATATTATGTGGTGTGTGTGTGTGTGTGTGTGTGTGTGTGTGTGTGAGAGAGAGAGAGAGAGAGAGAGAGAGAGAGAGAGAGAGAGAGAGAGAGAGAGAGAATAGTTCCAGAATTCACATGGAAGCACAATGCCTTGAGCAGCCAATGCAGCTGTCAACAGAAAACAGCTCAGGGTACGTCATATGTTTGTAAAATTATACTACAGAGCCGCATGAATAAGATCACAGTGTTACCAGCACAAAAGCAGAAACGTAGACTGATGGAACAGTGCAGAGCACTCAGAAATGAACACATCCAGGTACAGGCACCTATTTTTTCACAGAGATTTCAAAACCATGAGGAGGGCAGTGATGGTTCTCCAACAGATGGTTCCGGGAGGCTAAACCTCCACACAGAAGAAGACAACAAATTCTGCACCTTTCATCCTACACGAATATCCATTCAAAACTGGAACAACTCTTTCTGACCTCTTGGTCTTGGTACTGAGGCCCACTGGGGATAAGGCATCTAAAAGGCAGGTAGGTGTGGAAAGCTGTGGTACAAGGGCATTTTTACAGGCTACAATAGGTATCCAGAACCAAAGAGAGCACATGACTCTTCTTAAAAAATTAGAGGTGTTTTATCTGAGATAAAACGGCGTTCTGTCCCAGCAAGAGATGTGCTTATGTGTATAACACAAAAAACTAACATAGTGACTCCTAGAGCAAACCAAGCAAAACCAGAGAAATCTGGGGAACGGTAATTAGGGGCCATGGAAAACATTGGCATGGTTCGCGCCAAACTCCAAAGCAACCTTCCTGCGAAGGTCACTGGACCCAGGATCAGAGTGATGTTGTACCCTTCCCGGATTTAAATTAATAAAAAAAATCAGATAAACAAAAAAAATTTTTTAAAAAATGGATCAAAGAACTGAATCAAAGACTGAAACTTTGAAATTGCTAGGGGAAAACATTTCGGGAGACAAGCATAAATAAGATTTTCTGATAGTGACTCAACTGTCACAGGAAATAAGGCCAAGACTTGACTAGTGGTATTCCACGGAATTAAATGGCTTCTGTACAACAAAGGAAGCAGCCATGAGAGTGACGAGGCAGTATTCAGAGTGGGGGAGGGGGCAATCTTATAGTAGTTGTACAATAGACAAGGGAGTAATATCTTGATTATAACTACTAAAAAAATATACTCAGAATAAACCACCCAGTCAATGAACATACTGATAATCTGAAGAGACAGTTATCAAGAGAAATATAAATGGACAACAAAAAAATTTTAAAAGATTTCAACATGCTTAGTCATCAGAGAAATACAATTAAAATGACCCTGAGATTCCACCTCACCCCATAGAGTAGCTATCAGCAAGATAACAGAGACAACAAATGCTAGTGAGGATGTGGGGAGGCGGTGAACCCTTACTCACTGTTGACTCATGCAGTTATGGTGCATGGAGAATGACAATTCATGTCGTCCTTGTAGAAATCAGAATGGAGGTTTTCCAAAAAGGATAAAAAGAGAACTGCCATATGACCCAGCAAAAGCCATCCTAAGTATACATCTGAAAGACTCCGAGTCAACATACCATGGAGATATTTGCAAACTCGGATTTATTGATGCACTATTCAAATAGCTCAGAAATAGATTCTCATCAATTGATGATAGGATAAAGAAATGTGATGCAAATAAATACACAATGGAATTTAATTCAGCTATAAGGAAATATAATTAAATAATCATGATACTTGAGTGGGATGGATGTAACGGGAGATAATTGTGTGAAGCAATATAGGGCAGACTCAAGAAGGCAAATATTACATCCTTTCTCACATACATGGAGTCTGGATCTGTGTGTGTGTGTGTGTGTGTGTGTGTGTGTGTGTGTGTGCGCATGTGTGTGTACTCATAAGTGTGTTCATTGTGAGGGGTATGAGAGGAAATGAAGAGCTCTTAAAGGAGATGGGAAGAGGAAAAAGTGAGTTATAGAGTGCATGTGACATGAATCCAGAAAAGATGAACATTTACAGGGAAAGAGAAGCAGCACCTGGCGGGGAGAGGGCTGGCGGGGTGAGGGGGAGAGGGCTGGAGGGGTGAGGGGGAGAGGGCTGGAGGGGCGAGGGGGAGAGGGCTGGAGGGGCGAGGGGGGGAGGGCTGGCAGGGGCGAGGGGGAGAGGGCTGGAGGGGTGAGGGGGAGAGGGCTGGAGGGGGCGAGGGGGAGAGGGCTGGAGGGGCGAGGGGGAGAGGGCTGGA
Organism: Acomys minous; assembly: GCF_964271855.1. Classification (NCBI taxonomy): domain Eukaryota; kingdom Metazoa; phylum Chordata; class Mammalia; order Rodentia; family Muridae; genus Acomys; species Acomys minous. The sequence goes on from NC_140483.1 coordinate 124,289,949, forward strand.
GGGGTGAGGGGGAGAGGGCTGGAGGGGCGAGGGGGAGAGGGCTGGAGGGGTGAGGGGGAGAGGGCTGGAGGGGTGAGGGGGAGAGGGCTGGAGGGGCGAGGGGGAGAGGGCTGGAGGGGTGAGGGGGAGAGGGCTGGAGGGGCGAGGGGGAGAAGGGGGAGTAAGAACAAAGGATAACCAAGTACATGCAAGAAAACCCAGAGGGAAACTCAACACTTCAGATCCTAACCTAAAAAAAATAATTCAAAGATGTTGTTTATCTGAGATGTAGAGAAAGAAACAAGAATCATAGGTTCAGCAAACAGTCCATTTTCTAAGATGTCTCCTCAACAATGCTTCCTACAGACTTCTGAAAAAACTCGTCTCTCTCATGAACTTTCTTTTCATTTCACCTTGGTCAGTTAGTTTTTTGTTTGTTTGTTTGTTTGTTTAGGATTTGATTTAAAAGGATTCAATTGCCTGAGTGTGTATGTACAGGATACACATGAGAGCAGCACCTGTGGAGACCAAAGGATGCTCTTAGATTCCCTGGATTTGAGCTTTCAGGCAGCTGTGTCTCCTGCCATGGGTGCTGGAAACCAAATTCCATCCCTCTGCAGAAGCAATCCATGCTCTTAACCCCCGAGCCTTCTCTCCAGCCCTTTGGTTATGTTTTGTTTTGTTTTGTTGTTTGTGCAACTTTTTTTTACTAGAGTATAGTAATTGTATAAAATAGAATATTTCTGGGTTGTGGAGATGGCTCAGTCATGTGCCTATAACGCACGCACAAAGACTTCTTCAGATCCCCAGAATCTGCACAGTAAAGCAGGGCACAGCAGCGCGCCTATAATTTCAGCACTAAGGAGGAACAGATATGCGGATATTCTTGGAGTTCCTTGGTGGCCAACAGGCTTAGTCAGATGCATCAACTCCAGGTTCAGTGAGAGACTCTATTTCAAACAAGATCAAGGCAGAAAGTGAATAAGGAAGACACCTAAAGTTAGGCCCTGGCCTTTACACACACTTACACAGACACGTGCACACCCCTACACAAACATCTGCATGAACACAAAATGAAGGAAGATAATTAAAAGTTCCCTTGTGATATCTTCATACATTCCTGTAATATAATTCAGGCATATTTAATTGGTCACTTAGCTTTTTGCCGTTTAGACTCTGAATAATAAATTCTGTCTAAATTTCTCCTGCTAAAGTGAGACATAGCCTAAACCACAAAGGAAAAAAAAAGGCTTCAAAAATTAGTTCTCTTCAAATATACATTGTGTGCCTGCTTCATCCCAGGCAACTCACAGCCAAGGATGAAGAGCGGTAAAAGCCACATGTTAGAGAAACATTCTCTGAGTAGACAGTTGTACTGCACTCATCCAGGAGTCCTGCTGGAGGGTTGTGGTTGGGGTGGAGAGAAGACCAGGAACAGCACTTCCCCTATCAGAGCCTGGTCTCTGCAGACTTCTCTGCAGCTGTAAATGGCAAGAGTAGAACTCAGGAGCTGTAAGTAAGGGCTTTTTAAAGCATTAACTAATGCGGACTACTTTGTTATAAGTAGGATAAAATTTTTCTCCTCTGCCACTATATGATAAATTAAGACCGCTTTTATTGGCTTATGCAGTATGTGCTTCTACTTTAGTAAATCACAGAATTCTAAGCATTCACTCTGCCTGTTGCTATGTTTCAAACACTCTGTCTTCATCTTACTCATCTATGGGCACTGCAGTTTGAGTCTGAAATTCCCCCACGTCTTGTTGCTTTGAGTGGTCAGCTCCCAGAGTGTGGTACTGTCCTGGTGGTCATGGAACCTTCAGGAGAGGAGGCAGAGGTAGGTCACTGGAAGCAGACCTCTCTCTGTTAAACTGGTCCCTGATTCTAGCCTGCTTCTTGGCTTTTCACATCCATGTGCACATCTACTGTCACACCCTCAGGCCACCATGAATTAAGCTGCACTGATTTACCACAGAACTGCCACACAGTCTGAAGTTAAAAATAAGTCTTTCCTTATGTTTTTCTGGGAGATATTTTGTCGCAGCAATGAGATGTCAGTAATAACCATGGTCAAGCTTCCTTGTCTGTAAAAGCGACAGTGAGGCTTCACGTGTACAAGGTTCAGACAAGGGGAGTGTGCTCAACAAAGACAGTCACCGCAAAACCCAACAGCCTGCTTGCAAAGACAGTGAATCCTCTCAGGAAGTTTGCAGTGCAGTGTCTGTACATTGAGATGAGGAAGCAGTGGTGGTCACTGATACTGAGACAGTGTTATCTATGACTCTGGACACTACTGATTACTCACTCCTTTTTGAACCTTGAGCATGGCTGCATTATTATTATTATCATCATCATCATCATCATCATCATCATCATCATCATTATTATTTTATTCTCCATTTTTCTTCCTTCTTCATGGAATCCTCTAATTTTTCTAGTCTTCTAAATGCTGTTCTCTGAAAGGTTATCCTAGTTTATCTCTTGTCTTAGCTAGGATTTAGCTGTGAAGAGACACCATGACCACAGCACTGTTTATAAAGCAAACCATTTAACTGGAGCTGGCTTAGTTCAGAGGTTTAGTGCATGGCATCATGAAGGCAATCATGGTGCTGGAGAAGGAGCTGAGAGCTCTGTGTCTTGATACACAGGCAGCTGAAGGATATGCCACATTATGCCTACCTTGAGCATATGAGACCTCAAAGCCCACCTCCATGGTGATACAATTGCCCCAGCAAGACCACACCTAATAGTGCCACTCCACATGTTGAAGCATTTAAACACATGAACCTGTGGAAGCCATTCCTGTTCAGCCCATCACATCTCTCATTATTACTCTCTTTTGTATACTAATTTTATCCAACCCTACAATTTCCATGCATCTGGATGCTGATGACTGTAGAGTTTTATTTTCATCTGGGTGTGACCCATTTCCCTATAGATGTTTCTTAGACATTGAATTGAAAAACATCTTAAAATATCATTATTTCTCCTAATTGTACTTGGGTCCGTATTTTGTTAAAGAATGTCATCATTCCTAATTTATCCAGAAGGAAGATCCAGGAATAATCTTAGACTAGTTTCTCCACCCTTCCTCTATCTTCACCCTTATCTAATCAGTGGCAGAAGCTTTTCTTTCTACCTTCTCCTTTCTGCCCTTATAAACCTGTCACCTCTCAGGAGGAGCAAAATCTTATGCTGCCTCTTTGGTTATCCTGTCATCAATCTGGCCTTCTGAATCCATCCTTAAAACTTTTCACAGAGTCAGGCTTTAAAAAATAAGCAGACACAAAAAGACTTAAAATTCCTCAGAGGCTCATCAGAGTCTGCAAAACAAAACTTACCTTAATGCATTGTCTTTGCTGTTCTCCTCCTACCTTCTTGCCAAACACAACATTCTGCCCATCAAGAATTTCTGGCGTCAAATTAGGTGGTGAGGTCAAATGACACCGAGAAGAGCTGGGATCCAATCCCAGCCTCGCTCATTATCTTCGAACAATACCAAGGGGTGGTAATTAGCTTCTATTTTTCTCAACTCCCAAATAAAAATGGGAATGGATCCTACTGTTTGGTGTTTCAATGACAATAGAGTTAAATAGTGCATGCAAGACATTCAGCAGGGCGACTTGCACAAAACAATGGCAAAAAAAAAATCGCTAGTTATCATTATGCAGATTTCCTAAACTTTACTTACTCCCCCATGCTCCCGGGTGGCTGCTCTTTGATTAAGTGCCTGGAACACACATCTTCCTTAACCAGCCTGCTGAGGGCTTGGACATCACTGCACATCCTCTGACCCCACACTCCCACCGACATCCAGAGCAGCATTGATCTCTTGTCTTCCCCTTGCCCACAGGTTCTATGCGTACCAACTAATATCCATTACTATATCTAGATAAAAATAATATTGTAGCATCCTCACTGCTTAACTGAACTCAGGTACAACAGAAAGCAGACTGAGACAAAGAACAAGAAAAGTTTATCTCACATCCGATCATTTTCTGCCTCAAAAAGTATGGGAAGGAAACAATTTAATGTGTGGGGAAATTAGTATAGCCATTTGTGCTAAAGTTAAGACATAAAGACCCTTTGCCCAAACAGTGTTATTTCTAGCATTTTTCTAATAAGTCGAGCAGACAACTTCACAGAGATGTTATCTTGAGCCTATTTACCTTAGTTTGAGGAAAAGTCTGATGCAAAATTTGCATAGGTGACTTAAAATGATAAATGAAGTCCCATATCAATAAAATTAGTGAGAAGCAATATCTAGAAAGGAAAAGAAGGAAGGAAAAATACTTATCTGGATGGCCACAGTTTTGCAATAAAATATAGCTGACCATGGCATCATGGCAGCCATCTCTCATCCCAGTGGCTCTCCAGGGGTGGAAGAAATAAAGGGGAATTCTCCTTCTCGCATTTATCTCCTTTCCATGCCTTGTCTCCCTAATCAGTTTCACCATACTATTCTCTCCCCTCCCTGTATTAGGACTCCCTGTTTTAGGTTGCGCTAATTTCTCTGTTATCCAGGCAGCCTAGGAGAGACAGATGTGGTCTCTAGCAAGCATAGTCCCAGCTCTGTGCTCCTTGTGTGCTCAGAAGCATTTTAGGTTGCAGGACTCGCGTGGATCCTTGAATCTGACCTGTATTGTAGGTGCTTTGTCAATTTTTCCCCCCATCTACTATCACTTTTGGGGAATCTGAGATGGCCCTCAGGACTAGAAGATTGGATACTGGTAAAAGTAGCCACTATCCTTCACTGAACTCCGCTGCGTTCAGTGCACAGTGATTGAAATGTAATTTATAGAGTCCATGTTTTATATAACTTCAATTCCCAGGAATAGGGGGAAAGGGGATATGTATGCAATTAAAAATCAGTAGTTAAAGGATGATATAAGTAATTATGTAAAGAGAATGTGAATGCCTGCAGGGTGAGTGTATGACTATGTGTGTTTGTATCTAGAGATATATATAAGGGAGAAAATAGAAAATACTTTTGTCTATTTTCTTACTTATAAAACTATAATAACTATATACTATTCATTATCCAAAATGTTAGAAACTTATTTCACATGAAGAGAGATGTTTAAATAATAATGTAACATATAAGAAAAGACAATTCCCCTTTCTAGATCCATTGTACATCTCATCTCAAAAGCTATATATAGGTATATATTCATATATATATACATATACATATATGTTATACACAGGCGCGCATGTGTATGTGCGAGCGTACTCGCGCGCGCACACACACACACAAATGGGGTGGGGGGGGGCAGGGGAGAATTTACTCTGAAGCAACAAAACTGAAACACATCTGTAGGTCTGTAGGTCTACACAGCCAGCCACTTTGTCTATGTTCCAAGTCCTCACATTATTCTGTCCTATCCCTTTCTTAGGCTTTTCTCACCACACTCTTTCACCAGTGTATCCAAGTGCTCTGTCCCTCTCCACAGCCACGTATGCTTGACATTGTCCCTGAAGCTCCAGCCTTCCCAGGTCTATGAGCCCATTGTGCAACTTGTTATGATTTCTAAAATTCCCATGCCTTTGTCAACGTCTTGGTAAAATTCATATCATTAAATATTGTCAGTAATCCTAAAGAAAATTTGATTTGCCCACATAAAACATTAATAACTATATTTGCAGTTTGAAATGTTCAAATTTATGATTTTTTATGACAGGAACAAATCATGCTAAAAATGATAACTCAGTTGTAAATAAAATAGTTATACAATAAAAATATATCCCAAAGCACCAAAATTAAAGAAATAAAATGACTGGTTTCAAGGAACGTCTTTGAAGCCATGTTGCCTTCAAATACAGAAATAACCAACTTGCTCCATTCCAGGAATTTTGTTCCATGGTCTTTGGCGTCCATTGTTTTTGGCAGCACCATGCACCATAGCAAAACTATAAGTGGAAGAATTGCCTCATGACGGTCAAGAAACAAAAAGAGAGGAAGAAGAGGTCAGGACCATATCTACTCCACAGCGTCCCTCAAGGGCATACAGTCTGTGGCCTGACTTCTTTCCATTAGACAGAACCAACCATCCCTTGATAGCACCACAGGCTGCTGATGCATTCACGAGACAGGCCTTTGGGGATCAGTGAAGAGTCTAAGGGTATTAGTTCCAAAGCATGCCTTTGTAAAGTCCCCAGGGACAACACTGCCTCTTGCCCAGGCTGACTGAATAGAAGGAACAGTAGGTCAGAGGGGCCAGAATTTGAGAGTTGAATACAGCAACTCTCTGCCACTTTTTGGCATTCAGGAATCATGTCTGAGTAGACCAATATGAAATAGGGTTGAGGTAGGAGAGCAATGTTGTCCAGCTTGCCAGTTGAATAACACAGCGGAGTCGTGAAAGAAGCAATAGTCAGAGACTACCGACATATACCAAATAGTGATAATAATTATTAGCAGTTATGTTTTTACAAAGGACCTTCTTTCAGACACTCCTCAGAGAAAATATATTCTCAGGACTCATTGAACATTTATACATTATGAGATAGATATTATTATTATTATTATTATTATTATTATTATTATTATTATTATTATTATTATTATTATTATCCTTAATTTATTCACAAAGAAACTGAGTGTCCGAAATTTGAACACTCTCCATTGTGCAATGTGTAAAAGACTTGCTCTCAGACAGGGATTCTGTCATGCTTATTGGACTCAGCATAGGCCACTGTTCTTTCCAAGCCCCCAATCACCAGCTCAGAAGCACATTAATCTGGCTCTAAGGATCTTAGCCAGGGCATTGCAAATGCCTTCTGGAAAGGTTCTTGATATTGACAAATTCTTCTGTACTCAGTTTGTCATTTTCTCAGACAGCACCCTTAAACTTCTCTTCAGTGCACGTACATCCCTCCTTTGTAGCTTTCCCCATTAGCCCTATAAAGATTGACCCAAATTATGATGATGTATCAGCCAATCATTGATTGTGGGGCCAGAAGACAGGAAGTGTAGCCAAGTGTTTCCTTATGGCTATGGGAATCCACTGAGAAGGAAGATAGCACCAACTCTTCCAGCAGCTGGAGACCTGTAACATCCTGGTAAAGGGGACCTGACCAGAGAGAACATCAAGGACATGCCTTCTTTTGATTCCAGTATTGTGTGTACATGTATGTGAGTCCAAGTTTAATAACTTGCCCAGGGAAATTAAGATGTTACATACCACATTCTAGAGCTCTGCGAAACTGAAAGCGAAGGCATGGCTTGAAGTACTGTTTCCTAAGGAAGGGAGATAGCAAAGTACTAAAGACTAAAGACTAATCAGATTTCAAATGACACAGAGCCATAAGGATGTCATCTATGTAGCTGATACGATGCATGTGAGCACGCCCCGCCCCCATCCTGACAAACACTGCCACAAACGGTAAACAAATCCAGTCATCACACCGGATACGATTCTCAAACCCGTTAATTAGAAAGAAAGGCTAAGACTCCTATGCTTTGCCCAGTGTTTGGCAATGAGTCTCCTCATCAGTTTGGATCTGCTGCTGGGTGGAGCCTCTCAGAGGACAGCTATATGAGCAAGCATAGCAGAATATTGTTGATAGTGTCAGAGGTTGGTTCTCTTTCATGGGATGGGTCTCAGCTTGGGCCAGGCATTGGTTGCACATTCCCTCAATCTCTATCTTTATCCCGGAACATCTTGGAGGAAGTCTTGTGGAAAAGTACAGGGATGAATAGAAGCACTTGGACGTGACAGGAGCTCCACAAGAAGACCAACAGAGGCAGCTAACCAGAGCCCAGAGGGGCTTGTGGAGACTGAAGCATCAACCAAGGACCATGCATAGAGTGGACATAGGCCTCATACACAGATGCAGCAGATGGGCAACTCACACTTCATGTGGGTTCCCTGGTCAGGGGAGCAGGAGCTGTCTCTGTCATGGACTCCGCTGCCTGCTTTTTGATCACTCCCGCCCTGGTGGGCTACCCCACCAAACAACAGGAGAAGACAATCTCAGTCCCAATGCAACTTGATGAGCTGGGGTGCTTGGGTAGGGCGGCTTCCCTTTCTGGAGGAATAGGGGAGGAGAGGAGGGAAGGAGATGTAAAGTGAATAAATAAGTTAATTTAGAAAAGAAAGGCTAAACCTCTAAGATAAGGGATTCAACCATACCATAGACAGTAGTAGTTCCCAATCCTTTCCCCAAGGAGACCAGCAAATATACTTTAAAGGTTATGTGATGATAGCTCTAACACAGGAAGACTTGACATATGATCACTTTTCCTCCACTGACACTGTACAATCAATGAATGATAGTCAGAAAGTAAATAGAAAATTGTCTTGCAAAGTCACACGGTTGAGCCAATGGCTTTACAGACTTATCCACCACTTAGGATAAAATAAGAGGCATATTTAGTGGTTGAAAGAATTTTCATATATGTTCCTTTTGTTACTAGGACTGGAAAGGCCAAGTAGAATCTCTGAATACTTCCCTGGAATCAAAATACACAACTGGATGCTAGTGTCCCCCAACCCCCAAGCCATAGATTATCTAACAAAATCCCAATGTCCAGTGTCAGAAAATAGCTTTTCAAGTTGTTGGTCATGGAAATGCAAAAGATTCTCAGAACAACATAGGCTACCACCACTGTCCTTGGTTTGCTACCCAGGCACCAAAAATAAGACCCTGTTGCTGAAAACACCACACACTTGGAACACAAGTCGGGAGTGGGGGGTGTGGGATCAACCTGGATCTGACCTGAAAGCTTCTTATCTGAGGGCTAGATCTCATAGTATGCAAAGGTGCTATATAACCTGCCAAGGGAGAAAAACAACTAATGGTTCCATCCAGCTGTAAAGTCTATGAACCACAACAAAGGCTGACTTGGCAATGGTGGAAGTTTTATATGGGGGGTAAAAAAAAATCCAGCCATCTAATTGGATTTAATGTCCTTCAACAAGAAGGAATTTATGCCTTCTACTATTAATCTACCCTTGGCTACTACCCTTGGCTGATGAGGGCATGAACCTGGAGGTGAATCTCTAACTACTACCTTCCTAAAAGAGGGTAATTTATAGCTACACTTGGAATGCCCACAGGTAAGAGTACCTCTTACCCTTCATCAAAGAAGCTTCTTTTTGCAGAAGACAGACTATTACAGAAAGCCACAGCTGGTCAAAATACAGACAATTGGCTCTGGGGTGTCCAAGACCAATTGATATATCTAAAACATAGCCCCTATACCCAAGGCTCAGGGAATATCATGGAGGAGGGGTTAGAGAGGTTGTGAGGTCCTGAAGATCAAGGCGTCAGTGAGGTGGTGTTTTCTAGATAGGACACAGAAGTTGCATTTATTAAATCTCAACCAAACCTGCAAAATGATAATACCAGTGGACATGCCAAGGTCCCAGATATAGATAAAGAGTTATAAGCAATTAATGGCAGATGAGAGAGGGAAAAAAAATCAGTCTTCTTCCTGAAAATACCTCTGGTAGGTTGTCCAATCTCAAGTGGTGCGCCCTAGACACCTGTACATATTAGTGACTCTAATGGGACTCAGCATGTTGTATAAATGAATATACAAATATGTGTCCACATATGCATATATATAGAACAGTAATAATTAAAAATTAAGAGGCTATGAGTTGAGAGGAAGTTAGGATAATGCAAAGAGTTGGAGGGAGGAGAAGGAAGAGAGAAACTATATAAATACAATTCCCCTGGGTGAAATTCTCAAGTAAGTAAAACATTTGAAAAAACAAAATCAGTGCCACACAGGAGCCAACTGCAGGATTGGTGACACTCACAATAGCCAAAGATATGCAAAACGTGGTCCCCTCCATCCTCTCTTCACTTATTTCACTGGCCTACCTGCAAGGGTTGTATAAACTCTGAAGGAGACTGTACCTACTGTAGATAAAGCATTAACAAATGAGAGAGCCTTGTTTTTTCCTGGATTCTGCCCTTGTCCACTTTCATAGTTATTCACTGGGCTTATCAAGGGCATCACAATAATTATAATAATAGACCCTACATGGGCTAGTAAGATGGCTCAGCGGATGGACCCACTTGCATCTTGGTTTTGATTTCCACACGGTGGGAGAAGGCCAACTTCTGCAAGTTGTCCTCTAAATTCCATGCCAGTGCATGTGCCACAGCATGAACATGCATCACACGTGCATGCACCCCCTGCACCCACACACTTTGTCTAAACAAGTGAAAAGGTATTAAAAACTTTAAAATAAAGCAGACAGTCTGCATGAACTAAAAAAGCATGTGCTTAATGCCACAGCTAAATATTCCATCAGTAAGTAAGAGTAACTTTTTGAGCTTCCGCTATTTGTGTCATCCTGTAAGGGCTAAAAACAAACAAACAAACAAACAAACAAAAAGAGAGAGATTTGGCAGTAATTTATTTTCATGCCTGTTTTCTACTCTAGAAAGGACAGAAAGGATGGCAGTTGGTTCTGGGGAATCAGCAGGGATTACTTGTGTTTTCCACAGTCCTTTAACTAGTCCTGACACCAGAATTTATAACAGTGCCTAGATCATGAGAGCCACTGTACAGCCAAGGCAGTCGAGAAGCAGGCACATGGTGATAGGGTCCGTGGCTCTTGAATTATACCAGTTTTTATAGTACTCTACTGGAGTAAGACGCTGTTATTCAAGATATGGTATGCCCAGTAATTTGAGATTCCTTACATGGCATTGTGTACCCAGTAAACAGAGCACAATAGTTTAGGGAAAAAGGCACAGCAGTGAAAATAACCCAGTAAGAGTCAACACAAATGATTTTCTGAGGAATTCATAGGTTCTATTTTGGTAACATGAATCTGTATAGAATGAGTTCAATCTACCACAGGGAAATGTTCTACCAGTGGATTCAGTATAAGACTCACTACACATAAATCTATTGCATAAACCTGCTGAAAAAAGCGATACTATGTAGCTCTTCAAGAGAAATAAGATTCATATCCTATAACAGAAGCAGAAAGAAAAACACTTCAGACAACATGATCCAGTGAAACCTCTATTCTATTCAGAGTTTCATGTGCAGCTTTAATTGAAATGGTAAGTCCATTGGCCTGGCCGAGGCCTGGCAACCATAGGGTCAGAAACATCCAAGATGAGGGTCTAAGTCTAACAACAAGTAAGTTGACTGGAAATGTTACAGAGGGAAAAATAACAGCAGGAGATGAAGAAAGCGAAGAGTGTGTTTCATTTGCTTCTTTAGGATCAATAGCAATAGCATTGCTGTAGTTTGTCCCACTAATCTTCTGGCTGCAATATTACTCACAAATTATGATTAAATACAGGTCAGAAGAAGCTATGTGTATGTCTTGAAAGTTGTGTAATAGGCAAATGCATTTGAGTGGTACAAGGGGACCTGTAGAAGGCTTGACACTGTACTTAGATTCCCCTTGTCATACCAGTGTAATTTGCTCCAGGTACAGTAGTTGTTGCCAGCCAATACTCTCTGCCAAGGAAAGAAATCCAAGCCTCACATGTAGATGCCTTGTGGGCATGGTCTCTCATCAGAAGTAACTCAAATCTAATAACTGACATATGTGGACACAACATCTATGCTGTGACTTTTATGTAAAGCTCCCCAATAGAAACTCATATGTTGCATTTTTGGTTCCTGCCTGGTAGATTTAGTCACTGAGGTGCGATTGGATCATGAGAACTCTAACATTATCAGTGAATAATCCATCAATGGACTCATAATTTGATGGAGTTACTGTGAGGAGATAGAAAATTGGAGGTGGGGCCTACTTGGAGGAAGTATGACACTGATGCATGGCTAGGGGGGACATATATCTTCTTCCTAGACCCTCCTTGTGTGTCTTTGCTTTTGTGTTTACCATGGAGTGAGCCACTTTGTTCTGCCACACCCTTCTACCTTGCTATTCTGCCTAGCAACAGAACCACGAGAACATTCCCTTTGTAAACCATGTACACAGATGTCCCCTTGAAGACCCTGTGCTTGGGAAACGCCAACTAAGACAGGGCATACACCTGGTTTTCAAAAAATTATTAGTACTTTGGTATCAGAAAACATTTCAGGGTCTGGATGAGATGCTTTATTCTTTTTAGTGTGCTGAAACTGGAGTAGGACTGAAGATGACTAGGAAGATGCTGCAGTGGGAAGTGTCCCCGGCTTTGGAAATAAAGGACTGCAAACACCGAGGGCTACACAAGAACATCTAGGTAACCAAGTGTCTCCTTGTACTTGGAGCATCATCTCTTAAAAGGTAAACTGTATATTTGGGTAAGGGATGTCAAGAAGGACTATTGGTCTTTCCTAAAGACGTCCCTGCTTATACGCTTCACTGCTTTCAGTCAGGCAGAGGCAGCCTCTTCTCCTGAGGCATCAACTCCATGATTATAGATTTCCAGTAATGACACGAAATAAACATTTGCATGATGCATGAGTGAATTCTAATATCCCCAATGTCAGCTGTGTTTGTCTGAAATGCCTGGAGCCTGCTTATCACCATATATAATATTCATAAAGCATTTTCAATCCCTTGACAGAGGCTCTCTGCAGAAAGGATACAGTTATCTTTCTCTAAAGGATATGGTGAAGATTAATTAGTTAATTTCTTAAAGTGCTTCAGGGATGAAGTTTCTTTGCTCAAACTAATTATGAATATCACAATGTGTTTATGCTATCAACTCACACTTCTGAAGCTGAACAGAGCTTGTTTTTTTTTTAAATTGATATAAGGAATACTTAGATATGCCATTACTTCCTTATGCCACTAAGATTACTTTGCAGTTCAAAATGTAGGCTTATGAATGATGTTAGATCACTGAGGCAACTTGAATCTGATTATACAGTCCAGCAGTTCGCACAACTTCTCATTTGGGGCTCATTTAACAATGCAGACATAGTGTATTATCATTTTAAACGTATGAATGTAGAAGCTAATACCCTTACTCATATAATGGCTAGGAGTCTTTATAAAAATCTCATTTACAAATAGCAGGGCCAAGCCCATGAAACTAAATAATATAATGCATACAGTACTTGTTAACATTCCTAAGATGCACAAGAATACCCAGAAATGTGGAGCTAAATGTTTTTTATATTTTTACCTCCAAGTATTAGACTCTACTTTATTCACAGGAGACATGTTTCACTGTTATATGGCAGAAACCTCCTAACAGGCCTCTGAACTCCTTACCCAGCTCTTGAGTCCCTTACGTCACAATGGTCTCTCAATGCTACACATAGAATTTCCACCTCTGTGGTGATGCAGGCAAGTGGAGATAAGCCATAGGTCTCACCAAGAGCAGAAAAGTAGCTGTACTTCTTGCTTCTGGAGAAGAAACTTGTGCTCCGTAGCACAAAACAAGACAATCTAGTTTTTGGCTGCTTTCAGGTTCGGAAAGGTGTTTCTATTCATAGGAGCCTGGTTTTGAATGTGATCATTAAGGTTGGAAATGAGCCAACCTTACAGTCATGACATACTCTATAAGTGGATTCCATCCCTCCAGAAATGTATTCCATCCAAGTGTGAGATCTGGACTTTCAGGTATCAAAAGAGGCTCTTAAGTTTCTGAAGTAATATAAAAGTCTTTGCCTTATGCAACTATGGGACCTGAATGCAATTAGAAATATCAGATGTGAAGCCCAGTCTTTCGGATACATAACAGAGAGCAATGGCTTGGATGTGTGGCCATATTGGAAACTTAATTCTCAATGTGATGGTTTTTAGATGTGGAGCTCTACGAAAGGCCACTGTCTCATGTGTAGTAGTTTGGGAAATGTCCCACATAGGCTCAGGCATTTCGGTACTGGGTTGGAGAGGCTAGGAGGTATAGCTTGGCTGGGGGAAGCAGATCACTGGTGGCAGCCTATGAGAGTTTAAAGCCTCCTGCCATTTAGTATTATGTTTCTCCCTTCCTTTTAAAGACACGATCACCCAGTTTCTTGTTCCTGTTGCTGTGCCTGACATGTCTCTGCCCCTCTGGAACCTTAAGGCAGATCAAATTCTCTGATCCTTTAGTTGCCTTTGGTCATGGTGTTTAATCACTGCAACAGAAAAGCAGTGCTATATTATGAGACTTCAAAATCTTACACACACAAAAAAAATCCTCCTTGGTCATTGGTTTCTTTTCTGGCCATGTGACACCTCTCTCTCTCTCTCTCTCTCTCTCTCTCTCTCTCTCTCTCTCTCCCTCTCTTGCCTGCCATTGTGAGCTGCCATCCACTGTAACATGATACACCCAAGGAGATCCTCTCCAGAGCCATGATTATGCCATTTAAACTCCCAATTGTCAAAATTGTGAGCTAAATAGAGCAACTTTATTTACCCATGGGAATTCCACTATAGTAAATTTAAAATACAGCCTGCTCCATTAGTTCAGCCGATATGGCATGAACAGCCATCATGCACATATGAACCTTTACTATCAAGCATGAGGATGACCATGACCACAGATTTTGATCCTATGAATAAGAGATTTCAGCAGCTGAAATGTAACACCACCCTAGAGAAATGGAGTCTGACCCTCCAAATAAGAAATCTGTTTTTCAGACATTGACTTATGTCTTTTATGTGTGAATTCTCTCTTTCCCCATAAGAACCATCCTTAGAAACATATATTTGGACCTCCACCAGAAGCAACTAGACCTTTTATTATAAAATTTGGCTTTTCGGGTATAACATACACCCCTCCTAGAAGCACTTTTTATATGGAATGTCATCCAAATCATAAAATTTAGCTCCATAAGCATACAACATAATGCTCTAGCCATGTAACTATAATTCAGCCATATACACAAGTTCTCTAAAACTTGACAATTGATAATCATAAATACTTGAACTCCATGTATATATCTCCATGTGCAAGCTGAGTGCCTATGCTCCATGCATAGACGTTAGTATCATGAACAGATTCTCAGTCTTTCTGGCCAGGGACCTAGAGTGCCATATATGAATAATCACTATCAAGAAACAAAATATGCTTCTGTAGGGCCATGAAGGTAACAGTTCATGGCTGAAATTCCATTTTCCACAACTACAACATCGGTTTACGAAGTAGGAAATTGATTGCTTCAAGTGTAGGTAACAAACACTAAACATGGGCAATCATGTCTTACCTCTGGGATTTCAGGCACAGCAAATGCCTTATTAGTCAGACACTGGCCTTCCACAGCATGGAAACTACTGTCCAAATGATGGTACCCGCACACCACGTGTTGGGACTAAACTGTAATCGCCTCAGGTTCATTTATTGAAGACCCGATCCAAGTTTGGCTAAATTTCAACACAGGGCCTTTAAGGATATTATTACAATTAAATGATATCAGGAAGGTAGATCCCTAATCTGCTCAAGACTAGCATCCTTATAGAAGAAACAAAGACACCAACTGCTTTCATCTAGTGCACACAGGAAAAATGATACGAAGGCATAGTGAGAAAGGGGCTCTCTGAAAACTGGAAAGACAAACCTCAGTTAGGTGAGTATAGTGCCACGCACTAGTGATCATAGCACTTGAGCACACGCAGGAGTGTCACAGGTTCAAGGCCAGCCAAACTAGATAGTGAGACCTGTCTCAAAGGAAAAAAAATCTGTGTGGATGTAGCTCAGTGGTGGAACAATTGTATAGCACACACCTGACACTAGGCTCCATTCCCAGTACTATCAGATGCGAGAAACCACCGCAGACCCTGAATTTGCTAGTACCTTGAACTTTTGGACTAGAACTATGGAAAAAATTTACTTCTCTTGGTTGTGATACTATACACCACACTATTGCACCCTTTATAGACTAATATGCAGGTAACAAATCTAAATCTCCACTCATTCATTTAAGTCGTAGAAGCTTTCCCAGGCATGAAACCTGATCAAATTGGGATTCCATGTATGGAATCGATCTACCCCTGTAATCAAGAAATTATACACATAGCATTTGATACTAAACGTATTATGAATATGATCTTAAAAGTGTCCTGACCTGATGGCACAAAAACAAAACCTAAATATACTATGTGTTAACTACATTGCCCATTACTATGACAAAATACCTGACAGGAAACCATGTAATGGATGGAGTATTTATCTTGGCTTATGGTTTGAAGACACTGTGTCCGTTATAGCGGGAAGACATGGTAGCAGATGACACCATGGCTACAGAATTACAGTGGCTTGCTCACATCACAGGGGCAAGGAAGTAGAGCAATTCCTCTGGTACAGGGCTGGTCTATAGCCTGAAAGACCTGCCTTCTAGTGAGCCACCTCCTCCAGGGAGGCTGGAGACTAGCCAAGGCATCACCACAAAGTTGGGACCACTAAGTTAATTTTTATAATGATTTTGGAACAAGTCTGGTTTAGGATAAGCCCTTTGAAAGTATTAGATGATGACATTATTACTACTAATGAATTTAGCACACATGGTGAGGACACTGGCACATATTTGTTATTTTATTAAACAAAATTCCTCATCAGCTAATATAAACAAGATTTTTAATGATCTTTAATAAGAATATTCATTTCAAAATTTGTGTATACCCATAAAGATGAGAATCATGTAAGAAACTTATTAACACATTGTATTTTAGAAATTGTTATCAGGGCATGGTGGTTTAGATAGGATTTAATAGTATATCTACCAAGGAGTCACATGATGGAGACATGATCCGGCATGTGTCAGTATAAAAGATGGTGTAGCCCTTTAAGAGGTACTGCCTACAGGATGGTGCTCAGCTCACTAGAAGTGCTGCCTACAGAGCACAGAACAGGTTGTTAATTTAGTCATGTGCAAGTTGTTAGGAGAATAAAATCAACTCCTGAATCTTTCCTGCTTCCTGCCTGGTAATGTGCTGTCACTCTCTCAATTGTGCCTTTGTCACCCACTAAGAGGCCCTCATCAGAGTCACCATGATGTCGTGACATTGCATTTGAATCTCCGGAATTAGGAGCTAGTGACCCCACTTTTACTTATAGGGTTACTCTATTCAGGTGTTTTATTAGACTAATTTTTAAAATGGACTAATATCCAGGGTGAAAGATAAAATGCAAGGCTGATGCAGAGGTTAAGAGAGCAGAACCTTCATATACTAATGAAAAAAACTAAATAAAGCTTTCATAGAGGGACATTTGATAAGACATGAGAAACACTTTAAAACTCCAACTTTTAAATTCTTCTGTTTCTAGAATAAATCCTAGAAAATTTAGACAAGGAAGATGAATGTAGGTGAGCAGTATATACAATATATATGGCTTCTTAAGAAATATATATAGCTCATATAATAAATCATACTTATAAAATTATATTATAATGATATATTTGATTATATATTTATATGTAATATATAAATATAGATGAAATATGTAATTCTACATTATTAAATATAAAATTAAATTATATAAATATATAGTGTATGTGCTTTATTAAATATATTATAATAAATATATAAAATTATGTATATGGTTATATATAACATGACACACATATACATACATACATACAAACATACATATATACATACATACAGTTTCTTAAGTACTCTGTGCCCCAGGAAAACACTGGACAGAGTTTGCTTATATAAGGGAGTAATGAAGTAAATTATGTCACATATTACAGTGGAGTATTTCCCTGCCACTCCATGGGTATATGAAACTACTTTAACTCAAAATGCCCACTGTATGTTGTTAAAGGAGAGTGGCAGTTGCTATAGTAGTTCATAGTTGATCTTACTAGATGGAGATCTTGTTTAACTATCTCCGTACCATACATGCTAGATCTTACTAGTATGGAGACATAAACACCATTATATTTGGTCAGTTGTGCATAAGCTGTAAGATTTGGATGATTTTACATTTTGTTTTGTGCATGATTATTATATTTTTTGGAATCATTGTGTAACAAGAAGAGATTCTTACTTATTTGCTTTAATATGCTTATTTTTCTTAGCATATACGAGAATTATATAATGTAGATCCTGGTTTACAATGCAACCCTTTAAAGAAGTTCACAGTCATTGTGAAAAATTTTCCATTACTATAACACTTATGCCATCTTCTGGTCTAAATATAATTCACCTAGCTGAAGCTGTCTAGCACTGCCTATTTGTGCGTTAGTGCTATTTCAGCTAGCTTTGCTTTTTCTCTTTAGGAGTCAAGCATTTCTTTGCATATCAAATGCAACCTAAAACATAAGATGGAAACTTACACTTTATGCTCATGTGAAGACAAGTATAGCTTTACAAAATGGAGCATTGGCAAATCTTGCCAAAATATAACAGAGTGGAGAAAACCCTCCAATGAATAAACCCATAAGTATGCTGGATAATTTTAATGTAGCCCTAAATATCGATTTAGATCCATTATAGAAAGGAACAGGACTTGAAATCAAAGCCTAGATTAGAATGCCAGATTAGTGGCTAATTTACTCTGCAATCTTCCTTCACCTGTTCGTCTTCTCATTCACGTTTAGTTCCACTACTCAATGAAAACCATGACTTCTGGCCTCACCAGCTGCCTCAAATTCTCTCCTCCCATTGCTTTTAAATGTTTGAAATCCTATAAATTGGTGTACATCATTGGTGGTGCACCTAGGGAATAAGGACATAGTTTGGGAGGGGAAGATAAGCTGATATTCTTTCTAACAAATAAAATAAAATAGTTATTCAGGGTCACTTGAAAAATTAGAATCTATATTCTGCAATATTTTAAAACAAGACATGTGACTGCTTTACATATGCTGTAACATGTTAGGATGCGAGTTAGCACCATGAAAAGGCATTATGGGCCCATGAAAGACTGCCTCCAAAGTGGCAAGGTTGTGTGAGAGATACTGTGGGAGTTTAAGAAGATAAAATACTGAACTTGGATTTTTCTAATCAAAGTAGAAGATCACTATTATTTTTCTGGTAATAGTTTTCAAAATCAAAGCTTGTGCACACAAGAACTAATGCTTTATCATTTCATTTCTGCTACTCAAACAGAATCTAGAAATTTGCTCAGTGAGTATCTTCCTCTCTACCTAGCCCCTGACTTGCCTGGAACACTGAAGGAACTTACACTTGCTGCTAGCATTCTCTGCTGCCTCGGATGGAGTAGCTGCCATTCTTCATTAACTTCGTTGTGTATTTTTCAACTGACCAATATCTTCCTACCAGCTTAAACACCATCAGCTTTCCTTAGTATCAGAACAGATTCCAGCTATTGGCTAAGCCATAGACGCTACCACAATGGACGTAACATAGTATATGCTCAGCAAACACCTTTTAATCAATGGCTTAATGAATATAAAGAGTAAAGTAAAACAGAGGTTTAGTAGGTTTAAGTAAAACAGGTGTGTAAACCCATTTTAATTACTACGATGAATACCTAAAGGACTAATATACAATAGGGTTGACTACCTTATCATTTTTGGAGGCCTAAAGTCCCAAACAGCACATGTCTCTGGAAAGAGCCCTTGGGTTGTGTTATTTCTTGGTGGACATTTCTTGGTGCATGATGAGATCACATAGGAGAAAGGAAACCAGGACGAGAGAGAGAGAGAGAGAGAGAGAGAGAGAGAGAGAGAGAGAGAGAGAGAGAGAGAGAGAGAGCGCAATATTGCTACCTCCATTTACTCTGGTAGGAGGCCCGGCAGCAAGCTGGGGCTCCCCGTGTGTGAGCACCTGGTGCACACACTCAGTTCATGTGCAAACCACAGACACAACAAAGGCACGTGGCCTCCTACATTGTCTTTCTGGGATCCTGGATACTACCAATGTCTTGTTGTATTCTTCTTTTGTTACAAAAATAGGATCTTTTTTTTTTTTTTTAACAAAACAAAAATCTTCCTAGGGGAAGATTAAAATAAATCACTATTTCTAAAATGTAACCATGTCACCCTGAAGAATTATGTTCCGAATATTTTCCCATATTCCCACAACGTGCCATTAGCATACTTTAAAAAAATTAGCACTGCATCAGCACACTGTTCTTTTCTGTTCTACATATCTCCGAAATACATAATTATCAAAATAGCATGCTCATTATTTAAAATTAAGAAAAATTGCCTTAGAACTATAATGTCTATTGATAACCCATGCTTCAGCTCATAGGTTAAAAACCCCACAGCCAGGACCTTCCAACATAGCCAGGCTGGCAGCATTCAACGGTCAGGAAAGGCTTAATTTATGACCTATATTCTGCCTCCTATAGAAAAAAAGCTCTGTAAAGAACTTTGCATAAGATAGTGTGTAGGGTGTTCAAGCTCAGCCTTCGTTTTATCTCTAGGTTCTTTGGGAGAGATTCTCAACTGTACAAGATAGAAGGTGGCACGAAATACAGGTGCATGGATCATCTGGGTTCAGAAGGAAGATGGCTCATATTCTAGACCCTCTATTTGCTGTCTGCAAGATTGTTACCCATCTTCTTAGGGCCTAATTCTCCTTATTTGTGGCGTCAAACTGATTCATCATATTTAAAATAATTCCAGCCATGTTGTTAGAATTTGATAAATATTGTTTATCTTATTCTTTTTACTGATGAATGCAAGTGTCCTTTAATTTTTATGACACTCTAGGTGTGAACTTCTAATTCAGGACTTAGATGGGAAGTGGCGTCTCCAGCTGTGGGATGTCCTATCAATATTTCAGGATAGGGTACAGAGTAAATAAAAAGTTTAAAATGTATGATTTACCCCATTCTTAGTTACCTAATTGAATCATTGGTTATGTCCTATTTTATCCCCTTCTACTAGATTTTTCTTTCTCATCCTTTTTGGTTTTGTTGTTATTGTGCCTAAGTTTATATGTTGTTTTCTCCTGTTTAAAATGTCTGGCAGATCCTCAGCATGTTTTAGTTTTTGCAGTGTCCATCCCTCAGGGCCCTACTGACATCCATTCACACCAGTCAACTCACAGTTTGATCTTGTTAACAGTTTTCAAGCTTTTAGGTTGATGCTCCAAATACCAGCCCTACCAGCATTGAAAAACTTCATAGAATTCACAAGATAATTGTTCCTCTGGTATTCCAGAGAAAATAATGATACTTAAGGATAAATAAACCAGTAAAGTTATGTAAAATTGTTATGTTGTGCTTCAGAGTCCTGGGTCTATTGGTAGGAAATGATATTTAAAACTTGTTATCTATTTACTTTTCTCGCACTTTCTGGGAGAACATAATTTTCCAGTTATATCTTATTTCCATAAACTAAAAACTATATGTTGAACTACCTTGAAATCTGTATTTCAAGTATGGTGTAAATGATTATTAATTATTTGCTAAACAGGGGTATAAATGACTTAATTGAACTGAAATTTTAATGCTGCTCTTCATTAGTAAAAAAAAAAAAAAAAAGACCTGTGTGTATGTGTGCTTATGTATGTGTGTGCATGTACGTGTGCAAATTCAACTGCAGTAATGTGTGAGACTTTTCCTGGGAAAGTGTGGACAAGTGTTTTTTTTTCACCCCACAGAACCAATAACAGATTGAGGTAGAGTTTCTAACAAAGTAGAACTTGAAGAACCAATGAGGTATTGGGAATACTTACAGGTATATGGGTTTCGGTTGCTTATAAGGGCTGGGAGTGACTCACATTTAAGTGCATAATTAAAGATATCACCACAGAATGGGTCACAACTCATGAAACATGAAGTTCCAATCCTGATGCTTCTGCACAATCTATAAGCAGACTGACAAGATGGAGAGTCTACTACTCCGGGCAGCTCAGCTGACTTGAAAGACTTCCTAACAGTTAATGACTGCTTCTATTAGCCTGGGATGGGGGCTTGGAATCTTACTCCAGCTTTCCCCTACTAGGTAGCTTGATTTCTTCCTGAGTCTCATGAAGCTCCCTCTTCTCTGTGGTCCAACTCCATTGGTTGGATGTTTCTTTAGCATCATTGCTGTTCATAGTCAGGATTAGTCTGCTCACATAATGTAACATCTGAGCACTTGGCAAGGAGTGGAAGCAGACTTCATTTGCATTCACACAACATGTTGTGGTTTATTCCGCGCACTCCTCTTAGCATTCTATGTTGAAATTTTCTGATAATTATATATTTCTTCACAAATGTACCATAATATGACATATTATTCCATGCTATAAAAGGGCTGCAATTATTTTGTAATTAGCTTCAGAAATATAGCAGATCACTAGACAGTTTTTCCAAGAAACAGAACCAATCAAATATATTAATTATTCTTACCTTGACGATGTATAGGGGCTTTTTTTGGGGGGGGTGGAATCTTTAGCAAATAATCAAAAATACAAAAAATATTTTAATTTTGTGGAGAATTTTTTAACAAAAAAATGCAAAATTCTACTGAATAAGAAACCAGACATTATTGCACTTTGGCCACTCACCCCTAGCCTTTCTCTTCCATCTCTCTTCTACCACCGAATGGCTGTTTTGTATTGACTACCCATCTTTAGTCTCTTACAGTCTGTCCTAGTCCAAGGTCATCAGCTCATCTAGTCACAAGGGCGACTCGAGGAGGACGGTTCCTACTTCTCTGGCCCAGATTGCTAGGTCTGAAACGCAGGGCAAATGGCGGCGGTGCCTGGGAACATCTCAAAGCAGATGCTGGCTACCAAGTTCTCCTAGCATCCCTCAGTACCTATTAGAGTCATCCTGGCAGGCACGCCCTGCCCTCTATACTGACGTCTGCCCTTCCCTCAGCGGCTCTTCCCTTTATAACCCAACCATTTTGGCTGTGCTGGTCTTTTTGGTCTCTCTGCCTCTTGATTGGCATTCTTGGCACCTGACTCTCCCCTCTCCTCATGGCCCAGCTCAGTCTGCCAGCCACCTTCTACTGTTTTCAAAATTACAAGTATGATCTGTAGGCCCGGCTAGCAATCAATTAAGACACAGATACTTGTTATATTTTAAAATAGCCTTAGTTAACCTGGGAGCTGGGCAGATATCAATCTTCTAAACTACCTCCTGTAGTAGGGCCTCAGGAGTGGGATCCCTGTCTCAATCCCATGCCGTCTGCTTCTAATAACTTCTATCAAGCTACCTCCCATCCATAATCCCAAATACTTGCTCATGTTCTTCATCTGGGCCGGATTCTCCATCCACGCCAGCCATGTGCTTCTCCTCCAGCTAACCCATGGCAGCCTTCTTCTCTTTACTTCAGGTCTCCCTCCTTCTCCTCATGGTGGTCTTTCTACTTCCCAGAATTCCTTCCTCTCTAAGCCCCACCCATCTCCTGCCCTGCCCAGGTGGGATGGCTTTTTATTAAGCAAAAGGTGGGTCAGAGAGCAAGCAGTAATTAGCATCAAAATACATCCGATTATCCCAACAACCTTCACTCAGCAGTCTTCCAGATGCCTCTGCCTGTGCCCTCCCTTATATTTATAATAAAAACCTCAACCCCTTAGGAACAGTCATGTTCTTCTTCTACTTCTTTTTTTCTTTCACAGGTCACCTTGTTACAATTCTGGCCCCTTATATCACCCTGCCCACTGGGCATCCCTGTCTTAATGTACCATATTCAAAGCAGACAAAACATACTCAAATGCTGAGAAAACAGGTCCTCATAACTTGAGAGTGACCGGTGAAATCCTTCTTGACAGCATCCCGTAACTTAGGCCTCCATCACTCTTGTTACCTAATTACTCATTATGTCTTCAAAGGACTCCTAAATATTTAATCTTTTGGGGTTTTTTCACACCAGTTTCAAGTACTTTAACTCAGATACCCATCATTTGTCTCCTAGGCTTTTTACAATGTCATCTTTAATGCTTTACTTACTTTGGGGGTTAACACTCTATAATTTTAACTGCCTAAAATGATCTTTCTAAAATCCAACTAATTTTATCACTGTCTTCCTATCAGTCATTAAGCAGCTCCCACCAATGATCTGGCGACATCTTAGTAGCAGATCTCTTTGTTCTGGTCATTCTCCAGAGTCTTGTCTACTATTCCTTTCCGACCTGCTCTTTCTCATCTAGTGATTTGTACACTTCCTTCCTGCAGTGTTCATCCTCTTGGAGCCCTGGAGGACGTTACTCATATGCTAAGACTGCTTAATTTTCACAGCTCCTTGGAAGAAGAACTGAGTTTCTTACTGTCACATGATTCCATTTGTGTAATCCTGTTAGAATTTCACACTCAACTGCCGTAAGATTACTTGTGTATTTCTCACCAGACCAGAAATATCTAGCTTCATATGCTGACTGGCATAGAGCATCTGCTCAGTAAATACGTCAAAATTAGTCATGTGAATTGTTTGCAGGGTCCATTTTAGTACTTACTTTCTGTGCCACAGGCATCTTCTTGCTCTGGTTCGAGAATAAATGTCTTATTTCCATATAAACATCCGTGTAAGTGGATTCTGAATAAGGATGGATAGCAAATACTTTTTTTCTCATTTGTTCATCTCCTAAACTGTTAGTTTGCTGGAGAATTAGAAATACTGTGGCACTGTGAACTTTGAAACTGACTTAGCTTTCCTCTTTGCTTTCACACTAAAGAACTTGGGTCTAATACATGACTGCCTCTAAAAAGTTCTCAGAAACTTACATTAAGGATTTTATATGTGAATCTTTTTTTCTTTTTTTATTAATTTATTCTTGTTACATCTCAATGGTTATCCCATCCCTTATATCCTCCCATTCTTCCCTCCCTCCCATTTTCCCCTTATTCCCCTCCCCTATGACTGTTCCTGAGGGGGATTACCTCTCCCTGTATATGCTCATAGGGTATCAAGTCTCTTCTTGGTAACCTGCTGTCCTTCCTCTGAGTGCCACCAGGTCTCCCCCTCCAGGGGACATGGTCAAATGTGAGGCACCAGAGTACCTTTAAATTTTATTTCATTTTTGCCTTTTATTTTTATCAGATATTCTAATCAATTTATCTTTTGTATATTATATTCTTTTAAAATATATATTAAATATGTAAATTTAGTGATTGATATTTACTTCTTAAATGCCTCAAAATGGTTCATGTTATAATATGCAAACTGTCTTAGTACTTAACGGGAAAGTGTTTTGTATAATATATTTTTCATTCATTTGAATTATTCATCATGTGTGCTTACTTTAAGCTTTGATCAGCTAATTAATTTCTGAATATTTTTATTTTGCTCCACCTTAAAACGATTTAAATTACACATGGAATTAATAAATGTCTTGAGATAAATGTCATGCCATTTATTTGTATGTAATAGTAATAGCCTTCAGTTTGTGTGTGTCTACCACAGAAATCAAGAGTGCTGTACTCCATTGGGTGGCAAAAATAATTGTCGAGAATATTGATAAAATTTCTAAATAGGACATTTTTCTTAAAATTATTATTAGTAAATTCTCAAATAGTCAATGCATTATAATTTGTTAACCTATGTCTTAGTTTTTTTTTTCTTGTTAAAACATCATGAACAAAAGCAGCTTGGAAGGTAAAAATTTAGTTCATCTAATTTCCACGAAACAGTTCATCACTGAGGGAACCCATGGCAAAAACTGAAGCAAGCACCATGGGAAATGCCGCATCCAGGTCTGCTCACACTCAGCTACTGTGTTTATGCATCCTAGGAGCCCTTCCCAGGGATCACAGAGTCCACAGCGTCGGGACACTCCCACATCAATCATCAACCAAGAATATATTCTGACTGCCTTGCCCGAGTCCAGTTTAAGGGTAGCGTTTTCTCAGTTGAGATTCCTCTTCCGAGATAACTCCAGCTGTGTTAAGTTGACAAACAAAACAAAAACAAAACAAAACAACAACAAACTAATTGGGACACTATGCATAACTTTTACATATTTGGAAACTAAAATAAAACCAATTAAACGAATAATTGTATAAGTCTAAACAGAAATAAAATTAATTATAAGTTTAACATAGAGAAGCATATAAATGATGAAAATATGTAATTTGAGCTGGGTAGTGGTGGTGCATGCCTTCAATCACAGAACTTGGGAGGCAGAGGGAGACAGATTTCTGTGAGTTCAAGGCCAAGTCTAGAGAGACCTTGCTTTGAAAAACCAAAAAAGAAAAAGAAAAAAATATGTACTTTGCTTTGCCAATTAGGTTATTTGAGCTAATTTTACAGCTAAGAACAACTACAAAATATTTTTAAACTATTGTTGTAAAATATGTAAGCAATGAACTCTAAAGGCAGAGATAAATCCCTAGACAAAATCCCTAGAGATGAAAATCCAGGACAGCAAACTCCCTGGGGACATCAGTTACTCAGCAATGGTTCAGAGGCTGAGAAGCTAAACTGGGCTCTGAGAAACAACATATGTTTAAGATGATAAACATTGGCATTCAGAGGCATCCAAGCTGAGGTGGCCTGGAAATCTCCAGGTTTTCTATTCAAGCTCCCAATGGCTGTACTTGGAAAGTTAGAATGAACATTTGAAAAAGCCCAGGCCTTATCAGGACACAGGCTCCTTCTTAAATCACCTCAATACTTGATTGGATTAAGGTTAGCTTTTGCCTCAGCTGTCTGCCAAACAAAAATGTAAATTTTTTATTGGGAGAAGATAACTTTATTTTAGACCTTAAATTGCCTCAGTAATTTTTCAAATGCCACGACTGGCACCGAATTTAAGAGATTAGGTACACAGAGAGATAAAACAACGCTTTGAAAACCAGGAAAGACACAAAAAAATAATATAACAAGTGCTCGCAACATGAAGCCAGTGTTATTTTATATGCAAGCTGTTTAAAGTATAAAAGATAACAATGCCATATACAATATTATCACATGTAAAAGCTAAAAATACAACAATTGGTAGGGTTTTGCAGCAAAGCACCTTGGTGGGTCAGGGCCAAGGTACGCTACAAAGACCAAATCACACAGCAGAGTTCACTCAAGACATTTATTGGATGGGGCAGTGAAAGGCCACCTCAGAGTTGGAGGTGGGGCTGGAGACAGAAACAGATAGACAGAGATACCTGA
Source organism: Acomys minous (assembly GCF_964271855.1). Taxonomy (NCBI): domain Eukaryota; kingdom Metazoa; phylum Chordata; class Mammalia; order Rodentia; family Muridae; genus Acomys; species Acomys minous. The sequence continues at coordinate 124,316,758 of NC_140483.1, forward strand.
AAACAAACAGCTGGCCATGGTGGATGGAGCCCTTCAGAGGACATGAATGTCCCATTTGGTGGCTGGTGATGATCGAGCTTCCGGCATTGAGTCGCTGAAGGCAGCATGGAGCTAGCATTCATTTGGAAAGGAGGAATCCCGCCCTCAGGAATAAGTGGAATAGGCAGGTTGGGAAACAGGATGTGAGTTGACAGTACTTATTTGGACTCCACTTGACACATGAGAGCTGGATTCAAGTTGATTTCCTGAAGCCTACAAAAAATTGTGTGAGTTTAGAAGAAGAGACAAGTTTTAGATATGTTAGCATTACCATTGTTTATAATCTATACTGAAATCCACATTATAAAAAAGGCAGTAGACTCACGCCTTTGAATCACAGTAGAATCTTGGGGACCCAAAATAATTTTGGGTTAAAAACATGAACACTTTTTCCTTTATCTAGACTGGGTATATGTAGATTAGACATGTTTTTAGCACAAGGAGAAGGAGTTTAAGTCTATACTTAGAAGATAACCAAGGGGAATTTACAATCTTGAGCTTGTGTTTATGAGTTACCAGAGCTAGATTAATAGCCATCTGAACTCAATTGGCTAATATTAAAAATCTGAACTTTCTGAGGTCTTAATAACAATAAGGTAGAGAAGGAAAAAGATCAGAAACATTTTTCATTTTTATATACCTTAAGTGACTTTCTTTTTAAAATATATTTTATTGATTTATTCATATTACATCTCAGTTGTTATCCCATCCCTTGTATCCTCCCATTCCTCCCTCCCTCCCCTTTTCCCCTTACTCCCCTCCCCTATGACTGTGACTGAGGGGGACTTCCTCCCCCTGTATATGCTCATAGGGTATCAAGTCTCTTCTTGGTAGCCTGCTATCCTTCCTCTGAGTGTCACCAGGCCTCCCCATCCAGGGGACATGGTCAAATATGGGGCACCAGAGTTCGTGTGAAAGTCAGACCCCACTCTCCATTCAACTGTGGGGAATGTTAAGTGACTCTCTTATACCTTTACAAATTGCATTTATATACCTTAAAACACCTTCTTAGACTCTCACAACTTAATTTTTCATGTCCTCAGACTTTTATAACTTGCATTTACACATATTAAAACATTTTCTTAGATCTTTACAACTTAGGTTTTCATATTCCAAGACCTTACATAAGATTTATACCTTTCCCTCTATCCAGCCATTTGCCATGAGACACAGGTGGTTGATTACTGAGAGCAATCATTGTAAAACAAAGAAACAAGCAGCATAGCTACATCATACCTGAGATGGCTGTTACTTCAGCCTTCTGCCTTTTAGAGATGTGACTTCTGAGTGTAAAGTTTAAAATCATTCAGCATATGTAAAGAAGGGAAGTTCTACAATCAGCTACAGCCATATCTGTAACTCTGTTCAGTGTATAACTTTAATTAGGTGCGAGAAATACCAGCATTATATAGAAAACCCACATTTGAAAGCAGGTTTGGGGAAATGATTAGTGCCAGAATGCTGGAGATTATGCTATAGTCTAAGGATTCAAAGTAATACCATAGAAGATTGGTTGTGCAGTCCATGGACACAGCAGCCGTTCAGCAGACACAAGGCCCTCTAGTCAGTCCTTAGCACCCAAAGAAGACAGAAAGAGAAATAGGGAAAGAAAAAAGAAAGATAGACACAGGAAAAAAGGAAGAAAGGAAGAAAGGATGGAGGGTAAAAGAGTAAGTAAAAGGAAGAGAGGGGGAGATGGAAGGAGAGGCAGAGGGAGTAAGGAAAGTCGATTACATAAAAAGAAAATACAGACTTCAGGCTACTGGTAACAGGCATTAATGATAATGGAGCAGAGAAGTTATCTTCCTCTTGAAGAGTACAATAGAGGTGTGACTATCAGATTATCAGCACCGGTATGTGGTCATCACTCTATTGTTTTAAAGGGCCACTGATCATTCCTATGATGGCCTATAAGATACCAGAGTTTTTACACAAAGAACAATTTACACAACAAGGAAGAATTTGTTCTTTGGTATTAAATATCTATAGAGTCAGACACGAATTAAGCATGTAGTAGTTTTTATTTTCACAAGAAAATTATAATAGCTCCTGTGCTACATTTTCTTCTGCGTGTGAGTTTACTACATCATACCACGAGGTGGAGTCCACATCTTGAGCTCCTGAATCTTGGCATGTCTCCAGAACTACACTGACTAATAAGATGTAGAAGTGATATTGTGCCAACTTCAACCATCACCCTTAACTGGCCTCACATCCTTGCTTCCTGAATGTGAACACCAACTATTATTTATGATGTGCAAGTATTCTGAAAGCACCATGCTGGAGACGCTCAAGCCATGTATGTGAACAGGCCATGGAGGACAGGGCATCACATGGAGAATGAGGCTTATCGGAAAGATAGGTACCAGCCATGAAATGACATCTTTCTGAAAGTGAGTCTCCAGCCCATTGAGCCACACAACACCACTTACAAATTGTTGTTAGAACTCATGACACCTAAAATGCTACTACTGACTATGTACTATTTCCCACAGACCTCTGTATCATTTTGAGATATTTTCAGGTATAATTGATCTTGGCCCAGAATTCCCCACTCTCTCACTATCTCAACATCCCCCCACTTTATTCCTAGTCCCACCTCACCCACCTACTTGCTGTGCCTCAGCCTCCAAAAAGGGTATGGATTCACACTTTACTAGAGCCCTCACAGACTGGGAACAGTCCAGGTAGGCTCCCTGCTTGTGAGACTTTCCCACTATCTCACTATCTCAATGTCCCCTAACCCTATTACCAGTCCTGCACCCTCCTAATTACCTTGCCTCCAACTGGGGCAGAAACTCCCCACTTTACCAGAGACTACAGGAACTGAGAGATTCCCAAGCCACACAGACCAGAAGTTCAGAGAGGAAACAGAAACCAAGAAACAAAACACCCATCGAACAAAGACAAGCTCAGAATCCGTGCCTAGACCTTTAATTACCCCAATTACTGTCTCGAGGCCAGTGTAAAAACAGAAGAAACAACAGTCCACGCATAATGTCACCACCAGAACCCAACTGTTTGACGATAGCAAGCCCCGAACATTACAACACAGTAGAAGTACAAGAGAAACACCTTAAATCCAACTTCATGGTTGAGGTCCTTAAGGAAGAAATGAATAAACACTTTAAGGAAATCAGGAAAACACAAATAACCAGTTGTAGGAAATGAGAGAAAATCTGAAAAAACAAACAAACAAACCTAAGAATAATAGGAATGGCAGAAGGAAAAGATTCCCAGCTCAAAGGCCAAAAAATATTTCCAACAAAATCATAAAAAAATCTTTCCTAACCTAAAAAAGGATATGCCTGTAAAAGTACAAGAAGCTTACAGAACATCAAATAGACGGCACCAGAAAAGGAATTCCCTTGCTACATAATAATCAAAACACTAAATATTCAGAACAAAAAAAATATTAAAAGTTGTAAGAAAAAAAAAAGAGCAAGTAACAAAAAAAAAATCAGACCTATTAAAATTACACCTGACTTATTAATGGAAATTCTAAAAGCCAGAAGGACCTGGACAGATGTGCTGCAGACTCTAAGACACCACAGATTACAGCTTAGACTGCAAATCTAAGCCCACCGAAGGTACTAGAAGGAAAACTCCAACCGAAGGACGTTAACTACACACAGGAGTATTGCTTATCTAATTTAAACAAGACAGAACTAGAGCAATGAGGACTTGTGAGTAGAAAGTGGGAAAGGTAGAATTTGAAGCTATGTTATCATTTTCTTATCACTCATTAGAGGGACAGTGAAAAAATATTCCTAGCCTACTTCTGCCTATTCTAGATCAACTTTAAATGCCACCGCACCACTAGATTCTCCTTTATTGTCCCATTTCATAAAAGATACCACCCCTGAGTTCCTGTGTTTCTTGGGTGATAATCCTGTGACAAGTGACACTGCATGAAAGCCCAAAATCATCTGTCTGTTAACAAATGCCTGGAAGATGTGCCTCAGTGAGAGAGGAAAAGAGTGCTCTGTCTCTCCACAGCTACATATTGCAGGTATCTGGAAAGAATATTTTTGAGAATAAAATGCTTGGTATTCGAATATGAAAAGCAAGTTCAAAGGAAAAAGAAACATGAATATAAAATCCCAGGACTTTAATGCCAGCACTCTCTGAAGAGAGGCAAATAGATCTCTGCGAACTGGCTTGGTTTTCATAGTGAGGTCCAGGCCAGCCAGGGTTACTTACATAGTGAAACTTTGTTTCAAAACACATACAAACAAACAAAAATCTGGAGACTGGAGAGATGGTTAAGTAGTTAAAAAACAACAACAACAACAACAACAACAACAAAAACAGACACTGCTTTTACAGAGGACCTAGAATCCACTCTTTGTAGCTCTCAACTGCCAAACTTCCTCCACAGAGAAATTAGCCCATTCCTTTCAAATTTAGCAGCAGGAAAGTTCTCAGGAAACGAGGCAGTAAACACCAGATTCTTTGTCAAGACATCAACAGGGATGATCTATAGCCCATCCCTCTGAAGCCTACTTAGCTGAGCGTCTAAGTCTGACTTGTTTTCAGCATTACTGTCTCCCATGCTCCACTGAGGAAAGTCCATTCAGCCCTGCACACAGCATCGAACCACTGATTGTCCAGTTCAAGTGTCCAGTTTTCTACGTTCCTAAAAAAACAAAACAAAACAAACAAACAAACAAACAAAAAACATGGACAATATCTTAAAAGTAGCAAGCTACTTTCTAGTGCCAACTTCAGTACTAGTTATTTTTCTGTTGCTGTGATTAAACACCATGACCCAGTCACTTACAGAAGGAATAGTTCATGTAGGTTTACAATTCCAGAGAGATAAGACTCCATTGTGGCGAGGAGCCATATCAACAAGCAGCAGGCACGGCGTCAGAAAAACGAAGAGCTCACATCTTCCGATGCAGGCGTAAAGTGGGAGGGAGAACTGCAGGTGGGAGGAGGCTATTTAATCTCAAACCCTGTTTGCAGAGATGCGTTTTCTCTAGCATGGCTGGACCATCTAAAAACCTCTCCAGACAGTGCACCCACGGGGAAACAAGTGGACCAAACCCAAACCTACGGTGGACATTTCTCATTCGCATCGCTGCAGCGTCGCACTTCTAGCTATCCTGTTTCTTTGCGCATGCTGTTGTTTCTCCAGTCTCTCTGTTTGACGTCATCTTTTGTCACTAACTGAACCACACAGAGGCAGCTCCTCGCCCTTCATCCTACCCAGAAGCCACAGAGGGATTTTTGGAGACAGAAAGAAACCTATCTGCAATAAGGAAATTACAACAAGGCTGCACATAGACATTTTTTGATGACATTTTTAGTCTTATATTCAAGCTAACCTTTACATATAGGAATTTAGACTAATAACATAAACTCATAAAAATGAATGTCGATGGCACCATTGTGTAATAGTAGAAACAACTGAGTAAACAGAACATTCAACAAATATGGAATTTTACATAAATTACTGCATGTGTAAACATTAAACCCAATGTAGCAAAAAGTTATCACTTATTTAACTGAAAAATAGACATCATTTACCTTAAATTAACAAAAATTATATTATTAAGATGTTTCATGAATCTATATCTAAATGCAAATGCAGTTTGTAGATATATGGATAGATTCCTTCCCTTTAGCCTATATTGTCATTTTTTTTTCTCCAGTGGATAAACAGTACTAGTACAAAAGATAATCACAATTTAAAAAGCAAACCAATAATGTGGTTTGATTATGCCTATGCTAGAGGACTGAAGAAGACATTCGATTTTGTTCTTAGATTTATGAAAGCAAGGCAACACTAAAGAGTGATATTTACATTAATTAAAAATAGAAACAGATTTAAGTGTTTGCTATAATGCAAAGCTCATTTGTATTTTAATGTTTGGACTTGAGTTAATAGTGGAATTTTGTTTAGCAAATATGACTTTTATGTATTCCTAAATTTCACGGTACTATAACAGCAATAAGTATATGGTTAGGAGAGACATGAATGCAATATCAAATGATTAAATTCTCAAAGGAAAACAAAAAAGTTCATAGCTTCAAGAACGCTATCAGTCAAGATGTGTCGAGTGACTAGAATGGATGGTCTTGGTCACAATGCTGTAAGTTAGACATTTGTAAATACTTACTCATTTAATTCTTAAGACTGTCTGTTACCCCAATTACGCTATGAAGGAGGAGAAAGAAGACCAGAGAGGACGATTGGCTGGAGGAAGTTCACGGAGAAGTGAGTAGCAAAGCCAGCTCAGTGAACCAACTCTTAGAGGGTCTTCAGTGAAACAGCTTGTGCCTGCTCATTAGTGAAGCCGCTCACGTCCGTCTGTCTGTTGCATGGTGAACAAGTATGACATGAACCCTGGGGAGAAGAGAGGAGGGTTTGAGGTGAATGCAATGCACTGGCTATGGCTGGAGTGTTGGGGATACTCTGTTTGTATCTAGGTGCTAGGCTGTGTCACTACCTGAAGTGTTGGGGGTCACCAGGCCACCTGCAGCAGGGTGTGCGGACTCAGAACTCTACACCTTGCCAGTTCACCAGCTCCCCTGATGGCACAGTGTGTGTGCCCCACAGGGATGCATACTGCTGTTGAATTCCGGGCCTGAGCTTCGGCATTGACTCTAATTTTGTGCCAGGGCTGTTTTCAGATATGGTAAGGAGGACCCCACTGTGCCCGCATGCCACTTGAAGGAAGCAGGGGCCTCTTGGTTCTCATTATGTGATCTGTGCCACACCTGTGCCACAACCCTAGGCACACTGATGGAACTCTTAGTAAAAGTGCAATTAAGGAACCACATCTAAATAAATAAACGCCTTACAGCCCACAATGTGTTTTACAATGTCAGAATGCTTCTCAGGTCACCTACATTTAAAGTCACCTCCTTATGCTCTAAGATTAGCAGTCTTTATGAAGGATCCCAGGAGAACAGCCTGGTTATGATGATCATAAAACTCATATCCAAAACTACCAAGAAGCTATCATTCAAATGTATGGGCCTTTAGGAAACAAATAAATATTTAAACTCATTTAATGTTTACATAATACAAACAACAAAAACAGAGTATGTTCTAAGAACAAAAAATATTTCTTTTTTCCAAAAGAAAAAAAAAATTACCAGAACATAACGAATTATTCAGTGCTCTGGTGTTTCTTTTCTAGATTGGTTCATGACCACTCGCCTGACTTCTCAGACCTAACATTCCGCAGCGAGCTTAATGTACAGACAGTGTCCCCATTCTCCACTGAAGCAGACCGGGTAATGAATGCCTATAGTCATCGGCTCCCTGTCTTCTGCACTTCCTCTTTTCTCAGAACCGGCACCCATGACTTCCACAGTATGTCTCAGCCCTTCCTTCTCACAGCTCAGCACTCCAAAAATCCTCCAACTCCATGAAGTTTGCTGATTCCCCCAATTCAAGATATCTGACCAGCTATTGGGTCTGATGATAAGCATTTGCCATTAACCTCTGTAAATGGCTCCTTCGGATAATCCCCTCTTGGTAAGATCGCTGCTCATCTTAGGCTAGTCTTTATGAAATGTGCATGAATACCTTCCTTTTAATGACACGGGACTTCTAAATATGAACAAGGTGGATACATTTCAATTTCATTTTTCTACTAAATCAAGAGTCATCAAGATATAACCCACAGGCTAAATTTATCCCACCAGCAGCTTTATTTTTAAAGTGTCCTTTGAACAGAGCCCGTTATACATTTCATGTATACCACTAACGGCTGCTAGTGGTACAATGATGCAGTTGAAGAACTGAGAAAGCTACGGAATGGTTTACAAAGATTTAACTATTTCTATCTGGCCCGTGACAATTGTTGTTTGATGGACATCAAAGCCCCATTCACTTCCAAACCTGGAGCTCTCATCACTTGTTTTACAAGAGGTGCAGTTGTCACTCACTAGGTGGTGCCTGCAAGCCTGCTAAAGTCATTTACATTCATCTCTATACACAAGGGCTCGTGAAATTCAAGGACATGCTCATAGCATCTTTGGCAACTGTCAGCAGAAGGGCAAAACATGCTCTAAGCTCCAGACGTTCACCTGTGTAAACTCAGAAGCCAAAGACAGAGATTACGTCATCTGCAAGGGAAATGTTCATAGCAGCCGCTCACTTAGCACTAACTTGTTTGCTTTGCTGCCTGCTTTCTCAGTTTCAAGTTTCCACAGCAAGCCTAGCCATTCACCTTGCCACATTGTATCAGCCAGCTTTTGTTGGGTTGTTTCCATGTGATGTCACAACAAAGGCGTACTTCACGTTAATGTTCCAAATCTGCTATGGAAAAAAATGTCAAGATCTGCTTCCAGAATCCAGGCTGAGCCCAGTTCCTCTTTTGTAGGTTTCCCTCTATAAGAAAACTAAAACGAGAGAGTGGCTCTTAAATCTCTACTCAGATGTCTCAAGTATGTCTCAGTCATATTCTAATAACCAAAACATGTTACCGGACTGGCTCTAATAAAAGTGGAATGCAGAAGTATACCCCCTTAGAAAAAACATTTGTGAAACTCACCTGCAGTGCATAGAATTATAATCTTATAGGGGGCATTGTAAGAACGGTAGCACAATTTATGACATTAATGTCTTTTCTGTTCTTTAATCTGTCTTCTTGTCAGCACCAGGAACTTAATTTGGCCTCTGAAACCTTTAAATCCACGAATCCAATTTGGACAGAGTTTGTGGTAATAGATGTGGCCTGGAGCCTTGCTCATGCTAGGCAAGTGTTTTCCCACTGTGTCTACTTCTGATGTGTTGAAAACACATGAGCCGTGGCTTTCCCAGGAACTAAATGAATTCTGAAGCCACATTCACAGAAGTTACTGTTCCAAGTCCAGATAGCACAAGTTCCTGCTCAGAATCATAGCCCCAAGTACAACAACTCATGGAACTTTTTGTCTTATTGGTGACTTTCAACCAAGTGGCATCTTAACGTGAATTCAGTAGTTGCATGTAAGCCTAGAACTATCTTGTCACTCTATAGTCTCCTCTCCAGCCACACACTAGGTATACAAAGGTATTGTGGATGGGCTAGGATACATAGGTATTGAGGTGGTTTGAGTAGGAATTGGCCCCATAGACTCATGGGATTGAATGCTTGGCCCTTAGGGAGTGGCACTACTAGGAGGTGTGACCTTAGGGTAGATATGGAATTGTTGGGTGAACTGTGTCACTGTAGAGGTGGGCTTTGAGGTCTCATATGCTCAAACTATGCGCATTGTGCGCATTGTGGTGCACAGTCTCCTTCTGCTGCCTGCGGGTGAAGATGTAGAACTCTCAGCTTCTTCTCTAGCATCATTGGTGCCTGTACACTGCTGTGCTTCCCACCATGATAATAATGGGCTAGACTTCTGAAACGGCAAACCAGCCCCAATTCAGAGTTTTCATTTACAAGAGATGCCATCATCGTGGTGTCACTTTACAGCAATAAAACCTTAACTAAGACAGGTATGAAGTACAATGTATTGAATGTAATATGTAGTAGCTGAAACAAAACGTTGAAATGACTGGGGGGAAAAACAAGGATGGAATACCGGAAACTGAGGGAGGTATATACGCATGCTAGCTGCTCAAATCTTTCTTTCAATTAAGAAGTGCTAACTTTAGGCCTCACACCTAGAGTTTCAGCTAACACCTTGTTCTAGCAAGAGTTCAGTACTCACAGGCAGGAGGCAGAACTCCTGACAAGGGAAAGTTCCTAGGAAAGTAGTGAGTCTTCTCCAACTCCTAGTTATTATAATTTCCTATAAAGCTAAATGTACCTGGAATAGATCTCTATTTGTGTATTACAAGACAACTCCTATAATTTGGAAAAGCATTCCAAATCCAAATGGCTATTTTCTTCAGTGTCTTTAGAAGGGGTAATTCTACTTAGAGAAGATCATATAATGAAAAAAAAATTTCTCTGATTGAATTAGGAAGCTTTGTTAGTTGGCATGGCGTTTGATAAACATGGTGTATGGGATTCTCAGAACAGGCAGCTTTTCAGAAGTAACACAGGAACAGGTGGGGTGTCAGCTTCGGTTACTTGTTGTAAACAAAGGCTTTTTGGTGCTCAAAGCAGAGTAAACACTCTTCTGAAAGCAGACAAGATATCATCATCATCAGGAGAGACTGTGGGAGGATAAAAACAACCAGGACAGCACAGTTGGAAAACTAGATGGGGGTTTTTCATGGCTGATTTCTTTACTTCCTCATGTCCAGAGTCAATGGAGCTTTGTCTACGCCCAAATGAGGATGCTGGGGGACTAGAAACTTCCCATAATTCACCCGCTGCAGTGAAATCTACTGGACGTCCTCCTTGAAAGGTTCAAGATGTACATCTACCTGGTACTGCAGCATCTCTTCAAGTGTAACCTAAGGACAGCCTGTTCATATCAGAGTCACCCAAGGCAGTTCTTCTGCAGACAAAAACCACGGCTCCTAACCCACATCTACTAAAAGAAAAACATTAAAGGGTGGATCATGGCCATTTGTTTTAATTGGTAGAATACTTGCTATTCGTACAAGTTATAAATGGATTTGCTTTTCTAGAAAAAGATTTGAACTTCTCTCTCAGTTCTGCAATATGACACCTAGACCTCAGAATATTACAAAAAAAGTTGCTGCTGCTTAGCCAAATTATATGTCCTTCATTAAAGTAATTTGTGGCCTAATTCCAGTTCTCCAAAGACCAGAATATAAAAGCTGGAATCAATCTTAACAGGCAAGTTAATTAGTTGAATTGTTATCTTTTCTAGCAGAAGGGGAAGTGTTTCTGAAGTAGAACTGAGAAGAGTAGCAGTGAGAAGCAATTCACAATCAAGGTTAACTTTCAAAAAGGTTATAGAATTCTCTGGGCAGATAGATAAAATACATATTAGGCAAAATTTGGACTTATTTTATTTTATTTTATTTTATTTATTTTTGGACTTATTTTCAAGGTACTAAGTAAGAGAGAAAAAATATGCTATTGAAAGATGAACTCCTATAGTTTTCCTATTCTCTGAGTATTTCTCTCCAGGATCTTTACTGACAGCTGCCTAGTGTACTGGGATCATAAATACCTTTAATTACATGACTATCCACAATAGGTCATAACATTAAAGACAAAACGACACTAGATAAAGACTTATCCTTTGACTGATTGGGAGACGGGAAGCAGTTTCTGGCTGTAGCCCTTTCAAGATGAAATCAAACTGACACCAAAATCTGCCCCTTTCAGATGCCCTGGTCAGTGCTCAGATTTGTAGCAGGTACAGGACCAGGTCGCCATGCTCTCACACACATGATGCTTCAGCTTGTCATTCCACAGGCAGCATGAGTGCGGCCCTGTTAATAGTCTACGATCTGGGCTTCTAGGAAGATAGATGTCAGGAGATCAGTGTAGAGAGGCCAAGGGAGAGGGCAAATGCCCAGACCCCTGCTTGACCCTCACTCACCCTACCACTTGATCGGAGCAGGACACTGTCCAGGGATATCATTTACAGGATGAATTCTGTGCTGAGCTATAGCTCAGAGTGGGAGGAGCTTAAACAAGAAGGGAATGGTGAGTCTAGGGTGCCGTTATTGCTAACTCTCGCGTTAGTGTTCTTCTTCCTACCATCTTTTAAAGGCAGTAGCTGCCTGGGGTTCATTCCACTGCCTTCTGCCCTCACTCTCCTCACCATTGGAGGAGCTTCCACATGCTTCAGAGTCATCTTCCCTCTGTAGGCAATCACTGTGCATCTGTGAGAACACAGCAAGACTCGTCATGGAGAACTGGGTTGCTTGTTCAAGGTCAACTCCACAGCCTGTGAGAGGCAGAGCTGGCTGCAGCACCACTTTAGCGCATCTGCACTAACCTGGTGCATGGGTTTCCCAGAACCTTTCCTGTGCCACATTATTATCTGTTTGTAGATACTTTGGGTTGGAAATCCTGACACTCCATCAAATGGACATTTCTACAGCTGCAGAAAGGGGAGGAAAAAGCCCTTCAGTTTTATATTTCTACTTCTGGAGTGGCTTTTTCTTTTCAAGCTGCCAAACTCACATCGGAGAGAAGCAAGTCCAAAACAAACGCTATCAGCTCCACTGTTGGTCTAGAACAGTGGTTCTCCACCTTCCTAACGCTGCAACCCATTAATACAGTTCCTCGTAGTGTCATGACCCCCAACCATAAGGTTATTTTGTGCTACTTCAAAACTGTAATTTTGCTATTGCTATAAATCATAATGTAACTATCTGATATACGACCCCCCCCCAAGGGAGTCTTGATCTCCTGGTTGAGAATAGGCCTAGAATGGGCCTGTCTGCTTTGTGTCACTGTGAGCACTTTGATGCTCAAGCTGCGCCATGTGTAGATCACAGTGATTCTCATCACCTGTCTCCCAACCTTGAAAAGTTTTCCTAGAACACAGATGCACAGACCCCAGGCAGAGTGAACCTCCTTGTAAGTGTCCACACAATTCATTGTTTTTCTAAAACACGGGCTTGGATCTTGAGGATGTATGTGCAAGGTTAGAAGTGGGAGCTGGGAACACTAAAGCTGATTAGTAAACTTATTTGGAATGAAGACAAGTCAAATTGGGCTGGCTCGCTGTTTTGTACAAAACAGTAGGTACAGATACAAGTAGTCCCGTGAGCAAAATAATGTGAAAGAGACCAATAAAACACAGCTCGTGCTATATTCTAAAACCCTCTCCAAAGAAATTATACAGAGTTAGCCGTATTTAACAAATGAAATTGGTAAATTTGAAGGGAGTCCTAGAATTCACTCTATAATGATATATCCATTAAATGAGTAAAGAAAGTCTTCTTAAAATCCTAGTGCAAGGCCAGGAGTGGTGGCACACACCTGAAATCCCAGCGCTCACGAGGCAGAGGCAGAGGCAGAGGCAGATGGATCTCTGTGAATTGGAGACCAGCCTGGTCTACAAGACAAATTCAGGGCAGCTAAGGCTACACAGAGAAATGCCATCTTGAAAAACCAAAACCCTAAAAAGAAAAAGAAAAGTGTGAGCACCCCGTTCCAGACCCACAGCTCAACCTCCATCCACAGAGACCTGAGGCCTCACAGGACAGACGGCGGTCAGCAGCCATCCCAGAGATAAGCCACACCTGCTTCTTAGCGATCCATTCTTTAGCCCACAACTCAGCTTGCGTTACTTGAGGCCTGCCAAGACCAGAGAAAACCAGATGGCTAAGGGCAGGTGAAAGGACACAAATGACAAGAGCCTGGGCAATATGGCACCACCAGAGCCTAGCTAGCACACTACAGCAAATCCTGGATATCCTAACTCAGCTGAAACACAAGAAGATGACCTTACATCCAATCTTATGAAGACTATATAGAGGCATTTAATGAGGACTGAAACACCAACCAAAGAGCATACATGGGCTGGACCTAGGCCCCCTATGCATATGTCCCCTATGGATAGCTTGGTCAGTAATGTGGGTCTCCTAACAACAGGAGTAGAGGCTGACTCTGACTCTGTTGCTGGCCCGTGGATCCCTTTTGCCTAGCCGGGCTGCGTAGTGAGGCCACAGTGGGAGAGGATAAGTTTAGTGCTATTGTGATTGATATGCCAGGGTGGGTTGGTACTCATGGGGCGGGGTTCTCCCCTTCTCTGAGTAGAAGGAAAGGGGGTGAGTAGGGGGAGGGACACAAGGGTGGGACTGGGAAGGGAGGAAGGAGGGGGCTGGGATCAGGTTGTAAAGTGATTAAACAAACAAGTGAAGCTATAGATTCTGGCACAACTGAGCAGCCTGAAGCGGGTCCCTTTTAACACTGATATGGTCTATACCAAAGAAATGAACCCAAGTTACTTAATTTGTCTGCAGAAATAAGAATTGTAAGAAGATAACCAGAATGTTTATAGTGAGAAAAGATTTTAAGATGACATGCAAAAGTATCAATTTAAGTTAAGTTAAATGCAATTTAAGAATCTGTGGTTGTCACGGATCATTTTGAACATCTCAATTCAGCACTTTGTTGTTTAAGGAACAGTGTCTGCAAACATTTGCCTAGCTGAGTAGCCACAGCATCTCCTAGCTGTTTCCCAAACACTCTGGGTTCACATCCTCCATCCTTTTCAAGTCTTGTTCGTGTTTCAGTGTCCAGTCTCAGCCTTCTTTACTCACAAAATACTTTATAACCCTTCAGGTCTGAGGCCTTTCTTCCCCTATGGAATGCATAGTATTAGCTTCCTAGGGAAGTGATCTGACAAACTGTTCTCACATTATCTCAAGCTTATTATTTATATATCTATTTACCCTGTAAGAGCAAACATTACATATTTATATTTTAAATAAGCATAGCTAAAATATTTAAACATATTTTAAATATTTATATTTTAAACATAAATATTATATATTTCACTCAACCCAAGCCATTGTCCTCAACTTTGCTGTTTGCTTCCGATGCTCATGTGGAACGCACTTGTCATGAGTTTCAAGATCAGACCTAGAAGTCATATGACTCAGGAAGGAGTTCAGCTTGAACTCATTAATCCCATTTTTCCTGTGTTAAAAAGCTTTTAGTAAGTATATTCTCTAAGATGAAGTGAAATGTAGAATTCATCGAAGTCATATAAATGTCAGTTCAGTCTCTAATTTGATAAATTGTAACTACTTATTACCATCATCATCATCACCAACATCACCAAGAATTAGCCTAGTCCTTCCAGTCAGGGGTCACATCTGCTACTGTCTCCATATTACTAATTCAACAAGTATCCGTTATATTAAACATAGCAAATGAGTTCTTATCTTCTGTACCTAGAGCCTAGTGAGAACTGGCTTTCTTCCTAGAATTAAATCTTCAACAATTAGGGCAAGAAAGTACTTTTCCAAGAATGATGTTTTTAAGTTATAGTTTTTGATTATGAAAAACAATGCATTTTAATTTTTAAATGATTCAAATTCTGTTGTTTCATCAATTTACTTATTTGTATTGAAGTCCCAAATAAACAACTTCACATTTGAACATGGCTAGCAATCTGTATTGAACTGTTTTGTATTTAAAATAACTTCATGTCATTTTTGTTATACCTCTGATGTTCGTCACGTACAAGCAAAAACATTCTGTTGTGACAGCAGAGAAGAAGCAGTCCAAAGTGTGACATCTCTCCTTCCCACACCCCACCCTGGACTTATAGACTGTACACAATATTTTAGAGGTATTTGGTATATCAGATTAACTGGCACTGCCATGAAACTAAATAACTTCCTTTTCTTTCATTCCCAAAACACCTATATACCAAAGCTCTTTCCAAAGCAGTCCACTCAGCTGTTAACAGCTGTTTCTGAAGTGTCTCCTGACCATCAGCTGAACAAACATTTCGCTAATATAATAAAGAGTGCAATGTGTACACACACTGGCCCCTAGCTAAACTTGTTTTTGGAACTATGTCCTATAAATCTAAGGTCTCAATTTTCCATAGCACCTGTTAACTTCTTGGGTAATCAGTCAGCTTGCAGACTAATATTTTCCCATATAAATCAATGTTGCAAATAGCCTGGTATGTGCCCTTGTACAGAGCCATGAAGGACAAGTTGTAAGAGTGAAATGGATACGGCCAGGAAGAGGACAGTGGTCCTGGAACAGGGTGGTGGCAAAAGAAAGGGATACTTTATCTTGTCCCTTATGCCTGGGGCCGGGGTTGCGTAGGGAGGGGGGAGAGGAGAACATTTTCCATTCAGTTTGCTCAGTATTTACACATTCTACTACATGGCAAATAGCACCTCTGCCATCTCATGGGTCAGCCAGAGTTGGTGACTGTGGGTTTGCCTTGGTTCCACGTTGCTTTGTTTTTGTCTAGCCAACTGTGGGATGTAGACAAATTTAGAATTTATATAAGAGAGTTTTATTAGAGGACAGGAAACTTATTGACACTGCTGAGATGTTTTCTCTCTTTTTTTTTTCTGGAAGAAAAATGGAATGGAATCTCAGGGTAAGGCAGAGAGAGAGACATTGAGACGACTCTCATGAGGCATTCTATGTGTTATTTGACTGACCTCTACGCGTTGTTGATCTTCCCACTGAGC
This sequence comes from Acomys minous, assembly GCF_964271855.1. NCBI lineage: Eukaryota > Metazoa > Chordata > Mammalia > Rodentia > Muridae > Acomys > Acomys minous. The sequence continues at coordinate 124,332,803 of NC_140483.1, forward strand.
AGCTCAGAGCCATGGGAAGGAGGAAGGTAAACATGAGTCCACAGCTGGCTGAGAAAGAGCTATGTGAGAACTGCATTGTTTAAGGGGTAATTTTATCTCTCTTCCACTTAAAATTACAACTTAATTTTCTTTTCTGTAAAAGACTCCTGAGTTGATAACAACAACAACAACAACAACAAAAACTTTTGAGTACTTTATGGTTTCAAACCAATTTTCTAAATGCATGGTTCAGATAAGTCACCTAAATGTAAGGATCTATTATCAAGCAAACAGTTCACTATTCATAATTTTTAAATATAACATTTATCTGTCATTTTTACATATCTGTGCCTATTTATTGTATGGAATCAAAAAAAAATCTCTATCTATTAGTTTTTGCTTGTTTTTTGAGATAGGGTATCTCTGTGTAGCCTTGGCTGTCCTATACTCACTTTGTAGTCCAGGCTGGCCTCAAACTCACAGTGATCGCCTGCCTCTGCCTCCCAAGTGCTGGGGTTAATGGCATGCCCAGCTCAAGCTCTAATTTTTATAAAATATTTCTTATTTGCATCATTGCTAGGTATCCAGTTTTTAGGTTCAGGGAAAAATTTCACAGTTTCTTTTAGTCTCCCTTACAAGGTCCACATTTGAAATCACTCCCCAGTCTACCTTGACTACCTGTTCTGAGCTCTGTGAAAACACAAGCATGTACCACTGCCAATCTTGGCATACCAAAGTTACAAAGTCCTTTAGCCTTTTGTGTTCCAATATACTAAGTGAAATCTTAAAGTTTAAAAATCATGAAATTGAACTTTCTGTTATTACTCCCTAGGCCACATGAACATTTGAGACTGTACGATATTGCTTTGGCTTCATACTTATTTGAGAAGAATTAATATATAATTCTAATAAAAAGAAGGAAGATAAAATAAAAAGGGAGAATCCTAGAAGCCAGAAGAGAAGCTAAGCGTGGTCCTATTCTTTTCATATTCTAAATGGCTTTTGAGTGAGGAGGCAGCCTTCTCTCCCTGGAACAGTCTCTTAGTGGCTTCTTTCTGCTATGTGCTCTGGTCAATCACTCCCTGAGACTGTGGGTTCACAAAATTTCCTCCCTCAGTTCCCACTTCCTGCTTTTGGTCCTCCCTATATCCTGATCAGTGCAAAAAGCTGCAGCTAAATGATAAAAATAAAAAGTTCAACAAGCCTTTCATTATTGTTGAAAAATGCTGTCCCTGCCCACTGACTCTAAATGACTCCTTATTGCTTCTTGCATCACAGTTAAATAACTTCTCCGGATAATGGGCACCCTTTCATTCACCTCCATGCCTTCTATTCAAAAAAGCGTTTGGGGCTTTCCATTTCCTTATTTCCATCACTATACTTTATATTGTCCTTTATATGCAGAATTCTTTCCTCCCACAACTTTTCAATCAGTTTTTAAAAATCCCAACTCAAAACTAAAAATTGCTCCTAAAATGTATTTCAGTCTCCACAGGAGGTTTATCCTGAATAATCTAGTCAATTTCAACTCATGTAAGGCCTGCCCTCCTTCATGGTTTTGACTCACGGATAATGTTTCATTCACCCATTGTTTGTTCTTTCATACATTTATTACAATTTTTATGTGCCCTTAGTTAGGAAGAAACCTGAATGCCATGATCAAAATCATAGGCTTGGTTCTGGGTCCTAGCTCTGCTCTTTGTCAAATATGTGCCTAGTACTAGTAGGTTATTTAACCTCCTTTCTCTCACTTTTTCCATGAGTTACATACACATGGAAATAGCAACCCTTTAATTTATTGTGAAGATTAAAAAATATCTACGCAAAGTATTTTAGGTTAGTAACTGGCTTATGTCAAATGTTTGTTATGATCTAGAGATAACGTCACACTGCTTAGCATGAATTGGACATACTACAGTTCTAGTTTCTGTTCAAGGTTAAGTTCATACTTTAGAGTATGGGTACTATAACTGGCTTCACTCCCTTTCTGTGTCTTCAAGGTAATAAACCCAATGGAAAATATAATATTTTCACAGGTCTTATACCATAAAAGCACAAGCTTCTCAGAAGCAGGTCCATTCTGGTGAAAGGATCTCAAGTCTAGGAAAGCTATCATGATGAGCCAAGTGGATTTCTAATGCATAAAGAGGAGGCTAGGGCATTTAGATGTCCCTTAGCATGGCTACTGTGTCCTAACAAAGAATGTTCACATGTTGTGATGTTGTATATGAAGCCAGAAGAGGACGAATGAGAGTGAAAATTTTAAAGAATGGATGCCGTCCTTTTACCCACAATGCCTTTGCCAGGCAGACCTGTGGGTGGAGGAAGGTAGGGAGTTAATAATACCTTTGCATTAAGAAGCTCTCAAGGTTAGTCAGAGTCCACTGATGGCCATGCCAATTATCAGAAATCAGTACTCCATACACTTTAAATACAAAGCAAGCTGTCACAACACTTAAAACAGACACCATCAAAGGGAAAAAATAGAATAGATTAGTGATGTTAGCTAAAATTAGAGATTTGTTTGAGGGGTCAGAAAACCAGACAAAAACCATGTTGGTGATCAAATTTAGCTCCCTCTTAGTTTAGCTCTTGTCTAATGAGAATATTTCTGTTGTTGAAATTGAAACAGAAGGTTGTTTTCAACTGTCCTTTCAGAGGCAATTAACTGTGGGAAGTGGAGGCAAACCTCTGTCTCCTCAGTTCAAAAGCAATGCAGAATAACCTTAAAGGAAATAATTACACAGAAGTAAAAGATTATATAATTTATCCTATTATGATTGCCCTTTCCACAAAGGGGGGCGGGAGAGAAAAGAAATAGAAGGTCTGACATTACCTAATAGTTTTAATCAACTATAGCATACAAATAAATATTATGTAAGCTTTTATTATAAAATCATAACTTTAGGAATATTTGGAACTCAAAATTATTAGTGAGAGGTGAAAATAGCAAAATATAGTCAATAGACACAAAAACATAAAGGTAAATATGTGTGTGTGTGTGTGTGTGTGTGTGTGTGTGTATGGAATCTTAGAAGAGAAAGAAATGTTGTTCACCCTTTCACTGAAATAGTGAATAGTATATTAAACAGTTAGGTATGTGTGCTAAAACACTACATTGGTTAAGTTAAAGAAACAAAACAGTACAACCAAACATTCTCAATCTAAACATATTGACCTAAGAGTAGTTCCAATAATATTAGACCTTGTTTCTTCTTCATCCAGCCTCTTTTAAGCTTCTTTTTGAAAACAGAGAACTAGAATCTGAAAGCGTAAGGAGGTCAGAGTGGTCTTTGTCTTAATATACATCTCCTGTGTCACATTGTTCCTGAATTATCTTTGTATTCCACTTATTTATTCTCACCACCATCAGTCAAATGAAAGCTGGTTTCAGTGCATCCAATTCCAGATCCACAGCTCAATCTGCACCCCTGCAGGCCTGCAGCCATCATGAGATACCCTACTTCCTGAACTCTGCTTGCTGGGTTCCCCCAGGCAAGCTAGCATTGGTGACCTACACCCTACCTGCTGTGAATTCCATCTCCCAGTTTACAGCCCTACCCACATGCTCAGAAGCCTAGGGTCATCAGGGACCACCAGGAAATGCCCTCCTTCTCCCCAAGCCCTGCCAACTGTCTCCCCTACAACACTTGCAACAGAAGTAAACCTCACTTGGCCCTGAGTGCTCCATTTTCTGGCACACTACTCAGCCTGCATTACCAGAGGCCTGCCAAAACCAGAGGCAACCAGCAAAGGGCTAATATCCAAAATATATAAAGAACTCAAGAAGTTAAACACTATCAAACCAAACATCCCAATTAGTTCTAGGGTACAGAGCTAAACAAAGAAGCATCAACAGAGGAATGGCCTAGTAACACTTAAAGAAATGCTCAACACCCTTAGTCATCAGGGAAATGTAAATCAAAGTGACTATGACTCTGAGATTCTATCTTACAACTATCATGGAACCTGCTCCAAATTGTCTATATAGTTATATAGTTGGTCACAAAGCAATACTCAACTGATACAAGAAGACTGAAATAATACCTTGTATTATCAGACTACCATGGACTAAAGCTGGACTTCAGCAACAATACAAATAACAAAAATCCTACACCCATGTGGTAACTGAAAAATTTGTTACTCAATGACCACTGGTTCAGGGAAGAAATAAAAAAAGACACTGAATGAAAATAAAGGGAAAACATTCCCAGACTTATGGGGCATAATGAAAGCAGTGCTAAGAGGATAGTTCATAGCACTAAGCACTTTCATAAAGAAATAGGAGAGATCTCATACTAACAACTTAACAGTACACCTGAAAGCTCTAGAGCAAAAAGAAGCAAACACACCCAAGAGGAGTAGATGGAAGGAAATCATCAAACTCAGGACTGAAATCAATGAATTAGAAACAAAGAGAACAATACAAAGAATCAACAAAACAAAGGACTGGTTCTTTGAGAAAATCAACAAGATGGGCTAACCCTTAGCCAAACTAACTAAAAGGCAGAAAGACAGTATCCACAGCAACAAAATGAGAAATGAAAATGGGGACATAATAATAGATACTTCACTTATCAAAGTTAAATCAAGATCAGGTAAATAATTTAAACATACCTATAAACCCCAAGGAAATACAAGTGGTTAATAAAAGTCTCCCAATCAAAAGAAACCCTACACCTGATGGTTTTAGCATGGAATTCCACCCTCTTCCAAAGAAGAGCTCAAACTATTTCACAATATAGGAACAGAATAAACATTGCCAAACTCATTCTATGAGATTACAGTCACCCTGATACCTAAACCACACAAAGACTCAACAAAGAATTTCTTTTTATAAAATTTTAATTTAAATAATTTATTCAAGTTACATCTCAATTGTTATCCCTTCACTTGTATCTCTCTCTTCCCTACTCCTTCCCTCTTTTACCCTATTCCCCTCCCCTAGGCCTGTCACAGAAGGGGACCTCCTCCCTTATCATATGATCACAGCCTATCAGGTCTCATCCTGCTAGCCTGCATACCTTTCCTCAGAGTGCCACTAGACCTCCCCACCAAGGGGAAGTGGTCAAATAGGGGGCACTAGAGTTCATGTCAGTCAGTCCCTGTACTTTACACACCTGTGGAGAATGTGCTGTCCATTGGCTAGATTCGAATAGGGGTTCTAGGTTTACTGCATGCATTGTCCTTGATTGGTCCAGTATTTTGAGCAGAGTCCCCTGGGTCCAGATCTGCCAGCCTTGATTGTCTTCTTGTAGGTTTCTAGGACTCTCTGGATTCTTCTATTTCCCCATTCTCCCATACCTCTCTCACCTTCCTATTGGGACTCTGATAATAAATGTAAGTGGGCCCCAAAATTCTACCAGGGACCTCCTAGAGCTGATAAATACCTCCTAAGTTATTGCAGAGTTTGTTCATAAGCTGAGTTGATTCCACTCTGTCCTCGATTCTCCTGTCTTTCTTTGGAGATATCAAAGTCATGGATGTGTATTCTTGTTTTGATGTTAAATAATCTGAAACAAGCAAGACATGAACAGAAGAGGTGTTTTAAATACTATTTTAAAGATTATCCTTGTCACATTTCTATTTTGCTTCTTTCAGTTTTCTGTTAGCTTATTTTTTTTTCATTTCTAGAAAGTGGGTGTATTGTGAGCACCAAGAGTCTGCAATAAACAGGTAGTTGCACCATCAAAATACTTTTATTTTTAATAATATGAAATTATAAAATGTTCTCTTGCTGTTTTGGTTGGTCTCATTGGAAAGTTAGACTTTCTAAACGTTCGGAATGTTCCTTTCCAAGAATGCAGCACATGCTGATCCCTGGAAGTCATAAGGGGAAACCTGATAGTCTGGAGAGGCATTGGGGTGACAGATGGGGGGCGGTCAGCGTTCTTTGGAGCACTTTAGCAAAGGATGAAGAAATGCAAGTTATTAGACATAACTTGTTAGTTAACTCTGGTTTAAGTGCAGTGGCTTCTAGCTTATCCATTTTATTTGAATTACAAAGACTGTTATTTGATATCCCAATAAAACAAGGCATGTTTACATGCCCTGTAAAGATTACTGTTCCCAAACACTAAGAGTTTTTCCTAAATCTGAATTAATTTGACTGAGACTTGGTTCCTCTGTTTCAACAAAATCAGAAAGAAAAAATAAACTGCTTTTTCCCCGTGTTGACAAATACTAAGACTCAACTTGTAATTTTTTTCTACTTTCTCAATTATTATTATTCCTAAAATACTACAATATCCACTCAGAAACAGTCAATATAAACACATTCCTATTTGATTTCTCCAAGTGAATTCCCATCTTAAGGTTGGCAAACTGATTCTCCCATTCTTGCCTTTCACAGTATTTGAAGTACTTTGCCCTCCTCTGCAGTCTCTGTACCAAGCTCCACGCCACCATGGAGCTCATTTGTTCACCACGCAGTGCTTGTTTTCATAAAACAAAATGTGATGTCACCCGAATTTGACAGGTGAACAGGACATTTAGATTCAATCTAATAGTGATGACCCAAAACTTGGGCATCAAAGTAACTCAAGAGGTAACTCTTTTCTCTCTTCCCTTAATTATTCATAGAGATCCCATAGCCTCACGTGGCATCCTAGTTTCCATAGACAAGAAATACAGTGATGCATTTTAAGGTTTTCCACTTCTCATGCGTGGTCATAACCTTGTGAAGTATGGTGTAGTTGGTATGAGTGACTGTTCGTCTCTTTCTCCTAGAGTTTTTGTGACGCACTGTAACACACATTAACCATGCCTAAATGGCTGGGATGTTAGTGTTGCCATATGACCAGGCAATTGCATTTCTTGGTATTTACCCAAAGGTGCTGAAATATGTTCATGCAAAAACCTGCGCTCCCTCCCTCTCCTCCCCCTCTCGCTCTCTCTCTGTCACACACACACACACACACACACACACACACACACACACACACACACACAAACACACACACACACACTTTAGTTACAATTGTCAAAATTTGAAGCAACAAAGATAACTTTTCCAAGTGAATGGATAGTGACAGATGCCGACAATAAAATACTTTTGTATGCCCAAATGATATGAAGTATCAACTTTTGAAAAGAATATGAAGAAAACTTAAACACTTTACTGAGAGAATCCAACCTGGAGTGAAGAGGTTCTATATCATAAGAATGACTCTTTATGTGACATTCTAGAAAAGGCAAAACTATGGGGATGGTCAAAGATCACGGGTTGGAACAAGAGAAGGATAGTAAAAATGACAACGACAGATATGTGCCATTTCAAACACTTAGGATGAGTCTAACAGTATACCACAAACAGTGGGTATTATCTGCCTATGCAGGTTTGTGAACTCTAATAGGTCCCTGATGAGTCGTGGTAGGCTATAGTCACCTGGGTATATGAGGAATCCCACCAAATACTTTAAATTTGCCATTAGAACAAAACTTCCTTAAAATTTTAAGTCTTAATAAGTAAATATATCACAGACCAACTAGTATGCAGTTTCCTGCTGGTTTTTCTCTTTTCAAAACCTAGGACATTAATTTGAGTTTTATTTTAATGTCCTTGTGAAAACAAATGTATCTTGCCCTTTACTCAATAACTCAAAATCTTTCGTCTCACTTTAATTATGGGGTGCTGCATTCTAAACTTCTAATATAATATGTTTTCTTTGCTGAGTCATTCGATGGTAGTAGTACAAATTCATGATTTATGGTGTGCCAGAGTTGGGGCTGTGTGCTATCTGGCATGCTATGTTTGCCAAGTGAAAGGTTGTTGGGAAGAAAAAACTCTTAATCATTGTGGTTCCTGTCTCATTGCTATGTTCCTAAGTTACCTGTGAAGGATTCTGTGTTTTATAATGAGATTTGTATCTTAAATGTCTCCGAAGGCCAAATGCTAGAGGGCTTGCTCACTGTCTGACAGTGTTACTATGTGGTGCTGGAACCTCTAGGAGGTTGGTCCTGTGACGGTTTTTTAAAAAGAATGGCCCTTGTTGGCTCTTATGTTTGAACACTTGGTCCCCAGTTAGTGGAACTGTTTCAGAAGAATTAGCAGGTATGGCCTTCTTGGTGGTGATGTGTCATTAGGTGTGGGCTTTGGGGTTTCAAAAGCCCATGTCAGGCCTGGTTACTTCTCCCTGCCTGCTTGTGGATTAGATGTCAGCTGTCAGAGTGCCATGCCTGCCTTTCTGCTGCTATGATCTCTCCCATGACAGTCATAGATTGTATCTCTGAAACTGTAAGCCCTCAATAAACTCTTCTATAAGTTGTCTTGGTCATGGTGTCTTTTTACAGCAATAGAAAAGTATCCATTTTGGCATACTCTTAGGCACCTCTGCCTGCTCCAGTTTTTCCTCTACTCTAGTTTCCTGCTCTGTCATTTCCTTGCTAACCGCTTGCCAATTTTGTTCCCTCCTTTCTTCCAGTGCATTGGATCAGCTAATGGATTGCTCTTCCACATGGGAGCTGGCTATGTCCTTAGCACTAGATGCCTCATGAGGATCAAACAGCTGCTGAAGTCCCTGTCAAAATGGCATAGAATATGAGATAGCCTATGCAGCGACCTTGGAAGCACTAGCCCAAAAGTACTCGCCCAGCATTTGATTTGACTGACGAAAACCTAGATATTCATTTTGCCAAGTTCCCATAAGCAAGCAGATGTGCCCCAGGCCCTCGTTGTGGGTGGCTAAGCTGAGCCAAGAAGTTCACTTTCTAACAACAAAGGCATGCCTGGAACAGCCAAGGGCAGTATCAGAGCTTGAGATGAAGGAATGTTCTGGCTAATGAGTTCCAGATGAAAGAATATCTTTGATCTTTTGGCTTCAGCTAAATATATTTATTTTTGCTGCTGATTAGGGGGCTTGTTTCAAAATCTTCAAATTGTTCAGAAGGTCTGAGTCCTTGTGTGACACACTGCTTGCTTTGCGTGCAGTCTTAAACGACTCTGTCAGCTTGCCTCCTTGCTTCCATTTTGGCATGGGATAGTGTTGCAAAAGTTAGCTTTACTTGCGCCACTCATGTTTGTCATGGCTGCTCATCTAGTCCAAAATCACAAGGACTGATCTCATCTGACTATTGCCATCTTTCTCAGTTCACTTCCCATGCAAGCTCCTTAACTCACTGTGCATCATGTACCCTGTCCTACTTACTCCAAATAAGACAAGTGCACTATGACTTTAGAACCTTTATAGTCTTTCCTCCTGAAGGGCCTGAGAAACTTGCTTGATGGATCTGATAACTGGTTCAAGCAAACAGAAATAGAGCAAGCTTGTATTTACTTAGTACACCCAGCCTCTCTCACTTGCTACTCTTGGAACGCTCTGATAAACATGCCTATGGTAATGATATTTTTTTATATTACAAATGGCAACTCTCATTTCTCTAAGAAACAGCAGAATACCTGTGTCCAACAAGTCTAGTGTTTAAGCTGAAACGTTTAGTTAGTCAACTCCCATCTGCTGGTCAGATTTATAATATTGAGTATTCAAGGCCAAGCCAACTTGATCCTGCCTTCATAGAGATTAAAGTTCTGTGATAGGAGCCTCCAGTGCACAATGGCTTCCATAAAATGAAGCGTTCTTTGTCAAGTACAGCTCAGGTAGCCTAGGGGCCCCTGCCTTCTCAGCAAGTCAGATCCATCCTTTTTTCTGCTCTAGATACCCCTGGAACTCAGTCCTTTGCATAGCCAAACTAGCCTACAGCCATACCTATGATGTCATACACAAGAAGAAAGAAAGAAATGTCATTCTTTTAAGCTAGTAAGGTGGAATTTTCACACATCAATTGTCATCTTCTTGGTCCAATGGGGGCTCACAAATAATCTCTGTATGAGCATCAACATCTCTGTAGATCAGGTTGAACCCACTATTAATAGTCTTTTCAAACCCACTATTAATCTTTCTTTGGTTTCAGCTAATATCTTTATTTTTGCTGCTGATTGGGGGCTTCACAGAATCAATGCTATATTTGAGCAAATAAGTGATATACAAGATGACATTGCCCTCTCATCCCTGTATGGATCTAATGGAGAAACAAAACAATGACAGAGAGATACTGAAACATCTCTCTCACTAATATAAGCCAGGTTAGAGGTATTGTGTCTGTTTGCCCCAACAGCTCAATAATACCACATATCTGAATGAGACAGGCGTAATCAAATTCCAGGCAGCACCGGATGAACTGAAACCCTTCTGTGTGGTGTGGGTAGACAGAGCTTGCCCGGGGAGGAACAGAATGCTTGCTCTGGCCAGGCAGATTGTTCCTAAAAGGAGGGATGGCTGAGGCTCATTCAGATATTCTAATCTAATCTACAAAGCCTGCCATTTGTTCCATTTCTCCTGAGGTGATGTGAGTGGAGTAGCAGAGACAGCCTGGGACTTCCTTCCTCTTAATGGTAAGAATGAAATCAAATATTTGATTGAAACAAAACCAGCAGATGGCAGCATATCTTTAAACCCCCAATTTTTTGGCAGTCATTTCTTTGGGTCTAAAGAGAATCCCCTCTTCCCCAATCTTTTTATCTTTCCACTTGTACTAATTTCTGCTGCTTTTATTTTACCCATTTCTCTTATCTTGAAGGTTTTTCTCTATGGATTTACACACAAAACAATGTGGCTATCTCTCTACCATCTTTAAAAAAAAAAAACCAAACAACTGACTTCCTTTAACCTTGACTCCTGATTTCTACAGCACAGTCTCTGCCCTCCATTTGAAAGTGACATAGGAATTCGTGTCTTCATTCCCTATTCTTCTTCAACTCGCTGAAACCAACTTCTACTACATCCATTACATGAAAATGTTCTTCCTAATTCAGAAGCTAAGTGACGATTCAATAGCCCATTTCTCTCCTCACCTGTCAGCAGTGGGCAATACTCATCTCCACTCTCCATATTTTAATTCTCCATTCCCTCTGGGTTTCTATGACAACTGTCTCTGGTTTATTTCTCTAAGAATTAGAGAATTCTCTGAGAATCTCTTAGTCCATAAATACTGTCGTTCTCATGAAATTCATCCTTGATTTTTAAATAATATACATATATATGCCTTGAAAAAACATATAAATCACCAATATGACAATTTTCAAATTAAAACTCTAAAAAAAAAACCCTTTATCTAAACATGACATTTGCCACGATATACACTCAGTATCATTGTAGAGATGTTCAAGCTATAGTCTATTAAAAACTAAATTAATCATCTTCCACCACAAACCTGAACATTAATATACCCAGTCACCATAGTCCAGGTATGGGGAATCATCTTTTATTTCTCTGCCTCTTCAAACCGCTTATTCAATTCTATGTGGAAGTTCAATTCCAATCACTCCCTTTCCTAGATCTTTCACCTCTACCACATGCAATCTTCCATCACCATTATTGCTGTGCTCTGACAGGGTGCAGCGTCTCTCATGCTGCTGATAGACGGTTGCTCTGTACTCAACACCCTGGGGCAGGAGAACTTAAAAACTAGTGACATTGATGAGAGGCCATTCAGCAAGCACTCATGATAGTTTTGTTTGGCTGTTTGTTTCTGGTTCTTTTAGGGACACTGTTGTATCAAAAGTAGAAAATCCCCTCCTCTGCTCCAAAACTGCTAAAGGCTCCTGGGGAAAAATCATGGAATTTGTAGCCTGACATTCCTCAAAACTCATAGCCCTAACTTTGAGTCCTTCTTTTTCTTCACTTGTCACTGACAGACTCCAGAATGCTTAGCAAGCACAATGTTCTAGCCAGGAAGCAGACAGTTATGTGACGAAGGGGCCAGGACAAAGTATAATGTCAAGGCACACGTCCCACCTAGTGACTGACTTCCTCAGATTTAACCCTACCTCCTGAAGTTTATTTTAATTTTATTAGTCTATTTAAACTATAAATTCATTAACAGATCAGTTTATTGATGTGGTTGGCACCCTTATCATCCAAATACCTCCCAGAGGACCCATCTTTAAACATTAGTGTATTGGAAACCAAGACTTGGGTTTAGGGCATATTTCATATCCAAACTGTAAAAATAATTAGACACCAGGATTTATGTTTGTATCTCTATTATCTTGATAAATATAAACTGTACAAAGAACAATTTACCACAAAATCTCATTTTCTTTATATGACATGATACTTCATGATTTTGTTCTTGGCTATCTACCTGTGCCTGGGTATTCACTTGTGATGATCTGTCAAATTGAAATGCTAAGTGAACTGTCTTGGAGTGGTTTTGCATAGACTTGCTGCTTAGTTGAAAGCCTACTTTATCTGGCAGTGGAATGATTCTTTTGAAGTGTTCAGAACTTTGGATCTAGGGTCGTCACCATGATTGGTCCCACAAACAGAGGAGGCTGTGCAGTGTTTATGCTGCAATTACCTTCTGTAACACTGCTCTGTTCCTCATGTTCTTAACACACTGCTCCAGACTCTAAGAAAATCAGGGGCCTCATCCAGGAACTTTAACTTAACTATATTCTTAAATTTCAAATTCACTGCCTCCTATCCTTCTGTGCTTGTTCTAAAATATAAACTAGAAAATGTTAACTCTGGAAGAACTTACTTGCTGACTTTTAAACAAAATATAAGCAGATCAATATTTGTTTCATTGTATAGTTTTGCAATGGAATTTATACTTTTGTCATAAATATAATTGTCATGGCCTATTTTCATCCTGTTATAACAGAATATCTGAGACCAATTTATGAAGAATGGATATTTATTTTTTCCAATTCTTAAAGCTGGAAAGTCCAAGGTTGAGGGTTCACTTCTGACCAGGACCTTTCTGTCTCTTTATATGCCATACTGGCAACTGGCAGAGGGAAAAGGGTAAGAGCAAGTAGATAGAGACCAAGACAGGGCCAAGTTTCTTTTAGAACAGGACCAACCCACACCTGTGATAATGCTATTAATCATAACGGTGCTTGTGACATATTCTTACTCTATTGATCCCTCTCTCCAAATATGGATGCTCTAAAGACCAAATCTCCAACACATAGAAAAGCACACTGAAATCATATCAATAAAGTACACCAGCTTCTTTAAGGGATCTGAGATTCCATTTTAACATTAGGTAATGAGATGGTGAGATAGTTTTTGAAACCTTTTCCAAACATGGTTTGTCATCAAGGACCATGCCTCTCTGGCTTCTTTAGTTGGCTGTGTTCCTTGAAGAAAAATAGTCATCTATGCATCACTACGGTAGAACATCTGAGCCCTTGTGAAACTCACAGGGCTTCCAGAGTCAATCTTAAGATCCTAATCATGTAATTAGCACCTTGAAAGTCATGAGCTATATATTGTGGCCCATGTGACTAAAACAGCATAACAAGAATATTTCAGTCATACGGCAGGTTTTTTTTCTTTTGTCTCTGATTCTCTGTAAAAATGTGCTAATTTGGGCTTATATTTTCCATTTCCTTCCTCTACATGTCAGCCTTCCTCTGTGCATCTGCTTTGTCACGTGAATAAATTCTATTTAGATGCTTATTGGAAAACTTGAAGTTTAATTCTGTATTTATATTAACATACATTTCTTAGAACAATTCAAATTTGGATTGCTTTAACGTCCAAAGAACTTACTTTGATATCGTTAATTAAACTCTAACATGAAAAGGCAAAACTTTTGAAAAGAGACACTTAAGTTGCATTTTAACACAGTTTTATATTCTCTCGATTTTTTTCCCAGTTAAAGAATGCAAGCAAGGTGTGTTCCGTATCAATCAGAAGGCCTAGCAAATAAAACTAAACGGTTCTAGAGTCAATGCTGGATAACCACTATGCCTTAGCAGGATTGAAGGAAGCTCTCTCTCCAAAAGCCCTCCATCCCACGGATGCTCTGATCAAAGGCTCCTGCCCATGGCAAGGTAAAAATGTAGAAAACCTTACGGAGTCCTAAACAATGTAGACGTGCTTTGGGTCTTTCGGAACTGCCAATCTAGGAACGAAGCAGCTGTTGAAGAGCAGTAAAAGGTGATGTGCACCTGAAAGGGGAAACTCAACGTGCCCATGGAGAAAGGCCACACACAGTGAAGAAGCTAAGTTGTACGGCTCAGACAGAACAGAGTGCTGACTTTGTCACCGTGGAGCTAGTTGCAGGAATCTTGGCTTGGCTGTACCTTGTCCCATCACATGGTTTCTGTATTGAAATGTTCCCCATGTCCCCAAACAAACTTATGTCAAATGTCCTAAGGCTGTAATATGTCAATTCTAAGCCTAAGGAGAATGGATTTTTGCTAATCCTATCTTTTGCTGGTTTCTTTTTAAAACTTAACTTCACCTCCATTCCAGTCAGTATGAAAGCAGCGAGATTCTAATAGCAAAAACAGTAGTGTAGGCCTAAGGCAGAGGAGGCAAGGGGTCTGCTTTCCTTTCATCCAGGCTTTGGACCAAGGGAAGGGGAAAGAGCCTTGGAGAACACAGTGAGTCAGTTGAGCTCACTGGGGCTCTGCTTTCATGCCAGGGGCCTGCCACGAGGAACATGTGTGCAGGCCAGTTTTTCCACAAGAAATCAAACAACTGAATGGATTCTAAGAACTTGGAGATCTCTTAGCCTTCTTCTCACTGACTTATTAAAAGATCAGGTACATAGCAGAAAGAAAACAAGGTCTGTGTTTTGTTTTGGTTTTTTGGAAATGTGCTCAAATATTTGAAATGTTTTCCCATCCTTACAGATGTAGATCCCCACATCCGTACTTCCCACCCATCTAGGAAGGATGCTTGGCTGTTCTCTTAGCATCATGGTCAAGACCAGGCTATGCCCTTCCGCATTTCACGAAACAGTGTCGATCAGACGGTGCCTTGCCTTAGGAGAGATGCCATTTTAGCATCAGGTTTGACTTTGTTTTCAGAGAGAAGGGTGACTACAGGCCCTGGCTTGACCCTGGAACGGCACCATTTGCTAGGCACCACCTGTCCAGCACATAATGATAAATGAGGTACTCCTGGGAAAAGGAAGCCTCTGTATATATTAATTGGTGAGAAGAGAGATTTTAGGGGCACAGCTAAATTCTGCAGTTTCCTCTCAGATCTGTCTCCAACAGCTTCTCCAGTAATTCCATCAGCAGTTTCCTCCCAGCACTGGTCTTGCTCAGTACCACATTTGCACAGACCCTCCCTTAGCGTGCTTATGACACCTCTTGAACTTTGCTGTATACTTTTAACATGTATTCATTCTGTGACCCGTTTGTATATGTATTGAAAGCAACAGATTATCTACTGTGTGCTAAGTGAAGTGTGATTTGTGAATATTAGTAACTAAGATTAGAATAAAAAACTTGCATTTGCCTTGGCCAAGCTGCCAAAGTACACAGATTTTATAACAAATTGTTACAGCTTGTAGATTTAATGTCTTTCAGTTAATTCTGACACTGGGGAAGACATAATGTGTCTATGCATGTTTCTGGCATAGCATGACCACACTGTCACAGAGGCTAATTGGGATGCATCTCATAGGGTCAGAGATTTATCTGGGTCAAAGCACAGGTCTCCAAAGGCTTGCCTCCTCCCCTGCTTCCCAGCAATCAGTTGGCATGGGGGGCATGTGGTTGGGGGTGGAAACAAATGAGCTCCTTTCCTTCCCACCCCCTTGCTGAGTTTGGAGCACAACTTTAGCCTCTTCAGCAAAACACAGGAGAACTAAAGAGGTTTCCCAGGATGGACATTTCTTCTGTGCTGGAGTCACAGGGGAAAATTAAATAAATTAAAGGATGACAGAGGAATCCTCAGGGCTAGCACTTTAGCCTGGGGCTGCTTATGCCAATAGGCTTGACATAAATAAGCCTTTCCTGTGATCAGCCAGTTTAACTGGAGCTCTGTACTGTGGCCAGAAGCCAATTCCCAACTAATAAAGTTTCACTGTTGTTTATTTTCTCCCATGCTCAGTTGCTCTGTGAGACAGGAGCTCTCCGAGTTATTAAGAGAGGAAATGGGTTCTTACATAGAGTTGGGAGACATTCTCAACACTCATGGGAAAAACACTATTCAACTGTGTTTTAGTCTTTACAAACTTACAAAAAACAACCCTACAAAATCTTAGTATTAAAGGATTAAAAGGGGGTGAGGATGTGGCTCTGTTGGTAAAGTGTTTGCTTTGCAAGCACACAGTCCCAGCAAAAGCGGGGCATGGTGACTTTCACTTGTAATCCTAGCACTAAAGAGGCAGAGGCAGCAAATTATCTAAGGCCAACCAGCCGGCCTAGCCTACTTGGTGAGCTCCAGGCCAGTGAGAGACCTTGTTTTAGAAACAAAGGTAGCCAGTGAGAAACAATACCCAAGGCTGTCCTTTGCCCCAACCCCTGACATATAAAAAGTTGTGGACGAAAACATCCTGACCATACACTGGAACTGTCCACCTCGAGCAGATGATGCACCTGGTCCTGCTGCCACTCACCAAACTTACTAGGTTTCCAGTTATAGAAAACTAAGCATTGATGGAAGTGACATGAGCATGGGTACCAACATCCACCTCCCATGAATCACCCTGTAGTCAAGGCACTCAAGCTGTGCCCCGAATGGTAATATGCCAGATGGTAATAAACATGAAGACTCCCCATCGTACATGTTTACAAGTATTATCTCTTTCTAAAGAGAGTATCATATCAATTCTGATATGATCGCCACCTACACAGCTTTGTTCGGCATTCTGAACCATACTGTGAGGGGGGTGGGCCAACGGTGTGGTTCTTCCCTTCATAGAGTTCCCATGTTCACTTGGTGCTCTTTCTTATCCATTAGCAATTTTCTATGCATAGTTTACAATGCCCATTGACATCTAGAGTGCAACCCCAAGTTGCTTAGCATCTGGGTTACACTGCAAGTGTTAGACAATTAAGTCTGTTGCCAACATATTGTCCTGTACAAACCTAAGTGGTATACTGGTGCGGTATAGACCCCGTGTGTGGATCTCTTGACATGATCAGGAGACACAGTGTAAGGAATGAAGACCTGAGTGGAGGTGTACTGTTGACATGGCACAGCCATGTCAGGTGCCCTGGTGCCTTAACTCCGTAAGGAAGGGCAAAGCCTTCCCCACTTGAGGCTCAAAGGGATGGCAAAACCTCTGTCATGCCCAGTGTGTGAATGAAGGTTGATGGTCTATAAGGAAAAGATTTGGCATTGCCTTTTCTCCTCCCAGATGTTTAGTCTGCAGACTGCTCCCCTACAGAGCCTGCTCCTGATCAGATTAGGTAAACCTGCTTCCTTGTTCAGCTGCACGCTATAACCCCGCCTACTTGTTGTCTAGAGGTAGCAACTTCACCTCCCTGTTCAACTGCATACAACAAACACAGCGAGCTTCTGGGGGCGGGGGGGTTGCAGCTTCTTCATCAGAGAGCCCAGATCATGATCAGATCTTTTCTATGTTTGTGTGTCTGTGTGTCTGTGTGTCTGTGTGTCTGTCCTTCCCTTTGTTCTCTCATTGTGGGGTCAGGTTGCTGTGAGAACCGGGAAGCCCACCCAGAGCAAGAGTGGGGTCAAGGTGTGAGCAGACCCCGGAAATGTCATCCTGAGATCTGTATACTTAGATTGCCCTGTGTCCCAACCTTTGCCCACCAGAGGAGGTCATGTAGCCTGGCAGCCAGGTTAAATTTCCTCGCCTTTATACGCCTTCCCAGAATATTTGATGCCATAGGAAATAGGTCTTTTTTAAACAGTTCTCAGCATTGAGTGATATTTTTGTGTGGCCATCATCAATATAAAAATATTACCTTGTCTGCATTTGCTTTGCAAAATGTCACGGTTATGTTTAAGAACATTTCAGAAATAGTTCTAATTCTAAACCAAAATTCATTTAATACTTATGATTCCCAATGCAGCAGCTCAGACAGCAACCTTTAAAATTAAATGTTCGAACATAATACAATCCAAAGATATACTTACTTGATATATACCAAGGGATGATGGTAGAAGGATATTAAGTCTTTGTTTTTCTTAATTAAAGCACTATGTTTCTCTAAAACCCAAAACAAAAAACAAAAAGCAACTTCATATGTACAGAAAAAAAAAAAAAACAAACCACTCACATTCTTAATGTGAATAGTCTTCAACCTAATCCGGGTTCCAGCTAGTGTTGCCTAGTGTTGCATGATCTGATGGCATGTGCAGTGTAAATGCACATAAATGCACATATTGTATGTCCAGAAACAAGGCCGCAGGGAGTCACACGGTGCAACACAGACAAGTGCTGACAGAAACATCTTGAGAGAGAGAGAGAGAAGGAGGGAGGGAGAGAAAGGAGAGAGAAACATGCAGAAGGAGGTGCTGTAATGAAGATGTTGAAGTTAAAATTTTCTATAATGATAGGGAGAGGAGAAGGCCTTGTGTTCAATGAAGCATTACCTTTAGGGAGCTGAAAAAAAAAAGTGCTGAATACCTATTTGTTTCCTGGTACTGAAGACCTTGTGTATGCTGGGTAAGTACACTATCAAAGAGTAATATTTACAGCTTGTGCTCTTTTCCCCTCGCAAATCTCATCTAATGCCAGGGGTTAATGAATCATTAAAATGCTGAAACTCTCTCTATTTACCTCTAGGCTGAACTCTCCCACCTTTAGACTGGGATATTTGTTTGCTTAGTAACTCCTTGAAAACTACCCCAGCTCCACTTGCCTTGTGTAGCACGAATGCGGCTGACGCAGCAGAGAGTTTCTTCAGCCACATCTACGGATCAACAGGCTGAAAAGTAGGCAGACTATGTAGGGACCAAAAAAAGCAGATGGCTCCCTCATGTCTGAGTGTTAAAACTGTTTCCCTTTATCTTGTTTGTTTGTTTGAGACAGGGTTTTTCAGTGTAGCCTTGGCTGTCCTAGGCTTGTAGACCAGGCTGGCCTCAAACTCACAGAGATCTGCCTGCTTCTGCCTCCCTGAGAGCTGGGATTACAGGCACAGGCCACCATGCCCGGCTCCCTTTATCTTTTATACACATGTTCTATATCTATCTGTGATTTGTTAACACATTTTGTTTTAACTCCAAATTATTTTTGTTCTTTAACATCCACCTAAACTCTATCAAACAAACAAGCTACTGGGATGATATCAGGGGATAAGCTCAGGGTAAAGTGGGTTGATCTATGGCAGGCATTAACCCTTCTACAGTTGAACCGTCTACACTGGACAAATAGGACCTGAGTTTATCTGTGAATCTGCTAATCAGCAAATTTTCACTTAATATTTGCAAGACAGGTTTGTAAGAGCAAACATTACCCGATAATCTTACAATAGAAGTAACAGTCATCCAGATTTAAAAAAAAAAAAACCTTCAAAACTTTCAAGAAAGAAATTGAAGAAGATATCAGAAGATGGAAGATCAAAGGCACAGAAGATATTTTCAACAAAATCATAGAAAAAAATTTCCCCAACTGAAAGAAAGTGCTGTCTTTCAAGGTACAAGAAACCTACAGACCACCAAATAGGCCAGAAAAGAGATTTTCCATGAAACATAATTATCAAAACATCAACTATACAGAACAAAAAAGGATATTAAGAGGTGTTAGAAAAATACCAAGTCACACATAAAGGCAGGCCTAGGAAAATAACACCTGAGTTTTCAACGAAGTCTCTGTAAGCTGGAAGAACCTAGATAGATTTCTAAAAATTCTGAGACAAAATCCCCAGACTACTATACACAGAAAAATTATCAATTACAGTCAACAGAGACAGAAAAGCATTCCATGATACAACTAATATCTATCTACAAATCTAGCTCTATAGAAGGCATTAGAAGAACTTCTGTCTAAAGAGATTAACTGTATCCAAGAGGACACAAGGGGAAAAAAGCAAATCAAAAGGTGGGAGGAAAACACCCACAAAAAACAAACAACAGGAATCAAGCAATAGGGCTTATTAACAAGTCTGAATATTAATGGTATTAATTTCCCAATAAAAAGGCACAGACTAACAGGCTGGATTAGAAAACAAGATCCACCTTTTTGTTGCATCCCAGAAGAAAAGCCTTTCCATCAAGGGTAGACATCACCTATCACAGTTAAATCAAGATTAAATAAGCAATATGAACAGAACCATAATGCCTAGTAAATAGAAGCAGTAATTTCAAATCTTCCAACAAAAAACATCCCAGAGTCAGATGGATTCAATGCATAATTCTACACTAGACCTTATAAGGAGAATTAATGCCAACACTTCCCAAATTATTTTGCAAAATACAAACTGAAAGCACATTTCCTGATTCTTTTAATGGGGCTGCTACTACCCTGAAACCAAAACCTCACAAAGACTCCCTCCTCCAATTGGAGACCAACATCTATGAACTCAGATGAAAAATAAGAGCCTGTTACTGGTGGCACACACCTTTACCCAACTTAGGAGTCAGAGGCAGGAGGATCTCTGACTTCAGTGCTTACTCTGACTTACTCTGATTGTTCTCAGAGTAAGTTCCAAGACAGCCAAGGCTACACAGAGAAACCCTGTTTCAGGAATACAAACAAACAAAACAACTCAGTAAGATACTTGCTAACTCAATGCTTTATCCCAGAAATATAGGGATGCTTCAACATATGTAAATCAACAAATGTAATCCATCATATAAACTGTAAGACAAACACCATATGATCATTTTATTACATATACAAAAAGCCTTTGCTAAAAAACAAATAGCCCTTTATGATAAAAGTCCCAGAGAGATTAAGCATACATGGGACATACCTCAACATAATAAAGACAGTTTACAGCAAGCCCATAGCCAACAACTTAAAAGGAAAGATACTCAAAGAAATTCCACTAAAACCAGGAACAAGAAAAGAATGCCCACTTTCTCTATGCCTATTCAACATAGGTCTTGAAGTCTTAGCTAGAACAGTAAGGCAACAAAAGAAGAGCAATGGAATAAAATTGAAAAGGGAGAAGTCAAAGTGTCTTTATTTACAAATGATACAATTTTATTCATAAAACATGCCTAAAACTCTACAAGGAATCTTTTGAATCTGCTAAACACCTTCAGCTAAGTAGCAAGTGACAAAAATTAACACACAAAATCAATAACCTTCCTACATACAAATGACAAACATACCAAGAAAGTAATTAGGGAATAGTGCCTTTCATAGTAGCCTCAGAAAGTACAATATCATGGGATAATTTTATTTTTTTTTATTTTTTATTTTTTTTGTTTGTTATTTAATGCAGTTTTTAAATTAATTTATTCTTGTTACATCTCAATGGTTATCCCATCCCTTGTATTCTCCCATTCTTCCCTCCCTCCCATTTTCCCCTTACTCCCCTCCCCTATGACTGTTCCTGAGGGGGATTACCTCCCCCTCTATATGTTCATAGGGTATCAAGTCTTCAGTTGCTTGGTTAAAATTATCCCATGGTAACTCAGAGGAAGGACAGCAGGTTACCATGGGATAATTTTAACCAAGCAACTGAAGACCTTATTCAACAAAAACTATCAGCCATTGAAGAAAGAAATTGAAAAAGATATAAGGAAATGGAAAATTCTGAATCCATAGGATTATTACAGTCAAAATGGTCATCCTAGCAATCAATCTACAGATTCAATACAATCTTCATCAAAATTTCAACACAATTTTCAGAGAAATTGAAAAACTAATTTTCACTTTTAAATGGAAACAAAAAGACCCAAGATATCTAAAACAATTCCGAGTAATAAAAAAGAACTGCTAGAAGTGTCATCCACCCCATTTTCAGGGTATACTACAGAACTATATATAAAAAAAAACATGGTATTACATAAAAACAGTTATGCTGATCAACAGAGTCAACCTGAAGACCTATAACAAGTTTACATACTTTTGAATACCTGCTTTTTTGACAAAACAAAACCAAAAATACTGGAAAAATATGGCATCTTCAACATATGGTGCTGGTCAAATTGGATGGTTGTTAGATCCATACTTATCACCCTGAAAAAAAAAAACCTCCAAGTGGATCAAAGACTTCAACAAAATACTTGAGAGAAGAGAAAGTGGGGAATAGCCTTGAACTCACTGGCACCGGAGAGGAGGTTCTGACCAGAAAACTATTAGAATAGGCATTAAGATCAACAATTAATAAATGGGACCTCATGAAACTGAAAAGCTGTGGGCACAGGCAGAGTTGATGGCCAAACTCTGCCAAGACAGGGTGAGCAAGTCCTCAATAGTTCCTGCCTCACAAATAGGTCTGTCAGATATATTGGGCCAGAAGACTAAAGATGATGTTCCAATGTAAGAGAGTTTTGGGTGACTATTCAGGTAGTAAACTGTCTCTGTCATCTTCTCATTTGGAAAGCTACTAACCTGTTCTCTCTGTATACTCAGGTAATCAATTTTATTCCTTTGCAAGTCTCTAATGGGGTTGGAGACCAGATAGTTTAGTTTTATAATTAATCTTAGTTGTTTAGGGATGTTTTTAGGTCTAGATAGATGTTTTAAGTTGATAATGATGAGGTATGATAGATATTGATTTACATTCAGAATTTTAGACATACCAAGATAGCAAAGATGTTTTCTTCAAGGCTGCTAAATACAAATTGCCAAAACACTAAGAATGTAACATTTATATAATTCCTCATTGTGTCATGGTTCTTCTTGCTGTAGGTAGTTTATTATATATGTGTGTGTAATAATATAAATGTATATGTAAAAAATATTTAATAAAAAAGTTTTTAAAAAGAAACTGAAAAGCTGAGAATAGATCTAACTCAAGATCCAGTTATATCATTTGGGCATGTACCTAACCTACTACAAAGGTTATGAATGTTCATAGCTTCTCTTTTTATAATGTCCAGGAAGTGGAAACAGCCCATATGACCCTCAATTTAAGAATGAATAAAGAAAATGGGATTCATTTACACAATAGAATATTATTAAGATGTTAATAAAACTAAAGTTATGAAATGTGCAGATAAATGGATGGAACTAGAAACAATCATTCTGAGTAAGGTATCCCAGACTCAAAAAGACAAATACTATATGTTTTATATGTGGATGTTACCTTTTAAGCATTTGATATGCATGCTAATGTCCTAGTAACCACCGAGGTTGGGTGCCTAGTAAGGGAAGAAAAGGTTCTGCAAGGCAAAGGACATCATCAGTCAGGCAAAGCTGCGGTCTATAGTATAGAAAAAGGATTTTTACCAACCACACATTCAATAGAGAGCTAATATCTAAGAAATATTTTTAAAAACTTAAAAAATTACATATAAAAAACCAAATAACCCAATTAAAAGTGGGGTGTAGATAAAATACAATTAAAATGAAAAATAACCCAGTTAAAATGAGGTACAGGGAATTCTCTAATGAGAAAACTCACATGGCTAATAAACACTTAAGGAGTCAGGAAAACAGCACCTTTTACAGTAACCTCACATAATATAAAATATCTTGGGGTAACTCTTACCAGAAAGTAAAAGACTTGTATGATAAAAACTTTAAGACATTGAAGAAAAAAAAAGTGAAGAATATATCAAAAAAGGAAAGATCTCAGATGTTCAGAGGTCTTCAAGATTAATATAGTAAAAAGGGCCATCCTACCAAAAGTAATCTACAGATTTAATGTGCTCCCCACAAAAATTCTAACATAGTTCTTCATAGATCTTGAAAGGACCATTTTTCAGCTCCCAAGAAAGAGGAAGTAGAGTACAGGTTAACAGAGAGTTAAAGTGGAAACTAGCATAGGAAGATAAGGAGGGAAGGAGATGGCAGAGAAGGGTAAAAGAAGGAATGCGCGGAAGGACAAACAAAACCAAAGGTCATTTAAAAGACTTTATGGAAATCTACTACTGTAGAAGCTTCACACAACATACACACGTGTGAAAGGCGTCTAAAAGGACTCACCAAAAAATAAGAGAGGCAATTCCTGAACTAGACATCTTAAGCCACTGGAGTAAAATCTCCAGTGCCAGGACTGAATCCCACCTTGTTGAGTAATTGGACAAAGGCATCCTACAGACCCCCCCAAACATCATAGGCTGCTGTCTAGGGCATCAGTTTCTCCCCACAACCTGATGATAAGGCCCTGCTGATAAAGCAACACTTACTTATGATGTTGAACACAGAAGAGCGTCACCCTACTGACTAGCGTTCATGGCACTGGAAGGTACTCTGCATGTTACTATGTGACAAAGGTAATCATCAATGTCACCTAGCTACAAACCCTGTGAATGACTTCAACCTGCCTACAAGATATACTAGTTGCAATACTGGCACACATGTTATGGGAGAAACCAACCACTGTTTTTGTAATTGGAGGTAAGGCCCGCTCCATGAGATGGAACCCTTACATGACACTGTAAAAGAAGGCAAGAACCTGAGACTAGGTAGGAAATATGACTAGAGGGAAAACTATTACTGTTATTTTGCTAAACAGATATAGCAATAAAATTACTTGTAACGACATATTGCTACTGTCTTCCAGACGCAACATGAACTAACACACATTTGAACTCAGAGACTATGGCAGCACTCACAAGCTATGCACAATTTCAAGCCAGACAGGTTCCTAACCCTGAGAGGAGGAAGTGGACACAGGGTCTTGCCCCTAATCAAGAAGTTATTTGCAAGGTATTCTCCTTGACAAAGTTATAGTCAGTTTTTACCAATAGAGCACCATTGGGTATATCGACCACATTTCAGGGTAGGTCCTATGTCTAAGAGTAAAGAAGCAACACAAAATGAACCCTGGGATATTTTTGCGAAATTTTTGTTTTGCTTTGTTCTAGAATTTATTGTCTTATTGGTCTTTTCCCAAGGTAGAAATTTCTGTGTTTTAATAACTACCAGCAACTCTAATTTTCATAGAAATTTATAATCCCATACATTTAACATCCAACATCTTTGTATAAATTTATCAGAACTATTTTTAGTCTGGGAGGTGTGCTTTCTGAGGGCATTAGAAGAATGAAGTTTTTAGTTAGCATTTTTCATCTTGTCTTATTTCTCTATTTATCTGTGTATAGCACAGTAGCACACACTATTTCATTAAGGAGGAATTTTTTGTCAGAAAATACAAATATGTTTATTACTAGAGTAGAAAACAGTGAGTGCAATTCTATCCCAAATCTTTCACATGTGTATGCCTGTCTGTATGTATTTACATCTGTATATGAGTATGTGTACATCTGTGTGTATGTAGATGTGTGTGTGTGTGTGTGTGTGTGTGTGTGTGTGTGTGTGTGTGTGTGTGTGTTAGTAGCCAGAATGAGTTTATTTCTCTCATCTTACAGTCCAGCTAGGCTAGGCTGGCAGACCAATGCAGCCATCTCAGTCAGTATACCAGCTCAGTAAAGAGAAAGACAGCAGAAAAGAAGACAGTTACTTTTAAAGATGCTGAGATGGTTGCACACGTCACCTCAGCTGCGTCTTTATATTGGTGAGAACATGTTTGCATAGCTTCCTCAGTTATGAGTGAGGCTGGGCAGTAGCATCTATAGCTAGGTGAATACAGCTTTAAATGCTACCAGTAGGCCAGAAGGAAGATTATATTAGAAGGGAAATAACAGTATGTGACAACGTCCCAAAGCTTTAGCTC
The DNA here is from genome assembly GCF_964271855.1 of Acomys minous. NCBI lineage: Eukaryota > Metazoa > Chordata > Mammalia > Rodentia > Muridae > Acomys > Acomys minous. The sequence continues at coordinate 124,358,241 of NC_140483.1, forward strand.
TCCTTTAATAGCTTTTGAAGATTAAATACAGCTTTGGCAGAAGCAGTATTAATTATGCATCTGATTACAGCTCTGCTCATCTTCATAGCCTGAAAAAATTCTCTTGAATTTTAAAATTGTGTTTTGTCTGATATTCACTACCTTTAGAGGAAAAAGTTCTTTTTCTGTACTGTCTCTGTCGAAGTTCCTACTGCAATGGTGAACCACCATGACAAAAAGCAAGTTTGGGAGAGAGGGGCGTATTTGGCTTACATGTCACAAATCACAGTCCACGGAGGGAAGACAAGTCGTGTTCCTCCTCAGATGGCTCAGATCCATTTCCTCTTTCTTCTGGACACGAGGAATAACCCAGTAGGCAGATAATGTCCAGTAAGTTTTGTAAATTCAAATCTATTCATTATTTCTCAGGCTTAAATTTTTCATCATACTACTAATTACTGTAGATAAAATCCAGAAACTCAGAAGTGGTTCATAAAATGTGGTCCCAAGACCAGCAGCACCCATATCCCTAGGGCACTTTTGAGCAACGCAAATTCGTATCTGCTTTCCCCAAACACAGACATGCAGAATCAAGGCCTCTGGGGATGAGGGTAAGTGGAGTGTGCTTTGAAAAGCTCCCCAGGGAATTGTGTTGCACACTGAGGTTTGAAAACTAAGGCAAGGAGCATCTGCATTGATGCTGCTCCCATCCTCCAGCCTCACAGATACACTCTGCATCCACCCTTACAATATCCCACCACATCTCAATCCTGTCTTGCCCTTTTATGCATAAGTGACTTGGCCCTTTCTATGCCTGAACATTTTATTTTACTCTTCCATGGTGACGTCAGATCCCAAAGGAAATCTTACATCCTATGTAGGATATAATACAATGGCAGTTGGATGTTTGAGGCCCACCCTGGGATCAGAGGAGGTACCCCACTTTTCATTTTGTTCTTATTTTATCTCTCTTCTTTTTCCCCACTGAAGATAAAGCATCTTCTAGAGAAGATGTCTCCTCTTCTTGAACTGAGGGCATAGTTTGACTACCAGTTAACCAATCACAGTAAACTTAAAGGTCAACAGAGTAAATCTTAAGTCCCAAATTTATATCTAATAAACTTATAATCTTGATTTAAACCCAGATTCAAGTTCAAATCTTAAAATTCTTTTTTACTCTTAGATATTATTTGTTACTTTATAGAAGAGTTTAAAAATTACATTAATTTTTAAATGTTAAAGAAACTGTGTAATTCTGTTTCTGTAAGTGTGGCTAAAAAGTGATTTGTCTGCTGAGATGGCTCGGTGGTAAAGGCACTCTACCGAAAGACTGATGACTGGAATTCTGTCCCTGGAAGCCACATAAAAGTGGGAGGAAAAAGAATACCACGTAGTTCTCTGACTTCCATGCACATGCTGGCACACACACTATACACACACAATGACAATAAAATACAAATTGAAAAGTAAAGCGATTTTTTTTTATTTAAAAAGTGCTAAGTTATGTATAGGTTTTATACATCAATCTTTTCTATACTGGGAAATAGAGTCTCGTTGGTAATAGGATATTCTGTGTTTTCAATTTTTATACTTTAAACAAGATTTAAAGGCATTACCTGCTCATTTTTCTTCTTAATATGATGTACAGTGTTAGTGTGGTAGCTAAATCAAACAGCACCTTGTATGAATGTGATCTTGCAGAACAAAAGAAATGAAATAATTGAAGGATCTGGCATTTTCATTCATTTTAAGTGATCAACAGTTTTCTCTCTGGAGTCCTGAAATGCCTTTCCCTAAGAGCTGAGACTATAAAGCCTGCAAACATTGAGTCATATGACTGCTCTGGATTAGAAGTTACATCCAGAGTCAAACCTGTATGTTTTCATTGTCTTCCTGTGAGTAACGGTTAGGTAAACATTTACTTGTCAGATGTGACTCTGTCTCCTTCATCAGATTCTCCTTCTTCTGGGTCAAATATGTGGTGAAGGGTAGTATGTGGGGTGGGGGAGGCAGGAGACACTCAGGAAGTTATGTGCTTAGTCAAGTACAGCAGACATGATCGTGACAGATAGAGCCTCGATAACGTTGAGCTATTTCGGACTACAGGAGGAAAAGCAGATGAAGGCTGGCTGCTTTCCCAATGAGCTCATGTGCCAAAGAAAGCCTTCAGTCTGAAGTGTCTAGTTGAGGGGGACCAAGGAACACAACTAAGAACACTGTTTGAAGCATGTGCCCATCAGGACATCCTCCGTATACTTGCCATCCTAAGCCCTTAACCAGCACTCTGATGTTCTTGTGACACAGGCTTCGCAATGGAGCTACTGTTCTCTCTCTTACAACTGGATTACACTCCCCAATGGTAGAAGTGCCTTTAATTCATCTTTCTGCTCTCAGATGAGTCTGCCACAGCATGTAGCCTCAATATACTCCTGTTGAACAAATAAGCTGAAAACCCATCATTTATAAAGGATTAGTGGCTAACTGGAAAAGGCAATTTTATGCAGGATCCAAGTATATTTGTACTTATTTAAATTTTATAGCTTTAGTAAGCCTGAAACGAAAGGTATTTTTATCCTATAAAATGCACCCAAACTATTTCCCTTACTAGCTAGAGAGCCACTGAAGAACAGCAGTGTCATCCCAAGGCCACCTGTTTGCATGTGTGTGGAGGTGAAGAGGAGGGTCCATGTATCCCAGGCTGGCTTTATATTTGTTGTACAGTTAACAATGACCTTAAACTTCTGTTTCTGCCCTCCAACTGTGGGACTACACGCATGTACTACCAGCCCTGGTTTCTAGGTGCTGGGAATCAAGAGAATGCTCTGTGCATGCTAGGCAAGCATCCTGTCAACTAAGCTATGGCCCTAGTTCACAATGCCACCAGCTGATGAAGAGCTCTATACTCCCCTCACTGCAGTCTTGTCTGGTATATGTTTATTTGATACAAAGGGGACCAAAGAACTCAAGCCTTCTGGAATTCTTTAATAAATAAACCAAGTCCTAATTTGAGTCCAGAATACTAAAATCTCCTCAAATCAAATATTTTAAAGGGAAGCTAAGCAAGGCAAATATACCTCAGACCTTCATGCCAATGCAATTCTACTTGGGGGATGATTCTTGAGCAACATCATACCACAGTGAACTGACACCAACAGTTTCAATATCTACATATCAAAAGTAGTATGTTTAGGGAAGTAAATAGAAAATACAGCATACAGGAAACCATAGTCACAGAGTAGACACTTTGAAGGTTAGAGAGTAACTTGACGTTGCTTTTCAACAGCACCTTCCATTTGGCATCTAAACATGATCAGTTGACACTGTGTTTCTGTCTACATTACAAGGTTAAACCTTTGCCCTGTTTTGTGGCTGACATGTAAAAGAGCTGGGAGGATAAATCGGCTTTCCTGAATGTTCAAAAAAAAAGTATGGTAACACTGTTCTAGGCTATCGAAGGAGAGACAAAAACTGCCGGCATTCTTCCAACCACAGTCAACCAAAACCTCAAATGACAGAACCCATTGGTGTCACATAGAAGCACAGAAGAAAGAGTAGAAATCGCTCTCCCTTGACTCTCAGAAGATGTGCCTTGTCTCCTGTATCTAATCTTTCTCCCATAGGCTAACTCCATCCTCGCCTGCAGAACCTGACTCACCCCTTGCTTCCTCTCCTGTGGTCCTTAACCTAAAATTATAAACACACTGGAGTATCTTAATAATAGCCCTGTCATTCTCACCATGTGCTAACGTCTAGCTCCCCAACTTCCTTTCCTTCGGTAGATATTATACAAAGGTTTTCGAAATCGATTCCTTTCGACCTACCTTTTCATTGCTCTCATATGTTTAAGAGAAAAAGGGGATCCTCATTAGTTCTTCTCTCACCTTGATCACTTGCTACCATGACCAGTGTTGACCTTTCTTCCCTCCTTTATCAGTTTCTCCTTTCCTTTTCCTAGTATACAAAAGATCTCTTGATTCCTCTTAATCCTTGAATTTATTTTTAACTTGAAATCTGATTCTACCCTCTTTGCCTATGTGGCCTTGGGTCAGCTACATCGTAATGACCTGGCCAGCCTCTGACTTGCCTCTCTATGTTGCTCGAGCTTTTGCCTGCAACAGAAGTAAAAGTGCACTTTTACAGTTTATCCTGCGAGCTTGACTGGAAAGGATGATGTCTAGGAAGCCATTAAAGCACAATTTTGGGTATGTCTATGAAGGCATTTCCAGAGAAGACTGGCATGAGGGAAGGACAAGTGAGGAAGGCTCACCTCGAGCTTGGGAAGTCCCACACAGGTGGAAAGAAAGAGTGAAAAAAAAGAGGACTCATGTTGGTTCCCTCTCTGCTCCTGGTGAGGCTTTGGCTTTGTTTTGACTTGGCTTGCTCTTCATGTTGCTCTTCCACGAGGACATGAGATTTGAGGTCCCTTGGGTTGGAGCTGTATCATTTGGTCCCTCTTGTTTGGAAGCTTCCTTGGACTGAGCAACTGCTATTTTTCCCTTACTCTCCAGTCCTCCCTGACAGGCAGGCAAGGACTAGTTAGCCTCTGATTGCATAAATCATTTCTAATACAGCTCTTTATAGTTATGTATTCTAGTGGTCCTGTTCCTCTGAAGACTCCTGACAAGTACGACAGTCTAATCTAACAAGCACTGCAAGGAATGATGAAACACCAGGAAAGAATTGCCAGACCTGGAGGAAATTGGAAACTTAGGAAATTGGAATACTTTCCAGGTAAGAACACAGCTAGTTTCAAAATCACAGAGAAATCTGATGAAGAAGAGATATGCATATGTATCCCGTCTACCTCTCCCTCCTCTTATCCTATCCGATCACTGCTCAAACCTGGCTAGGACTTTGGACTACGCTAAGTGGACAGAAGGGGATGAGGGGCAGCACGCATTCACTGCTCTCTACTCTCTGTCAGTGTGATGTGACTAGCCGCTTCATGCTCCTGAGAAAGACTTCCCTGGTAGGAAGTACAGGGAGGCAGACAAGCCCCTTCTCCCTGAAGTTGCTTTTATCAACAATATTTTATCATTAGCAGGAAGGCAAACTGAGAAACCTAACCAAAGATGCAAAAGAACTCTATGAAAACTTTAAAACACTAAATATAATTAAAGAGTTCATTAGGGATGGATCCCCATTGCTTGTGGTTTGACAGAATCAATACTTTGAAAATGGCTATATTAAAAATGATCCATAGATTTAATCCAATGATATTCTTCGTAGAACTACAAAAAAACAAAAAACAAAAACAAAAACAAAAAAACAACCAAACAAAAAAACAAAAAAACTTAGTTTCACAGGGAAGCACAAAAGATCCCAAACAGCCAAAATAATCCTCAACAGAAAGAGTGATAACAGCGTTATTGAGTGAGGATAGAATTAGGGAAGTACAGCAACATGGAGGGGAAAAAGGAGGAGGAGCTGTTCCTAGACTCGTTTGATTCTTCTCCTGAGAAAGGTAGGGAAATTTAGACTCCCAGATAAGGACTGAATGGATTATAGTGACATGATGTGCTTTCTACAAGGCATCTTGCCCAAGAAGGTAAATAAATTGTGCTTGGTTATGGCCAAGTGATGCATTCTTAGAGATAACCCAATCACGGGTATCAAGAACAGTAAACAAGGCTAGGCTTACTTAGGCAAGCATGAGATGTAATCATATGTTCCCAACACCCACTCCCTAGAACTAAATGATGCCTTACTGAGAGCACTTTTGTAACCTTTAATCTTATTACAAATTACACTCTTAAGGGAATGTGAGAAAGAAGCAGGGGAGGGTCACTTGTCTCTTAGCAATCCTTAGAGATTTAACTTGAGAGTCACTCAAATCCCATATTTATCCATTGTAATAAAACCTAATTGTGAATTCTCAGAGAAGCCCATACTTGTCCTATTGGATGTGCTTACTCTTTCTCTCTGGGAAAACCTTTTTTTTTTTCTCTTCCAAAACAGGCTTTGTCTGTATAGCCCTAGCTATCCTGGAACTCACTCTATAGACCAGGCTGACCTCAGACAGAGACTGGCCTGCCTCTGCCTCCTGAGTGCTGGAATTAAAGGCATGCACCACCACCCCTGGCTGAGCCTTTCTATTTTTAGTAAATCCAACTCTGCTTCATATTTCGGTTGCCTTGAAATTCACTTCTGTATAGAATTATGAATCTAGTTTAACAAACTAGCTGCTACTATGGTGTGGAGATGTGCTATATTTGCCAGTAATTGCATTACAATAACTAACCAAATAACTAACAGTATAGCAAATTATGATGAACACATACAGCAAAACTGTATGACCAGGCACACAGACAAACAGCTAGCCAGCCAGCCAGACAGACCAACACACACACACACACACACACACACACACACACACACACACACACACAGACACCAGGTACGCAAAATAAAAAATAGAATAGAGGACCCCTAAGCAAACACACAAATACTCAGCTATATTCATCTAATGTTTAAATAAAAGTGCCAAAAAGTATATATTGAAAAATGGCAACTTCTTCAATTTATGTTGCCATGAAAATTGAATACAAAATTAGATCCATATTTCTTACCCTGAAGAAAAAAATCAATTCAAAATGGATCAAAGATCTTCACATAAGAAGCTTTGAAAAAAAAAAAGCTTTGAAACTTCTAGGGGGAAATATCTGAATATATAAACATAGGCAAGAACCTTCTGAAAAGGATTCAAACAGTACAGGAAATAACTCAAAGAACTGGCAAATGGGATAACACAAAATAAAATTTCTACACAGAAAAGTAAACTGTTACCTGAATGGAAAAAAAAATCCTACAAAATAGAAAAAAAATATAATTACCAACTGTGAACCACACAAAGGTTAATCTCTAGAATAGATAAAGAACTGAAAAAATTAAATACTCCCAAATCTTCTAATCAATAAACAATGACCTGAATGGACAACTGTCTAAGAAGCACTAGTAGCCAATAAAACTGTTCTGAGAGTCCGTCTCACTCCAGTCAGAATGGTTAGCAGCAAGAAAACCTTGGGGAGCAAATACAGCCCTGACTCATCATGGTGAGGAAGCTACTGGAGTGCCATCGGCCAGTGTGGAAATCGGTGTGGAGGTCTCTCAAAACACAAGCAAACAAGAAACAACTCAGCAAAGAGATACCTTTATATGACAACCAACAACAACAACAACAACAAAACAGCTATGCCACTGCCGGAAGTATATATACTCAAAGGACCCTGTGCCCTACCATGGAGACACTTGCGTACTCGTGTTTATCACTGTGCTAAGAAATGAAACCACCCTAGATGCTCACAAAAGATGAATGGATAAAGAGAATGTGATACGTTTACATAAGGGAGTTCTATTCAGCTGCAAGGAGAACTGAAGCTGACAGTGCAGAAAGATGGAACACATTGTGTTACGTAAACTAAGCCAGAATCAAAGACAAAGGTACATGAACTCACATATGCAAAGTGTGTGTGTGTGTGTGTGTGTGTGTGTATGAGAGAGAGAGAGAGAGAGAGAGAGAGAGAGAGAGAGAGAGAGAGAGAGAGGGAAGTCAGGTCTGAAACTAGAAAGTCAGGTCTGAAAGAAGCAGAGAGGAGCGAAAAAGAGATCATTGCAGAATATATGACTTGCTACATGAACGCAGAAGAGAATTATTACAGGGGAAGGAGACTATTAAGAATGTGCCAGGGAGCAGAGAGAGACAATAGGAGAGGGAAGGGGGAAAATAAGAACAAATTATGTATTAAAAGTCATAATGAAGCACATTACTTTGGAGGTCAACTTAAAATCGAATGAAAAAAAATGTGCCAGGTATTCTAGAAAGTAATGTAATTGGGGTTTACAAGACAGTAAAAATGGTAACTTTTGCAGTGTCTTCACTTGGGAGGGACAGGCGGTGAAAGATTAGACAGACAAGGTAACTTCAGGTGGGGATTGTGTTAGCAGGAAAGTATGGAGTGCCACACCTCTTTGTCAGGCAGTCTTGTCCTTCAGATGAGAGTTCAGGTGTGACATCTCTGAGTAGAGATCAGCAGAGCTTAACACGAGCATGAAACAGGAAAGTAGGCTTTCTGAGAGACAAGGGAAGATTGTTCATGAGAGATCAAGTGTGAACGATCTGAAATAGGAAAGTTGCCCATGCCAGAGCGCGAAAGAGGAGGCCAGGGTTGCTAATGTGTGAGAGGGCAAGGGGCAATGAGGTAGGGTGGCAGCAGAAGGTGAGGTCATAAACACCTTTGTAGGTCAGGGGAAGGAAGAGTTAATATTTTCCCATAAGGGTTTAGGCTGATTATGAAGGGCTGCTGTGTACTGATCAAGTCGTGCCTCATTTCCCATTGCAAAATAGTAATTTTCAGAATCCTATGAAAAATAAATTATAGTGGGACAAGAGGGGAAACACTCCACTACAGTCTACACTGCGGTGACCAAGCTATACCTTGAACAGGCATGCACTCTGTAGGTAGGGATGGATTCCTGATCCAAGCTTGGCCCTTTCAGACAGGCTGGCAAGCCATGAGCTGGCTCAGAGCTAAGGGCTCTTCATTTGGATTATAGTCATCTGCGGTGTGAACTGGGGACTAACTCAAGGCTCACTTATGGAAGTAAACCTGGGATAGAGAACAGAAACAGTGGGAATTATTATTATTATTATTATGTAATATTCATATTATTAAGTAACAGGCAGTATTCCAGATTCTCCTGACAAGAGTCTAAGTAGCAATGTCTTAGACTCCCGTGAGGAGAATGTCTCACAATTAATGTGTCACAATTTAATGTCTCAAGTTTCTCAGACCTGTTCTCATTCACACCAGTTAGAAGTGACAATGACCTGGCCTAGTAATAAAAATCGCACGTCAGTGGTTTTGTTTTTGTTTTTGTTTTCGTTTTTTCCTCACTTGCTTAACATTTCCATCACGAAGTAATTGGGATTCTTATTCTTCACTATCTTCCTTCCCGAGATGAAGAACCAGAGAGCCCAGTCTCTGGAACATTGTTAACTGACGTGGCAAAGACCGAAAGGATTTGGTTTTGCACTGGCATCCGAAAGCTACTCACAATTCGCTGATAGAATTTGTCGTGGAGCCTGACCCAGCCATACGGTCTGGACATACAAGCCAGCCTACCGTGTACCGAGAAGAGAACAGGGAGCATTTAGCATACCCACAACCGTTCACTCATTCATAACCATGGCTTTAACTGCTGCCTGTATATCAACGTCAATATTTCTAGGAGTGATACAACCAGCTATTGGAATGCCACATTTGGTATCGTGGACATCTCAACTCCGATGCATCAACTTCATTTTTTTTTTTTTTTTGCATAGTTGTAATATTTTCCCCCTGGTCAGCGGCTTTTTTACCTATCTACTACCTCAAATAACTCTAGATAGCATCCTTGATTCTTTGCTTTCCTAACACCGTGTCCGCCACATATATGCGGTGGAAGGGAGCTGCCTGGTAACAGGAGCCCTTAAGAAAGGTATTCAGAGGAGGAATCTTTTCTACTGTCCCCAGCAGTGTTTGGCACTCAGCAACGGACTAGAAGGCACATTCTCTGAGGGGTGGCTCTTCACAAGCAATTCCCCGGGCTCCTAAACGACCAAGTTATCTAGAACCCATTGGGGGCGGGGAGGGGGGGGACCATGCTCCTGGGAAGGCACACGTATCCACCAGACAAGAACTACTCCCCTAAAGTCACTAGACAGCTTTGGATGTGAGCGACCTCGCCGCTGGCTTGCCAGAGAGGTCAATCGGAAACCAGCAGAGGCTCTTGGCAGAAGTCCCAGGAGCTGCGGCCAAGGGTCTTTGACACGCAAGCACGCGCGCGCCCGTGGAAGCTGGAAGCGCGCAGCCCCGGGGTCTCCTTTCCGGTTCCCGTGGCCTGCCTCCCTCTTCACTCTTCTCCCCAGACCGCGGAGGCCTCTGTTGCCAGAGAGACGTGGATACCGCGCCACTCTTCCGCGGCCCCAGCCCCGCGTCACCGGGGCGTGACCGACTACCCAGCTATGTCTCCGCCCCTCGACGCGCGCCCCGCCCCTCGGGTCCAAGGGGGCGGGCTCTGCGGGTGCGGGGTCCAGACTCGACCGACTCCCGGCGGGACCGCGTCGTGGACCGACAGTCGCTCCCCGTCCTTCCCGGCCGTTGCCTCCCGCAAGCGGACGCAGGGAGCTGAGACCCCCACCACCCCGCGGCGTGTGGGGTGCCATGGAAGGCCGCTGGCGGACGAACGCGGTGGGAGCGGAGGCACTGGCCGGCTGAGGCCCAGGCATGCGGAGCCCCGGCGGGAGCCTGCTTCACACGCTGCCCCGGGCCTTGCAGCACGCCTCTCGGCCGACCGGCGTGGAGCAGTCCGGCCGCAGGGCACCGGAGCGCACGGCGGGAGGGGATTGCCCCAAGGACCGCCTTCCCCGCGGGGGCGGGGCTAGCGCGGCGGCGGCAGCAGCAGCAGCGGCGGCTGCCTCGGGCGCCCTGCTCGGCGCCTATCTGGAGCGCCACGGTCCGCCCGCGGCCTCTGACTTGCCGGCGCCGGCCGGGGCGTTGGCGGGCGGCCCCGGGAGCGGCGGCGGCGTGGTGGTCGGGGTGGCCGAGGTGAGAAACTGGCGCTGCTGCTGCCTCGGCAGCACCTGTTGGTGCCGGAGCCTCGTGCTGGTGTGCGTGCTGGCCGCCCTGTGCTTCGCTTCCCTGGCCCTGGTCCGCCGCTACCTGCAGCACCTCCTGCTCTGGGTGGAGAGCCTCGACTCGCTGCTCGGTGTCCTGCTCTTCGTCGTGGGCTTCATCGTGGTCTCCTTTCCCTGCGGCTGGGGCTACATCGTGCTCAATGTGGCGGCCGGCTACCTGTACGGCTTCGTGCTAGGCATGGGGCTCATGGTGGTGGGTGTCCTCATCGGCACCTTCATCGCTCACGTAGTCTGCAAGCGGCTGCTCACTGCCTGGGTGGCCGCCAGGATCCAGAGCAGCGACAAGCTGAGCGCCGTTATCCGAGTCGTGGAGGGAGGAAGCGGCCTGAAGGTGGTGGCACTGGCCCGGCTGACTCCCATACCTTTTGGACTTCAGAATGCAGTGTTTTCGGTAAGTGGGGCGTCCGGTTACTCTTCCTCTTCTCCCCCCCCCCCCATCAGAGAAGAGCCCCTGACATTTTTATGGTACCCTGAGAAATTGATACTACAAATTCATATAACACGACCCCTCGGAAAAGCTGATAAAGCACCATTTTCTTCTGAGTGAGTGTGCTTGTGTATGAGTTTGATGAGACAAAGTATCGTTTTGAGTTGGCTCGGGGGTGACAGGCAAAGGAAAAGTGTCCCGTTGCCATTGCGTGTCTGAAGCGGCCTTGGCAGCAGCTCTTGGGCAATAAGGCTTTATCTTTCGACCTTCCCAGCTTTCTCTCTGCCCTGTATAAATGCATCAAGGTTTTGATTCAGGCTTCCGGTTACATGGGGGCTGTGGAGGAGACAGCACTAGACCCCAGTTCTCGGAGGAGTCTCCTAAATTTGTAATAGGTTACTTTAAAGTAATTTGCTGTAATACTATGTAAAAGCTGAGAACCCCGTTTATCTTTCTTTAGAATTCTATTTTGAAGTTATTTGGGTCGTTAGTAAAATGACCATCCACTTTTCTCACACACACCGTCTGAAGACTCTTGCCCTTGTAGTCGTAGCTTCTGCTTTTTCTGTGTCGGTTTCTATAGCTAGTATGCACCTGATTTGAGGGTTGGGACCGCTTGACCCAGTTGACCCCTGTTAAACAACTACAGATTTACAATAGTATAGTACTTTTTACAAATTTAATACATAAGTGACACTCAGAAAAAGTAAGGCTGTAGTCAATAAGTATCTTCCTCAATATCCAGGACTTTATTAGATACTAAATATTCCATGAAGTACCAGAGAGGGCCATAGGGTTAAGTAATGCTCTAGCTAGACCATAGTTCCAAGCTTATGGGAAATGTTATGCTTTAGAACAAATTATCAAAACTATCTGACTTAGATTTGTTTTAAGATATGGTTTAACTCTAGCCCAGGCTGTCCTAGAACTCACCATGTAGCTCAGGCTGACCTCAGAGTGGCCCGACCTCCTTAGCGCTGGATTACAAGCATGAGTCTCACCAGCCGGGCGTGGTGGCACACGCCTTTAATCCCAGCACGCGGGAGGCAGAGGCAGGCGGATCGCTGTGAGTTCGAGGCCAGCCTAGTCTACAAAGTGAGTCCAGGATGGCCAAGGCTACACAGAGAAACCCTGTCTTGAAAAAAAAAACAAAACAACAAAACAAACAAACAAAAAAAAAAAAAACAAGCATGAGTCTCCATATCCAGTTTTGACTTCACTTTTTACAGAAAAGGGACTAGATGACTGAGTTTCTTTCCCACATGAGATGATTCTGAACTAGACTTCACAGCCTAGATTCCCAGGTATTTAGCCCTTCAGCTAAAAGGAAACCACATGAAGTATTGAAATCCAGCAGTAAATTTGGCCTCAGCCTTTCAACTTTCACCGTTTCACCCATTAACCGTATAATAGATCAGCTGTACCAAGACTTTGAAGACAGACTGGGCCCCAGGTACGTGTGTAATTTAATCCTGATAGTGTGCTGTCCCCAGCACAACCTGCACCCTTTCTTATCTACATAGTATGTGACAACTGCTGTTCTAGGCTCCTCTTTTCCAGGTCTCTGCGGTTTTCCAGCTGGTAGACGTGGCTGTACATATCTAATAGTTGCATATATACATATAAAGTCTGGCTTGTGTATTCTTGTCTACCTCCTGTTTGCTTTTCCTGTGGATAATTCCCATGGATCTCTGCAAATAAATCTGGTGGAGCCAAACTTTGGACTATGGCCTAGATAGAGGCCTATGGCCCTCTCTGTTTCTTCATTGAATACTTCGTACCTAATAAAGTCATGGATCTTGAGGAAGATATTTATTTTGTTCAGCCTTATTTTTTCCTTTCCTAGTGTCTCTTTTATATTAAATGTGTAAAAAGTACTGTACTGTTGGAAATAGTTTAAGGTACGTAGTTGAGTTTAACAGGACCCAGAAGCCTTTCATTTTGACATTACTGAATCAGGAGAAAAAGAAGAAACATTTCTATTGAAGAGGGTATTGTCACCTGCCTAGAAAGAAGGAAATGGCGCCTCAGGTATCCTGGAACTTGTAGAGTCACCTGCAGTTTAAACCTGTAATCAGCTGCTGGGATACGTGTTTCTATAAAGTTCCCAAACACTAACCGAAGCTTGGTGTGTTGTGAAGCCACTAGACGTGGTCTGTTGATCTGCATGCTCCTAAACCATCTTCTTGAAGGGGAAGCCCTTTCAACCTCAGTAGTTTGTTGTGTTTGCTAAAAAATCTGTGAGAGCGAGAAAACACAGTGTGGGGTGATGTTGACATTAACCTGCTTTTTCCACTTGCCTTCTAGAATTTCTTTCTGCTACCAACCTCTTGGCCTCTTACCCAGCATACAACTTTTGTTTTCTACTTTTCCCTTCATTGAATCTTTGAAAGTACCCTCCTCTCCAGTTGAAGATAATTTCTCATTGACTCAATGACCATGAATAAAATATTTAGCTCAAAGAGGAAGTTAGGTATAAAGGTCACACAAAGTACAGGCATTGAAAATTGTCTTTGCTTGGTTCCTGCTATATGAACGCCATGCTTCCTTATTTGTAAAATGCGGTAGAGTCTTGAGTGTCTATTGGGCTAATGCTTTGAAGGCAGTATTTTGCCTGGCCCATACTATTGTTGGTAATCAAGGAAGTTTATGTTTTAGAGGCAGAAGCCAGTCATAAAAGTTGAGTATATAGCCAATGAAAAGGGGCTCACTTTGCATCTAATTATTAACCATAATTTTTAAATCATTCTTGTATGTTAGATAGAGATTAACACGCTGACACAGAACACTTGAAACTCCCAAAATAGAAAATAGCGGTTTGTTGTATTGATGCTTAAACTATAAGAAATGAAAATTTGCAAGTCTATATTTGCATTCCCCCCCCCCCCAATCATCTCTTCTGGGAAACAAGTAAAGCATCTCCCTGCTCAGAGTGTCTTTGGTGGAGTCTTGTATCTGCAGATCTTGCTGGGCATTACGAATCTCTGAACGCACAGTTTGCATGTTGCTAAGTATGGCTCCCAACTGAACACACATCTGAGATGACTGCACACCTTTCTTACTAGATTATTCATGGTAGGCTAAATTAGGCTGCGGAGACACCCTCTAGTTTTCAGTGGGCTAAAAGCAAAGGTTCGCTTGTGTGTATCCAACTTCATTTTGGGGAAGGGCCCTCTCTCGCTGCCTTACGTTTTTTTGACTCTGGGATTGGGGTTGGCAGAGCCATTGCCTTGTACTTAGTTGCTGTGAATACGGAACTGCATTTTGTGCTTGAAAATGCCCCTTGTAGTGGACCTCACTTCTTCCTGGCCTGAACAGGTTACACGGGCATGGGCATGGGCATGAGTGGGTTGCCTCTTGCATTATGGGAGTCATCATACCCAAGCTTTGATTTCACTTTTAAAGCAAAGGGAACAGATGACTGAATTCCGCACATTTTGTGAGTCTAGAGTTCACACTGAGATTCCCACATACTCAGCCTTTCAACTTCCACCATTTCACAGTCTAAACCATGAACATAAATTTTGAGTAACTTTATAATCGTCAGTTGTACCAAGACTTTGAAAAATGGCTGGATCCATGTCCATGAGCAAGTTGCATTGCCTTGAACTAGATGGCAAGAATAGTGACTTAATTCTGCACGGACAAGTGTTTTTTGTAAGTGGATCTCACTGTTTCCTGGCCTGAACAAGTTACAGGTATTAACTGACCTCACAGGAGTGATAGGATGGTGGCAGGGAATGCGGGGTCAGAGCTCTTGATGCAGTCATGATGCCTCTGGTACTTGGCAGCCTACCCCCAGGTGTTATGGTCTGAGTCCTGTGGGTCTGGCCTCCTAACATGTCAGTTCAACTTACCGCCTCTGCTCTGAGTCAGGAACCTCTACCTCATACAAAGTGTCCCTGCTTTCTCCTTCAGGCTTATATTCTCCTATCTTTATCCAAAAAAATAACTGTGCAGTACAACTGTAATCTGCTGTTACCCTGTGTGAGTTCCTCAGGTGAGTTTTCTTTTCCCTGACCATGAATCGCATCTACCCCTGACTAGTTCCTTCCTGCCACAGTTAGTTGCTATGCGCCTTTTGATGTCTTATTTAGTCCTCGGCCCCCTTAGAAGTAGACACTATTTAAGTTTAGGAAATGAGATCCTATCTCTACTAGAAACTTGAGGTTTCACTTTTCTCAGTTTCCAGTTAAAAGGAGCTTTAGATAGTAAAGAGGGACTGTTGACAATAGGTACAGGAGACAAAATACTTAAAGAATAAAATCTTCTAGAAGTAATGCTGTGACACATCTATTTAGACCATCTTAGCTGCATTTAATAAACATTAAACTGCCCTTGCAATAGCCATGCTGTGAGGCCCCCTTGGAGACCTGCATTTTAAAGTGTACTGCAGTAAAATGGTGTTCTTGGTCTCCAAAGACTACATGACTGTGGGTTATATGAGTGATGGAACTTATAACAATAGTTCCAAACCAAATGGGTCTGGTGTAAGGCTGTGCCACAGCAGTTCCTAAAAGTCTTTTTCACTTTAGTCAAAGGAAAATAATACAAAGTCAAACAAAACAAAACAAAACAAAACAAAAAACTCCTGTAGATTCCTTCTCTCAAACAAATGTCCAGGGGAAATTTATTTTGATTAACCTTAAATATTTGAAACATATTCATTAACTTTAAATATTAAAAGAAGCATAAATTATATGCACAAGGTTGTCTTGCATGTTGTGTGGCACTTCCCACATACAGAGCAGATTTCGATGCATGTGATCCCATAAGTCTCCACCACAGCCATTGTTTGAGACTATATCAATCTTAAGAGGTAGCATTTTACAAAGGACAAATATCACAGTTTTAAGTCAGACTTGGCTCTAACATTTACTAAGTCATCTGTAGGAAGTTAAACTTTTTGAGACATACTTTGTGTTGTAAAAGGCATTTAATAATATCCACTACAAAGCTGTGATACAATATGGCTTGCTCATTACTGTTTCTTTCTGTTCTCTACATTCCAAGAAAAGGAAAATTTTAAAAGTTTAACAATATCTATGTTGCCTGTATGAAACAACAGGCACCATTCTGACAGTTAAAAGGAGCTTTAGATAGTCACATCTATCTGCTTTACATGTCACATCTACTGTAATTTTCATCTTACAGTTGAGACTGTTGAAATGTAACTTGCCCACAGATAGTGGCTGGTTGGTAGAAGAACAAGCTTTCTCAGAGGTCTGCTGTCCTGACGAACTCTGTGTAGCAAACATGTTGGAGGAGCTTCCTTCCTGTGAGATTGAAGCGCTCTACAGAGTTGCCTTAGCTATCAGACCAAGGGTCAGCCAACTCCACCACGTGTATGTGGTGCACAGTACCTCCTGCACATGAACAGTCTGTGGAACTCAGATCTTGGCATCTGTATATGATATATGTGTTCTTTGTAGCTTTTCTTTTTCTTCTATCTATTCTTTTTTTTTTTTTTTTTTTTTTTTTGAGAAAAGATAGCAGTGTTCAAGTGTCGAGGCAGACCCAATACCTGCACAATCTAAACTATCTACTACTATACATTTACTGGAAAGGGTTCAGCTACTTTGGCTTTAAAGTCAGTACTGCAAAATGCCCACCAAGCCTGAGCTCCTGTTGTTGCAGTTAGAGAAAGGCCCATAAGTCATCTTCTCAAGACAGAAACAATCCAAGTGCAAGTAGGATGATTGTATGTAAAATGGAAGCAAAACCACTACATGTAAAAGTACAAAGTGTTGGTGTCGCCCAGCCTGTGTCTCAGGGAGTACCTGGTATACCCTCCAGATTGTCATTACTCTGGTTCTTTGAGTATACTCTTAAAAGGCTAGAAGCAGCCATGGAATGGCTCTGCTTGTTTATCTGATTGATTTTGACTGAAAGATCAGGAAGCCTAAGCCCATACTGACTGGAATACTGACAGAGATGCCCTATATAACTTTAAATATACCCTTGACTACATTTCCCATCAAGAAAGGGGTACTTTTAGTAATTTAATTCACAGTTGTACTTACATTTATTACAATGAACTAAAACACTGTGGGCAAGTCTGTGTGAAGCCATGAACGTGACATTAGTCTTAGCCTGGGGACTTGGAGGAGCTTCTAGTTCTGTGTGAGCTAATATGTCATCACCACAAACTCATTGAATGAATCTGGCCTCCAATTTTCTTACTTAAAAATGGTCAAGAGTAGGCAAGATCTCAGTCGGCTTTTAAAAAGCATATGTTCTGAGCATTGGGTTAGCATTAGCTCTTTTATTTTTCTAATGAACTTAGTGAGAGCATGCTTTAGAAAAACGTTTTCTCATTTCCTTAAATTCTTGTTCTGTGCTATGAACACAGCCATGGCCTGGAACAAAGAGGATAGATCCTGCTTGTCCTGAGGTAATGTATCAAGTCATCCTTTGTCCTTCTATTAAAGAACACTGATCTGCTGCACATGGCGTGCACAACAGAAATAGGGGAGGCAGTCCACTTTGGGGGAACTGCTGTCTAACTCGGAAGGGCTGGACAGGGTGAGCACACTGCCAAACTGATAGCATCTTAGCCACGTCCTCAGACCATCCCATTTCTCTGAAGACAGCTGGCTTTCGTTATTTCTCCCAAGCTCTTCTCTCTGTTCATGCTCTGCAGTTACTTATACTGGTATTTCTGTTGTATATATGCTTAAGTTTCACACATGTTTTTCTCTAGTTCATAGCAGTGTGTGGAGTTTCTTAACAAACCTTTCTACACCAAAAACAAAAATACCAAGTTGGAAAGTTATTTTAGAGTTTTTTTCTCTTTCTCTGCTTACAGAATGTGAAAGGTAATAGCCCAGAAAACAATGATTAACTTTTTTTTTTGTTCTTGTTTTTCTTCACTTTGTAGTTGCCGATCTATGTTTTTCTAACTCAAGTTATTGTTACAAATTATTTTTGTGACCTCCTCTTGCTCAGTGTAGTGATGTGTTGCAACGTGACTGTTAGTGACCACACAGTAATACTTGTCTCTCTTTATCTTTTTAAATTTCAGTTTAGAGTTAGACCTCATGTGTAAAAGGTATTTGACCAATTTTGTTGAAAGAATATGAAAAGTAAACCTATATTTTATTAAACAATGTAAAGAATTTCAACTTGTCCTCTAGAGGTTAAATTTAATAAGTTTCCACCCTTACCCACCCCACCCCCATTTCATTGTTATGTGTTAATCAAAATCCTTAAATGGACCATTCATCTCCAAATTACTTGGGAACCATTAGAAGCAGTTCCTAATCTAGAGGTGAATCTAGCTGATGAAGTTTGCATCAGATGACCAGGCCACTTCAGTCAATAGGAGGCCCTTTGTCCTAAAGCCATCTCCATCTGATGCAGTGGGAGCCCCCTCCACGCCCCTCTGCTCCTCCAGTCCTACCTTTTTCTAGTAACACAGTTGTTCTCAGGCCTATTAAGGGGTGGACAGGGTGAGCAAACTGAGTATCTCAGTTTTGACACAGAAGTACTGGAAATACTTTGGCTTCTGTTCTCTTTCCGTCTAGCAGGGAATTAGTACATGTGTGCTATGTCCTCACTGATGCTGTAGATGCTGCTGCACAAGTCAAAGCCCCAAGGCATGAACGTTCCAGTGGAAAACAAGCATTCTAGATATATGGTGTAAATTCTAATGAGAGTACCTTCTAGGTAAAATGGTTTCTGTGTGCTAGGGCAAGGGCTTCTGAATAGTCTATTAAAAGTAGATTTTTTTTTTTAATCTCAGGCTGTTTGTAAATATCAAACATTGTTTCCATATTTGTAAACAAACCAGTTTTGAGGTTGATATAATTAGCCTCCAATAACATATATTTAAAGCTAATAATTATTAGATATTTTGCATAATGGTCTAGGAGAATAATTTAAAAAAACAAGATAGGTGTCTTTGCTCACAAAATTTAGCTTGGGCCAGGGAAAAATTGTGAAACTTCCAGCTGCTGTCCAGCGTTAGGGGACAAGGACTGTCTATCACAGCCTCAGGGAGCACTTCTTAATTGTTGTCTTTGGGCATCAGGGTGTCCTGGAGGAATCTTTGTGTAGTGAATGTCAGACGCCCTAGTCCCAAGGGAGTGGGAAGAAGTGTCAGTACCCTCTCCAGGAGCAAAGGACATGCTAGCGCTAAGAGCACTTAGATATGGCAGGAGCTCAGGACCGAGGTGTTAGATGATAAAAGGCTAGACCTCGAGATGAGATGGAGATCACACTGAGACCCATGGGTCAGAATTGACTGAGGATCAGGCTTGCGTTTTAGCGGTTTCTGTAGGATTCAGTCCATGTTAGAAAGGAAGACAATGAGTGGGAATTTGACCAGGTGGTGGATACACATGTAAAAGGTGCATTTAACAAGCTGTAGTAGACAGAGTGAAAGATGAGCAACACACAGTTGTATGACTGAGGTTTTGAACATGCGCAGCCAAGACTGGGAACGATGGAAGGCATGCAAGCACCTGCAGAAAAGGGAGTGGCACTTATGGGGTTCTGTTTGCTTTGGTGGTTTTGTCTTGTTTTGTTGGGAGCAGGATCTCTTGTATCAGACATTTGTCTTGAATCATTATGTAGTGGAAATAGTGTTGATCTCTTGAGAGCCTCCTGCCTCCTCCTCCTCCTCCAATAGTTTGCATTTTCCTAAGAGTGAAAACTACCATGTTTGAACAGGCAGCGTGCAGCTGCCTGTGACCCCAGTTCCAGGGTCTCCTCCTCTGACCTTTTCAGGCACCTGCATATTTATGGCTCAAACACATAAACTCAGACACACATGGACGCATAAAATAATAATTTGCACATACAAATATAAGTGAGTATTTTATAGTATATATGTCAATCAGGTGGCATTCATAATCTGAAAATCTCACTAGCTAATTTCTGTCTCTGACCATAGCAGCTGTGCAGCTGACAGTGGTTGAGATTGAGATTTCCATGGGCTCTTTGGATTTGGAGGTTAACTCTGGAGCCAAGTCCCAGGGTTCTGTTGGTAGCTGGGAATCCTGGTGGCACTGCGTTGGGTGAGTTTTTTTTTACCTCTTTCTGAAAAGACTTCTAGGAACATATGTTTGTCAAAGACTAGAAAAATACAGGTTCTGACTAGGGTTTGGGCTTGTTGGAAATTCTACATTAAAATAACATGGAATCTTCAGTAATGTTATTAGTAGCTTAGGAACTGATTATGTTATGTCCTTTCTAGCAAAGCTGCTCAGAGTGAAGTGATTATTGGAAGCTTGTCATTTGCTTCTCTTATATAGCTTTATGGAAATTGCACATGCAAGTGGCGGTGCTTTTTCCCTGTGGTAAGGTTTCATCCTGAACATTTTGGTGAACGTTGACTTAATATAGGAACAGCGAGAGCTTTGGATCCCCAAGCTGCCCAGTGTGGGTGATGGGAATTAAACATGGGTCCTCTGCAAGAACAGTACACTGATTTCCACACACACCCCAATTTTTATTTAAAGTATGAGTATAAATGTGTATGTTGGTGCTCATGGAGGCCAAAGAGAGCATCAGATTTGCAGAAACTGAAGTTAGAGGCTTTTGGGAGCCACTGCAATGTGGAAACCAAACGAGTCCCCTGGAAGAAAGCAAGCACTCTTAACTGCCTAGCTGCTTCTTCGGTCTCTTCAATATTTATTTTAAATATAATTTTGATAAATTTCATGTTAACTATAGCACAGGGTCTTTATCGGTCATTTTTACCTTATTTTGTCATTGTATACATTTAACACATTTATTCTAAAGAAAACCCCTTGTTTCTGTGAGTAAGGGTCCTGTGAGAAAGGGTTCCTTTCATTTGAGCGGCTTGGTCCCCTTTATCGAGTCTGCTACAGGTTTCATTTAATTACTTTTGTCTTCAGTGTTCAAAATTCCCTTGCATGTACCTCTAAACAATACAGAATGTCCTGCCAACTTCATTACTATGTCTGTACTTCCCTCCCACATTGTCTCTGCTTATGCGTTACCAGCACACCTGCCTTCCTCATTTCACCCGCCTTTGCCTGCTAAACCCACACTTAGATTTCAGTGTCTGGTCTCACCGCCTCCTTTCTTACAAAGTTGCCCCTTGGCCTCGACTCCCATAACTAATTTTGACTTCTCTCTACTCTTTAGTGTTCTGCACTTAGTCCTTCCAAGGCCCCCTTTCTGCCTGTGTTTGGGATAGTTGTGTGCTTGACTGTATGTGTGATTGATTCCCTTGAAGAGAATTGCTGTGTCTTGTTCTGTGTCTCTTTGAGCAACTTTCAGGGCATCTTGCATGGACAGTCATTGGCTCCATGATAGATGAAATGAAATAGCAACTTGCTGCTGTAATATTCTTTCCAGCAATGCTTCATCTTCTGTTCATTTGGGACTACAGATTAATTCAGCATGATTATTGTATGATTGCCATAGATCAGTTGTCTTTAGGTGGATAAAATACTAGCTCTAAAAAATTAGTTTTTAAAAAAAGTTTTAAAAGCTTTCTATGTACCAAGAATAACTAAATTGGGTATATGAAGTTCCTCTCACAGTATAGAATGTGACTAGAATTTAACAAACGCATGACATGTGGGTTAAATAGCCAAAGCTTAGTAAAATATGTTAAAATCCTTTAGTAGTATACAAACAATTCTGGATAAGGAATACCGAATGTATAGATCTTTCATCTATACCTAGATTATTACAAAATTTAAGTTAATTCTTTGAATGACAAGGTAATCTGTAGTGAAAGTAACTAGGGAGAATGGATATGGTAATTTTTAATAGTTAGAACTAGGGCTTGAAGGGAGTGGGAAATTTATACTAAAACCATAAGCAAACAAGCTATCGATTACCCAGTGTGTAATTAGCTATTGGGAAAAGAAAGGAGTAAATCCATGCTATTACCTTAATTTGGATAAATTTCAGAATTACGTAATGGTGAATATTAAAAAGGAAAACAATAAAAAATTAACAAAAGAAGCAAAAAGACTTTATGACAGTAAAATGCAATAGAGTTTCCTCACAATGCTGCTTGATTGTGTATTAATGTGTTTTTATAAGAGGAACATTTGAGGCTTATCTCAACAGCAGTGAGATTATGCCTCATACTTCAGGGTCTGGGCACAATACCACAAGAAAGTGTAAGACAGATATAACAGATCAAGGCATGTCCTCACTACGTAAAGAACACTTATGAGAAAAGAAGTAACATTCTGAGAATAAAGGGCAATAATGACCAGATAAAAATCATAAATAAAAAAGTCAAAACCAGTGTCTATATAAATGAAAAGAGTACAGATGGTATCATGGGAAGATGTAATCGTTACTTTATCAAGCTACAAAAGATTGAAATGTACTACTTAAAGTTAATAAGCATCATGGACACATGCCATTACTGGCAGTATGCAAGTCATTGCGATTGACTTGGAATGTAGCGTAAAGTTTTGCTGTTTCAAGAGTTGCTTCCCTAGTGATTTATCCTGAAATTACAGAGATGTTATATTACAGCTCACTTATGAACTTAGTGGTGCTGTCTGTGGGTGAGGAATCTGTATAGTTGGGAGCATGTGACTTGCTCCCCCATAGTTGTACAGTTAGGTGTGGGCCAGGCCTCCAGCCATCTTGAGGCTTGATTGGCAGAGAGCCCCCTTCCAGGCTCACTCTGGCTGTTGGCAGGCTCTAGGCCTTTGCTAGCTGCTGGCTGCAGATTCAGTTCCTGTCCACGTAGGACTCTCCAGAGCTGCTTTTACAGTGCAGCAGCTGGCCTGCTCCAAGGGAGAAGGAAACCCTTCTCTTCTCTTCATAGTCTAATCTTAGAAGTGGCTTCTCATCTGGTCTGCTAGAGTCTGTTTGCCGAGAAGTGAGCAGGATACAGCCCATATTTGAGGAAAAGATTGCTCAGGTTCTTGGGCCTACCTGGATGTTCACATATTAATATACAAGTGTGTTCGCTGTGGCTTTGTGGATTCTTTGTGATATCAAGAAAACAAAAATTATCACATAGACACCAAATAATACACAATGCTGATATTTCTGCATCGAGAGTGATGGAGACTGTAATTGCCTGGGTTCTCAATCCAGTGCTCCTTGGCTTCACAGCATAATAGCTCATTGCCACTTAAGAATGTTGATGCTGTCTCACTTTCCTGGCAAGTGAAGGCACCAGCCAAGGACAATACGTGCAGTAAACATTGGACCCCTACCCAGATCTAGCCAATGGACAGGGCATTCTCCACAATTAAGTGGAGAGTGGCATATGACTTTCACACAAACTCTGATGCCCCATTTTTGACCATGTCCCCTGGATGAGGAGGCCTGGTGGCACTCAGAGGAAGGATAGCAGGCTACCAAAAAGAGACTTGATACCCTATGAGCATATACAAGGGGAGGAAGTCCCCCTCAGTCACAGTCATAGGGGAGGGGAGTAAGGGGAAAATGGGAGGGAGGGAGGAATGGGAGGATACAAGGGATGGGCTAACAATTTAGATGTAATATGAATAAATTAATAAAATATTTTTAAAAAGAATGTTGATGCTTACTTAGTCAGATGATAGTGGCCCAGAAAAGTTCTTACATAATGATCTGTATGTGGATTTTACTTATGAGTAAGAAAATTTGGTTACTAAATGTTCTCTTTTAATAGTAGTAGAGGAGAATAGAAACTTTCTGCTTAAAGTTTAATTTCCTTCTAAATGTTTAGTTTGCATCTATTTTTTTGATAATTATTCATAAGCTCAGGTACTCATCTACACCTCATGGTCTACTCTGAAGAGAAAGCAGTAGCAAGATTTATAGAGACATGTTTGTGACTTGGTAGTTGTTAACAAATCATTGCTTTTAATCTACTTTCTAGATTACTGATCTTTCCTTACCCAACTATCTGATGGCATCTTCAGTTGGACTGCTTCCCACTCAGCTTCTGAATTCTTACTTGGGTACCACCCTGCGGACGATGGAAGATGTCATCGCAGAACAAAGTGTCAGTGGATATTTTGTCTTTTGTTTACAGGTGAGTGCAAGGCCAAGGGCCATCTGGCTTTACCCCTCCTTGGGTTGCTGATTTAAACCTAGTGTTTCCTTGACCACAGTTGAAGAATTGCTTCATTTTAGATAGTTATTCCAATACTATTTTATATATGGATAACAGTTTTAATTGTGTGGACACCTGGAAATAGATGGACTTGGTCAGATGCATTGAATACCTTACACAAAATGAGAAAATAGAATCATAAAAATATTCTTTCACAGGGATTGTTTTTAAAATCATTGCAAGTCAAATGCTGTATCATGATTTTGTATGAAAGCTTTGCCTTCAAAATATGGTAATATTTGACATTCAAGGACTTGTTTCTTTAATGTTTATTAATGATAGTTTATTAAATTATTGTTTATAGTCCAATAAAACTGCCAGGTACTTATTTGATTAGAAGTCTAACTTTTTTTTTTTTTTTTTTTTTTTTTTTGGTTTTTCGAGACAGGGTTTCTCTGTGTAGCCTTGGCCATCCTGGACTCACTTTGTAGACCAGGCTGGCCTCGAACTCACAGCGATCCGCCTGCCTCTGCCTCCCGAGGGCTGGGATTAAAGGCGCTCCACCACGTCCGGCTAGAAGTCTAACTTTATATTTAATAAGTGTGTGATTTTTTTAAAAAAATAATTTATTCAAATTATATCTCAATTGTTATCCCCTCACTTGTATCTTCCCGTTCCCCTCTCCCTCCTTTACCCTATTCCCCTCCCCTAGGTCTGTAACAGAAGGGGGGACCTCCTCCCCCAGTATATGATCACAGCCTATCAGGTCTCATTCTGGTAGCCTGCTTATCCTTTCTCTGAGTCCACCAGGCCTCCCCACCAAGGGGAAGTGGTCAAATTAGAACTTTTATTTTGCTTGCTTTATATGGATAAGCATGCTAATCATACAGTGTTAACTTTTACATTTATTGTGTCTGCAGAATATTATGTGTCTGTCCATTTCAAAGTTCAGTGAGGATTCTGACATGGAATGCATTCTTAAGGTTTTTTTTTTTTTTAAATAAATTCAATATGTATCATTTTCTCTTTCCTAGAAATTAGAAATCTGTCTAAAATATCTTTTTAGAGATACTATGTTTGAGTAGGATTCCTCAATAGCTCATAGTGTTTTCACTATTGAAACTTTATATTTTTTATACCATTGTTGTAAATTACTCAATTGTAATCATTAATGCTTCCCAAAACTATAGTCGTCTCTTTCTCAGGAGGTTGTTAGCTCCTTTCTTTGAGCTGGCATATTTAAAGTTAATATACATTACAGGAAGGAAAAGAAAAGAAACATAATTCCAGCTTACACATATATAGAGAAAATGGAAGCAGTGCTTTGGTTTGGTCTGTTGATGTTTACAGCTGATGTTGTGTCAGAAAGTATTTAGCACAGCTGGATTTAAGGTGGAAGAGAGAGGGAAAGTCCTTAAGGCCACATTGCAAAGGCGAGGTAGAAGAGAGAGGGAAAGTCCTTAAGGCCACATTGCAAAGGCAAGGACGAAGCTTAGGTATGGCTGATAGAGCGAGTACACCTGCCAGATTCTTTCTGTTTGCCACAAGTGAGCCCAGATAATTTCCTTTCTGGGTCTTGTAGCCGACAGCATGAGGAGAGCCGACACATTGGAAAGTTGAAGTGTATGTTCTCCTCAGACTTGAGCGTCTGCCCCGCCCCCTCATGCTCTGTGCTTCTGTTCTCACCTTACAGAACTCCAGTCCCACATAAGACCAAGTTTGACTTGCTTTGTTTGTGTTCTGGGTCGAAGTTCCCACAGAGTAGATGGTGCGGGTTTACTGTTCCCAGCTCTCCCCCACATTGCCAATGTTTGATTGTTATCTTCCTCCTCTACTGTTGCTTGGAATAATCCAGCTGTCTTCACTCGTCCACACAGGCTGGATTGCTCTCCTGACCTCCCACCTCTTCTTTAGTAGCCAGAAGCTTCCATGTGGGAAGCACGTCATTCTATTAAGACATCTTGGCACTCCAAGAAAGAATAAGCCCGCTACCAAGACGAGACTAGGGGAGAGGAATAGGGTGAAAGCGGGAGGGAGGGAGGAACGGGAGGATACAAGAGATAGGTTACCAATTGAGTTGTAATCTGAATAAATTAAAAAAAAGAAAAGAAAAACCAAAAATTTTAATTTATTTATTAAAAAAAAAAGCAACAGAAATGGAAAAAAAAAAAAAAAGACGTGTGTTCTCCTTAATCTTCCTCCTATACTCTAGCCTGCTTTCCAGCAAATGGTGGAAGGGAAGCTTGCGATCCTGTAGGAGGCCTGCTCCTCTGTCTTCCTTTCATTTAAACAGAGAAACTTCAGAAGAGTTGCTTTTACATCTTGTTCATTTCCTTCCTTTTTCTTTTATACTTCATCAGACTAAGGAAGAAAGTCAGTATGTGTGTCTCCTACCTGACATGTTTTAGCTCGGCCCCTTCCCATAGCTTCCATGCTAGTAAGTACAACAAATTCAGTGTGTCTTGAACAGATTTGGCGTCTCACTCACACAGCCGCAGCACACACTAATGTCTCCATTTCTTTACATGCTCTTACACTCTGTTGAAAGGTGCCCAACTTTTAAGTTTTCAGATAGGTATTTCTTTCATGAGAAATAAAACAATTACAGTATTAGAAACCCACTTTTCTGATGTCCAAGTCAGCATTTAATACTGAATATTGTTGCTCAGTTAACAGCAAATACCTGTATAAAATGTGTGACCTTCTGCATTCCATTTTTAAGAAATAACCATGTGAAGCATTTTAATACCACGTGGTTATTGAGTTAATTTCCTTTATTTTTATATGATTTTGGTAACTGGCGTTCCTTTTATTCACAGATTGTGATAAGCATAGGCCTCATGTTTTATGTAGTCCATCGGGCTCAGGTGGAATTGAACGCAGCTATCGTAGCTTGTGAGATGGAGCTGAAGACGTCGCCCATGAAAGGCAATCAGCCAAATCCCAGCGGTTCTTCCTTCTACAACAAGAGGACCCTCACCTTTTCTGGAGGTGGAATCAATATTGTATGATTCTTACAGACTGATTGTCAAGAGCCTAGTACGCTACCCAGGCCTAGCAGTCACTTCCCTAATGGCTGACACAAGTGCCATTGTATTATGGCACAAACAAGACTGACTAGTTTTTAAATTGCACAATTTTATAAAAGCAAGAATCATTTTCTGGGTCTGTAAATGTAAATGTAGATGCAGCTTTGGCTGCCCCTTGTTCTATTTGTAATGGCCTATAGGTGTGCACTTTAGTGTTTTTAATTGTTTTATTGTGGGGATTTATGAACAGAGAAATAATCTAAATTTTTTTCTGTTTAGTATCTTTATTTATAAAGCCCATGAATAATTGTATGCATCTGTCTTTAAAGATGAGTAAAGGTATGCAGTTCTAAATGTATCACTGCTAAAAGTCCTTTCTTTAGGTCATCTTTCCAGAAGAGGAAACTATTTAGTTTATTGTTCACTTGTTTGCTTTAAGCAGGACAACTTTGCTTCACTTTCCTTGCTTATAAGAAAATAGATATATTTCGGTTTAATGTGTGTTATCAAGCATTATGTCATTTTGGGCCATTTACTCCTTTCCATACAAGCAAGTGCTCTTAAGATTCCTTTTTATGTTCACTGTGTAATATGCAAAGCGAAAGGGAAATTATTTAGTAGGTGGCTCAGAAGTAGAGCCCACCGTGTTCTTATATGATTTTCTTGGTTTCACCTTTAGATCTCCTCAAAGGGCTGTCCAATAGCACTCTGACCAAACCATTTTCCTTCTTAATAATAATAATTAGGCTTTTAAATAAGCATCTTATTCCTATAACATGGTGGGCTTACCATCTCTGAAGTTGTTATTCAGGTGGCCTTGTTTAGTCAAAACGCCTTGTTAAAAAGAAACAAGCTTTAAAATCCTGTTTATAGTTCCATATACTACTTATACACACACACACACACACACACACACACACACACACACACACACACACACACACACACACACACATATGCCTATCCCCATAATCTTCAGCTTTAAAACTATAAACATAGTATTAACCATGGTTGAGGTATCTGCTGTACTATTGATGTTTTGTTTGGAGCTTTGGTATTCCTTTTCCCTGATAAGACTCAGGAATTCTGAAATGTGAAATTGTCTCACTTCCTTTTCTTGTGGCATGTGTGTTTCCTAAAGCACTTAGGACTATAGAATACTATAATCCAACATGATTCATATGGCGTGCATTCATTTATCAGCTTTATTTATAAAATAGTTTAATTGCAAACTCAGTGATTAGTTGATTTTGTTTATTACAAATGAGATTGTAGTGAAGTGGTAATGTTTTCTGGTGAGTATTTCATTTTTCTATGACTATTCCAACCTCTCAGAGCTCTTGCCTCTGCCTTTTTCTTGCAGTAAATCCTTTCCCTGGTTACTGTGGACATACATAGTAATCCTGTGCAAGCAGCATTTTCTAGTCTGATCACTAGAAATGAATTTCATCATGTTTTTGTTGTTGTTGTTTGTTTGTTTGTTTCAAGACAGGTCTCTCTGTGTAGCCCTGGCTGTCCTGGACTATCATTGTAGACCAGGCTGGCCTTGAACTCACAGAGATACACCTGTCTCTGCCTGTCAAGTGCTGGGATTAAAGGCGTGTGCCACCACTGGCAATCATGTTCATGTACAAGATTTTTGCCCAATTAGGTTTTTTTTTCCTTCCCTTCCTGATGCATACACTCCTTTGCCAAGTAGAAGACCAGAGTAACTGTGATGAAGGCACCTGGTCTACAGCGCATGCTTGGCCTCCAGATCTTTCTGTTATTGGTAGAAATGAGACTATATATACTTTGAATCCTCATTGCCTGTTTAGTTTTAAATTTTATTTAGTTTAACCATCCAAATAAAGGAAATTTTTGATTCATTCTTTTTGGTGTGACTTGGCAACATTTTCCTCGTGTTTCTCATTAGAGATTTTTTGTTAAAGGAGTCTTTATTTAAAGATCACCATGTTCATACTTGTTTTATAGCTCATGTGTTTTGAAGTGCATTATATTTACTTAGCATTTGTTACTGGAACAACTTCACCAAATGAATACCTTTTGATAGTCTGTAATGAGCTCTTCCAGATGTTAACACCTTCCCTGGTAATTGTATTAAATATGTAAAGACAAAAGAAATAATTTTCTGTACTCTGCCAATCAAAATTTTATATAATAAATTATCAACTTTTATAATAGTATGGGCTGACAGTTTCTAAACTAGTACTAATCTAGCTTAATTTCCTTTCCTTAGCGTGTCCAGGGCACAGCAAGCAGCAGTCCGTTATTGCCATGTTACTTGATAGGTGCATGGCTGCTGTGTAGGTTATATTATAGCCACTGTAATCTGTGCGGCACAGCCATGCCACGTTCACTCTGCCTCTCACCCTGCACCCTGGACTTAGGGCAGCAACAGTTGCCAGGCAGTGCTGTCACATTGGGCACACATTGCCTCCAGCCATATGTATTTATGAAATGCATATTCATAGACGTGAAATGATGTGGTTCCCTAACACTGCTTAACAACGGGCTGAAGTTGCTTTATATTCATTTAGAGTCCACCTAATTTTCAAACCTGGTGAAAGTTTTGTTCTGTGTTCCCTAAGATTGCCACTTTGACAAATTTGCATTACCTCTATTTTAAAACCATGTTTATACTTACTGTTTTTTTTTGTTTTTGTTTTTGTCATTTTCATTCGATCATCTGATTTGTGAACAATTGAAATCTGTATTCTTGGAGAAAAAAAATCATATCAAGTCTCTGTCATTAGAATGTTTATTTTTAGTTTATGTTCAGAAGTAACTGCAGTTACTCAGGCAGCCATACTCACTGTTGATGCGTGGTACTCAGCTGCTAATGCTGCCCTGTGGCTTTCCCCAGTGCTCACACACATGATTGTCAGACAGATGCCCGCCTCCGAAACTGTTGAGCTCAGCATTTCTGTTTGCCTTCGCTGTAAGCAAAGTAAATGGTTGAAGTGCACACATGTGTTAACCTGTGGTGGTAAGTTGGATTCTTTCTGGGGAAGCTGCTATGACTCAGATTTGTTGTGCATAAGACTATGTTCCTGGTTCTTGAAAGCTGCTAGGTGTGGGCCACATTGGTATAAATAAATCCTTCTTGTGTGGCGGATGCATGCTGTTCACAGAGAGAAAAGGGCTTGCTGTGAAGCCAGAGGAGAACTGTATAACTCTGTTGATGATGGCCTTGGAGCTGACATTCTGTCTCAGCTGCGGGCCACTCCCATGCGCCGAATGATACTCCATGTACTGTTACTGTCTGGCTCACAGATGAGATTTTTCTGATTTCTCTTATAATTAAGATATTTTAGAATATATATTTTTAAAGGTCATTGCTTTAAGCTGAAAAGCCATTTATGTGGGGGAGAGGATTTACTCTTATAGGATAGTTAAAACTCAGGAGTTCAAATAAACTCACGTATTGAAGAAACTTGATTTTGCAACTGAATTAAATATAACCCGGTACGTCCGAACTGCACAGTGATTGCTGTATACTGTTCTCAAAGGTGTCTGGGACTCTTACAGTAGAGAATTCTAACGGCGACGCAGTACAATGTCTTGAAAGTTGGTGTCCCAAATCACTCGTGTGCCTAAGAAAATAAAAGTAAATATTTTGTTGTTCTCTTCTCTTTCTTTCCCTGGTGGTAAAGGTGTGTTCATGGGGGGCAGCGATTCTGAGGGGATGAGAGGGCACCCTGCTCCTTTCAGTGATCCTGCTGCCGCTGAACCTCAGGGTCTCATGTCGGGTGTTGGGATTGTAAAAGAGACTCTGTGGGTCGGCGTTCCTGATTTCTTATGTTGGCATTTGCTCTTCAGCTCCTGTGTCAGAAGGTGCCATCTGTTAGTTCCACATAGTTATTAGTTGCTTGATGTGTTCTTATAAAAGCAAAAACTTTTCCCCAATTTAATTTTCTGTCGATTCGTACCTAGTTTTCTCTGACACTTGCCTTGAAAGCACATTACAGCTTCCACAAATGACTCTTCTTAGCATCCAGAATGATACTTGCCCGTGTTTTTCTTTTTACCTGATCCAATGTTGTTTTTCATCTTTTGCTGTCAAAACGGCCTGCTAGAACACAAATAAAAGGCCCACAATGGAAGTCGAGTGTGATGATGAGTGCTTATAATGCCAGTCCTCCTGGAGGCTGACACAGAGGGGTTGTGAGTTCGAGGACAGCCTGGGTTACGTGACATGCCCTCCCCTTCTTCCCCCCAAAAAAGATGTCATAGGGGAATGATTATGTATGTCAGAGGCTTAAGACTGGGTGTGGCATCAGTACCATGTCGGAAAAGCACGCTGATGTTGCATGGTGCTTGTCACCCAAGGCCATGTACCTCCTGGCTATGGCTCCTTTCCTTTATTGAGATAGATGAGTTTTCAAATCAGTACATCTGGGGAAGCCCAGGTGACTTCCCCAGCTGTTTCTACTAGCGGCTCTTTTAATTGCTTAAGCAAGTGCATGCATTCTGTAGATTTCCCTGAACTCTTGCTAGTGCATTATGTAGACTTGGCTTTGTGCACACTCCTCACAGGTGCTGCTGAGCTGGCTGTGTCCTTGTTGATGAAGCCAGTGTACCTTTTGTGTCATGTCAGTGTAGTTCTGTGAGGGAAAGAAAATTGAAGTTCTCTGACGTTGCATTCAGCCAGTAACCTTTTTCAGAGAAAATTGGCTAGATACGTGTTTGGCCTTGGGTTACAAAGATAGGAGTAATTGTAGGTGAATTCCTTTGCTAGGAGGGTGGAGAGTGAAAACAGTCGCAGTGTAGCCTGAGCAGGCCTGTGATCAGCAGAAGAAGACCAAGCAGAACCAAGAGCAGGACCAGACATCACTGGGATGGCAGGGGATGAACCTGAATTAGAAGGTAGACTGTAATTAGTGGTAGCTGAATTGAGCTCTGAATGATAAATTCAGATTGTTAAGGAAAGAGGAGAAAGATGAGTGTTCAGAGCACAAGAAAGGATCATAAAAACAGTAAGAACAGGATGCAAACTATTAAACCAATGCTGAACTGATACATTAAGATGACTGTGTTATAAATGCACAAAAGGATTCATATATAATACAAGAAGCATGCACTTTATATTTATGGATAAGAAAGTACTGAAGTAGCAAGAGTGGCTAAATTTTTAATTGCACACAATAGTTTAGGGAAATTGAGGAATGCCAAAACCATTCGTCTCAAGATTAATCGGGGGGGGGGGGGGTAAGTAAAGGCCAGAAATCAGACATGACAGTGTCGGAAGGAGATGTGCAAAATAAATTTGGCAACTGTAGGATGCACATTGGCATATGGAGACAGAACTGGGGTGGCTCCCTGTTTCTGCAATGGATGGTGGTGTAGCTAAGAGCAGCTTAAGGACAGAGAGCTGAAAGGGAAGGTGAGGAGCTTCTGGGATACGGTGACCAACAAATACAGGCTAAGTATATACATAGACCTGAAACTCAAACGGAGAGGCTGTGATAGATAGAGACTTGGGAGTTAGCGCAGAACGTGCAGCTTTAGCAGGAGATTTGGTACCGAGTGAGGATAGTGGTGACCAAGAATAGAAACAGGAAAGAGACAAGGGTATAAGGCTGGCAGAACAGCCCGAGAGGAAGAGGCACCAGCTATGTGAGATGGAAGAAGGGTCTAGGAAGGACTCAGTATTTCAGATAGGAGAAACACAGTAAGGACTTAAATGTGTCTGTTGCGCTTAACCATTAGGCCGATGTTGGTGTCTCGGTGACAGCACATGGAAGCAGGAGGCATGGAAGCATGACGGAATGTGTGACTTGGAGATGGAGAAATGGACACTGTAAATGTAGGTCTCTGAATAACTATGGCCACTGATCTCTCTCTCTCTCTCTCTCTCTCTCTCTCTCTCTCTCTCTCTCTCTCTCTCTCTCTCACACACACACACACACACACACACACACACCCCAAAAACACAAAACAAAACCCTGAACTTAAGAGAGAGCTGCTTTTTCAAGGGATTTGCATTGCTTAATGCCTTTCTCTAAGGTTTCTTCTTCGTTTTCTTCTCTATGTGGTACGGAGTACTCTACACTCTGCAATACTTGGTTTCTCTCTCTGAGATAAGAGTCTCACTAAATTGCCCAGAAGAGCCTTAAACTTGAGACAGCCGCTTCAGTCTCCTGAGCAGCTAGGATTACAGACATGCTCTCAGGCCCCGCTTTCTTTCCTTGGACTTTATATGTCTTTTCCGTTAACATACCTATTAACTGTGTCAGTGTAAAGTTCTGAAAGCCGGACTGAATTCAGGAAATGAAAGCACAGCAGGAGTGTCGGGAAAAGACAAGAGTGAGGACTGGAACGCTTTCACAGGAGAGTCATGTGGGAAACCAAGGCTCTTGCCACGCCTTGCCCTTTTCGCCTTTTATTTGCAGTGTCTCAGGGTGGGAACTAGGCGAGGGCACCTTTTTAAGAGCCCCAACCAATTCTTATGTTTACTGCTGATTGAAAAACCTGTTAAGGTGGAGTGATTGAGGGTTGTTTTAAAACTCACCACGTACAGTTTATGTTACTGTAGTAACTCATTGGATTGTGCTCTTAGTTTATTTCACAAGCTACATGTATAGATGAATGGAATGTGGGCCTGGAAGCTGTGGCCTACTACAGCTTATTTCTGACTGTTGCCAGTTAGCTACATAATGATGCTACAGTACAGTGTGTCCACAGTGCGCCTTCACCTGACACTCATTTCATTGCGAGGGAGTCTTTGTTCATTTGTTTTATTCTTTTAATTTAGCTAATATTTCAAAGATCATCTGCAGTAAGCGGTAGAAAAAAATATCCAAGAAAAAATTTTAAAGCAACTCAAATGACTTAAAATTATCTTCTTGGAAAGAAGCATGACTCTAGAATAAATAGCCAGGTTCTTTCTGTTGGTGGTTAAATATAACTCCAACTTAAATTGATCTTACGATTGTTTTTCTTCCATTTGTACTTCAGAGCAACTAGAGGGCTATATAATTTCCAACACATAGACATGAGCAATGCTTGAGGAGATGGAAATGGTTATTATCCTGACTTGATCATTATGCATTGTGTACATGTATGCACTTAGTATAATACACTCCATCAGAACACACGAACATTATGTCTCCATAAAAAAATGAATTTAAAAACATTCATTTAAAAATTTGGTCAATTTTAGGAAACTTTTTTAAAGCAGAAAGCTGTTTAGATTTCTCACATCCGGAAGAAAAGTCATTTTCTTAAGATCAGAAGGAGAGGGTGCCACAGTGTCCTCCTGCCCCCTCGTGCTTCCTACACTATAGCAGGAGGCCTGGAGCATCAGGAAAGCATGTCCCCTGTGCTGTCACAGCGGGGACCATTGCCCTGTTCATGAAGTCATCCCTCTGCACTTCAGTCTAGATTTGATTAAGGCAGAATTCTGAATATAGCAGCTCCTATAAAAACCCATCGTGCTTTCAAAGACTTTTAACACATAATCCGCTCTTGCTGAGATAAAGAAAAATGACTTGGGACTGGGAGATGGATCAGCTGGTAATGTGGGTGTGTTTGGTCACCAGAACACATGTGAAAAAAAAAATTCCTGGAGTTGAATACCAAGGGATCTCTGGAGTTTGCTGGCTGGCCAGGCTAGCCTACCTGGCGAGCTCTGGGCCTGCAAGAAGTTGAGTCTTCAAAAAGGTGGAAAGCATAGGTGTGTAGGCAGCCATGTTTAATCCCAACATACAGGAGGCACAGGCATGCAGTTCTCTATGAGTTCAAGACCATCCTGATGTATATAGCAATTTCCAGGACAGCCAGGACTACTAAGTGAGACCCTGCTTCAACATTTTTTTTTTAATTTAAAAGAAAAAGGTAAATGGCATTTGAAAAACAACGCCCAAGGTTGTTGTCAGGTAACACACACACACACACACACACACACACACACACACACACACACACATACACACACATGATTTTTAGAGCACATGGTTATGATAAGGCCAAAGTTTATTACATGTCAAAAATTTTCACTGAAAAAAGCAAAATCTGCACACATTCAGGGAATTTATAAGGATAACTGAAAGGAAGCCTATATCATGTGTAAGTCGTGGTTGCAAGCATTTTCTTGTATGTATGTATGTATGTATGCATGTCATAAGGTCAGGCAGGAGGTTCCTAAGGTTGGACCCGATCTGAGGAAGTGATAATGGGTGCTCTGTACATGATTATGATCTTGATATATTGGGTGTGTGCAGAAGAGGAGAGGAAAGAATGCGGAGAAAGAGGAAGATGAGGGGAGCGAAGAGGAGGGAATGCACTTTGAATACTCAGATTCATAATCATTCAATGTTTCTTTGGCTTGGGGACATTTTGAGCATGCTGTTTTTACCGGAATCAGAAACAAAATGGAATTTTTTTTCCAAACATACTAAGGGCCTCTTTTCCTATTACATTTGACTGGTTACCACAATGTCAGGTCTAACTTAAACCTGGGAAAGTGTGAGCTGGACTGAGAAACCAGCTGATCCCGTGATCCAGTCATGTGGAGTCTTCCAAACTGACAATATTACTGCAAAGCACCTTTCTGCTTTATAATTTACAAGAATGATGCAAAGAGCAGCTGCAGTAACTGTAAGGCCTCTGATGTGCCTATTTAACAACTCCAACTGGACCTGGCTGCCAGGTTGTCCCAGCATCACTCAGTCTCTACCTCTTACAAAGTATGGCTGGCATGCCCCACCCCCTACCCTAAACTTCTCCAGCCCAGGGCCTGGGCTGCCCATCCCCCCAGCTACTCTTCCTTATCTAATTCAACCACTTGGTTACTTGGCCCTTTTGTTTACCTTTTACTCTACTGGCTCTTCCCTCCCCCTTCTGCTCATGTGACCAGCGCAGGGGCATGTTCAAGCAGATGTCTCTGCCTCTGGCTTTGCCCTTTCTACAATAAGCATTCCCTACCATGCCTAGGAACAGCCATGGCCTCCTTATCCTTATCTTTCTTTCTTTTTTCTTTTCTTTTCTTTCTTTCTTCCCTCCCTCCCTCCCTCCTTTCTTTCTTTCTTTCTTTCTTTCTTTCTTTCTCTCTTTCTTTCTTTCCATATGGTGCTGAAACCCAGAAGAAAGTCCTGGTAGTTGATATAGGGGAGTCCCACGACCAGGGGAGAGGAGGGACCTAAGGAGAGAGGGAGGAAGGGGAGGGGAAAAAGAGATAGGCAAGTGGGGAAACAGGCTGTCAATGGACAGTTCTTCTCTGGAGCCTGTTTGACCTGCTAGGATCCAAGTTGACTCCCTGAAACTTACATAATTTTTTCTTAGTTTATAAAAAGAGAAAAAACGTCCTGGGTATGTTAGTATTACCATTGTTTGCAATCTGCACGTTGTAGAAAAAGCCATAGACTCACACCGATGAGTCATGGTAAAAGCTTGGGGACCCAAAACTGATTTTGTGTTAAAAGCAGCATTTCCTTCCAGAGTCTGGCAGCAAAGTCAGCTGTTTGTCCTTCTCAGCCGGAGATCTGGCTCTAGGAACTGAGGCCTGGGCCAGAGTGCTCCATTGGAAGAAAAGGCAGCCATAGCCTTGGGGGAGGAGTTGGTGTGTGTCTGCTGCTAAAGCTGTAGTTATCACCAGAAGTCTGAGGAGAAGAAATTATAGCAGGAAGAATAATTCAAATGGCCTCTGTATCGAGTAAAATGATCGAGACTTTTACCCACTTTTGTTGCCTTAGGCTCCTGTGGTCTCCATAGCTTCACTGGGGGGAGTGGCTGGTCTTCAGCTGTCATACAGGATGGCATTTCATCTTCAGCTGCCACACAGAGCAGCATGGGCCTTTGCCTGCCAGACCCAGGTCTAAGAGCTTTTCCTGTGGAGAAGGGACTTTGCGGGGAATGACTTTACTTTGACCAGGGAGAGTACAGCAGTCAAACCAAAACTATCCACAGCTTGGGCATCGCCCTGGCATCAGGCAAGGCATGGGGCAGTTTTCTCCAGTGGTTAGGGTTCCCATAATTCAGATGGAGTAATTTTACTCCATGTATCTTCTTTGGAGACTGTACGGTTCTGGGTAGGTTCTGGCATGTCTGTTATGGAAAGCTCCTCCTCCTCCTCCTCCTTTTCTTCTTCTTCTTCTTCTTCTTCTTCTTCTTCTTCTTCTTCTTCTTCTTCTTCTTCTTCTTCTTCTTCTTCTTCTTCTTCTTCTTCTCCTTTTAAATGCCATCAGGAAATCTCTGAAGAGTTTGAGGACCATTTATTATGTACACCTGATTTAGTAGTTGCTTTAGGCTTAACCTTAAACACATACAGGAGCTAGGTAAAGCTTGTCATTAAATGACATATGTAACATTTTATAAGTTAGTAACTTTTGATAAGACTTGTTTTTATAGCTCTATCCCTTCCTGAAAACTTAACCTAAGATCCTTTAGTATCAAAATAAAACTTTAAACCATAAATGCAGTAAACTTTAAGCCATAGCTACAGTCCATAGTGAGACTGGGAACCTTGCTGATCTTTTTTATAGTGTACCACTATAGAATGTCATGGGTTCTAATAAGACTCAGTTGAACTACATAATATAGTAAGTTGTA
Organism: Acomys minous; assembly: GCF_964271855.1. NCBI lineage: Eukaryota > Metazoa > Chordata > Mammalia > Rodentia > Muridae > Acomys > Acomys minous. The sequence continues at coordinate 124,395,899 of NC_140483.1, forward strand.
GCAAATTAAGTTTGCCCATGGATAGTTTTTTTTTTTTTTCTGAGACAGGGTTTCTCTGTATAGCCTTAGCTATCCTAGACTTGCTTTGTAGACCAGGCTGGCCTCAAGGCCACAGAAATCTGCCTGCTATGCCTGCTTCTGCCGCTATGAGTGCTGAGGTTAAAGGCCTATACCACCATGCATGGCCTTATGAATAGATTTTTAAATTATAAGCCTTGTGTTACAAGTTTCAAGCCAAATTTCGGGTTAGATTTTATATATATTCATGTATATATATGTATATGTGTATATATATCCATAATCCATGAACTTAGAAGTCATGAGATAGAGTTTACAGGAGATTTTTTTCAGAGTACACTGCAGAGAAATCATAACCCTACCCAGATCTAGCCAATGGTCAGAACATTCTCCACAGTTGAGTGGAGAGTGGGATATGACTTTCTCACATACTCTGGTGCCTCACATTTGATCATGTATGTCCCCTGGATGGAGAGACCTGGTAGCACTCAGAGGAAGGACAGCAGGTTACCAAGAAGAGACTTGATACCCTATGAACATATACAGGGGGAGGTAATCCCCCTCAGGAACAGTCATAGGGGAGGGGAATAAGGGGAAAATGGGAAGGAGGGAAGAATGGGAGGATACAAGGGATGGGATAACCATTGAGATGTAACAAGAATAAATTAATAATAATAATAAAACATTTAAAAATTCAGGAATTTCTGAAAAAAAATCTTTAGGAGTTGGGAGTGTAGGGAGAACAGAGCAGAACAGGTTTAGATATAAGAGATTTGGGGGTCAAGATTTGAAAACCAGATGTGCCAATCTTTAGCCATTGGTCTGTCTGTACTGAAACCGAACTGTTTGTGTTTTGAGGAGCAGAGAGAGAGAGGGCTGAAAAAGAAAACCTCGCTGGAGTAAATTTCTGTAAGATCCAAGAGGGAGCTGAGAGCGTCTGTGTAGTGGCCCAGACAGCCTCACGCTTAGAGAAGCCAAGGAGGAATGCTCTCCCAGATGGTCTAGGAGGCCTCAGTGAAGAGCCAAAGCAGGCAGCTCCAAGGAGGAGAGGACACTTGAGGAGGGAGCTGAAAACAGAAGCTGTAAGACTGCAGTGGGGAGGCGGGAGTTACTGCAACTGCACATCCTAGTGGGAGGCCAGGGAAAGTAGCTGAGGTGGATGAAGGCGCTGTGACAAGAGTTTCCATCCCGGTGTCCAAATGGAATGGGAAACTTGGCGGAGAGAGAAATGTTCTGAATCACAGAGGACAGGTGTCCCTTCCCATGTGACCGGAGCCCAAATAGAGTGAGAGTAACTTCCTGGCATACCAGTGTGGCTTTTGTGGTAATAGTCGAGGAGGCAGGCAGCTGGGGATGACATTTGTCCAGTAGAAAGAGAGGAGAGAGCAGGGCGAAAGGGAGAGAGAGTGTGTTTTAGCCTTAGCTTCACCAAGGCAGGCGTAGCTGGGCAGGGGAGAGAGATTTGAGACAAGTACCCAGGTAGACGCCTTGGGGGAGAGTATAGGAGGCTGTAGGAGCCAGAGAGACACTTCTGTCACAGACAAGAAGAGGAATGGTTAGAGCACGCGAAAGGGAGAAATAGCTGAGAAAGAAGGCAGACTCTAGAATTTGGGGTCAAATTTGATAGACGGCAAGAGGCAGCAGGAACGAATGGTCCATTCATACGTTAGAAGAGTCAGAGCAGCTGTTTGGTTCGGAGCATCCAAGTTTCTTGGGAAGGAACTCCATTATGCCACTCCCGGGTTTCAGCACCAGATGAATGGAAAAAAAAAAAAAAAAAGAAGAAGAATTGAAAAGGAGGAGGACATGACTGTCCCTGGGTAGGGTGGTGGAGGTTTATCATAGATATGAGAGAGCACACAGCCAGAGGCAAAGACATCTGGGAGAGTCCAGAATGAAAATGACTGTCAGCCAGCCATGTGAGGAGAGGGGGGAAGGGAGAGGGGAAAGCCAAGAGGGCAAAGGGTAGACAAACGGGCCAGGTAATCAAGATGGCTGGAGCATATACAGAAGGGTGGTATCTGGGGAAAGGGCAGCCTGGGCTTTGGGCTCGAGAGGTTTCCGGTAGGGGATGGGCTATGCCAGCCATACTTAGTAACTTGTAGGGACTGAGTGATGCTGGGAGAACCTGGTGGCCAGGTCTGCTTTGACATGTTAAATAGGTTATCTATTTGTCTTGAATGAATTTGAGACCTAACAATAAGTAGCTGAAATTTCCCTAAAAACTAACAAGAAACAACAAAGGACTTCCTGTCTCGGGGAATAGACAGAGGGAGGGAAGGGATGAGAAGCCTCAAATGCCTGCAAATCCTGCAGGAGAATGGCAGTGTCAACACATTGGAAAAGATAATATAGCCCAGGATGCCTCTACTAAAGTAAAGGGGCCGGGATAAACTTCAGGTTGTGTCGGTGGTCTGTGTCTTTTGAAGTGCTGAGGATCAACCCGGAGGCCTGGAGTGTGCTAAGCAAGCACTCCACCACTGAATTCTACCCCAGCCTCAAACGTACGTTCTTAACCGGAACAACCTTAATTTCGCTTCCCTAAACCACATGTGGTTTTGTTCTTTTCAGTTTTTCTATACATATTTTTTAGTGTTAAGCTATTTTCACTGTGTTTTATTTTCCATATTCTAAAATAGTCTACTTATTTTAAAATAGTGCAAGGACCTTAGGTCTATGTAGTATTTTCAGTTTTCATCTAAATAGTTCCTTACCTATCATACAAATGTTTTGCACACGGCAGTAAAAACTAACTCAGGGCTTACAGTTTTGTGTAAAGGCCTTTGAAGGTTTCTATCTTTCTACACAAAATTGTGAGTCTGCACTTGTCTCATTGACATGCTATATAAAGTGTTACTGTTTTCTTTTCAATGTATTTTGAAAGATAGATGGACTTTAAGAGTTGCATCATTTCACTGTCAAGATTAAACAGTGTCTGCTATGATTTTAATCAAATTGTAAAAAAGAATTTATACGCTACACTTAATAACCTTCGTGTTTGTGTACATTCGTGGAGGCTGAGTGTGCCCGGGTATGTGCCTGTCTATGGTGGCCAGAAGACAATCTCAGGAGCATTTACCTTATTTTGGGGGGGGACAAGGTACTCATTTCTTCTTTAGCACCTGCCCAGTGCTAGTGTTACAAATATCTGCAGTCAACTGTCTTTATTTATACAGAATTTGGGAGATTCAGCTCTGGTCCTCATGCTTGCAAACCACACACTTTACCATCTAAACTATTGCCTAGCTCTAAAAATTTTTTTAAATTTAGCCATTTGTTTTCAAGAATATAGTGTTGGATATTATCTTCTATCTGAAATTTTAATTATTTTATTAATATATTTGCATGTATTCTTTTAAAAGTACATTTTATTTATCTATGTGTATACATCTCTCTCTCTCTCTCCTCTCTCTCTGTGTATGTATGTATGTGTATGTCAGTGTGTGTGTGTGTGTGTGTGTGTGTGTATGTGTGTGTGTGTATGTTGCACTTATATGGCAGCTAGGAGACAACTTCTAGGAATCAGTTCAGTCTTTTTATATAGTGGAGACTGAATCTCTTTTTGTTTCTGCTTTTCTTTGGACTTCCGGGTAGCTGGCCCAGGAGCTTCCGCATAATACTTCTGTCTCCACATCCTGTCTCATTACTGGAATACAGGGATTATACATTGTGCTGTTGTACTTGGTGTTTGACATAGGTTCCACGGATTAAACTCCTTGTATGTGATTTTACCACCTGAGCCATTTCACTGTCCTGTTTGCATGTGTTACTACAGTTTTACTTCGTAATTAAAGAAATTGTTTCTTCCTCTTTCTTTTTTTATAATTAAAATATGTACATTATATTCATATTAGTATGTGTACTTTAATAAAGTTTAAAGGTAAATGTCCTATTTTACATATTAATTAACTGAGCTAATTAATAAATATTCACAGTATTGAAATTATTAATTTGTAACAATAAAATTACATGGTCATCAAGGATCTTGGAGGGGTTATACTATATTTTTACTTTTTTTTTCATATTTTTATATCGTGAGCATGTGGTATGCATGGGTGGTGATGCATGTGTCAAGCATAGGTATGAGGGTTTCATGTGTATATGTGTGCCCATACATGTAGAGGCTCAAGGTAGAAAGATGACTAATCTTTCACCTTAGTCACTGCGTCAGGGTCTCTCAATCAAATCCAGAGCTAACCAATATGACATGCACTTTGCCCTGGGGAATCCCCTGTCTCTGCCTGCGGAGGCTGAAGTTACAGGTAAGCCAGCCCAGCCACCTGGAATGTACATGTGTCCCTGGCATCTAAACTGTGGTCCACGCTTGGGCCACAAGCACTTCAACCACCGACCCCTTTCTCAGGCCCCTATTTAAGAAGTGAAATATACTCTCAGGGTCTGTGTGCCTGTGTTCTTCATCGTTAGCTAAATGAGAAGCTGTTCTTATCATTGGCTTGTTTTATCCTATCCAGTAATTAGTTGTAGTCCTTGTGTTTCTATGAATACGTGTAATTACTAGTTTCCCACCAGTAATTGTATAGATTCTAGTTGAAAAGTTTTTATTCATCTTTCAGCTTCACAATACTTAGCATAAATACTTGGCTGCTTCTGTCTGGAGGCACTTTTTATGTGTTTGCTTATTTTATTTTATTTTTTAATTTCATATAATGTATTTTTTTATCATATTCTTTTCCCTCCCCCAACTCTTTCAGATCCTCTCACATTCTTGGTCCTCACTGGTGGAAGTTTCTTGACAAGCACAGAGATTTTTTTTTACAAGAAGCGTATGCTTCAGCATTAAATATTACATTTGTAAAATGCTTTTTTGTTTAACTTTTTGTTTAACTTTACTACATTGAATATAAAAATTTACTACATTGAATATAAAAATTGTCATCTACAGACCTGAATGCAACTTTTAATTTCAAGATGATTGTAGATTTGCTTGTAGTTGTAATAAGTAATTCAGAGAGACAGCATGTTCCTCAAGAGGAGACTCTTATGGCACTTCTGTGTCCCAGCCAGGATGCAGACTTGATGCTGTACAGATACAGGACATCTGTATAACAATGAGAAAAGACCCTTTAGGATGCTCTGTGATACCTAAGCTCATTCCTGCCCCAATCTCTCCTGCATCTCCGGCAGCTAGGGACTCACTCTCTAACTCTGAAATTTGTCATTTTTGAGAATATTAATGTCATCACACCGTATACAATCTTAGAGGAATAACTAAATGTGGTTCTTTTGAAACTCACTGAAATTACCGTATGTATCATTAGTTTCTTATATCTTTCCCTAAATGTCTACATAGTTTTATGTTTCCCACTTTATTCTATGATCCATCTTTGACATTAATATAGTCATGACACACTTTTTGATCTGTTGTTGTGATCTTGGTTTGTTTTTGTTTGTCTGTGTGTTTGCTTGTTTTTGAGACAAGTTCTCACTGTGTAGCTCCTGCTGGCCTGTAATTTAATATGTAGACCAGAATAATCTCAAACTCACAAAAATCCACCTGACTTCACCTCCCAAGTGCTGGGATTAAAGGTCTGGGCCATCATGCTCAGCATGTTTCAATCTTGACTTCTGATTATTTTATCTCTCCAACAAGATGAATTCTCATCCATTTAAAAAATATATTTAAAAGCATCTCTTGTTGTAATCTCATTAGTAATTATCCTTCTATGAATGATCTATATAGTACTTCTGTCATTTGGGTGTTTGAGCCTCTTTCTTTCCTTGCCTCATAGCCTATTTGTAGGATAACACTCAACACATATATGCTGTATAATCATGTACTAAGTATTTCAGACAGCAGACACCTTCCACGCCTCTTCACTTATCTGGCATTTTCTTAGTTATGATTTTCCTTGGGTTTTTGTTTGTTTCTTTGTTTATATGCTAGCATTAAAACCGATTTTGGTAACATCGTTGGACCATTCATTGCATCAATGACATGAGTTGTCTCAAAAGCCTGTTTCTAAAGTGACTTAAAGTAGAGTGTAGCGAGCTGTTCACGGAGGGCCATAACATTGGTGGCTCTGAATGGAAGTGGACTGAAATACAGTGAGTAAAAACGAAGGCCTTTTTCACTATGAAAGAAAGAAGTTACAAACATGGAAAGCAGGGAACTTAGAACCAGTCAGTACTGGCTTAGAATTTTAATCATTACTTTTTAAAGATAGACAACTGATAGATGATAGGTAGATGGATGGATGGATAGATAAATACATAGATACATAGAGGGATAGATCACAGATTTTGTCTAAGCTCTGTTCACTGGGAGGGCCTGGGAGCAAAGATACTACAAATGCAACTACGTCACTTAGTACTCAGATACTGGTTTCAATATGCCAGTCAACTAAAACAAACTGGTGGTCTTTGAGGAAATGGGAAACCCTAGAACTGGGGCAAAGAAAGAATAGGTAGAGTCTGGACCTGTTTTGTGATGATAGGAAAGAAGTGTTAAAGAATAGAAACAATGCCTCAGTAAGACACAGAGTCAGTGTCTCATTTGGGACAATTTAAGGAGCAAAGTGATAATAACAGGTCACTTTTCTGCAGCCAGCAAACCAATAATGGAGAAACCAAGCTGTTACCACAGCCAATCAAGTGAGTTTCACCAGAAATAGTGCATGGTGGTCCTGGTAATAGAGTGTGTTGTGAAGGCCACAGATGATTGGCACATCAGGATGCCCCCGTGAATAGTGGAATCATACTTTCCCCGGATGCTCCAGACAATTGCTGAGCATGCTGATGAGACTAGAGCTGAGCCTATCCATTCCTGTTTTATTTCTTCCTTTATCGGGCAGCTTTGCTTGGAGATGCCCCAGCAGCCAGCCTGAAGTTTTCTCAGAGCTCTGCTGCAGTCTGTTTCTTCTTCCTTTTCATAGACCATGTGGCTCTCCCTGCCTACTCCTTCCTGCTTATGCAGCCCTATCCTCTGAAGATGTGTGCATGGCTCTAATCTGCCTTGCCATTTAGTTCTTGGGAGATTTGGACTGACACAACCATATACGATGCAATGAGAAAGCAGTGGGGAGGAGGGACAAAAAAATCACTTTGTGGAATTTTTACTAAAATGTGTAAAATGAACATTTTCATGAGGCAATACAAAGCAGAACCTGAGATGGTGATAGAAAATGAAGAACCACTAGTCTATAAAGTGCCAAGCTTGACATTAAAAGAAAAATAGGAACCATTGCATCTTGAAGGATCCTAAGGAGATATGACAACTGAATGACATGGCATTTAAATACAATATATGGCCCTGGGTATAATCTTTAGTCATAAAAGGCATTATTAAGATGACTGGAAAACTTGAACCGGCTCATGCGGCCAATTGATAACAATGTGCTTGTGCTTATTTCCGGATTTGAAGGTAGAAGAAAGAGTGACAGACTCAAGGATCAAAGATGGAATTTTCCTGTTTGAAATGGCTCAGGGAACCACACTTCTTTCCCTAATATTGCGACGTCATTGTCAATCTGGGAAGCTCAGTGTCTAAAGTAATTCTGGTTGACTGTGGACACTGGGCAGCTTACAAGGAGACAAGAAATGTCTGGAATAGCCAGTTAGACAGCTATTCTTGGTGTCTAGACAAGAGAGCAAAGTACAGCAGGCAGGGTAAGCAAAGATGAATTCCAAAGTACATAGCCCCCTGTGAAAGAATTAACAGAAGTGTTTAACAAACAAGACGTGGCGTTTTTGGAAAGGGTGACTGGAGACAGTGTTTGCTTCTGTTTCTGGCTTGACCAGTCGAGTAGGTGCTCACAATTTAGTAAGGAAGACAAGGATGGATTTGAGAGGAAAGTGAAGAGCTCTGTCTTGGATGTGTTAGAATGAAGAAGTCTGGTAGACATTTGTTAGGGCATCGCTTTTAAGGGTCTGCAAGTTAGAATGACAATCTTAGAGGTGTAAACATAGGAATCAAAGCCCTTAGAGCCGTGGCAAGAGTACACATCACATCCTGGCCAACATTTACAGGTCAGGAAGAACTAGGGGGCAGAGACTTTGATGGGACAAATCTAAAGATTTATCATCTGCACCAGGTTTCTAATGTGCTGGAAAGTAGGACTTTATGGTGGAGGGGAAATGGCCAGTGCTGGGTTTGTCAGCTCCTCAGAGGTAATGCAGACTCCCTGAGGCTGGCTGTTCCTGTCTCCACTCCTGCTGTAAAGATAACTGGGACAGCAAAGAGAAACTCTAAGCAGGTTTTAATGTGCACAGAAATAGGCTCACCCTTAAAGGAGCTTTGGGTATTAACTGTTTCTCCAGAGGCTCATTAGAGGCATCCTAGAGTTACAAACAGGCAACCATTTGCTTTATTACATACATAAAAGGGAGAAGGAGTCTTCCGACTCTCACCTACCAATTGTCAGTGAGGTCAGGAAAAGTGCTGTGAGAATTTTCCCACCAGTACAGCACGTGTGAGGCTGCTTAGGTCTTCACAAAACAGTCTTGTTTTTAAAATTCTAAGGCAAGCGTGTCTTAAAGACGTTACAAAGTGGGTGTGTTGTTTTAAGATATTTTAGACTTGCCACTACACAAGTTAAAGGAAAGTAACCTGAAATTATAAAGATAAAAACCAGCAATGGAGCATTGCCAAGTAGCACATTAACAGATGGGTAGAAATAACTTAGTAGATGGGGGAACAAGACGTGCCAGAGCTGGAGGAATTCATGGTCCTGGTACCATGTCAGCAGGAAGCTGCCACAGATATTCCTAGTGACTCCAAGGTGTCTCTTTCAGTGCAGACTATGATATGGTCTTTTTTTTTTTTTAACTCCCACCCAAGATTGACCAGAAATCTTTAGGGAGAGTAGATGTCAGAAGAGCTGCGGACTTAGGGAGTCTGTTCGGCAGAAAGTGTTCCAGCTCAGCTTTATTAGGAACTTGGGAGCTGAGGCTTCACTGAGCACACTTGGCCCTGATAGTTCCCTAGGGCTGTGTTCCTTAACAGTCTCACCTTGTGAACATGCATAAAGCAGTGTTAGCTGTGTGTTCAGTTACTTGAATGGCATTTATAGTTATAATTGTACAGAAACCTTTCCTTTCCAGGAGCTAGGGCACAGCTGCTCTTCTTACCTTTCATGGAGTGACCTGGGGGCCTCAGCTCGTGCTGAACAGAGACATATATATGGAAGTAAAGTGTTCCTTGGCATCTTAGAGGTGCCTCCCAGTGCATACTCAGTCTATTACATCCCACTTTTTCTCTCTCTGGAGCATTTGTCTTGCTCTCTTGCTTTGCTTATCATTGTACACCCAGTACCTAATGGGTGTATTAGAAACATTGATTGATCTACTGAAGTAAAATTAATATCGCCTTCTATAAGCAAAATATGATTTAGTAAACATTCACAAATGTTGACACTTTTCATATATAATGGAAATGCCAGTTAATAGTTACAATTATGTTACACTATGCATCTTGCTTTTTCTCCATTCCTAAAAGCAAAATCCTATCAAGTTCTTTTTTTAAATTTAACTTTATTAATTTATTCATAAATTATTCTCAATGGTTATCCCATCCCTTGTATCCTCCCATTCCTCCCTCCCTACCATTTTCCCCTTACTCCTCTTCCCTATGACTGTGACTGAGGGGGACTTCCTCCCCCTTTATATGCTCATAGGGTATCAAGTCTCTTTTTGGTAGCCTGCTATCCTTCCTCTGAGTGCTACCAGGTCTCCCCATCCAGGGGACGTGGTCAAATATGAGGAACCAGAGTATGTGTGAAAGTCAGACCCCACTCTTCACTCAACTGTGGAGAATGTCCTGTCCATTGGCTAGATCTGGGTAGGGGTTTGAAGTTTATGGCCTGCATTGTCCTTGGCTGGTGCCATAGTTTGAGTGGGACCCCTGGGCCCAAATCTGTCTATCATAATGTTCTTCTTGTAGGTTTCTAGGACCCTCTGGATCCTTCTACTTTGCCATTCTCCCATGCTTCTCTCATCTAGAGTCCCAATAGGATGTCCTCCCCTCTGTCCCACTTTCCTGGTTAGATTTTCATGGGACATGCCCCTTGGGCTAGTGTGCAGATATAAGTGAGTATATACCATTTGACTCTTTCTGCTTCTGGGTTAACTCACTCATTATGATCATTTCTAGTTCAATCCATTTATCCACAAATTTTGGGAATTCCTTGTTTTTAATAGCTGAGTAGTATTCCATAGTGTAAATATACCACAGTTTCTTTATCCATTCTTCTACTGAGGGACACTTAGGCTGTTTCCATGATCTGGCTATTATGAATAAGGCTGCTATGAACATGGTTGAGCAAAGTTTCTTGTGTGCTAGAGCATCTTCTGGGTATATTCCAAGGAGTGGAATAGCTGGGTCTTGTGGAAGCCCTATTTTCAGTTTTCTGAGATAGCACCAGATAGATTCCAAAGTGGCTGTACTAGTTTGCATTCCCACCAGCAATGAAGGAGTGTTCCTCTCTCTCCACATCCTCGCCAGCATGTGGTGTCACTTGAGTTTTTGATCTTAGCCATTCTGATGAGTGTAAGATGGAATCTCAGAGTTGTTTTGATTTGCATTTCCCTGATGATTAAGGAGGTTGAGCATTTCTTTAAGTTTTTCTCAGCCCTTCCTATCAAGTTCTTTTGAATGTGGTAGAAACTGACATTTTTACTGAACTTAACAAGGGTTCTTGTAGAATCTTAAAGAATATGGTCTTCAGATTTAGAGATTAACTTTCAATTTTTGAAGTCTAGAATTACTTCACATGCGTGAGTGTTTTGTGTACATGTGTGTAAGAGCATCAAGTGCATTCCTGATGTCTTCAGAGGCTGAAAGATGGTGTTGGGTCTTCTGGAACTGGAGTTACAAAGGGTCATGAGCTGCCATGGGGTGCTTTTCACTGATGAGCCATCTTTCCATTTGTGAACATTAATCTTTTGAGGGAGTTATGACAATTGTGCAGTGGTTAAACCCTTGTCATGCCAGCGAGAGGACTAGAGTTCATATCCCACCCACATTGACCCTGGGTGGGCATGGAGGCCCACCTGTAATTGCAGTTATGGAAGGCAGAGTTGGGATCCTGGAGCAAGCTTGCCAGTGAGACTAGCCATATCAACAAGCTCTGGGTTTGATTGAGATACCCTGCCACAGATGATACATATAGAAAAATAGTAAAAGAGTCTGCACATTAAGTTCAGATAGACTTCAGGTGTGTGGGTGCGTGCGCGCGCACACACACACACACACACACACACACACATACACACACTCGTATAGACATATTCCCACACACACATGAAAAAGCATGTACACGTGTGCATACAACACATCATACACATGAAAAGACAAAAATGTGCTTGGTGTTTTTTAGTAGTTTAAATGCTTATTTTTGAAAAATTACTTTCATGCCAGACATTTTCATTGTTCAAAACCAGGTGACTTAGGTCAAATATATGAGGACATATTTTTCAAAATGAGGATAAAATATACCCCTTACTATAAAAATAATATTCTACCAAACAGTATTTTAAAACCTTGAGTACTCTTTAATGGAACTGGGCACTCACGTCATTTTAATGAATTCCGAACAATCAAAAGCTTGCTTCAATGATTTCTGACTGTCTACAAATGACATGCATAATTGATACAGAATATGTACATGAGCTTTCCTTCTTTTTCATGAGTTAATCCTGAGCCTCAACCAGTTAGGCAAACACTGAGCTATTAATGATTTATCCATTGTCTGTTGGTTCTAGTATTAAAATAAGAAATATTTCATTTAGTATTTTTTGCCTTCTGCTAAAAAGAATTTTGCCTTCTGATAAAAATAACTTTAAAAAATAGATTTTGGAAAAAAAAACAAAAAAAAATAGATTTGGGAATAGTGTTTTTAAAATAAATTTAAGATATAGATTTTGGTCCTTTCAGTTTGATTTCTCTGCATGTTTAAAGTGCTTTTTTTTTAATTTTTAAAGACTTTATCATACCAACATAAATTATTAGAGTAGGATGGAAAATACGTGATGGGTGAACATTATTCAGTTAAAATGTATACTTCTGCATTTTACTATAATTAAAGTCACTCTGTGCAATCATTCTGGCTTGCTGTCTTTGCAATTAAAAAAACGGCTGCATAGTGATGACCCTGGAGGGGCTGGCAGGGCGGCTGGATGCTTCTGTAGGTTGCTGCAGTACTAACAATTCCGTCAAAGTAGATTTTGAATAAATCCTACTGAACATTTAATGTCCATTTCCTCAAGTCCATGGGCTTATTTCTACCTCTCACTATAAAGAACAACAATACAGGGGTGGGGGCTGGGCAACACAGGGCAACATGGCAGGAGAGGTAAAGAGATGGAAAGAAGAAAAACATAAAAATACTTTGTCGAAGATGCCGTAATGGTCCCTTAAAAAAACATAAACATGCAAAAGAAAAGTTGACAGTAGATGTATTTTTAAAATATTTTTTGCTTAGGTACCTTTGTAAATTCATGTTGAAAATTTGTCATTTGAATATTCTTTTGTATTTCTTGAGTTCCATATTGTTCCAGAGTAAAATTACAATGAAATCCCTTTGTGGAAAGTTCCCTTTTGAAAATATTGTAAACTGAAATCACAATAGAATTCATCTGTCAAATATACATTTCAGTTTTATTAAATGGAAGTAATTTTCTAATTGAATTTGTCTTACTATAGACCATACAGGTTGACAAAATGATGCGTACATGAATAAAGTAGAGATCAGCACCTACAAATCTAAACTCCACTATTTAAATATTAATGTTAATATTATGCATCCAATTTGTTTTGTAAATAAAATTCCTTCTTAACCTAATTAAATTCACATGCAAATATACTAACTTTTCATTCTTCCTTATTGTAATGCAAATCCCATGCTAGGTTTTTGATGATGGAAAATACTGGTGTGGACAAAATAATAATTTAAATGGTAGTTGAATCTAGAAAATGAAGTCATTTCTGGAATAGACATCTGTGCTGTACATTGTGTGAACTAGATTCTGGCAACCCATTGGAATTTTGTTGTATTAATAGAATCTTTTTTTTTTTTTTAAACGTTTGTCACACTCAAGCGTAGCTGTGAAGCTGCTTTTAGGAGCAGAGCACGTCTGTTTCCATAGTAACAGCGTGGTGTTTTCTCCAGTAACTGCACACACACACACACACACACACACACACACACACACACACACACACACACACAGTGTCCAGGGAAGAGGAATGTATCTTTCGACTACAGCTCATCTGACTTATTCATGAGAGTCTGGCCTTTTAAACAGTTCTGGAGTACAGGACAATGTGTAACATGGTTCAGGTTCCCGCCATGCTTCAGGCAAAATTGCAAGCACATTACAGGATTGGCAAACCTCACGACTAAGAAGTGGTGTGGAACACAGATTCTAAGCTGAGTTTTGGGTCTCCATGCCTTCCCGCTTCCCAGAGCAGAGCCTCTCAATCCTGAATGTGCCACAAGGACATCTCCAATTCCATCCCCTTAGCCTGTCCTTCTGGGAGGACCTTAGGTCAGTGAGTAGTGCCACACATTTACATGTTCTTTACAGTGCCTATGCCGCTATGTGGAAGGGTCCAGCCAGTACATCGTCCTCAGTGGAGGAACATATGTAGGGACATAGCCATGAAATATATTTCTCAATCTTTCACTGACATTAAATGTTCAGATTCAGCAATCTTCTAACAAGAGGTGTCTTTCATACTTAAAGTATCCTTTTGCTGTTGTTTTGTTTCTTGTGCGAGTATTAAATATGGAAAATAGATCAAGAACTAAGAGTAGTAATTTCTTCCGCTGGTGTCTTGTGCTGCATGTTGGTTATTCATAACTGATGATCAGGATGCATATTATCATACACACACACACACACACACACACACACACACACACACACCTTAGCTAGATTTCAACTGGAATCATTATATAATTAAAACTGTGATGTGCATGTGTGTGTGTTTGCTTGTGTGTTTGTGTGTGAGTGTTTGCATGTATGTGTCTGTGTGTGTGTGTTTGCATGTGCACACATGCACATGTGTATTATTGTTTCTGTGTTTAGGTTTCAACCCCGAGGTTTGTAAGGGTGCATGAGGGAATGTTCTCCAAAGAAGCAATACTGGCAAGCTTTTAAGAAGCATAATGAAAAGAGCCATAGAAATGAGTAGTTCCAAAGAGAAGTCAGGGACCTCACGTCACACTGGTGCCTGGGATAGAAGACAGAATAGTTTGCAGTCCCCAGGCACCGTAGGAACAGCCCAAGAGAACTAACTAACAGTCTCATGTGGTTTAGGTAAATGTGTAGTGACGCACAACCTCTTCCCTCCAGTGTTTTTTGTTGTGATAAAATGCTTTGTTTGCACTGCAGAGAGCACAGGAGCTCGTCTGGAAGAATGGTTTGTGGCTTTCCAGATTCCGACCTGAACAGAAACTTTCCAGTAAAGAGGAGAACTTGTAGATAAGTTAAAGACAATGCATAATTAAGTAAATAAGTCTAAAAATTAGTTATAATAGGCTTGTTTCATTCATCAGAGAGTGTTTGTTCACTAAAATATGTCCAATCTAGCTTCTTTCGCAGGCAGGGCCCATCTCAGCTCCTCTGCCTCTTAGTCATTTGACTAGCCACCCTGAGCATGGCTAATAACCTGGAAAGATGAAACAAGGTTGTTGCCAAGGTTATGAGCCTTCAAGGCCGTAAGACAGTGGACTATTGTCAAAGAAAGTGTACCAGGAAGAGGAGCCAGGGTGTGTTAGAGAGGAGATTACGATAACTGTATTCTTTGGGGCTGCATAGATATGTAGGAGGCAAGAGATCAAGTGACTGGCCAAACTGATACTCGGGGACACACAGTGAGCCCCTCCCCCACAGCCTCCCTTGACATCTCTATGTTGGACTATTGCTCCCACACTGGCCTCTGTCACGAGCTCTTCATTTACACAAGTATGGCTCTGTTGCTCAGGCTCTTGGGTCATTTGCTGCATAATATTCACAGGATAAATGAGAAACGGGACACAAAGTTGTGCTCAGGAATCTTGTGTCCTGGCAATTAGTTTATTAGAACGGTTGCTATGTTCTAATGAACTAATGGGGACACGGCATTTCAGGAAACCAGGCTTCCTATGTGCGTTCATGAGTGCAGGCATGTGTGTGCCAGGACCTCCCAAAACAAAGACCAACATTCTTAAATCCACAAGTGCTATCTGGGTCTTGGCTCTAATTTTCCAGGAACTGGAATCTTTATTCAAGCAAGAAGCTTTCGTTCAGAGAGTTCATCTTTGTGTTTCCAGAGTGATTGTACCCTACCCCACTCCCCTAGCCCCACACCTGCAGGCTTAGTGTGGGAGTGAGGGCACTGTTGGGCTCACTGGAGGAACAGCCCACATTAAAGAACAGAGTCCCACACAGGGCAAGCCAAAAATGCTTACAAAAGTTCAGTCTAAAAGTCATTTAAAAAGTGCCAAGTGCCTGAAGTGTCACAACAATCTAGCCAGCGGTGGAGGACAGTGGGGAAAGGGAATAAATTTACTCCTCTGTATTTATTATTATTATTATTTATGTATTTTGTGTGTGCCTATGCATGACTGCAGGCATGCGTATTCCAAAGAGTATGTGTGGGGGTCATAGGACAACTTTCAGGGTTCAGTTCTGGGGCCACACTCTGCAATCAGATCCTCAAGGCGAGCCCGGTTCCCTGATGAGCCACCCACCAGCCTGAGGTTGTATTTTGTTCTTGTTGGCTTTTTTCTTAGAAGACCACAGACAAGCAGAAAACCTTTCTGAAAGACAGTTTAAAATCTCTATGCTTGCCCTGTGGATAAAGAGAACATTTCCCAATCGGAGGACACTAGCTTTTCCCTTCGTCTCTTTTCTGTTCTCCCAAAGTGCCAGACATTCTGTGGTTAGGAAGCAAATGAAATAGATGTCAACAAGGCGTAAATGATTTCACTATAAAAGTGAAATCAAGAGGTTGAATTAACTATTCAGAGAAAGCTCCATTTAAATAAACTTCTATCCGGTGCATAAGCATTGTATGGCATTTTGTTTTGTCAGGCATCTGGGCTCAGGCAGGTGTTTCCCTGAAAGTCTCCTCAGCCCCTCCCTCACAGCACTGACAGGGCTTGGATTTTGAAAAGCAGGGCCTGTGATCAGATAATACCAGAAGAACTTGTTTGTGTGGCAATGGATCACCTGCATAACACCTCAGGGGTTTTCACGGTTTTTATTCCAACGAGCTTTCAACTCAAACATGGCTCTAAGGGTCAAGTGGAGTGCTCCCTTGCACATGCCATGTGTCACTTAGGAACCTAGGATCAGACTGTCTCTCCTAAGCGGGCCTCTTTGGCACCTTCTCTTTCTGATGGCCATGACTCAGATTATGATAATTCAGAACAAACAGCTGTCCTCTTTTATGGTGTTTCTTTAAACAATCTCAGATAAGCATTTTATGGTGTCTGACCCTTGACTGCTCTATGAGGTTAGAAGCAGGTGGGAACAAGCGCTTGCGCAGTAGGTGGCGTGTAAGGAAAGGCCGGGACTGAGCTCAGCAAAGGAGGCGTGAGTGGGTTAGTTGTGCTTCTCCCAGCTTCTCCCATCTCCACACTGCAGCTCTCTTCTTTCACAGCTTCTTAGTCGCTCTGCACCAGGAAACTGATCCTCCCGCCCCAGCCCCACCCCTTCATAGGGCTGTCAGCTTGCAAGGCCAGACTCAGGTATGCTGCCTGGCCTGAGCAAAAACTTTTGGTAGAAGCCACCAGAAACCACATCACAATTCTATACTGCTTTTTTTTTTTTTTGGTTTTTCGAGACAGGGTTTCTCTGTGTAGCCTTGGCCATCCTGGACTCACTTGGTAGACCAGGCTGGCCTCGAACTCACAGCGATCCGCCTGCCTCTGCCTCCCGAGTGCTGGGATTAAAGGCGTGCGCCACCACGCCCGGCTCTATACTGCTTTTTAACCTCATTCTTGGCCCTTAGGATTCTGCCTTCAGCTTTGATAATTCTTTGTTACTGGCTTTGGCTCTAAAAGAAAGGATGATGGCATTTCAAAGACCTCCGAATGAAACTTTAGTGCACAAGGAAGCCAAAAATTCTATAAGACCAAGAGCTTTTTTTTTTTTTTAAAGCAGTGTTTCTAATTTACACTCTTCTGTAAAAACAAATGTGATGTTAAGATCCTGCAGGCTTAACATGTTAAGATATTAAGATGTTAGGATTCCCTTGAGCACTTAAGGTGGTATTTGTCTACTCTGACATTGTAGAACCATAGCAATCTGAATCTAAATGTTATATTTAAATGTAAATTAAATATAAAAATTAAAAATGTATGCATTTTTATTTTGCCCAGGAATCCTAGACTGTTGGTGCTGTTCTTAAACGTTTTATAAAGAACCGAAAAATCAAGTTGAGTACTTGCCTAAAATCTTCCAGTGAATGATACAGCTAGGTCAAAACCAGTCAAACCTGAGTACCTACACTTGGCCTCCGCACAAGGTCTTCAGTGCTCTACGCAGGAGCAGATACCCAATGCAGGAAAGGCGACAGTATGACATTCCTCTAAGGGAGTGTTCAGAGGGCTTTAAGTGATGGTTCTTATTGTACATTTTTAACCTCTTAACCTTTTCATTCGTCTGTTATCAAAGCCCTTGGGGTTAAATTTAAAAATACTAAGACTTACCTGTTGCTCTGTGTTCCTTGCAGCAAGAAGCATAAGGCTTCGGGAGAGCCACACCACTGTACACGTTTGAAATTCGGGAGAGCCACACCACTGTACACGTTTGAAATTCGGGAGAGCCACACCACTGTACATGTTTGAAATTCGGGAGAGCCACACCACTGTACACGTTTGAAATTCCTTGCGAAGCACACAGCGACATAACCCGTTGACTCCTTTCCAGAATAACGATTCGGTGGATCTTGTGGTTGGAAGTTCTCTTTTGTAATCAAAATAGTAAGAACATTAGATTAATCTGAATGAAGATGTTGTGCCTGTATATTAAGAGGGAACCGGTTGTCTAACTCAATGGCGAAATGCATGCATGAGACCCTAAGTTAAAGTCTTCAGCACCATACACACAAAACATGTTTAAGTCTCCGTGTTAGAAATGAAATGTCTCCTATGGAGAGCGTGTCCATAAGAAAAGAGAACCAACAGGAATTACCTGTAAGGTGTCATGTGTAACATCACTGTGGTCTCAAGAGCAAATGTGCAATGGAGCTTTCAAGAAGCTGCTGTTCTGTTAGTCATTGATTTTAAGTACCTTACTCAGTCAATTCATTTTTTAAAAATTCATGCAAAAACGCACACGATGAGAAACAAGCTGGAGTGCACTAGGTTAGAGACCTTTTGAAGGTGCAGAATACTAGGATTTCCCATAAAATTGAAAGCTAAGCTTCTGAAGTTTCTAAAATATAGCAAACATTTAAAAAAAAAGAACCCAAACATCCAAACAAGATTTTTTTTTTTTAAAGACCATTTCCATGAGAAAAAAGTCTAAGCCATAGAACTAGTGTCAGGTAGCTAAGTTCAAAGGCTGTTTTCAGGAGAGGCCGGATTCATTGCCATGGAAAGTTAATAAAAACCTGGGTTCATGGGTCCTTGCAAAATTCTTGGCCATCTTAAAGTCTTAATTATATTGATTGCTTCTGGTTTAGATTTCAGTTTATATATAAATGACAGCCATTAGTAAGTGATTTCATTTTTTGAAGTTATTTGGTAACAATTTCAGCGGCTCCTGCTATGTTTGCTTTGACTATTAGACTGGCCAGGGTCCGGAAGCGCCCATCCACCCGCCTCTGGAAAGACGGAACTACCTCTCTTCTCTGAGACACTCTACTTCCTGCTCCGTTTACTCTGCCAGCGGTCTTTGCCTGACCCGCTCCCTCGCACACTTTCAGTCTCAGCTGATGTAGTTTACTTCCCTCCAAAGAGGGAGCCACTTCTCCCGTGCTCTTTATGGAATCCTGTCCTCTCTTCTTCCAACCACCTTGCTTGTTTCAATGCTCATCTTCTAGTCCCGATCTGTAATAGCTGATCTCCATTCCCTGGAGCCATGTTTAGGCGGAGTAACAACGCGTGACTGCAGCCTGGCTTCTTCCATCTTGGGTTTAGTGGGAGCCTCTTTGCAATGTTATCTGTTTCCTCTCAGTCAATGCTTGGAGTGCTGTGGCCCTGTATTAGGCACTTCACTATTTCCATGTAAGTCAGCTATTTCCTCCCTTCATTTTTTCATCTCCTCTCCTCTTCCTGTCTTTTTTGTTTGTTAGCCTAGCTGATCCTGGTCTTCTGAGCAGTGTTACAAAATTGACCTACTAAGTGACCAGCTAGGAAGTGCTCCCGAACAGAGAGTGAGAAGCCACTGGGAGATGTAGCAAGGCCATGCAAATTTTAGATATGATAGGACTTAGTAGGACATTCGGTACTTTTTAAACAATTATTTTACTTTCTTCTTGTGTGAGTGTCTTGCCAGCATGTGTGTCTGTATAAAAGAACTTTGTTCCTGGTGCCCGTGGAAGCCAGAAGAGGCCATGAGATCGCCTGGCACTTGAGTTACAGACTGTATGAGCTGCCACATGGATGGTGGGAAGTAAACCCGTATCTTCTGGAATAGTAGCCGGTGCTCTCAGGCACTGAGCCATCTCTCCAGCTCTTAGGATCCTTGAGTCTCAATTCATCACCACTGTTTTGTGATTTTCATATACTCATTGTACATTGACCATTGACCGTAGCCATGCTGCCCCTGCCCCTCCTTTTTGTGCTCCAGCAATGGATTGACCTTGCATGGCAGGCTCATCTACCTACTGAGCCATCGCAAGTGTCCCTTCTTCCTGGTTCCTAATCCTTCCCCGTCCACCTAAGTCTTGACCTTCACTCTAGAGGAAGACTGGAGACATTCTGCTCTGATAAGATATTTTATTATGAATGCAAAATTACAGCTGACATTTGTTTGTGCCTTAATTCAGATATGACCTTGGCCTTGTTTTAATTGCAACAGGTCATATATTATAACCAATCTTTGCGCATTTTTCTGGACCACAAATTCATATCTACATTTTACTATAGTTAGTGGATCCCGGGCACACTTGAATATGTCTGGCTCATTTGCAGATCTGTCTTGCAGATTTGCTGTTACTCTTTTTGCTCATACTGATGTAAACAAAATAGACAGGTCTTAAAATAGGCACTGTCTACAAGATTTATTTTTAAAATAATTTTTCCATTGCCTCTAGTGCTATTATTGTGTTTAATGCTTTCTTAAGATTGTGTCTTACAAAGCATAGCACATTAGGTCTGTCAACGCCTTAGTATTTAGATATTTATTTACTTAGATTTGCAATAAATAGATTTTTTTAGCTGAAAATTAAAATGTAAAATTTTTATTTAAAGTATTATTTGACTTTTAATGATTTATAAATGAAGAAGTAGGTATCCTTTTCGTTATGTTACTAGAAATGTTAATAACTTACTTTAGTAGAGGTATAAATGATTGATTTGGGAATACAAGCAGAATCATCTTTTGTTTGTTTGTTTACAATTCATGGCTTACAGTTAGTTGTGTAGGGGTGCTGTTTTAAGTTTTGGAGACTATCTAAGCCAACCTGAGTGCTTTGAAACGGATATCTCAGTCCATATTTTAAAGTTCGTTGAGAAGGAGATGATCAGTGTTTTGGGTTGGCAACGGAAGAATGCTGAGGTTTTGTGGCTTCGAGCATTGCTGATAGTTTGCTCTGAATAGGCTAATATTTTACGTGACCTGTTACTGCTCCACAAAAGAGAAATGAGGTGGGTTCCCAATATTCTTAGCTGCTCTGGGAAACTCTTAGGACTGGCAAGTATTGGTAACACATTTTAAAGTAAATTAACCACTAATTGAAAATAAATTAGGATGTTGGCATTGCATTCTCAAAGGGCCAGCAGTGCTCGATTCAAAGCTCTGAAGAAAACTGAAACTGGATTCTGCAAAGAAAGGCAGTATTAAGATACACATGTTTGAAGGATGAGTCGACATTTTATTGAGGGGAAGTTTTAAAAATTAATTGACAACCGGATTGATGGAGTGAATCTTATCCATAGCCACTGGATTACAAAAATGTATTCATTTATAAGTGAATTCTAATAAGCATGTACTTGGCAAAACCTTGCAGTTTTATAGTTCCCATAACTCTTTGATATATTTGATATTATTTAATCCTATTGAGAACACAGGCTTTCTGGTATCTCGGTGAAGAAACCTGGGTTTATTGTGGCCAAATGACATGCCTGTATGTGTATAATCTGGTCAAGTTTTAGGTCCAGAGTCCTTGGTGGCTATGCCACTGTACACTGCAATCTTCAGTGCCTCTTCCTGTAAGGTCCAGCTTAATACGACAAGTATGAAGCGTTCTATCTTGCCTTTAACCTACTTGATCACGGGCCATATACTTCTTTTAATTTTTAATTTTAATTTTATTTATTTATTCAGATTACAAGTAAATTGTTATCCCATAACTTGTATCCTCCCATTCCTCCCTCCCTCGCGCTTTCACTCTATTCCCCTCCGCTAGGTCTATGACCAAGGGGGACGTCCTCCCCCACTATATGGTCATAGGCTATATAGTCTCATCTTGGTAGCTTACTTATTCTTTCTTTGAGTGTCACCAGGCCTCCCCAGCAAGGAGAGGTGGTCAAATATGGAGTACCAGAGTTTATGTCAGAGCCAGTCACAGGGCCATATACTTTTATCTGATGCTACCATCGCATGGCTGCACTGAAGTGTCTCATCAGGAAAGCTAAGCGATTGCCTTGCTGCCACTGCCAGTGAACATCTTACTTAATTCCTCCAGTGTATTTGGCTCATCCTGGCTTCTCCTAGACTTCATGCTGAGTAGTCATGTCATGGATGAATCCAATTATATAATTATAGTAGGCAATTTTCAGTTTTATAATCTCTGTTCAATGAATTCTCTCTCCCGCCATTGGTCCTACAATTTGATGTTGATAAGGGCTTGATATGTTCTAGTGAATTTTAGAATCTAGATTATTTATAAAATTATGTGTATGTTTCTGTGTGGGTGTGAGTGTGTCTGTGTACATATACATGTGAGTACACATGTGTATGGAAGCCAGAGGTTGACATCTGGTGTCTTCTTCAATCTGTTTTATAAGACAGGGCCTCTCACTGAACCTGGTTCTCCTCTATTAGACATCACTCAAGAGCCAGTGGTGTGCCACAGGGAGCTGCCTGTCCCCACCTCCCCAGAGCTGGGAATTCAGGTGTGTGTCACCTCTGTGCTTGGATCCCGAAGGTCAAACTCATGCTTGTACAGCACACACGTTACCAACTGTCTTCCTAGTGTTCTAATAGAATCTCTAGTCTTTACATCTGTAACAAAGCTTTATTTATGAAGCCGTAGAACTCCTTCAATGTTAATTTTCCTGTCTCAAATATCATTCTCCTGATAGAAATGGTCCGGGATGAAAAGGCACAGAATATTAAAGCTTGTCTAACATAGTATACACTTTGTTATGCAAAGAGCTCCAAGAAAGATTGTATTGAAAAGCGAAAGAGTTTGACATAAGTTAGGCTAAAGGAATTAACCTTTTTCTTCAAAGTTTTTAATATGTTTGGGGTCAAGGAATACAAAATATATTTAGCTAATTATATCCTGACCCTTCAAAATGTATGAGAGAATCTGTTAATTCTTCTTAAACACTCATTTTTTTTTTTTATCTCTTCTCCTTTCTTATTACATCACTTTCCCCCAATTTCTTGCACAGACTTTCAGGACTAGCCAATTCACTCAAGCCATGTCTGAAAATGGAAGCATCAGCTCACAGACAAGAAAGGTGGTGTTGTAAATACTTAACACTGAGGGACTTTTAGACAACTAAAGAATATCTCACCAGGAATTAACTTTAGGATTCTCTTCTATACTAGATTCTGTCAGGCTTCAATAATTTGGTCTTTGGATAAAAGAGTATGGCTGTAAATTATTAGCCAAAGTCAAGTTTTAAAAAAAGTATTCTTTGGCTTAAATCCTTGGAGGAGCCAAAGCAAATAAGGAACTCTGCGCTCACAGAATGTGCTCTCCAGCCTTGAGAATCTCTGTCAGAGTCCAACATCACTGTCAGGTTAGACAGGTGAGGACAGAGAAGCAGAGCACGATGTCACATTAACATTCTCTCTACTGCTCCACTCCAGTACCCCAGAGAAACATGCTACCTGTAATGCTACATGCTACATGTAATGCACTCCTATGTAAAAATGTTGTGCAAACATTGCCTTTACTTTTTGAATAATATTCTAACATCTTTGTAATTCTCTCATACACACACACACACACACACACACACACACACACACACATATACATACATACATTCATGAGTGCAGGCATGTGTGTGCCAGGCCTTCCCAGAACAAAGACCAACATTCTTAAAGCCACAAGTGCTGTCTGGGTCTTGGCTCTAATTTTCCAGGAACTGGAATCTTTATTCAAGCAAGAAGCTTTCGCTCAGTGGCAAGAGAGTTCATCTTCGTGTTTCCAGAGTGATTGTGGCCCCCACCCGACTCCCTGAGCCCCGTGCCCGCATGCTTAGTGTGGGAGTGAGGGCACTGTTGGGATCACTGGAGGAATAGCCCACACTAAAGAACAGAGTTCCACACAGGGAATTGCTTACAGAAGTTCAGTCTAAAAGTTATTTAAAAAGTTTCAAGTGCCTGAAGTGTCACAACAATCTAGCCAACGGTGGAGGACAGTGGGGAAAGGGAATAAATTTACTCCTCTGTCTTTTATTATTATTATTATTATTATTATTATTATTATTATTATTATTATTATTATTATTTATGTATTTTGTGTGTGCCTGTGCATGGCTGCAGGCATGCGTATTCCAAAGAGCATGT
Source organism: Acomys minous (assembly GCF_964271855.1). NCBI lineage: Eukaryota > Metazoa > Chordata > Mammalia > Rodentia > Muridae > Acomys > Acomys minous. The sequence continues at coordinate 124,419,782 of NC_140483.1, forward strand.
GTGGGGGTCATAGGACAACTTTCAGGGTTCAGTTCTGGGGCCACACTCTGCTATGGTTGGCTGGAACACTCGCTTTTGTGGTTGTGTCTGAGGAGGCCACCCTGTGAATGACAGCCAGGCAGGCTGAGCTACAGCATCAGTAGAGCCAGACAGTCACTGACGAATGTGACAATGCCAGAAGCAGAGAAGAGCGTCAGAGCAAGGAAATAGTGTGACAGCCACTCTAGCAGCCACAGCAATGGAAGTAGCAGTGTGACAGCCAATGCAGCAGCCACAGCACTGACAATGTCAGTGGAAGAACCATTAGAGGCCTAAGGGCCAAAGGCCTGAGACACCCTTGGACCTGGAGCTGTAACATTGCTCTCTGTCCGGGTCCTGGAAACTGTGACACCTCACACTTGGGAGTTGTAATGACAATACTGTCAGGAGGTGAGGAATTCTAAGTGGGAAGAGTTCCTGCTACAACTCGTGGTCTATTTCCTGGTAGAAAGAAGGACACCAGCAGCCACCTGATTAGTAACACTTTTAGGAAAACTAGTTAATGTGGTTCACAAACTTTTATTTTTGTTTCTTTAGCTGAGTATCAGGTTTTCAAGAAAAAAAAAATGTCTTGAGAGCAGTTGGAGTACACCCGCCAGAGACCATTGGTACCTAGAAATAGGCTGCAGACTGCAAATTTCTTTGTGGAGATTTTGTGCTATTCCCTTCTGTATAGCAAGTCCGTATTAATTTCTTATTTCTAGGATCTGGGTCAAATTGTAGGTCTGGAAAAATGCCAAATAGCTCTGTACAAGAAAGAAACCAATCAAAGGTTATCAAATATCACCAAGAAAAGTACACATGAATTTTAGTCTTTTGTGTATATTATATAAACCAGTTAGACTATTGCGACTCGCTCTTGTTCATCTCTTGCTTCCTGGAGTTTATATTTGAAATATTTATTCTAATCAGACATAAGAAAAGACCTTGGATTTAGCTACTTCCCTTTTCAAGTTTCGTTTTCAGGAGAGAGAAGCTAATGATTGCAGATCAGCATGGGAATTTCACAGAGGTTTTAGGCCCATGACCCAGTTTTACTGCTGCTCAGATTTCTAAATCCTATTTGGATCTCAGCCGATGTCACTTCAAAGCCACCTTCCACTTGCCACAGTGATTCCAGGGCCTGATGGTGGTGGCTCACTTCAGCAAGGCTGGCACACATTCACAGGCCCTTCAGAGAGGAGCATAGGGTCAAGACTCAGAAAAATGACTAATTCAAGACAGCATTTTGGTTTGTAGGGATTTTATTTTTTTGAGTCTATGGTACTGTGAATCAAACTCAGAGCTTTGCACAATCTGTCATACTGCTGAGCTACATGTCCAAGCTTCCATTTTAACAAGGAGTTTATTGTAATTCAAGAATTAATGATGCAAAATAGTAGAGCGTGTTCTCGGTAATGTTCTGTGACTATCTACTTTTACTTCAGTATTCTCACTTGAAACATTTCAGACAAACGGAATATTGGCTATATCTGAGTCTGCTAGCAGTTAAAGCTTTAATAGCTCTTTACACCAAGGTATTACTTTCATATTGCAAAGCAAAAAGCTGTTTCTGGTCAGGTGTGAAGGGACCTGCATTTGGCGGTCAAAGATAAAATGGCAAGGGCCAGGAAAATCTGGGCTCCACAAAGAAATCCGTCTTAACAAAGCAATCTATTAGGGACATGAATAGCAGTTTCTGAAGTGGAGCAGAGGTTGCATCTTAAAAGTGGAAATTTGTTTTCATGATTACTTATGTGCACTCCAAGGCTCAAAAGTCTAGACACATTAGGGAGTAAAAGAAAACAAGAGACTTGGTCAGTGGCCAGGGTGTTTGGGAGAGGTTGACTGGAGGCATGGCTTAGGAGAAGTGTTCAACTCAGAGGAGAAATGACGTGAACAAGGAATGGAAAAGGATGGTGGCTTAGTTACTGTTTTGTTGCCCTGAAGAGACGCCGTGACCAAGGCAAGTTAGGAAACATTTCATTGCTGCCTTGCTTACAGTGTTAGAAGGTGAGTTCACAGTCGTCATTTTGGGGAGCATGGCTGCAGGCAGGCATGGTGCTGGAGCAGGAGCTAAGCGCTCACACTTAATCCACAAATTGAAGGCAGAGAAGCAGAGCCTGGACCTTGCGAAGGCTTCTGAAACCTTGAAGCCCATCCCCTAGTTCCACACCTCCTCCAACAAGGCCACACCATCTAATTCTTCCCCCAACAGTTCAGTGCACTAGTGACCAAGCATTTAACTATATGAGCCCATGGGGGCCACTCTCAAACCACCACAGATAGAAATGCAATAGATGCATGGGAGTAGATACTTGGATACTTATAAAAGAAAGGGGAAAGGTAAAAGCAAAAAGTTTTACTTTTATGCTAAACTTTGAGATGGAAGTCGAGGAACAGCAGATGCCATATATTGTTTAATAAAAGAAAGAAAGGAAGATTAGAGTTAAAATAATAAACATAAGGAGTTGTTTGTCAAGGATATGATGGAGTGCATATATAAGGAGAACAAGATCCCTGTGTAGAACAAGGGTGCTATAGAATGCAGTTGCATACCACGCATCTGTAACCATATACTCAGCAAGGCCATGTTTCATAAAATCAGGTATAAATCAGCACCTTTGGCACTCTCTCTGCCCAGCATTCAGACACATAACACTTTGGCTAGTATCAACTTCACTTGAAATATTTATAGTGAAATTTAAATTGCTTCCCTGTGAACGTTACAGCTTATTGCAACAGAGAACAGAATAAAAGTCTTGGTAAATTCCTCCAATAGCATCTTTGGTGAGTTGGTTTTGATTATAATGTCTAACCCATCCATAGGCATCTGTTGAGTACTTCAGCCATTAAAGAAATGTCTCTGGACAAGTTGGAGAAGTTGGAATGCTTATCTGTCCACTGTGTAGACAATTGGGGAAGTAACAGGAAAAAAAAGGGGGACGTGTTTCTCCCTGAGACTGGCCATGGCCAAAGAACCTCGGGGTTCTAGTATGTTCCTATAAACACCGATAGTGCCCTTTCCCCACAATTTTCCATGTCTCATAGTCCATGTCTCATAGTCCTTCATACTTAAATGTGGTATGGTTGCTGTTTTAGATTTGGAATCTGAACCCAGATCATCAGACCATGTACCTAAACCACAGAGTGTTGTCAGCACAGGGACTGAGTATGGCTGCAAAAAGCACAGCTTAGAAGACTTGGGGGGCAATCAGTGCAGGCTCGCCAGGAGGCAGAGAGTGGCCAGCACAGAAGCACAGGGCAAAAAGGTGCTGCCATTTCTTGCTTTTTTGATGGTGAGGACATCATTCCTTCAAGGTGTGGTTGGAGGGGAAGATTTTTAGTGTAGATATGAGGGAGAGCACAGCCAAAGGCTTCTGGAAGAGCTGGGAGAGAAAGTAGTAGATTAAACATGGCAAGGAGAGAGAGAGGAGAGAGAGAGAGAGAGAGAGAGAGAGAGAGAGAGAGAGAGAGAGAGAGAGAGAGAGAGAGAGAGAGAGAGATGGGGGTGAGGCAAGAGAAGAGGACCAAGAGAAGGAGGCAAAAAGAAAGAGCAGAAGAAAGTGCATGGCTGAAACAGCAGGGATATGCAGGAAGGAGAAGCTAGGGGAAGGGAAGCCCATGAGCTGGGGAAGTTTAGGGTAGGGAGCTGAGCGAGAGGAGCTGAGGAGAGCCACAGGTACTCAGCCTGGGGGCAGGCATGTGCTTGCTAACACGCAGCACCTCTAGCCACTGGTCCAGACTTTCTTTTGACGGACATATTAAACAAATTCTCTGAACCTCATTACAAAACTGAAACCTTTATCTATCTGCTCAGTGTGCTTGCTCAGCGTTTCACTCCTCTTTTCTCCACCTTGATCCAGGTTCTGTTCCCCTGTGTAAGGATCACAAGTTATGTGCTTCAAGAAACTGGGATTAAACTAAACCGCATTAGTTGTAGATGAACTTACCCTTTCTCCACACCAGCTACACAAGGAAAAGGATGGACTCAGGCAAAGAATAGCTGCCTGCTTCTTCCCTCACCATGGTCTGTATCACCAAGGATTTGGGGCTATTCCCCATCTATACGTCCCTGAGTTCTTTATGGTCACTCTCATGTTTCTCCTATACTTTATGAGTGCTTTCCCTTGACACGATTAAAGGGATCTTTATATTTACTTTGGAGTTTTGAATTACTAATGTTGTTGCTATTGTGCAATTAGCAGAAAGTCTTCAACTGCTAGCTACATTTTCTGCATTCTGCTATTTTCTTTTTTTTTTTTTAACTATGGCATCAGAATTCACAGTTCAAGTATCACCTTCAACTGCTGCCAAATTTACCTGTGAATCACTGTTACAGTTGTTCGCTCTAGATTAGCAGTGCTAAAATACTTGTAGTGCTCAGAGTCAGTTGGCTGTACACACCCTTACCCAGAGAGGTCACAGTGTGGCCAGGTGTAGAATGACTATCAGAAAGATTCAGGTATAATACAGCAAAGGAAGAGGTGGAAGCGTGTTAGAAGGTGCTGCCTCTCATGGGCTCACACTTATTAAGAGCAAGGAGTAATGTTGCCAGATTCCTTTGACATGTTTCACCCAGGCAGTGAAGGCTGGCTGAAGACATATGACTGAATTTCAAAAGCAGTAGACCTGCATTCTCCCCCAAGCAGTGAAGGCTGGCTGAAGATCTGTGACTGATCTCCAGATTAAGTTAATAGTTAACATAGTACATAGTTGATAAACCTCACAAGTATCTATGAGAATTTAGCAAGAAGCCCTTAGTGATCAGTATCATAACAAAATAATGCTTTAGATCATATCATTTCCCAAGAAAATTGGATTGGCTTTTAGTGAAAACTACTAAAAAAGTAAGTAAGCCCAAGACTCACTAAGTGATTTGATTATATTTTAAAGACAAGTTGGCAAAACCATCAAAGCATTGTTTCTCAAAAGTAGGAATGTCATAGGGAATACAAACACTGAATTCATTAAGTCCCACCTGATAGACATCTCAACGGTACAGTGGAGTTTAAACAGCAGCAACTGAGTGTGATTCCCCTAAAGTTTTTATCAGAGAGTTCTCTGCTAAGGGAAGGAGTGTTTACAGGCAGTTGGGAGATTTTTGTCAGAATGACTTCCCCCTTCATGAATCTTAAACAAATGGACAGACACCTGCATGCTGTTGGTGAAGCTCCTAATATTGCATATTCTCTGGCAGGAACACAACATTCATTAGGGACTGTGGGCTATGAATTAGGTTCTGGACACTGGAGTCACTATCCCAATGTGCCTACTTAATTCCCCAGTGATTAATAGCAAGAAGAGGCTTCAAAGGAGATCAGTGTGAAAATAACACTAAGGAGGATATGGTGGGAATCTGAGGGAAATCCCAAAGTGCTCACCACTGGCTGGTCAAGTCCAGGTGTCCATCATTCATCAAGCACACTGGGAAGGAAATGAGGAATTTAGTATTTAAGATGATGTCTATCAATTTCATTAAGCCAAATCAATAGCACAATGCTTTCTTATGAGAATGTTCTTTAGTAGTTGCCAATGTCTTCATTTATCACCACTGTCTACCTTAAACTTTCTGAGTAGGCATGCTTTTTGCACAAGCTGTGGGCACATGGTCTTTAATGTCTTCCTCTTCCTTTTGAAGAAGTCCCAGTGGTAGATTGTACCATGCAAAGGCCCACCTGACTGACAGGCAGTGGGCAACGCAAGACAGTGGTGATGGACCCTCCATGACTCAGCATTTCCTTGCCAGGTCTTGCAGTCTAGTGGTCATTAATGAGCATCAGGAAGTAGGGAGCTGGATATCTCATAAGTCCTCCCCCCCTCAGATCGGTTGGTGCCCCACTTCAAGTCAGAAGGGATAGATGTCCATTCTCGCTAAGCAACTTACCTTTCATGTAAATTTGTTCTAAATTTATAAGCCACCAAAGCTACACTGGAGACTCAGGTTTGGGTTATAATAGCAAGTGATTAACATCTGATAATCTCTGGCATTCAAAAAGAGAGGTTGCCATCCTTGAACGATTTGCCATCTAGAAAGTAGAAAGAAAAAATAAATGAGAAACATACTTTAGTAATTATACTAAAAAAAATTATAAATGACATCATTTAACAGTACTGGGTAGCGGAGGCGGGTGTGAACCCATCCCTGCTTTGCACCAGACTCTCATCCGAGGCTCTTGAGAGGGGCTCACCTCACAAGGTATCCTATCATCTGAATTTGCACATGGGAGCCTGAGATTCAAGGGCAAGTGCCTTGCCCAGTGGTCCTTAGCCAAAGAGGACTGGAGCCTGGAGCAACTCGGGCCTGTGTGCCTACCCACCACAGTGCACTGTAGATGCCTGCTTGTTGGTCTTTCCAGTTTGAATGGGTGAGAGTGAGAATGATTGTAAAAGAATGGAACCAAGGCACCCAGGAAGTGAAAGGGAAAAGACAAGAGTCCAGGGATGAGTAAGGTAGGCGCGGTGGGCTGAGGAGTCAGAGAGGAAGTGAAGGGAAAGTGGATAAATGCACAGAGAGGGTCCCATGGGAGCACACGGGAGAACAAGGAGCTTGTCACACTCTGCCTTCTCTTCCTGCCTGCTTCCTCACAGGCAGCTATTTGCCTGGTTTGTTGTAAGAAACTTTACCTCTCCCGCAAACATAGTTCTTTTATTTATGAATACAAGAGAAAGTGATTTCTTACTTCATAAGATCATGGTAAAGAGAGCACATTAAAACTCTTAGAAGACACGGGTAATGGTGTGGTTAAAGAAAAGAATTCATTCTTATATGAAAAACAGAGATTGAACACTAAGAGCTGTAGTGAGAATTTTGGAATTTTGGCTTCTTTAAAAACATAAACATAAGAATATGTTTTCATTTCTAACCCCTGGTGTGGGGATGTGGGGTTGCTCTATAGCAGCTCACTGTGACCTGCCTTGCGCTCTGTCTGCCATCGACAGATAGTTTCTGCGAGTGCGTGGTGGTTGGAATTCTGGGGACTTTTCAGAGGGTATACAAACGCTAGAGTCCTGAGAAGCTCGGTGGGTTGCTGATTGGTGCCTGGATGCCGTTGGTTACTGTTGGCCGTGGTTTGTTAAGAAGTCCTGCGCAAAGAAATGAGGAAGTAGAAATTAGATATCCTGGCAGCCTAGATCAAACTTGCCCCCTAGGAACTTGACACCCTTAACCAGCAGTAAGTATTCTAATGATGACGGCATCCCCCTTTCCCTCTATTCTTTTTTCTCTTCTATCTAGTGTTAGGAGGTTGAAAAAGTGGAAGAAAAGGGATGGAGCTGGGTGGAAGAAAGAACTCTGAAAGTAGCAAACAGTAACTAGAAAGGGTACAATAGAGATCCTCTGTTGTTTATATGTTATTTAAATCCCTTCATTTCTCCTCTCTCCCCTCTTTCCATTCTTTTTTTTTTTCAGAAGCTTTCCCTTCCTAACCCCTGAACTAAAGATTTTAGCCTTTCTGAGTATAACACTTTAACAATCTAGCTTTGCCCATCCTCTCTTTTGATTTCTGTACGTCAGCCTTCTTGTGACCTTTGTTCTCAGCGAACCAGTTTGAAAATTTAAATTTAAGAGTAGCCAACACCACCACTGTGCTTCTCATAAAGCCAATATGGATGGGAAATGAGCCAATGGTCTACAGTGTTTCTTGAGCACCTGTGGGAAGCTCTAATTTACCTCATACTGGGACCTTTTACTTCTATTCAGTCTGTTACAGAAAACCCAAGGTGGATTTTGATGGGAAAAAAAGTGGAAGATGCTCAGGGGAGTAAGTGGGAAGAAAATCTTCAGCAAAAGATAAAAAATAAGAAAGAAGACAAAGAGGTTGGAAGTGAACACTAACCCACTTAGTCTGTGTGTGAATCATGAAGTGACAACCCAGTCTTGGTTAAATGTTGAAATAAATAATTATCTGAACTAAAGCAAAAATTCTTGTTACTTGCCAATTAAGTTCACAAGTAAGGTGTTTAAATGTACAGCGGCTGGCTTAAAAGCTGGGTGGCAGCAAACTAACTAACTCAGGATATTTCCACATATCTGATCTTTGATGGCTGCTGGAATAAAATTCAAGGATGCAAATGGAGTTGTTCCTTCTGTGTCCATGAATGTGATTGGACCAAGACTGTTGTTTGAGTCCACCAGTGGTGGCATTGTCCTTTGGTAGTGACTGCTTGGACTCTTCAATTCTTTCCACCCAGGACAGCTTCCTACTAGTCTTGAAGAGGGCATAGGGAGAGAAAAGGGAATTAAACAATTCGAAAGTAAACATTTGAAAATGTCAGACTTTTATGAACATTCTGTGTGAGGGTCTGGTGAAGGGTGTGAGACTAGCATGCTGCAGACATTATAAGGATAAAAACATGTCATCTGTCTGTAGACCAGCTCCGGCTGAGGTGGAGGGTAGAAGACTGGGGCAAGAGGCTCCACTCAGGAGCAATTTTTCTTGGTCCTTCCTATATCCTCAATTTTAGTTATCACACAACGAATTCAGTGCTATGCTTATAATATTGAAATAGATTTTCTTTTTGATGTTTATGTTCATGAAAATATTTAGCTTAGCTGTCATTTCTGGAATTTAATGACTGAAGAGGTGCCCAATAATTTGAAATATAGCATTTATACATACATATGTACACACAGTGGTATACTACAGCATTGTCCTTTTTTTTTGTTTTTTGGGCGAGGAGGTCCTCACATGTTTGGAATACTTGGGTGGATGCTATAAATGTGAAAATGCTGTAGTATCATCTGCAGCCACTGGATGGCAGGATGTGAACACTTTTGATTTGCTGTTTTTCTAAATCCTGGATTCATTCTGGAGATTGTTTTTCAGTTTTCCTTATCTTCTTTGGTGAGAGGGGTGTTTGTAAAAAAAATTTTAATGCATTATTGTGGATTGTAAGTGGACATGTATGAGGTTAATCAAATATTTCATCTGTAGAAACACATTCTTATTGAATTTGTCTCAAACAACAATCTTTGTAAGAAAAATTTCTGCATTTCCTGACCCCCCCAAAAATCTTTATTCTAAAGCTCTAAATGACTAGACTGCTGAGGATTCTTTGTATGCTAGTTAATTGGGGGCGGCTATTGGTATTTTTGCCTGTGAGCTTGGAAGTCAGCTTGCTCATTGACTTGGAACCTCAAGAGCTTCCCGGGAGAAGAAAATGAAGATCAACTCTGTTTTCATTTCCAAAAAGGTGTTTAAAAAAGCACAATGGGATCCAGGCTACCAAGCTGACTGGACTCTGAAAAATCAGACACTTGGATTTCAGGACTAATCATCTCAGCCCTGCTTTCTAAAGCTCAGGATTAAAAAGCTTCAATGAGCTTAACTTTAAATAGGATTTGAGGAAATCCTGGGTGAAATTAGGGTCATGTTACAGTAGATCTCTTTGACTAGCTCTTGTGCATATGGTTAAAGTGTGAGTATTTTCTAATTTTATACTTAGTGCTAAGACTTATGGAATAGTTACTTGAATTGAGAGAACTTAGAAAAAATTGTTTACAAATAAAAGTATGAAAATCAACATTATCTGGAAATGGGTAAGATTCTGAGACTTTACATCATCATTTTTCCTAAAAAAAGACTTTTGTTATTTTTGTTTCAAATCTGATTTCTTGTTTTTAGAGCTCTTTACTGGGAGGCTCAGGATCCAGGGACCACTGACTTCTCAGCATCCAGAACTGGGACAATGTGGAAGTTTAGGGGAGAGAATCACTTTTCCTTTGGGGAGGTAGCCATTGATGCATCAGTGCATGATCCCATGCCCATGCAAATATGGACGCCACTAACTGGATTTGGTGAGAGAGAGAGAGAGAGAGAGAGAGAGAGAGAGAGAGAGAGAGAGAGAAGAGAGAGAGAGAAGAGAAAAGAGAGAGAGAGAAGAGAGAGAGAAGAGAGAGAGAGAAGAGAGGAGAGAGAGAAGAGAGGAGAGAGAGAAGAGAGGAGAGAGAGAGAGAGAGAGAGAGAGAGAGAGAGAGAGAGAGAGAGAGAAGACAGAAGACAGAAGAGAGAGAGGAGAGAGAGAGACAGGAAGAGAGGAAGAATATGGATGAAATTGGGAAGAAGATGTAGTTGGGGGAGGGAGGTGCCCAGAGGGAGTTGAGGGCAAAGTAGGAGTAAGTATGACCAAGATGTATTGCAGACAACTGTAATGATTTGAGTAAGAATTATATATTTAGGCTTATATATTTCTTGTGAGTAGAATTGTTTGGAAGGATTAGAAGAAGTATGGTCTTGTTAAAGTGTGTCACTATGGGTGGTCTTTAAGATTTCAAAAGCTTATACCAGGCCCAGTCTATCTCTTTTCTCTCTGTCTGTGTCTGTGTCTGTGTCTCTGTCTCTGTCTCTCTCTCTTGGCCTGTGGATCAGGATGTAAAACTCTCAACTACTGCACTAGAGTCTTCCTGTATGCTGCCATGTTCCCTGCATGATGATAATGGACTAAACATCTACCACTGGAAGCCAGCCTCCAATGAGATGCTTTCCTTTGTAAGAGTTGCCATGGTTATAGTGTCTCTTCACAGCAATAGAACAGTGTCTAAGTTAACTAAGCCAGCAAGTATGTAATTTTCAAAGAATAAAAAAGGAATTAAGGCTCTGCCAATGAGGTGACACTTCCTCCAAATCAATTTTTAATTATTTCAATAATTTCTTTCTCTCTGAAAGATGCACATGCATGAAAACTAACATGAACCTAATTTATGATTTTCAGATATATGATCACATCTTTAATTTTTCCAGAACGAATATGCTACAGAGGACAAAATCTAATGAATTCATATAGGCCACTGCATAAATTGTCTTCTAAAAGTCTATTGGCATACTCGTTATAGTTGTTTGTACCTAATGTATATCTTTAAATTGCTAGTATCTGTCTAATAGCTGTGTTGAGGTTAGAACTGATCATTGGGAATGATCATGAAAACAAAGGGAAGACCTAGAGCATATGACTTCATTTCTTGATCTACACATATGGCATTTTGAAGACACTATATTTTAAAACTGCAAAGCTTTTTTGTCTTAGAACTATCTTTGGTTGTTGAACTACAAAACAAATTTTGTCATTAATCAAGTGACTGAAATCACACACAATTTTCAGTGATTTGAAAATAGAAAGTGCTTTCCTATTTCCCAATTCTTCCTCTGGTTTTTTATATTTTCAGTCGCTATCCTAGTGTTTAGAACCGTTTTGTGTCTGTGGGGAAGGATAACTGTTTAGCTGTCACTGTCTCAGATACTTATCACCCCCTGTGGTCAGACACTTAGCTCTTTGGTTTGATTATCCTCTTTACTTAACCATGAGCTGTATAAAAGCAGAGCTGCATCTATTTATAATTATGTTGCCAGTGTCCAGTCTTATTAAGCCCCTGGAACTTAATAAATAACCTCAAAAATATTTGTTCCATGCATTGCCATGTGAATACTGTTATTTCCAAGACTGGTTCAATACAATTAACTTCTAAAATCCAGACACCTAAATACTACTATGCACACCATTCCATACCTTGTACCAAAGACTCTGTCTACACCCTCTCCTTGCTATGCTGCTCCATGAGAAAGTTAAGGGAGGCAGCTTTTTCTGTAACAAAAATCCAAGTATCAAGTGCTGTACAGGAAATGAAAATCACGTGATCCCCATGGGCTAGAGGTTGTGTTCATGTCATCAATTGCAGTATCATGGCCATCGTTTACAATAGCTGCACATTTTTTCTCTTTTCTTTTCCTTTCTGGTTTTTGTTTTTGAGATGGCACTTGCACTGCAGCCCTAGCTAGCCTCGTGATCCCTCTGTTTCAGCCTCCCTATGCTAGGATTACTTGTATGCAGCACATTGGGGTGAGAGTCAGCATTCTGGAGGCTATGGGAACTCAAAATCTGAGAGAACGAGAGGATAGGGCTGGGGAAGAACAAGGAAAGGTTTTTTGTTTGTTTGTTTGTTTTGTGTGTGTGTCTTTGCCTCTGTGTGAGTTGCAATGTGTTGGAGTTTTAGATGGTAGGGGAGGCCACACACTAACTGTACTTTACTTGCTTACACTCTGAATCAAGTGTGAGTTGACACAGATAATGACGAATGAACTAGAGAAATAAATATAAATTTAATATGACTTGGGAACTGTCACAATGAAAGGAAAACCATATGCTTGTGGCAGATTCAGCCAAGAGAGGCACTATGGAGAAGTAAATTGTGTGAGGAGGACAAGCGAATACAAGGGGCATTTTAGCCAGGTTTGGCAGGATAGAACTCTATGCACATACTGGTTCTGTGCAAATGGTCCAGGAAGGCATCCTTCTTATTGCAGTGTGCTTTAGCTATTTGTAGGAAGAAAAGGTAAGCTTAAAGTGTCCTATTTTCATCTACTGTTTTCCAGCTCCCTTTATCACAAAGTGCCCCCTGTGTCAAAGTGGTGTTTTCTGTCACTTCAGTAGTGTTACTCAGGAGTGAGTTAGAACATTGCACAGTGCTTTGAGGGCTCTCAACCAGCATTTCTTCTCAGAACCCACACCCTTAGCAAAAAAATCTGCCTTTTCTAGTTTGCAGGGTTCTCCAGCCAGCACCCTAAATTGTAAAGAACTAAAAATTCTCATGTGAAGTTTAAGAAGCAGATCGGCTTCCTTCAGAATCAATGAGGCTAAGTGTGTTTTCTAGCTCCTAATGAGACAGGGAAGCCACGAGGGTCAGTCAGGGCCTGTAGAATGGCTGACTGTTTCCAATATGCCATCCTTGCTTCCACAAAATGGGTTGCTTTACAATCTCAAGAAGTCAACCTTACTTGTCATCTAAATGTTCTGAGCAAAAGCAGTTCAGGTGAAAGGTCAAATTCAAGTGCTAAATAATGACCATGGAGTTATCCCGCCCCCCAGCCTGCTATAGTTATGCTCTCAAATTATCTCATAGGAGCTATGAGTAACCAAGAGCCGTGATGCTGTGGTATACTGTGAGGGCTGATGTACCATTGGCAGAACCATACCCAACTTTGTGTGAAAGGAGGAGAGAAGAGGCTGTCTCAACACCAGAAGCAAACACTTCTGAAATGAAGGAAGGAAGGGTATCATCAGGTGATTCTTTTTCAATAAGCTTAGTAAAATATAGTCAGTTGATCCATAGACTTCACCTGAGCTACTGATCCCAATTAATGAATGGTCCATGGCTTCTGGGAGCACAGTGAATATTAAGAGTATAAAAGATATCATAGACTTATGATTTCTAGATTATAATGGTATTACTTATTTTGTATATATGAGCACAGGCCTACATACTGGTCAGAGGACAACTTCCTGGAGTGGAGTTTCTTCTTCCACCACGTGGGACCTAGGGATTGAACTCAGGCAACCAGACTTGGCAGCAAGTGTCTCCTCCTGCTAAGATACCCTGCTGGCCCAAGATTTAGATTTCTGTAAGTGTGAGTGACTTGCAATATCTGGGAAGAGTAGGAAGAAGAGGATCAACACAATGATCAAGCGTTGCTAGAAACAATGATAGAGCCTTTTTGCCAATGAACTTGAAGCTATTGAACTCAGTCATCTTATTTTCAGACCTCAGAGTTCTTTGCGACTTACTCCATGCTTGACGTCAAATCCTAAAACTTCATCATAGTAGATTGGTATGTCTTCACTTTTCTCGTTGAGTTTGAAATCTGGAGAATATATGAAACCCCATTAATAAAATAACATGGGATGGGATTGAGCTCAGTCAACAAACTGCCTAGCCATGGACATGGATCTGAGTTTAACCCCATGTCACCAATTTTAAAACAGCCAGGCATGATGGAATGTTCTTGAATCCCATTTCTGGGGTGGTGGATACTGGATGATCCCTGGACCTAACTAGTCAGCAAACCTAGGCCATGTGGTAAGTTCTTTGCCAGTGAGAGGCCCTTTCTTATAATAAAAAGTGAATAGCACCTGTGAAACAAGGTTGTATTCTGATATCCACTCAGATCCACACACACGCATGCGTGCACACACACACACACACACACACACACACACACACACACACACACACACTAGTTATTGAGAGAGAACTCTGTATAGAGTCACCATAAAGAATGTTTTTTTTTTTTCATATTCAGCTCTCAAGGGAAACCTCACTGTTTGGTAGCAACTGCCACAAGTACTTGGCAGTTGCCGGGGAGCTTTGAAATACTAGTGGGGGGAAAAGGCAGAACCTCCCATATCAGCAGTCTCCATGCTGATCCTACAGTTCTATAAATTCATTCTTTCGAGATTCCTAAGTTTTTTTCCCTGACATTTGCATGCAGTTCAGAAGTTTCTATTCAAACCCCCTTCTTGCCTTTCATTTAAGTCTGTTCATAACTTGCTGCTTCCCTCTAGTGCATAGAATCTTCCAGGTTACTCACTCCCTTCACCTCACTCTTTAGTACTCCAGTATACTCAATCCGACCTCCTCCCCTTCTCATCAGTGCCCCTTTGGAGCCACCTTCCCACAAAGCCACATGGTAACCACTGTTCTAAGTCTTTGCTAAAGGTTCTTTAGGTAGGTAGGCCAGTGGTTCATTAGACAATGCCCATCCCATGCCAAGTGATGGAAGTAGTGCTAGTTGGGCTGAAGGCATCTGCCACGGTGATAAACCAGCTCTCCCAGCAGCCATGCAGTGGAGCGCATATAAATCCTCACTGAAGTACATGAACAAAACATTCTGCTTTCTTCTTAGAACTATGTGTCAACAAAGCTGAAATCAGATGCAAAATGCTTTTAAGCATTCCTATTTTCCCTTTAGGTAAGGGCTGCAGGAAGCTTTTGTAAACTACTAGAACACAAGTTTTAAAAGTTTCCTATATGCCTGGGTTCATTTACCACAGAAAAATCCTCAAAACATTTTAGAGGAACAAAGCCAAATTGTCTGTGAAGAAAGATTTTTAAAAACCTAAAGAAATAGGTTTGAAGGGTGGGCAGAAGTTAACAGTAGAAGAAATAGGAAGATTGAAGTTTGAAAGTAGAGCAAAAATAGATGTGAGTAAGTGAAAAGTGGAAGAAAGAAGCCTAACATTAAAGCATGGTCTCTTTCTTAGAACTGGAAGGAGATGCAAGTCTGGACACCGTAGAGAAGAGGGGACAAGGAGGTGGCAGACAGAGTGCTGGCAGGAAAGATCTTAAGACCAGTTCACAAAAGTCTTGAATTTTTGTTCCCTATAAACTTTTCACCATAGGAAGCCATTTCTTAAGGTTTGACTGGGATCATAGGAACTTATCTGGTGGCATCCTTTTGGATGGCTGTTGAGAACTTGCACTCATACTTGACCTATAACTTCTTCATAAAGCCTGGTATACTCGACAGCAAACATGGGTCAGAACACCCATCAGAAGGCTAACTCATGAAGCATAGGGGGGATTTAAGACCAGTGTTAACAGCATGGTCTGGTGCTTTGAATTTGATTGCTAATTATCCCCCACCCCTGCTCCATCCTGAGGTCTGCTTGTTGCCTTTAACAAGCAGACACATACCCCAAAACTATGTTGTAATCCTTGCTTTGAAGTTATCCGCGATTGGATGAAAAAATTTCCTACAGACCTGAGCTGGGCAGAGGGGGAAAGCATGGCCAAAGTTCTCTGGCTTCTGGGGGCAAAGGATCTTGGATAGGTGTTAGGTGATAATGGAAGGTAGGTTAGTGGGTTACTATCCAGCCAGCTCCAGGTAAAGTAAGGCTATTTCTAAAATATAACAGATGTCTGTATCTTTTTTTTTTATTATGATAGTGTGTTAGATAATACCACTGTAATAATTTTAGGCTAATTGTATAATAAACATTGTTAGTGATATCTTTATATTTACTACAACAGAGTAGTGTCTGGGGTCACTTGGCTCAGCTCTCCCCTGTTTGGTGACAATAATAGCACCTAGATTAGACCAGTTCTCTGTTTTTTGTATTGTTTTATTCTTGCAGAACTCTGGAGTAGAAAATGGTTGACTCAAACGTGTGAGGCAAGTGCTCAACCACAGTGCTAAACATGTCACCCTAGGCCAGTTCCTTGTCATGTCTCACCTCCAGCAGGGTGATTAGCACTTCTAGGCCATGGTAGCATGTATCAATAGTGGATTCTAATGATAGTGAACAAAGAAAAGATCACTCTCTCAGTCGTAAACATCACCATTCTCTGGAACCCTATCTATTTGGCTTGAATCAGTGTCCTCAAAATGTAGTGTTTCTAAAGCTGTGGTTACAAAACTATTGCCAAGAACAGACCCTTTGTTCATATACGGGGGTAAGAACATTAAGACAGCTGTGGGCTGAGCATTTACTACATGCTAAGTGAGCTTCAGATGTGTCCTTCATCTGGTTCTCCATGAAGTAGGGATCAATTGCTGCACTGAGATTTATTTGATGGTAAGACTTAAAGTGTTCAAAGTCGGGTTTACCTCCAGTAACCCTGAGAATCAGATACCCCCAAGATCATTACTTTTCAATGGCTATCTGTTCCTCTTCCTAAATTACTTAACTCAGAGAAACTGACATTTCTCTTTGCTGCTTACAACATGAAACAGGAATAGCTACATACTCACCAAATCTAGAGAAGACAATTTGCAATATTTGGATTTGTGGTTTGCGTACAGTCCCCATTCTCTTTGTGGTGTGGGGGGGCAGATGTGTAAGAGCGTTGGATAGTAATGATACCAGGAAACTAAAGCAGGTTCATCAGGGGTCTTTTGTCAGTCAGAGAAAAGAGAGATGATCCAGATGGAAATTCTGGGCTCAAAGTAACGTGCTCTGGGTGTGAGCTGTGATCCATAAGTCACCAGAGAAGGTATTAGGAATCTAAAAACTGAATTGCATCTTCACGGGCAACTGCTGAGGACAACAGAGAGCTCTAGGGATGCAATTTTCCTGAGTCATCGCCCATGCTGTGGTGGGTTTTATAGTGATGGACCTGCATATGGGTTGTCTTGACTCCTGCAGTAATACTATTACCCATACTCCTGTGTGTAACCCCAGTGACATTGCTGGTTTACCAAATTGCCCTTTGGTAGAATCATTACTTTGATTTGTTGTTGGTTTCCTATCTGAGGTCAGTAGACATTTGTGTAGCATCTTTCAAAAAAAAAAAAAAGAATCTCACACTTGTATACTGTAATATGGTTAACAGCATCTCTGGCCTCTACCCAATAGATACCACTCTCGTTGAAAACAAAAAAAATATTATGAAATTGACAAATATCCATTCAACTACCTCCTGGCTAAGAACTGTTGGCGAGGTTTGAACCAAATGTTTGGGTATCACAGGACAGCTGGATTTTTTTTTTTTTGTGGTCTTGACTTTAAAAGGGGGAGAGTATTCAGTGCAAATGTTCAGTCCTGATGTTCCATGTGTCTTTGATGATTGAATGATTCTGCTCAAGGTTATGGAGAAACATTGAAGAAATTATCCTAAAACGTTGGTATAGGTTAAATACAAACTGTTCCTCGTAGGCTTATGCACTTGTATACTTGGTCCGAATAAACATCACTGTTTAGGAAGGTTGTAGAAAGCGACAGCCTACAGACTGGGAAAATATTTTTACCAACCCTTCATCTGACAAAGGTCTAATATCCAAAATATATAAAGAACTCAAGAAATTAAACACCACCAAACCAAATAACCCAATTGAGAAATGGGGCTTGGAACTAAACAGAGAATTCTCAACAGAGGAATATCAAATGGCTGAGAAACACTTAAAGAAATGCTCGACCTCCTTAATCATCAGGGAAATGCAAATCAAAACGACACTGAGATTCCATCTTACACCCATCAGAATGGCTAGATCAATAACTCAACTGACACCACATGCTGGCAAGGGTGTGGCGAAAGAGGAACACTCCTTCATTGCTGGTGGGAATGCAAACTAGTACAACCACTTTGGAAAGCTATCTGGCACTTTCTCAGAAAAATGGGAATAGGGCTTCCTCAAGACCCAGCTATTCCACTCCTTGGAATATACCCAGAAGATGCACTACCACACAACAGGGACATATGCTCAACCATGTTCATAGCAGCCTTGTTCATAATAGCCAGAACTTGGAAACAACCTACGTGTCCCTCAATAGAAGAATGGATAAAGAAACTGTGGTACATCTACACTATGGAATACTACTCAGCTATTAAAAACAAGGAATTTCCAAAATTTGTGGACAAATGGATTGAACTAGAAATTGTCATAATGAGTGAGTTCACACAGAAGCAAAAAGAGCTAAATGGTATATACTCACTTATATCGAGACACTAGTCCAAGGTTTACGTCCTCATGAAAAACTGTACCTACCAGGAAAGTGGGTAAGAGGGGAGGACATCCTATTGAGACTTTAGGTGTGAGATGCCTGGGAAAATGAGGAAATAGAAGGATCCAGCGGGTCCTGGACAACTACACCAGCGAGTCTGGGCCCTGGGGTCCTCCACAAACTATGGTAACAGCCAAGGAAAATATAGGCAGTAAACCTCGAACCCCAACCCAGACTACTTGATGGACAGGACATTCTCCACTGTTGAGTGGAGAAGGAGATCTGACTTTCACACAAACTCTGGTGCCCCATATTTGAACATGTCCCTTGGAGGGAGATGCCTGGTGGCACTCAGAGGAAGGATAATAGGTCACCAAGGAGAGACTTGATACCCTATGAGCATATACAGGGGGAGGAGGTCCCCCTCAGACACAGATATAGGGGAGGGGAGTAGGGGGGAAGTGGGAGGAAGGGAGGAATGGGAGGATACAAGGGATAGGCTAACAACTGAGATGTAATATGAATAAATCAATTAAAAAAAGAAAAAGGAAGGCTGTAGAGCCCAAAGGAGGAGAAGCTTAGCGAAGAGAAGTGGATTTCTTGGTGGGAAAAGAATGAACTTTGTAAGATAAAGTCCAAATCCATTTCTAGTGTGAGTTCTCTGTTTTTTGGTACTTGGGGATGTGATCAAACCATGCTGTGAGGACCCATTGCCACACCAAACTACTCCCAGTGCTGTGTCCTTACCACTGTGCTGGACTGTATCCCCCAAACTGTGACAGAGAATAAATCTTTCCTCCCCTAAGTTTTTCTGGCCAAATGTTCTTTCATAGCAACAGAAAAAGTAGCTAACATAAGAGGCAATGCTTGAATTTCAAGATGAGGAAATGAGAATCAAGGCATTCCAGGCGAAGGAGTAGAGTTGGGAACAGAGCAGAGGTCGGGTAGCATTCTTCAGAGGGCATAGATCATCCTACCATTCACAGGTCATGGGGACAACTCTGAAGTGGGATATAAAACAGAAGGATGCTTAGAGCTAGAGTTCAAAGATTTTTAATATTTCCTGTATTTAATAGTTAGTACAAAAGTCAAATAGAATAAGCAATACGGATACTATTTGCATTCCATCTGGACTAAGGAGTGTCAGCACTGGAGCAAGATGAGTTTCTTACTTCCTTAATTTTTCATTAAAGGAATATATTCTTATTACAAAAGGGACAAAGGAGATGGATCAATATGTATAGCACCTGCTGCACAAATACAGCAACATGAGTTTTGATCCCCAGCACCTCATACTCATGTACTTTTAGTTTTCCATAGCCCACAGCTACCTGAACTTTGGTTTTATATCAAGAAACAGTGGCTCGATATAAGGGGAAAATGAACTCTAGACCTTTAACAAGGTATGTTCTCAGTGTGGAGGAAGGTCCCTAGTCAGTAGGCTCTCAGACATTCATCCACACTCAGATTATACAGCACAATTCAAGTACATATGCAGTTAAGGAAACAAAGACTGATAGAGCCCAGGAAAATTCAAGCCAGTGGTAGAATCTGTATGGTTGAGCTGGTTGTGGAGTTGGTAGAATACATGTCTATCCTTCTTAGCCTTTTAGACTCTGCTTGATAATAATGGAACTAACAGAATAGACTGGAAAGATGTGGAAATCACCAGCACTCCTCTGCCCTGCCCAGACTATACATAGAGAAATGCTTAATAAAACAATCATTAAGTTGTTGTATCTTATACCAGATTAAATGTGAAAATAGGAAATAATTGAGTTGTGACAAGAGAAAACACCATCACTGTGGTAAGAGAAACTTGAAGAGCAGTGGTCTGTGTCTGCATGTAGTATAATGCTCTTCTATGAGATATTGAAAAGGTGAGCCCAACTCCCTGAATAGTAGATCTTTGAAGGTTTTGTCCAATGAATAAACTATGACATTAGTTCTGCCCATCATCATCAGCACTCAGGCAGCATAGGAGAAAGGGGCTTGCTTGAGAAAACAAGTATGATCAGTATGAATACAATTCTCTTCAAGGACAGAAACTTGGCTAAGAAAGCATGTTAAAAACTGTCGTAGAGGGGGCTGGAGAGATGGCTTAGAGGTTAAGAGCACTGGCTGCTCTCCCTGAGGTCCTGAGTTCAATTCCCAGCAACCACATGGTGGCTCGTAACCATCTGTAACATGATCTAGTGCCCTCTTCTGGCATGCAGGCATACATGCAGGCAGTGCACTGTATACATAATAAATAAATAATCTTTAAAAACTGATATAGAATAAAACAAAACTCATAATTTCCATATGCAGGACATCACACTTCCACATCTCTAGCTCAAAATACTGGACACATTTTCATTAAAAGTGAGCTCAGTTAAATATTATGAAAAACCCAAACCCAGTAAAACATTTTGAAACAAGAAACTTTGTCACAAATAGAAGATTAAATATGAAAAAGACTATGACTGTTGAAAGCCAGAAAAATCAACATTGTACAGCTATAGGAAAGAAATCCTTAAGGTATGTTTATAATAAACCAAAGACATATAGGAAATTATGGAAGGTGTGAGATACATTCAGCACACTATGGGAAAGGGAAACTGGATTTATTCAGAGCAAAAGAGCATCTCCTATAACAACTGAAGTATGATCACTGAAATTCAAGGTAGTTAATAGATAAGCTAAAGAGCAGACAGTTTGTCTATGAAGAATTTCACTGTGAAACTGATTCAGCATCTAATGCAGTGCAAAAAAAAAAAAAAAAAGAGATGAAAAATGAAAAGCATGGGCTGTATTATGGAGGAGGTAACGAAACACTAGTATTAGCACAAGTTCCAAATGTGACTATGAGGAGATAGGAGTACAATCAATGGAGAAAGAAATAAGGCTATAGTGCTCTAGAAGAGAAGGAAAGTGGGGAAGCACAGGAGAAGGACCCAGCCAAGACTCACTGACCTCAGAGAGCCTTTGCAGGGCCATGACTGTGCCCTGGCTGCACTTAATTTGTGGTTTCAAAGTTCTCTGGGATCAGAAGGAATTTATATTTATTGTGTGTATAAACTGCCTGATAACTTTAGCATGCCACTGGAGCTTGATAACACATGTGAAGGAAAGAAAGAGCTGAAAGGCAAAAGGGAGAGAAGGCAATGGGGGGGGGGGACGAGAAGGAGGAGAAAGTGTAGACTGAATGGAAGAAGCTGAGTGTTGGAGGTGACAATCAGTCGGTATCAAATGCTAAGGAGCCCCTGGAAGTCTGTGCATAAGTGAATGCAAATATATACACAGGTGTACACACACATATATGTAAGGACATCTCTACTCTTACACACTGTATTACATAATCATACTATTTTACATATAACTATTAATTGTTATGTCAAATTGAAAAGCAATTTCCAAAGTTAGAAAGGGTATGTGTGCAGCACCTTTTCAAGGCTCAGCCATGATGAGTAACCAGTTGAATTAAAGCGAGTGAAATAGTTAGTCTCAATTGGAATTGACATTAGCCTGACTTCTGAATGCATCATGTAGATTCGGGTGAGTGAAGTATCTTAGCTATTATTTAAAATTTAACCAGCCTTTATCTGAATGCTATTTAAAAGCTGGCTGACATATTCTACCCTAGAGACTGACTTTTTAGCAGCAGTTGATGTGATAAATGCTGATGTTCTATCTATATAATAACTTTGTTTTTAAAATGAGAAATAGGAACTATAAATATCATGAGAATATGTTTGTGAAAGAATTTAAGTATTTGATATCAGAAATACTTTATTCTTTCAAAAAGATATGATAGACTTCACAGGAATAAGTTTTTATTGGCTGAAGATCGTTGACCTGTGCTCTCTATCCGAAATTCTCAGATATCATATCCTTTATTCTACATCTCTCCATCTTAGAGGAGCAAAAGTCCAAGATGGGCTTGGCCAAGGTCACTTTAGCAAAAACAGTAGTTGACATGGTGCTGGCTGTGTTCAAATCCTTTCTTCTACCAACTGAAGGTGTTTTCAAAATTGACTACCATTGCTTTTACAGTCCATGTGAGTGGCATTTGGTAGGAGTGTGTGAACAGAGTGAGGACTCACTGTGGTCTGATTTCCTACCCCCAAACCAAGAGGCTAAGTGCCCAGTTGAGAGCCTGGTGGCCCACTGAAAATTACAAGACTAAACTAAACTAAAATTTTAAAAAACTAGATAAAATAGAACAACATCCAGGCAAGGCATAAGACCAAGATCCATAAGAAAGGGGATATGTGAGTATATACTATTTGAATCTTTCTGCTTCTGGGTTAACTCACTCATTATGATCATTTCTAGTTCAATCCATTTGTCCAGAAATTTTGGGAGTTTCTTATTCTTAATAGCTGAGTAGTATTCCATAGTGTATATGTACCACAGTTTCTTTATCCATTCTTCTACTGAGGGACACTTAGGCTGTTTCCATGATCTGGCTATTATAAATAAGGCTGCTATGAACATGGTTGAGCAAATATTCTTGTTGTGTGCTGGAGCATCTTCTGGGTATATTCCAAGGAGTGGAATAGCTGGGTCTTGAGGAAGCCTTACAAGAAGAACATTATGATAGGTGGATCTGGGCCCAGGGGTCCTGCTCAAACTATGGCACCAGCCAAGGACAATACATGCAATAAACTTCGAATCCCTATCCAGATCTAGCCAGTGGACAGGACATTCTCCACAGTTGAGTGGAGAGTGGGGCCTGACTTTCACACGAACTCTGGTGCCCCATATTTGACCATGTCCCCTGGAGGGGGAAACCTGGTGGCACTCAGAGGAAGGATAGCAGGCTACCAAGAAGAGACTTGATACCCTATGAGCACATACAGGGGGAGGAGGTCTCCCTCAGTCACAGTCATAGGGGAAGGGAGTAAGGGGAAAGTGGGATGGAGGGAGAAATGGGAGGATACAAGGGATGTGATAACAATTGAGATGTAATATGAATAAATTAATAAAATATATTTAAAAAATAAAAATTAAATAAATAATTAAAAAATTTTTAAAAAGGAAAGAGGATACACATAGGACATTAGACTGAACTTTTGTCTGCATGTCAGTACTTTGTGGATTAAGGTGTGAAACATAGAGTATGAACAGAATATAGAGCTCTTGCCCTAGTAATGTGTCAGAGATCAGAACTCACCAAAGGGGGGAGGGAGGGAACCAAAGCAAAGCAAAGCAAACCAAATCAAAGCAAATTGGAACAAATCAAGTCATATTGGATTGGGATTAAAGTATTACTGTAATCTTGTGGTTTATAATGAACATAAAAACAAATATAGTTCTAAATATGTTATATGTACTCTCTAGAACTATTTTCTGAGTAAACTTAGGAATGGCACCAACTCAAAAGAGCTTAGCCGGATTACTGTCCAGTCGCTGCCTTCTCAGTGTCATGTTTCTCTATTAGGAGTAATTATTTAAGGGACAGAGCAGGGAAAGTGCAAGACAAGCATAGGATGTATAATTTTTTGTGTGCCAAAAAGTTACAAAATACTCAAAGAATGAAATGATATGCCAAAGAATGTAAAAAATATGACAAAACAAGCCCATTAAATATTTGTAGAAGTTCTCATTGGTGGTCAGGGATAATTTAAACATCAAAATAAATATAATTGATTCTAACTGATACAGTAAAGTAAACTAAACACATGTAAAATGCAAATGAATAAGTAAATTAAACTTCAGGAAGAATGGTAAATTTACAGAATTTTAAAATAGCATCTTACCAAATACATGCCAAATACAAAGGGGAAAAGAACAGTTTTACAGTGAAAAGTATTGACAGAAAAATTTTTTAATAAAGTGGTTAACATGTACATCATAAAACAGAGGGAAAAGTGGTATCATGCTCCATCCAGTAGGAAATAGATAGATTATGATACCTTTGTAGCAATCTTGCCTAAGAGTCAGTACCTAAAAGTCATCCCAAGAAAATTTCTTCCAATGACAGACTACAGAACAACTCACTTGAATCCTCCAGAAGAGCCATGTCAATAAATTAATACAGTGTTCCTACTTTAAGATGGTGTGGCCACAGAAATCTCAGAGACTCCTGAGCTTGACCCCATTCTGTAAGGATGTTATTGGGACAGTTGGAAATCACATTGATCCTCCAGCCTTATATGTGAATATTATCTTCCTGGTTTTGATTATTGTATCTTGCTCATACAAACTTGAAATTATATATGTATATTATCTAATCATAGTAATATTAAAATAGTAGTTGATAACAAAAATGGATCCTGACAAATCTCCAAATATCTATAATTAATAACAATTCCATAAATTAGTGAATAAAATAAAAAAAGAAATTCCTGTTTTTTCAAAATGAATAGGGATGGATAAAAAGTTATTCTTGTAAAAATTGACATAAGAATTAATAGAAAACCATGCACATTTAACAGAAAACCTGCAACTAAAGAAACTAAATGACCAATCAAAAGTCTTCTAACAAAGAACACGCCAAGCCAAAATGTCTTCAATGGTGTATTGTGCAAAATATTTAGAAAATAATAAAAATTGTATGCAAACTCTTTAAGAAAGTAGCAAAGGAATGACCATTTTTACTCCCTTGGCATAAATCTGATAACTAAACCAAAGAGGGATATGTTAAAAAAAATCATGGGGTGTCACTGAATGAAGCATCCGTACCCTTAGAAGTGGCCTGCAGACAGAAGCTGGTAACTCCTGAAAGGAACTTGCAGGAAGGTATTGAACACAGAATGCTAGAAATAAATTTGAAGGTGAACAGAGACTAAAAGTGTAGACAAAGACAGCCAGAGTGACAAAAAGAGTTGGTGATGCTAACTTAGGAATCTAACCATGCCATACATACACAACAATGTACTTCATTTCACATAAATTAAAAAACTGACTCAAACTATGGTACCAGCCAAGGACAATACAAGTGGTAAACTTCAAACCCCTATCCAGATCTAGCCAATGGACAGGACATTCTCCACAGTTGAGTGGAGAGTGGGGTCTGACTTTCACACATACTCTGGTGCCTCATATTTGACCACGTCCCCTGGAGGGGGAGACCTGGTGGCACTCAGAGGAAGGATAGCAGGCTACCAAGAAGAGACTTGATACCCTATGAGCATATACAGGGGGAGGAAATCCCCCTCAGGAACAGTCATAGGGGAGGGGAGTAAGGGGAAAATGGTAGGGAGGGAGAAATGGGAGGATACAAGGGATGGGATAACAATTTAGATGTAATATGAATAAATTAATAAAAAACTGAAACAACAGACACATAAGACAAAGTTAATACCTTCAAACCTTCCAAGTTGGTGGCATTTAGTGATTCACTCAAGTAGTGTAGCCCTATCAGTTGCTAATAGTTTCATTACCCTAAAGACCACCCTTTATCCATTGCACAGTCACTTGGTTTTCTTTCTTTCTGTCTGGTCCTGGCTGCTGCCATTACTCTTTTTCTCTATGGATTTACTTATTCTAGATATGTCACATTAGCAAGATAACAGAAGACATAACTTCTTGTGCTGAATGACACCAGGTTGTTCACCTTCCTTACACACAATTCATCAGACCTGAGACCAGGAGGAAATTATGTATTTTTCAGTGGCGCACCATTCCTTTAAAGCCCAACTTAGGAGATCTAATGTGAGCTTGCCTGAGAGTTGAAAGCAGTGCGCTGGCTGGAGAGCCTGATGGTTATTGGTGATGGGAGGAGTGGGAATGTGTCTGGATCCTTCCTCAGATCATTCACAGACTCAATCTCAGGAGAATAAGCAGTGATACAGAGAGACCCATCACACAGACAAGAGCTGAGCTCAGAGGCAGTAGGTATCCTGACAGTGGGATGCAGAGTACGCCTTCGACCCCGCAGAGCTGCTTTGCTCACCGAGGTCCTGAATATCTGAGATGTGATGACCAGACTGAATGGTGCTATATGAAATGTTCTTGTCCGTCTAAAAACTTGGACTCTTCCAGATGGAAAATGACATTAATAGACCTAAGTAAATATAGTGATTTAGAAAAGGCCTGGCAGTCTGGAGGCTGATTGTAACAGAAGAATATTTCCAGTTTTGACATATTATGACCACTTTTTAAAATGAGGTAAAATGGTGCATGCAATGAGATGATGTTCACTTAATGTTTCTATAAGTTACTGTGCTGAACACTAAAGAAGTTCCTAATTGTGTCTCACAACTTGTAAAAGAGAAGCAGCTAAAATCCTCCTTAATTTCAGAAAATTGAGATTCAATTTTTTTTGAGACAGCTGTCAAATGGGGGAAGAGGCGTTTCATCTATTATTCATTCTGGTTTGTAATATGAACATTTAATCACTATGTATTCAGATGTATTAATGAAGAAGATGATTGTCAAAAATTCATACACCCATGTAGTATAAATAGAGCTGGTGGTAGGTCTGTTCATTGGGATAACTTAGCAGAGAAGTTTCATTATTTCAGTTTGACAAAAACTTTAGGGAAGCCAAATAAGTGTTCAGCTCACCAGAATACAAAATCTCAGACAGTCAGCCAACCAAAGATTGCATGTGAGGAGACTCTGTGCATGGAATTGTTAATGTGAACATATACTTCAGTTTGGTGTGATAGGAGTTTTAACCTATAGCTCAGGAATGGGAGAGCATCAGTTCAAACTGTTACCATCATATTATAACCCTGTTGAAAGATGAGATTGAATTGTGGACTGAGAGTTTGCTCTTAGAAAGATCTTCAAGAGCAATACAGATGTTATGCTTTTGTAATTGTTCGAGTATTTGTATCCCATAGAGAAAGACTGATTAAGGATGGGGTCTATTTGTAGCTTCATGACTGGTTGCTAAGCATCTATTACTAGCTAGTTCATCTTATTGGTCAAAGTTCTGGAGGAAATAAATGGAACTCTTCAGCAGGAGATTCCAGTGAGCCAGCACTTCCCAGTTTCCCATGCTTATCAGGCCATCTATTGGACAAAGGGGAGACAATAAAAGGCACAGGAACACTGTAAAGCTAGCAAATGCAGGAAGTCAACGTCAACAGCAGAAGGAGCAATTAAAGAGACTCTTTAGAGAAACCAGAACCCTGGAGGTGAGCCTACTGTACTTGTGGTCATGTCTTGAGTGGTAGGTGACCTCACGTGACTCAGAGGAAGAAAGCCAACTGGATAAATGAGCAGAACAACCCTCTGATGATGTATTGGTGCAGTCCATGAGCAAATCCAGTCAGAAAGGACTCGGCCACAGTAATGTTTGCACTTAGAGCACATAACAAGGTAAAGAGGATCTGGACAGACAAGCAGACATATTACAGAAATATTTTTATATGGCTACATACATATTTCCCTCTCATCACATCCCAGCAAATTGTGAGAAAAAGAAAGAGTAAAAACTCCTCATTTTCTTCCTGATATAAAAGCAGACCATTTCTTCTAAAAAAAAATTAAACAAGAAGAACAAGTAATTTGTTTCTATTGAAGTAGCAACACACAAAAGAGGAATGACAACAAGAAGAAGAAAGGTGATTGGCAGTGGAAGATAATAACTCTACTTGGAGTTGATGACATGTAGGCCACTGAAGATACAGAGTCATTACTGGCCACTGGGCTATGACACTCACCAATAGGAGGTCCCCAGGGAGAAACAATGGAAGTGGAAATTTATCATCAGTGGCTGTCATTACCATTTATTTGTGTGCTCTGAGGATTTCAAATAAAGTCCTTATGCTATACTGACTATTCAAGATGCTCGAAGTGGCACATAGTAAATATCTATATCTTTACTTTCTAAGTAACTTGTTATGAAATGTATTCTTAAATTTGAAATTGCATTTCTTCCTAAAATACTTTTACTGTGACAGTTTTTAACATAGCAGTTATAGCCAGCACCATCACATTCAGACATACACACTGAAGCACTGGTTTAGCAGGCCCGTCTTTAATGGCCAGTACATTTTCTACACAGTGTTGTCTACTAATAACGGAATAGCAACAATTGAACAAACAGAAATGTGTGCAGTGGGGGAGTCTTTGCTCGCATGTATCAAGTCACAGTGTAAACTATCTTGACTGCTAAGCAGTCAGGGCTGGTTGTGTCCTTATCTACTACTCATTTACCCCAAGGCACCTTGATTCAAAGTCAGGTTTGTCCCAGGCATCAAATTAGATCTGCGAGTGTGTAGTGAAGTATAACAAGAAAGGCTTTCTAAAACAACTGGCTATATCTTCCCTGCATTTTTAACATAACATTTAACCTATAAAAATTAATTTGTACGAGGGAAAAGGTGAGCATTATAAAGGAACAGGTCACATACACAGATAATGTAGCTGGTACATACTATCATTCTACATTGAGAGTAGTTTTTAAAATCAACTTCAATGTATTTTCTTCAGGAACTTTTGGAAGCAGAAAGTTCCAATTTGGTA
Source organism: Acomys minous (assembly GCF_964271855.1). NCBI lineage: Eukaryota > Metazoa > Chordata > Mammalia > Rodentia > Muridae > Acomys > Acomys minous. The sequence continues at coordinate 124,448,420 of NC_140483.1, forward strand.
ATGATGCATTTTTCTTTATTAGAAGGATTTGTCATAAATATGAAGAACTATGAGGATAGATAGTTTTGGTGAAAGTGATTCTTTTATTAGTTTGAAATCGAGGTCAGTAAAAGGAAAGTCTGATGAGGTCAGAAGGGTACAATTGAAAAGAGGGCAGAATGGTTAAATACCAGAGGGATGACTCCAGAGAAGGAAGGTGCAAAGAAGAGGGGTGGACATCAAGCAAGTGTCAGTTAAATACCAGAGAGATGACCTCAGAGAAGGAAGGTGCAAAGAAGAGGGGTGGATAGCAAGCGTCAGTTGGCAAAAACAGGAATTTGTAGATAAACTGGAGAGTATATACTGTTGAGATTTTGGAGGTGAATCATGGCCTAGGGATGTCAAAGGTTAGGGTTCATCAGGTTAAATTGGATCAAGTCAGGGATCACAGAAGGGAGGGGTTAGACTAGACAAGATGAGGCTGCTGTTGTAACTATATCTGTGCTGTGGGGGAAATGGGAGAGAGGCAAGTGAATGACCGAAAAGATATTTTCTGGATTTCTTCCAAATGACATGAAAGTATAGGACATCTGTAGAATAATAACAGAGGCAAGAAACATCTGGGGGGAACATCTGTAGAATAATAAGAGAGGCAAGAAACATCTAGGAGAAACAGTGAAGGCTGAAACTGGACAATGAAGCAGGCACAAACTTTTACTGTTATAAATAGATCAAGATAGGACTTTGGACTGAAGACATTAAGGAGTGATTCCCCTGTCTCCAAAACTCAACAATCACATAGTAAGATAGGACTTTGGACTGAAGACATTAAAGAGTGATTCTCCTGTCTCCAAAACTCAACAATCACATAGTATCTATCTGTCAAATATCTGAGCAGTTGTTTGAGTCACATGACAAAGGCGTGTGGAAGAGACAATGCTAGCCATTACTTCTGTCTTTCACTTTCTTGCTATTCACATTAATGGGACTCCTCCAGATCATGTGCGACATCCAGCTGGACTCACAGAGTTTTTATTTCTGACCAATAAAATATATTCTCAGTGGAGGGTCAAGCCTCTAAAATGTCTGGCATACCTCATGTTCTTTTAATTTATCTTTAATTGTTCCTTAATTGATCTACCAGTTGATAGGATCCAAAGGATGATTCCAAGGAAGCTTTAGAGATCTTAATGCTATGTGATGGATATTTACTGTCACTCAGAGTGGAACTTCTGGGAAAAGCATCTACTAGACAATGGTATAAACAAGGAATCAACCTATGTCAAGTTGCTGGGAACTGGAAACAGTCTTTTAGAGCAAACAGCATGTGCTGGACACTCAGCAAGGGAGGGATAGAACCAATTGTTTATGCTAGCAAGATCCTTTAGCAGCTATCGAAAAATAAAGTAGGGATGGCTTTGGAACATTAGCTGTAAGGAGACCAGCCATGTAACCAGTGCAATAATCTGAGAAGGAAATGAAGATGTCCTGAATTACAGCACTGGCAATGAAGCTACTGTTATGGGGTGTTAACAGGCTTGAGTCAAAGTGCTGTGCTTAGCTTCATGGATCTAGAGTTAGAATCAACTTGTGTCTGTTTCTCTGTCTCTGTCTCTGTCTCTGTCTCTGTCTCTGTCTCTGTCTCTGTCTCTGTCTCTGTCTCTGTCTCTCTCTCTCTCTCTCCCTCTCTCTCTCTCTCTCAACTGAGATCAATTAGGTCAGAATTCACATTTTTTTTAAAAAAATTTTATGTCTTGGGTGATTTTTATAGGAAGTCAAAGATGAGAGCTACTTGTATTGAATATGAGTTCTCAGAATATGATCCTTGGATCAACTGAATCAAGATGAACTGGTGACATGCGGGGAATGCAAATTCTTGTCCTTCTCAGGGACGCATGTCGGCTTGCCTGTGCTGGGAAGGTTTTGGTGCTAAAGGACTTTAAGTGAATGTTAGAGATCTAAAAATCTGAGTATTTCAGGAAATCTGAGATGGTTGGTCACTGGATCAGAAGTACCATATCTACTGAAACAGTACTCTGGGAATGAGGCACAACAAAGTACTTGTGTAGACCCAAACGCAGAGTTTTCCCGAACTTATACTTACGTGCTGACTATCAAAAAAATGTGGTCTGATAAAACTAACTTAAAAAGAAAGTTATGGGCTAAAAGGAAAGTAACTTCCCACCCCCAAAAGAACTACCATAGAAACAAATTGCACCATTCTTATTGTGTTTTAAAAATATTCCAAAATTATTATCCAGTAAAGGGGAACCAGCTAAAAACTAACAATTATCTAAGCAGAATTCATCATTTCCTGAAATGTAACAGTCGAATGACAGATTGTCATGTAATTTCAACCTCCTTCATTTTACCTTCAAGGAAATGGAGATTCAAAAAAGGCAAACAGCTGGTCTAAGGCCTCATTTCACATACATGGCGGTGACAAGACCATATTGTTAGCTGTCCAGGTTGAGATCTATGTTTTTACTGGCTTTCACCTCAGAGGACTACACTGGACATGTGTGTAACAAGCACTTGCAATTCTGTTGAATGAGTTAAAAAATGCTAAAACTTGAGTCTGAAATGTCAGCGAGAGGCTCACAGGAGGAAGGTTTACTCGGTGATTAAGAGTTCAGAGGCGGGGCCTGCGAGCAGCTGATTGGCTCACGAGGCCCTGAGCTCATCTTTGGATTATTCCATTGGCAGATTTAAAGCTAGGTGGGTAGTAGGAGACAGTTGGAACTTCAGGAGATAGGGTCTGGTGGAAGGAACAGCTGCTTCTCCATTTTCCTTGCTTCCTTGCTATAACGTCAGCAACATTTTTCCTCCAATTGTCTCTGCTGTGAATTTGGTCTCATTATTGGCTCCGAATCAATGAGGCTTAATGACTCTGGACTGAAAAGTCTGAAACCATAAACCAAAGTCACTCTTTTCTATTTGACCTTGGTTTGGCAGGCCCTTTATCAACCACAGAAAATTGAGGGACAAATGAAGGAAAAGTCTAAGATCTGTAAGGTGTACACGCACGTGTGTGTGTGTGTGTGTGTGTGTGTGTGTGTGTGTGTGTGTTGTTTACAAATTCAAATTCAGAATCCTTTCATCGTTTACCTAAGATTTAATTGCTCTCAGCCTCACACTGGCTGGAGGTACCCAGGTTGGCTATTACACTCTTCAAGAGCCCAAATTAAAAAAACCTGTGTTGAGTTAACTTTCTTAATAGCATTCTTTCTTGGGGATTTGTTGTTCTTTGTTGTATTTGTCGTATTTTACTTGCCTGAGCATTGAGCCCAGTTAGAGTCAACCTATGTCTGTTTTCCTTTGGACAATGCTTACAAGTGAATATATATGTGGTTAATTTACATATTATTATTATTATTATATGGGAATTTTTCTTTTAAAATTAAATATATATGAAACAATTTTTATGCCAGCATGTACCTGGTGATGGTCATGCCTATAGATTCTGCATTAAATTCCTGGGACCACATCCTAGCTTTATTAATAACTAGCTCTCTGGCTTTAATTATTTACTGAGTCAGTTTCTTCATTCATAAAATAAAGATGGTATCTACAATTCCTTGAATTTTAAAACTAAACGGTTAAGTGTGTTTGTCACAGACTGTCACTGTTCTAAGCAAGAACTATGCATATATTGACAAGGATCGCTGCTGTTCTCCTCATCTCATTTAGGATAGGAAACTTACCCTTGTCAGCACTTTTCAGTCCAGCAACCTTTGACCTGATCCCAGAGCAAGTTGTATGATGAACCTTACATGATCTTGAAAGTGCATGACACAAAGGCAAAGGTTCACTTTATGGCCTGCTGAGTCCTAAGTAGCATGAGTGAAAATGAAAACAAGAACTTAAAATGTTCTTCTTGAATTTGTGAATCTCGGCTGACTAAAGGGATGGATGTATAAGAAACACAGATGCCCTGATGCTAAATTTCTCTTTGTTCTTTATAATGACCCTTCAAGGAAATACATTCCACAAAATCTCAGGTTTTGTAGGGATTCCTGATACAGAAATGGAGGAAGCGAACCTGAAAATAGAGATGGGGTGGGTGACACTTGGAATTGCCCTCCAGAAGAGACTGTCTCATTCCTATGGCAGCTGCCTATGTAAGCCTCTTTGGAACCTTAAGAATTTATCTTCTGTGGTGGCCTATAATTAGGATATTTTAACGATAATTTAAACTAAGGGAGTATTTCTCTCAAAATGTGAAAATAGGACTGGTGAGATGGCTCAGGGCATCAATAATGCTTTCTGTATGAATTTGATTACATGAATTTGATGCTCAGAACTCTTCACCAATCTCTAGTCTTTCCTTGCCTGCTTTCTGCTTCCTGGGGTGGATTATTTCAAGGCATGATGTCCAAAGAAGGTAGAGTCAGTGCTCTAGGCCTAAGTGTGCTCATGTTGGGTTGACAGGAGGGTGCTACGTTAGTTTCTAGAGTTTCTGTGGCAAGTATCCACAGTCTGGGTTGCTTATAACACAAACATGTCATCTGTTTACATTTCTGAAAGCTAGAAGTCTAGGTTCAAGATAGCAGCAGCCGGCTGGCAGCAATCTGGCTCTCACCACGGATGGTTGCTCCTGAGGACTGTACAAAGTCTGTCTCAGACTGGGCTCATTGGCCTGGAAGATGGCTTCTCTCTTTCATACAGCTTCTCGCTACACACCTTTATGTTTAAACTTCTTCTTCTTCTTCTTTTTTTTTTTTTTTATGAAGACACTATTCATGCTGGGTTAAAGAATATACTGCTAAGGTTTTTTTGTTCTTTTGTTTTGTTTGTTTGTTTTTTAACATCTGATGACCTCTGTGGAAAATTTTTCTCTAAATACATCCACACCCTGAAATGCTAGAGTAAAGGCCTTACACATCTGGATTTGGAGGAGGTCATTGAGGGCACACAGCTCACAGCAGATGCATTCTTTATAACACTGGGAGAAAAGTAAGTCTAGATGAATGCACAAATAACTAAGAACGGACACTATCAGATGAATGCTTGCTATCCTATTGTAAAATGAAAGTACTTACTTTCAAAATGTCAGAGAAAACTTTTCTCCAAAAAAAAAAAAAAAATAGCAATGGATTCTCTTTATTATTCATGAAAATTTAAAAGAAACTTACAATGAACCCAAAATTGATGTGAGACGTCATCTGTGCCTCCAGATAATTTTTTTGAGTGTGTGTTACATATGGGATATAGTAATTATTCCAAGACATTGAGGCCTGGCCTTTGATATTGGAGACAATATAAAGCAGATCAGCATAAAATCCTCTTACAAGGCATACAAATTAAGCTCATGCTCAGCTGTCAATTATTCATCATCCCCTGGGCAGGAGGAGTAGATGCCAGAGTCAAAACAATGGAAACAAGCAGGAGAGGTTAGGGCGCAGGGCTGAAGAGCCTTGCATAAGATAGTGAGGGCAGAATGAATATGCATCTCCAGTGGTCACTGCTGTTGCAGCCTTTGAATCCTGTGAGGCAACAGCAGCCCCCATCTGTGGAGCCACAGTCCTCATAAACTATTCATCTGCACAGCAAAGGGGAGCAGCGATGAAAAGCGCACGAAGAAGAAAGGAACAGGATACAAAAGTTCAGCAGTGAGAGGCTGCCTGAGCATCAAGCGATGGGCAGGAAGTAACATGATGGGATGCTTGCAATTGGTCAAGTGGAATCACCGTGTTCTTCTAGTCCTTGGTACAGGGATGCTCTCATTTTAGAAGAAGGCACCTCAAAGGCACAGTCGCTGTTGTGTGCATATGTAAAAACACACATGCTTTCATAGCTCTCACATCCATGCTATTTACATGAAGAAAAAATAGTTTCTGTATAGTAGCAAAGCCAAACACACACATGTACGACATCAGTGAGGTGGAGCAGCAGGTGATGGAGCTGGCACCCCCCTTCTGGTTACCAATGACAAGTACTCACTAACATGGAAAGTTCAACTGCTTCCCTCTGCCAGGAATAATAAAGAAACATGCTATTGATAAGACTCACCCACAATGCTTTTCCAGCGAAAAGTAAAGGGGCATACATTTTTTTCTGGCACCGTGGCACTGGAATTTCATGAATCCTATTACTTTTCTTAAATCATATAAAATATCTTAATGTACATGTGCTGAAGTTTGAAGACTCCAAAGAAAAGGGAGTTAGGAAGTTCTCAAAACAGAAAAGGTGTTGTGTTTTCTCAATATACAGGCAGCATAATAACACTCATTTCTCAATGAAAGTGTAGGAGGGAGAAAGCAGCTTATTTTCTCTGTGAGCCTAATAGTGAGAATTTGTTCCAAGAATATGCATCTCTCCATTAAGCTCACAACCACTGTATGAAACACGTGACCATGGGGGCTGAACTGCGACGCCGTTGTTAGCAATGAAAGTAGTGCTGCTTTGAGCTTTCCTCTTTTCCTTGCCACACGGGGAAGATGAATGTATAACAAGGGTACATATTTCCTGTTCTCAGCATGCCTCTCCTTCCTGGGTTTGGGGATTACATCTTTCTAGTTCTTTTTTTTTTTTTTTAATAATTTATTTACTTTCATTTAATGTCCATTGATGTTTTGCCTGCCTGTCTGTCCTTGTGAGGGTGTCAGATCTTGGAGTTACAGACAGTTGTGAGCATCCATGTGGGTGCTTGGAATTGAACTCCGGTCCTTCGGAAGAGCAGCCAGTGCTCCTAACTGCTGAGCCATCTCTCCAGCCCCATCTTTCTAGTTCTTAATAATGATATATTAAGTTCTTTTTTTTTTTTTTTGGTTGTTGTTGTTGCTTGTTCTTCCTTGTAATGTGCAATGAAAAAGTAAAGACAGATTTTTTTTTTCCCCCAAAGATGCTGACACATTGGAGAAAAGGGAAGAGGATAGAGTTCCACAGTCTACTGGATCATTACATAAAATAGGACTGTCCTTACCTAGGATATGACAGTGGAAGCCTAAGCTATTACAGGCACTGTTCCACGGCAGGCAGCACCCTCCAGGAAGCCTAAGTACACCCAAAAAGAAAGTGAAAAAGCCTTAACAAATGCACCACACTATTCCTCCTCCTTGCTCTAATTTCAAACTATTAATTGACTCTTTAAAGGCTCCTCCATTTTATTATTTTTTATTGTTATTCTTTAAAAACTTTTTTTTTTACATACTTTACATACTGAATGCACCCTCACCACTTCTGGTCCCTCCTTTCCACCCTCTTTCCCCTTTCTCCTCAGAAAAGGGGAGCCTCCGCCCCTACCCTCATCCCCTATACCCTACCCCAGCTTTACTAACCCACTTTGGCACATCGTGCCCCATCAGAACTAAGCACATCCCTCTTCCAATGAGGCCAGACAAGGTAGCCCAGCTGGGGCAAATTATCTAAAAGTAGGCAACAGTATCCATGTCTGCTAGGGGACCCACATGAAGACCAAGCTGCCCATCAGCTACATTTGTGTATGGGACCTAGGTCCAGACTATGCATGTTCTTTGGTGGGTGCTTCCTTCACTCTTTGTAAGCTCCCATAGGCCTAGGTTAGTTGAATCTGTTGGCCCTCCTGTGGAGCTCCTGTTCCTTCTGGCTTCTCTTTCCTTCCCCCTACTCTTCTACAAGCCTCCCAGAGCTCCACCTAATGTTTGAATATGAGTCTCAGCATCTGTTTCGATCCACTGCTGGGTGGAGTCTCTCAGAGTACAGTTATGCTAGGCTCCTGTCTGCAAGCATAGCAGAGTATCATTAATAGCATCAGGGGTTGTCTATCTTCTATGGAGTGGGTCTCAGGTTGGGGCAGTCTCGCAGTCATTGGTTGGCCATTTCCTCAATCTCTATTCCATCTTTATCCCTGCGTTTCTTGTGGGTAGGGTAAATTTGGGGTGGAAGATTCTACGGATGGGTTGGCATCCTCCTCCCTCCACGGGAAATCTGCTTGGCTATGAGAAGTGACTTCAGCCTCTATGTCCCTTGCTGCTAGGAGAGCTTCTCCCTTTTATTTGTTTATTTATTTTTTGCATTTTAATTTTCTTATTAATTTATTCATATTACATCTCAGTTGTTATCCCATCCCGTGTATCCTCCCATTCCTCCCTTCCTCCCACTTTTCCCCTACTCCCTTTCCCTATGATTGTGACTGAGGGGGACCTCCTCCCCCTGAATATGATCCTAGGGTAGCAAGTCTCTACTTGGTAGTCTGCTATCCTTCCGCTGAGTGTCAGTGGGCCTTCCCATCAGTGGGACATGGTCAAATATGGGAAACCAGAGTTCGTGTGAAAGTCAGTCCCCACTCTCCACTTAATTGTGGAAAATGTCCTGTCCATTGGCTAGATCTGGGTAGGTGTTTGATGTTTACTGCATGTATTGTCCTTGGTTGATGCCATAGTTTTAGCAGAACCCCTGGGCCCAGATCCCCCCATTATAGTGTTCTTCTTGTAGGTTTCTAGGACCCTTTGGATCCATGTATTTCCCTATCTCCTATATTTCTCTCACCTTAGGATGTCCTCACCTCTATCCCACTTTCCTGGTAAGTGAAGACTTTCATGAGACATGCCCCTTGGCCTAGTGTGCAGATATAAGTGAGTATATACTCCTTGAGTCTCTCTGCTTCTGGGTTAACTCACTCATTATGATCATTTCTAGTTCAATCCATTTGTCCACAAATTTTGGAAGTTCCTTGTTTTTAATAACTGAGTAGTATTCCATAGTGTAAATGTACCACAGTTTCTTTATCCATTCTTCTACTGAGGGACATTTAGGCTGTTTCCATGTTCTGGCTATTATGAATAAGGCCGCTATGAACATGGTTGAGGAGTTAAATGTATTTATAATATATTTTTATTCTTTGAGAATTTTATGCATGCATACTATGTATTTTGATCATACACAGTCTTTCTTCTTACTATGAATACTCCCAAGTCCACCTCCCACATTCCCTCACAATCTCACTTTCTACTTCCTGAATGTCATTCTCAAGGCCATAGGGGCCACCTATGTGAGTAGCCTTGTAGTAGAGTTGTAGTAGGAGTCTAGATCCCTCGCAAGAAAAAAAAAAAAAAGAGGTATTGGACTCAATTTGTTAAATGACAAACAAGAGTGTTTTTAAGTGGGGGGCAAATACAAGGGCACTGGAGAGCAGGAGTATTAGAAGGGAAATGATAGGGGCCAGTTTCCCTTGTTTTCATGACATGTGTATATTGGAAAACTCAGAGTGAAACAAAAGAAGTAATCAGTACAGACAGATGCCTCATCAACAACCAGAGACTCATTCTTGTTTGTTTGTTTTATTTTGTTCTCCATCTTTCTTCCTGTTGATTCTTTATGAATTTCACATCATGTACCCCGATCCCACTCATCTCCTTGCCCCTCCTTATCCAATCTCCACCCTTGCAACTTCCCCCCTAAAGAAAACACACAAATCAAAACAACAATAACGAAAACAAACAATAACAGATCTCACTGTGGAAGTTGTGGTGTGTCACGGTGTGTCACAGTAAACCCTTTTCTTCATGCTTCTTTGCTAGCAAATGTTCATTGCAGTGAGTCTGCGATATCAATACTGGATCAGTACTGGATCCTCACCAGGACTCCTCTTGGATATCCTGTTGTTGCCCTGTGTCATGGGAGTCCCGCAGCTTTAGATCTAGATCTGTAGGACTGGCCCCTTCAAGTGCCCCAGCACTTTTTTAGATGGAGTACATATTGGGATGAGCCAAGTTAAAGCTCTGGAACTGGGCCTGGGTAGCAGCTGAGTTGATCTGCTTGTCATTTTGTCTGCACCCATGGGCCTTCTCTCCCAAGTGCCACAGCTGGTGAGGGGCAGGGACAGTTCTGCTCAGCCCTCAGACTTGGATCTCTAGATGGCCCCAGGAAGCATCCCAGACCAGGGCCTTTGATAATAACTTGGGACACAGATTTTGACATACACCCATGCTGCTCCAGGACCATGGACCCAGACATGTTCCTCATCACCAACACAGGCTGGGACTTTACCTTGGCCTCAGGTGGCAGCACAGGCTACTCACATTAGGCTGTTCTTCATCACCCTCAAGTCAGAGACTCAGTCTTAGTTCTTCAATGCTGCATGTGATAGAAAATGTGGCACAAGGTGGAGAAACACATCCATTCACTATACTGAAATGGAAACTCACAGTAAACATAGAAATCTACTGTGCCTTCTTGGCTGCACAATTGTTGATGCTACGGTCATTGGCCTCAAGCCCACCTGCTATGGACTGAATGTTCATACCCTTCCATAATCATTATGGTGAAGTATATGCTGTGGGACCGCTCATGAGTTTGCATCCTCATTATAAGAAGAGGCTGGACATAGTGGCTGACTCTTAAAAGGATGAGGTGGAAAGATTGATGAGAATCTGAGGTCATCCTGGCATACAGAGTGAGACCCTCTCTCCTTTTTTTTTGGTATCATTGTATGTTTTAACTTAAATGATCAATCCTCTTAAGAACATCTAAATTTGCATGAGGAAGAATCCACCCTAGTTCCTACTAACACTTTCCCTCCACTTCAAAAGTACCAAATTAATGCTTAAAGATGTCAGAAGTCTTTAAATAATCCAATAGCCAGATATGTTGGTGCTCACATTTAACCCCAGTGCTGGGGAGGCTCAAGGCAGGGAGATCTCTGTAGGCTTTGATCTTTTATAAACCTACTTTATTTGGTGCCCTTTAATGACTCTACTTCCCTTCCAACCCACCTATCTTAGATAGGAGAGAAAAGAGCTTAATGGGGACAGGAGAAGTAGACGTTTTTAGACTCAGTTCCTTGGAATGATTTCACTCTTCATCATCAGGATTCCAGCAGACCTGTTGAACAGCAAACCAGCAACTCAGCAAAGGTGACTGCAGCTGCGGCAGCTGGAACCTGGAATCTTGAAGCATTCTCTGGAACATTTCTCTCTCGGAGTGTCTCAAAGTGGTTTGTTGAACATCCAAATGATCAAAGTGGTGCAGAAGCCAAGCCCCTGATTTCTGAGCTTCTAGTCATCTCCTCTCAGAATCTATACAAGGATGCTTATCATCTGGCAAAGACCATGCCCTCACAAGACACAGTTCCCTTTCTAGTGGACAAACATCATACATCCTCTCACAAGTCTGTTTCAATCGGACAAACATCACAGGCCCTCATACAAGTCTGTTTCATACTCCATACATGAGCAAAACAAAAACATCTTTACATTCACTATAGATATCTATGTGTTCAAGGCCAGCCTGATCTGTATACTGAGTTTAAGGAGAGCCAGGGCTACAACCTGAGGCTTTGAATCAAACAATTTTTATCTTTCTGTCTGTCTGTCTGTCTGTCTGTCTGTCTATCTATTATTTATCTATCAAAAAACAAATAATCAACCCAACAAAGAAGAAGACAAGAAAAGCTATATATGCCATAATCACTTCAATCTTTTGCTGTTTACATTTACATTTTTGGGTTTTGTTTTAGAGTAATTAATTATTTAACTTTACATCCCAATTTCAGTTTCTCCTCCCTCCTCCCCTCTTCCCCTCCTCTCATCCTCTTCTCTCTTTCTCTTCACAAAAGGGGAGCCCTCCTATGAGTCTCAACCAGCCTTGCCATATCAAATTCTAGTAAGACTAGGCATGTCTTCCGTTGAGGCTGGTCAAGGCAGCCCAATACGGGGGAAAGAGTCCCCAAGGCAGACAACAGAGTCAAAGAAAGCCCCCATACAAAGACCAAGCTGCACGACTGCTACATATGTGCAGAGAGCCTACGTCAGTCCCATACATGTTCCTTGGTTGGCAGTTTAGCCTTTATGAACCTCTATGTTTACTCTGGTAGTTACTCTGTAAGTTAGTTTACTCTGTAGGATTTCTTGTGGTATCCTTGACCCATCTGGCTCCTATAATCCTTCCTCCCTGTTTCTGCAGGATTCCCCAAGCTTTGCCTAGTGTTTGGCTATGGGGCAAGACTCTGTCTTAAAAATAAGTCCTATTGGGTTGCTTTGTCCAGCCTTAATATGAGGGCTCTTGGCCTGTTTTATTGTATCTTGTTTTATCCTAGTTGGTTGCCATCTCTTGAAGGCCTGCTGTTTTCTGAAGAGGAAATGGAGGGGGGTGGATCTGGGGGAGAATGGAGGTGGGGGTGGGGTGGGGAGTGGGAAACTGGGGGGAGTGGAGGGAAAACTAACTGTAGTCAGGATGTTTTGTATAACAGAAGACTCGATTTTCAATAAAAATAAAATTGAAAACAAAACAAAGCAAGCAAGCAAATAACACACTCACACACATTGAAATGGAACTGGAGAATCAGAGGAAGAGGCAGGTAAGATAAACGTTCACTCTATCATACCATGTGGACTCTCACCAGAATCAACCATAAAGGAAGGGTCACACAAATTTATTTTTTGTGACTATCTAGTCTATATAGTGTTATGTCATAGAACCCTAAGATAAGATAATCATTAATAAAAAAAGAGAAATGTAACAGTCATGAGTCAATGGACATTAGAATAGGTTGAAACATCTCAAAAGGAAGCTAAGAAAAGTCATGACCAAGTAGCAGAGTAGAAGGTAAGAAGTAATGACTTGGGAGCTGAAGAGATGTCATGAGAAACTGCATTTGTAGCTAACTACCCTTTTAAAATCCAGGTATGGTGGTTAAAAACTATAATCCCCAGACAGGGAGACAGATACAGGAGGATTCCTAATGATGGCTGGCCATCAAGTCTAGTCACTTAGTGACCTCAGATCAATCAAGGAGATGGTAAGTGATCAAGAAAGACATATAGCTTCTGGCCTTCAGAGTGACATTCATGAGCTTGTGCACCCTCACACATATATACACAACACACACACACACACACACACATACACACACACACACACACATACACACACAATTTCTTCAAAGAGATATAATGGCCTGGTAAAACAGAGAAAGAGTTTCTAAGAAATTACAGTAATATGGGAGATTTTGCAAGAAATTAGATTCTTGATGACAAAAAACCAGGATTCAACTTGTAAAAATAGGTGGGATCCAGCCTACAGTTATTTTTAATGTTATTTTAAATTTTACTCTTACATCATGATATTTTAACTATGGTGATATTAACATGATCGTTGAGGACTTTCAATAGTCCAGGCTTGTGCTTTACATTACTTTTTAAAAAGAACAACTTGAAGTTTCTACAATCTAAGACTTCCTAGAACAGTACGTGGGCCACCATGCCATCAGTGCCTGTAAGTCCTCCATTTCCCTTGTTAGCATTTATGACTAGGTCTTCAAAACAGAGGACTCCAATCACTTCTTGCCCCTTCTACACTTACCCACAAGCCAGGCAACTCTCCCCGGACTCCTGCTCCATTGAAATAGCCCACTCTCCTGTTCTCTCTGCCTCTACATCCACATATCTTTGAGCCTTCCTCTGGGAAGAACAGGCAACTTAAAAGCATGAGACCATATTGCTCACCTATGTCACATATTTCAATGGATTCCCATCACCTTTACACTACAGTCTCAGTTCTCCATCGTCATAGGATATGTCTCGGACAGGTATTGAAAACCCATTGTAGACACCTATCTTGAAATAGCCTCATTGGCTGAATCACTTTCTTCAAAAGACTTTTCCTCACTCTCCATCCTTTATCCTCATCCAGTTCTTAGCTTCAACAGCCTCTTCTCAAATTAGCTTCCTAACTTTCTAATCAAATAGCCCAGTAACCTCAGTATTTTTTAATCAGCACACTTTTTGTACCTGAAATTATTATCTATCATTTGTGTGATCATTCATCACTCTGCCCTCCAAATGTTATGAAAGTAGGTGTAGATTGCTTCTTATATGTTGATTTTGTCTTTAGTACTGGAGTAGGCCCTTGCTCCCTGGTCAAGGCTACAGAGTCCCGAAGCAAGCAAGGTATAACTCACTGTGATTATGCTATGCACATCATGCCATGGTACCTCGTAGCGTGTCTCTATTCACATATCTCACCTCACAGATATGATGCTGCTGATGCCAAATCTCCCTTAGGATTCAAGGCTAATTCCCACTGGCTCTTGAGACCTATCTAGTTTCTTTTCTTAGCCAATCTTCTTCTGTATGCTTATGTGTGTCACACACACACACACACACACACACACACACACACACACACACACACACCACATAAACATAAAGCTTTCAACAATGAGGCACTGAAAATGCTATTACTTTATTCCCATGACTACTGCTCCCTAAGATCTAAAATGTGATTTCCAGGAAGCCCTCCTTGACTTCCACTTTGTCTATGAGTAGCAGCTGTGGATCTGAGACTTCTATAGCAGATGTCTGCATGCTCTCAGACCTTAGCATCACAGTCTTCATCCAAGTTGTAGCAACTGGCTTCCCCATGGCTTCTCACATGGGCTTTTCTTTCATGCAAGGGAATAATGCTAGGAAGTAATGCTCAGGCTGCTGGCTTAGAGCTTTATCCAACACTGTTACCTGGGTTTAGCTATAGGTGCAAGCTATTGGCTTACAGTGTATATTGATTTCTGTTGCAGCCTTTGATGGATGCTTTCCCCTTCCTTTTACAAATTTCTACTTTCCACTGAACATTTTCTTCATTTTCCAAATGAAGTGTTTCCACCTTCTTCATTGTGTTAGGCTTATTCTGCCAGGGAAGCAGAACCCAAGGAGCATCCACCACAGTCTTCAGAGTTGACTAGAGTGCTTGCTCTGAGGAGGGAGGCTTGCATTTTCTATCTGGTTGCTTCACACTTCAGGAAAAGTGAGCTTGCAGAAGCCTTCACTGAATCACTGAGCAGTGCTTAATAAATGCTTGCTGAGCTAAGCTAGCAAATAAGACTTCTTAATCCAAGATGGAGAGATGCTGGTATTTTTCACATAGCTTAGCTTTAGGATGCTTTCTGGTTCTGCAATATTATTCTGTTAGAGAGGATTTACAGGATGATTTTTGCCAAGTCTGTTCTTTCCTTTGACTAGTTCCCTAATTATAATTTACCTCCTTTCAATGTTTGAAGCTGCTCTTCAGAAGTGAATGGGTATTCTGAAATTTATCTCAGAAAGTCATGTTCCTTTATCTGGCAGCTATGAGACTTATGTGAAATAATACTTCTATACGCATTTAAATTTTGTTTATTGTTGTCGATCTACTTAGAAAAAAGTGATAATATTTAGCCATAACACAGGTAATAATAATACATTCTAATTTGAGGACCACACAGTAGGTTTTAAGTGCTCTTTCCACAAAATAATAGTTTGATATAAACACTGTACAATATATACAGAAAGCAATTCACTATGTTATATATGATAAGTATGCATAGTTTCTATTCTTGTGAAAATAATTTTTTTAACACTTTCTTACTATGGAAAAATTTTTGGACTTTATTCTTTCTATAATAGCAGTTAGTAGGCATAGCATTTTCATTTATCAGCAGTCTTTATATAGCTTTTCAAGAAACATAAAAAGTGAAACTCCAAGAAATGCTTATTCTCAATATTATCCATTGGCTCAGAAACATCTTTAAAACGCTATGCCTGCTCTGTAGGTGACAAGCTCAGGCTACAGTACTTTGTAGAGATTGCACCTGCGCCTGCTGGGACAAACTGGGCAGTCTGATCCTTCGCTTTCCCTTTCTCAGGAGCCCTTGTATTTGTTATATAATTGTACATTATATAATTACATATACACACATAGTTATATATATATTATCACATATGTAATTAAACATTTTTGAGACTTCAAAGTGAAATAATTTTTAGTATCCTTAGTCCCATTTTAAAATTTCAAGTGGTTTCTTAGTCCATAGTCACTATTTTGTTTCCTCTTTCCAGAGTACAAAGAGTCTTGTTCGGTTTGTGTGCTTGATGCCTTTTGTGGGGATGAGAATGAATGTGGTTGCATCTTGCTCACATGTGAGAGCCACAGCTTCCATGATTTGCCTTGTTAGGCCTCTTTTATTCCTGCCTTTGAGTAGAACTTCAGAAAAATATTGCCCCCAGCTGCCTTTGGACACGGATCTCAGAACAATGACAGAAGAAGTCAATCTAAACATGAGTGTCTCTGTTACTTCTCTACTGCTGTGATAAAACACCATGACCAGGGCAACTTTAAAAGGAAAGCATTTAAATTGGGGCTCATGGTTTCAGAAGATTAGAGACCATGGCTGTCATGGCAGGGAACGTGGCCGCAGGCAGGAAGACCAGGCATTGAGGCAGTAGCTGTGAGCTCACATCTTCATACAAAACCACATGGTAGAGTGGGAGGATCACACTGGAAAAGGTCTTAATCTTCTGAAGCTTCAAAGCCTGCCTCCCAGTTACACCCTTCTTCCAACAAGGATACACCTCCTAATAGTTCCCAAGCAGTTCCACTAACTAGGGATCAATATTAAAATTTATGGAGCCTCTGTGGGGCATCATCGTTCAAATCACCACTGTGACTTTCAGTCTGAAATGGAGTGTCTATATCCAAAAAAAGAGATACGGACATGACAGTAGTTTGTGTTAGCTGCTGGCACAATTTGGGACAGTCAATTCAAGGTGTAATATTATCATCCTACATGAACTCTGGTGCCCCATATTTGACCATGTCCCCTGGATGGTGAGGCCTGGTGGCACTCAGAGGAAAGATAGTAGGCTACTAAGAAGAGACTTGATATCCTATGAGCATATACAGGGGGAGGAAGTCCCCCTCAGTCACAGTCATAGGGGAGGGGAGTAAGGGGAAAATGGGAGGGAGGGAAGAATGGGAGGAGACAAAAGATGGGATAACAATTTAAATGTAATATGAATAAATTAATAAAATATATTTAAAAATATTGAAACTATTCATACAAATAAGATAGTTAAGATACTAGTATTTTTGATAGTTTCATATATATTGCTATTTTATATATTGAATATATATACACATATAATATTAAATATATGTAATATATAGTTATATTTATCTCCAATTCCCCTTGGTTATGCCCTTTTTTTATCCCTATGACCTCTTCTTTCCAACTAGTCCCTCCAGGGTTCAACCACTAAAGAAAATGACACCTGCTCCATCAGCAACCATTAGACACATCAAAGGCTCAGCAACCACTAGATATGTCAAAGGATCAGTAGATCCTCGGGAAGATATGGGGCCTCATGGGCACCACCTTTGTCTGTGATGAAATATTGAAGGGCCCTGTCTTGTACAGGTGTCCACAGCTGCTATGTGTTTATGATTGCAAAGGCTGTGCTGTGTCTCAATGACAGCATTTCACAGTACTCCTCCTCATCCTCTGGCTTCTTTCCTTTGCGATATATCCTGGGCTTTGGCAAGAGAGTGATAATTGTGGTTAGGGCTGAGCATTCAACAGTTACTTATTCTCACCACTTGTTCCAGTTATGAGTCGCTCTATTAACCACTGCCCTCAGCAGAAAGAAATATCTAGAACTAATGAGATGGCTCAGCTGATAAAGGTGCCTGTGCCTGAAGTATCTTCTAGTATTTTGAAGAATAACCAGAATGGAGGTAGTTTGGAGGTCAGTTCCAAAAAGCTGGTTTAATATTTTATAATCATTTATTTTCTATACTCCCCAGTAAAAGGAAAATTTATGAACACATGTGAAGCTCTTTGGAAAAATACCTTAATGTCAGTTAATTTTCTTTTTGTTTTCCTCTGCTTTAAAATTTGAATTATTATGTCTACTTGCACATTCTAATAGTTTAAATGAGGCTAAGTAATTTTCATCAGAGAATCACAGTTAAAAATATTACCTCTTTAATTGTTTTTCTAAGAACATCTGTAAGTTTATGATTTTTATCTGGGCACTTGTGAGTTAGTGTAGGCTACATGCTGTGGGAGGAGGTAGAATATTCACCTTTCTTTTCTTTATAGCATTTGCACTTTGACTAACTCATGGTGAGGGATTTAATAGCATATGATTAAATTTAACTACAGCATCATGATGCTATTTTCTCTGTGGTTAACTTCCAGATATTGAAGAAGAGTACTCAAGAGTCAGGATGTCAAGACACAGCCATATGATTCAGCAGTTCCCTCTTGGTGATCTCTTGAAAATCCTCATTCAGGTTTTATCCATAAAGCAAACAGGGATGGATCATCAGTGTGGTCAGTATATCTGTGTTTCGCTCCTAAAAGATGTCACTGTCATGATCTAGTACAATAAAAATAGGCGTGTACTGGGGATGAACTAGAAACACAGTGCAAAGGAATCCCACAGGAATGTCTGAGGGTGTCTCTAGCTGAGACATCTAGCAATGGGGGACAAGGAGCCTGAATGGGCCATCTCCTGTAACCAGACAGAGCTTCTAGTGGAGGGATTGGGACACCAACCCAGCCGCAAAACCTTCAACCTACAATTTGTGCTCCTTCCAGGATATGCTGGGTAGATGTGGTACAAAAATTGTGGGAGTGGTCCACCAATGACTGGTCAGTCTTGAGACCCATGGCACAAAGTAGAGGAATTTTAATCTGGCAACATGGTCGCTCTGGCAAGGGATCACATCCCATCACTTAGATGAGACTTACCTAAGCAATTCAGTGAGAAGCAGAGAGAAGCCAGTTTGATCAGTCAACTTGGAGACAAGTATTGGACTCAGAACAGCTGAGTTGAACCAGCCAGCCAGAGTTTAGAAAGAACTAGAAAGGATGAGTTTATTCAGTAGTTACGTCTGGGAGGCTGAAAACATTCTAGGTCTAGGTTAGCAGATGGAGGCTGGAAGCTGAAACCGTCAAGGTCCTGGCTTGCAGAAGATTAGATTGTAGGAAGGCTAGAAGTTTCTAGGCCTAGGCTTAGGGATAGTTAGACAGAAATGTTCTGGGCTCAGGCCAAGCCATGTATTAGTAAGGCTTGGGTATGGCTCTGATCTCATCCCTTTAGCTGAGGAAATAAAAACAACATCTAAGGCACAAGAGGAAGTCTACCACTGAAACTGCCTGGAGGGTCCGAAACTGGCAATGGATAGCTCAGAGACCCAGGATAGAACCAAACATGCTGGGAGGCAAGGCACAGTGGGAGGAAGCCAATGAAATGATTCCTAATGATTTTCTACTATATTTTAAGGCAAGAGTCTAGCATAGCTGTCATCAGAGAGCCTTCATCCAGCACTGATGGGAATAGGTACAGAGACCCACAGGAAAACATCAGGCAGAGCATGAGGAATCCTGTGGAAGAGAGGAAGGAAGGAGCCAGAAGAGTCACAGACACCACCAGAAAACTCACAGTATCAAGTAACCAGAGCTTATAGGGGGCTCACAGAGTCTGAAGTGACAACCAGGGGTCCTGAATGAGACTTACCTAATTAGTCTTTGTTACAGTTGTGTAGCTTGGTATTCTTGTGGAGCTCCTCAAAGTGGGAGCAAGGGTTGCCTCTGACTCTTTTGCCTGCTTTTGGGACCCTTTTCTTCTACGGGGTTGCCTTGTGCAGCCTTCATATGAGGGCAGGTGCCTAGTCTTACTGTAACTTGATATGCCATGTTTAGTTCATATCCCTTGGAGGCTTGCCCTCTTCTCAAGGGAAATGGAGGAGGAGTAGGTGGGAGGTGGCGGGGGTGGGGTGAGGTGGGGGGAGGAGAGACTGGCAGTGGAGGAGGGAGGGAAAACCATGGTCAGAGTGTAATATATGAGAGAATAATAAATTTTAAGTTAATTTTTAAAGTGTTGGAAAAATGTGTATTTGAACAACTCGAATGATAATGGACATTTTGTTATGTATCACAGAGAGCAAAGCTGTTTGTTTTTTTATTTTTCTTCAATAAAAGGGGAATCAATAGCATAGTAATTATGCTTATCACTGGAAAAGAAGAATTTTTAAGACAGAACCTGATTCTTCCTAAGCTAATTATGAAGATAATTTCCTTGACCATCCATACCCATTTTATCTCCTAGCAATGGTGCCAGTAATCTTAGCATCTGCTCAAAGGAAGGATATGAAAAAGTTTTATGAAGTTATGAGATATCGAGCACATTTTACCAAGAAATTAGAATTGGGAATAGATGCCTGCGGGATCTTGTTCTTTAAATGAAGAACATAGCATTCTGCTAGCTTTAAGTCTTACAGTTGGCCTAATTACAGAAATAATCCTTTCTAAAGCTAATTAACCATGATCAAATCTTCCATTTTATGTTGTTAGAGAGGCTTTAATGTTGAACTGTAACGTGCCCGAGCCCACGCCAATTCACAGAGGAAACGACTGTACTAAAACCTACTGTGTTTCAGAGATCAACAAACTATGGCTGGCTGGCCAAATGTAGCCACATTGTATTGGGTAAATAGGGTTGATTGGAACTGGCTGTACTCTTCAGTTTGGGTATTGCCTACAGCACAGACAGAATGGCTTGAAATGCCTAACACTGTTTCCATGTGGTCATTTACAGGAAAGGTTAAAGATTTCTGGTCTCCTAGTAGATTTTGCTTAGTGACAGCCTGTGACATTTCTGTAGTGTTTCCCCACATCCTATTGACTAAGGCATTATCTCAATTTCCGCATCAGATCTAAATTGGTGTGTTTGTCACTTTTTGTTGCTGCCACGAAATATCTATGAAAAACAACTTAAACAAGAGAGGGTTATTTCAGCTCCAAATTTGCGTGGTTTTAGTTTCTGGTGAGCACCTCGTAGTGTCAGGAGTGTGAAAGAGGAGCTTCCCAGGGACCTTCTAAGGCTCATCTTTTGAGGCCTGTATCTCCCCATCTCCTGGTTTCCATCACCTCCCAATAATGCCATCACAATATGAGTCCATCCATGAATCAATACACTGATTAATTCACATCTCTCACAAGTCAGTTGCTTTCAAGAATCCGATCCGTTGGTGACCAATCCCTTAACACATGTACCTATGGGGGACATTCAAGCCACAAAAACAGTTGGAAACTATTTGAAATAAAGTAAAGTGTTGTATTTGAGATGCCTTCTTTGTGAATATAGTAAAGGACACTAGCCTTGTTTATTCAGTTCCTCCATCGAGCTGGAAAAATGAAGGGCTCAGTTTTCCCTTTAAGAATACCATGGCGAGGAGGAATGCATGGTCAGGGATAAAATAGTTAATGCTAGTGTAGTGAGAAAGATATTTTTATAAGCCAGTCTGATTCCATGACAGGCTTCAAACCTGGCCTCAGACTGAGCAGGCCTAAGTTTTGATTTCTCAGAACATGAAACTAGTTCCTGGAAAAACTCAGGTCCTTGGGCAACCAATCAGCTTCAGCCCTGACATGTAGCCTGACAATGATTCAGTAACCACCTTGGAAAGTCCCTGAGCCCTTGTCCAGTCCGTGGTACTCCTCCCCTTCCTCGTATCTGCCAGATTGTTGCTCACCAGTCTGTATAAAAGTTACCTTACCGCTCTTGAAGTCCCTTAACTGTCTTTAAATTGACACTGCCAGCTCACTTCTAGGTCATTATTTTGTGAAGGCGGTGACCCCTGCATACTGGAAATTTTGGCAGAATAAAACACTCCTTGCTTTTGCATACTACCCAAGCCCAGGGTTTTTCTTCAGTGAGTAGTGGACCTCCAACAGTAGCTAATAAAGGTAGAACATAAAAACTCTCAAAGGCTAAGTCTCTTAAATTACCTTAATGAGTTTTCAGGTATCCTTTAAATTAAAAAAAAAATAAGTGTGTGTGTGTGTGTGTGTGTGTGTGTGTGTGTGTGTGTGTGTGTGTGTGTGTGTACAAAGCAACTTGTTGGAGTTGATTTTCTTCTACCATGTGTGTCCTAGGGCTTGAACTTAGGATGCCAGGCTTGGTGGCAAGCACTTTACCTGCTGAGCCACCATGCTAGCCTTTAGATATCATTTTTAAAGTGGAATGCAAGTGTGAATAAATAGGAAGACAGTCAAATTCCTTTTTTAAAAAAATGCAGTGCATGCCCAGGGGAGATGCATCAACAGTTGAAGTGCTTGTCACATGAGCAGGGATGTCAGAATTAGGACCCTAGGACACCATATAAGTGCTAAGTAAATGTGGAGACATGTAATTCCAGCCTGGGAAGGTAGTGACAGGCAGAGCCGGACCAAACTGTCTATCAAAAATACTGGTCATATCAGTGAACATTGAGAGATCCTGCCTCACAAAAGGCAAAGGTAGAGAGAGGGTAGTGAGTTACATTGGCAGTCAGGGGCACTTGTTGCTCTTGCAGAGGACCTGGATGCAGATCATGGCTCCCACATACTATCTTATAATCATCTATAACTCCAGTTACAGAAACTCTAATGCCGTCTTATGACCTCTTCAGGTGCCAAGCACACATGTGTTGCACATACATACATGCAGGCAGAACACTCATACACATAAAATAAATAAAACTAAGAGAGAGAGAATGAGATGGAAGAGTGATCTATTAAGAAAACCTAAATAAGTCTAAATATCAATTTCAGGTTCCTATGTGCAGATGCATGCGTATATAGACACACATGCCCATGTAGCCAAACACACACGTGCACATGCCTCCATCCAAACACATATACCATATACTCATACACACAAGGAAAAAAAAACCCCACAGTACAACTCATTTACATACTCTTCTGAGGCAGTCTTTTCATATAATCCTAATGAAGTAAGTTTCTCTCAGATCCGTGACGCCTCTGACTGACTTAGTTTTGTGCACTGTTGATGTGATAAAATGTCCCAACAAAAGCAACTTAGGTGAGATAAGGTTATTTTTAGGTCCGAGTCTCATATCACACTCTATCACAGCAGAAAGTCGAGGTGTCAGAAACTGAAGCAGATGGTCAGATCGTGTCCACAATCAGGAGCAGGGCAGTGGGGGGTGATGGGGGGATGTGGGGGGCGGTGTTAATGTGCAGGTTTGTGCTCAGCTCGTGTTTTCCTTTTTATACAGTCATGTATAAACCCAGGATGCAAACCCAGAAAATGGTGACACTATGTTCAGGCTATGTCTTCCAAAGCAGTTAATGCAACTGAGGCAATCCCCTGACTTACATGCTCACAAGTCAACAACCCCTTGTTAATATTACTTTCCCAGGGGATTTTTGGTTGTGTCAAGTAGACAAAACTAATCTTCGCACCTTCTATTTACTTCCTCATCGAAGCAATGCTAGCACTTTGGGGACAATTACAAATTGTGCCCATCCTTTATGCTACTCAAACTGAACAAAAGAGCAGGAGTAATTTAAAAAATTTGTTCTTTGCTCACATATAGTATATACTAGATGCTGTCATGATTATTCAACAAATCTACAATGTGAGCCACATCTGCTGGTTTTGGGCAGGCACAGCTGGAACTTCCTTAGCTTCTGTACCGAACTTTTTATGTGGGCATAATTTTTAGTTGCCTATTCTGTCTGTATTTATGCAAATCACGGTGTTATTTATAAACAAGTAAATAATAATTTTCAAGGCAACATCTGCACTTCCGTCTGAATGTCAGACACCTGCAAAGTCAACTTACTTTGAATGGGAGACCATGTACTGCCTGAATCAGACCCATAGCTTGAAATAAATTTCAATCACTTGCACGCCTCTTAATCTCAGCTTTAACTGGAGAACTTCATTTATTAGTGATTAATCTTAGAAATACTGTTTATTGCAAAACCATTTTTAAGTCTTCCGAATTTAACTATCTGAAGGAATGAACAGTGAGGAGAGATAGAGTTGGATTCTACCCTCCTGAGTCACAGTCCAGCTCACAATGCTATTTAACCTTTTTTTCTTCCTCCCTCATCTGTAAAGTGACAGCAGTCCCCTCATAAAACTATTCTGAGGAATAAAGGAGAACTGTATACAAACACCCCAATTGCTGCCCACTTTAAGCACACAGAGACTCTTGATTCTTTCTCCACCAAATGTTTCTCTGATCCTTCTGGAAGCCTAGTTGTCTCTCCTCCAGTCCCCTTCCCTGTACAATGAGTGCAGATGGTTGTAAGAGGAATCTAGAGGCAGCAAATGTAAATCTGGGGAGATCCGAAGTCATGCCCTAGAGTATGATAATTAATTATTCTTTTTTCATAATAGTTTGCTTGGGAACACACAAGAGTAGAAGTTATACGTCAATATTTGAATATCTTAGAATTATAAAAAGAGAAGCAGTGAAGGAGTTCTTTTTGAAAACCATTTCTGTGAAAACTGCAATGTTGCATCATAGATCTGAAGACTGTCAGATGCTAAGCACATCAGGAATCATATGGACTTTATACAATCTCTGTCCCTAATATTTGTGCCTATTAAGCATGTCTACAAACATGTATATAGTGGTAATATGACCAATAAAGTATGATGTTAAAAATGATTTCAGTCCACATCTGTACCATTTAATGAGTCTAGTTTTATTTAATCTATTTCCCGTATTCACTTCTTGAATAGCCACCAGCCAATTACAGCAAAATCATTAGTGCTTGTTTTCCTAACCATTCTATTGATCATCCCCCTAGCAGTTGTGCTCCTACATCCATTCCATTTATTAATTTGCTTCTCTCTAGTCAATGTTGCCCTCTCTTCATTAGGCATGACATTTGTAGACTTGAAAGCAAAAGAGCTGGGTTTTCATCTTTCCTCTACCGCTAATTAGCCCTATAACTCTAGAGAAATCATTTCTTTATTCCACAGTCCCCCTATTCCCTATTTGATGGGCCTTTGGATCCACAAAGCTGTGGCTCACTTAAAGAAATATTGGACCAAAACCCAGGAGAGTTGAAGTCTAGCTTTTTATTGTCCATGGGCAATTTAACCAACCTTGTTGGGACTTTACTTTTCCTCCATTGTAAACTAGTGGGTCTAATAGATTCGTTTGCCCTTGCTATAGAAAATAGCAATGATAATATGGCTGTGTGCCATTAAATGGTTCATTGAGCATCACAAACCTTCCATACTACTCTCCTCTTGGTAAAAACAGGAGTCTGAATATCTTTCGAGCAGCGACTTCCACCACATGCCTTCACTTACAGTATAATGGAAAAGGAGGTGTGGTAGAAGAGGGTTGTTGTGTTCAGTGGTTACTGAGACCCAGAAATCAGACAGCCTTCAGCCAAGGGACATTCTCAGGTCATCTGTGAGTCATTAGACACAGGATCTCTAATTTTAGCTGCACAGCTATGAGGATAGAGAAGGGTGATTGTGGCCTAATATGAATTCTGTTTGGCCTAGGAAGGAGATCTGATATTCTTACTTCACTGACTTCTATGGAGTGAATTACAAAATAATTGCAGGGAATGGGCAGAACTGTTGTATGAGAAATGGACTCGGGGCTCACTCAACTGCTAGGAGATAGAAACGTATTATGGAATTTATGGGAAAAATCATCCTTTCTGGAAAGAAAAACCCGAGCGCAATGCTGAACTTTCAAATGTGTACTAGATATTTCTTTGTTTGTTCAATTTCTGGGCTTTGACATACTCTAACTCCATCTCTCTTTTGTGTACAGTAAAACTGGGAATAAAGACATTAAATTTATATGGCTAACTGGAAAAATAGGTTCTCAAAGACAGAGCCCAGTACAGACTCCAGCTCTCCTATTTTATTTCATTTTTCACTGTTTTTCACCAGCTGTTATATTGAGGTAGAGTAAACATATGCTTAATGTGGGCTGGTAGAGGAATGGCACCCTAGAAAGTAATATGATAAATGATATGAAAAAAGAAGGAGTTTAAGACGTCTAAGTATTAATTGGTTAAAAACAGTCAATCCTAAAATGAAGTTCCAGTCATGGGGCTCCCTGAAGCAAGTTTATACTGAGCTTGTTTATCTCTGAGGTTCTTTGGAGTATGTCTTACTAGCTAGGCAGGGTGTTCTCTGCCACACAGTAAGCAGTTGCCGAGGTCCTAGTTCCTCTCACACAGGACAGCGCTGCGTAGTGACAGGGTTGACTTCCCACTTCCTTTTCTTTTCCTTTTGTACTAAGAAAGTTATCTGTCCTTTGGTATCAGAAAGGGATACACATTCTCTATGCTGAAGATGAACTCTTGTAAGATAGATCTCCATACTTGACCAGAATTACGAGCCAGTTAATTTAGAAAAAGCCACTGGCTTTTGTACCTTAGAGACATGCAGTATTTGTGTTTGATATGATATATCATAATCATGTGACTAATATGGCTATAAAAAATAACTTGCCTTTAGCTTCAAAGAATAAAGACTGTTCATGAAAGTCTTAAAACTTGTGTAAGAGAAAAAGAACACAGATTAAGGTAAAGAAGCCTATTTAGTGCGTTTTCCCCAGCACTTTTTTTCTAGCAACTGCTAATATATACAGTGATAGACCCATGGGAGGCAGGTGCATGCCTTCACTGTCAAAGGGCGATTTCTTTATTTGACAGCTATATATCATTTGCTTTTTATTATTCTGGGCTTTTAGTGTTCTGATTGGCATTCATCATTATTCATTCTTTGCAATAACAAATAGATAAAAAAAACGGCATGAAGAATCAAGTCCATTGAAATGAGAATTATTTGCAGTTGTTCCACATCAGCGTAAACAGTAGATAAGCAATGGGTTGAATGCAGCCGAATTCTTCCACTAATTTCCCAAGCTTCTGCCCAGAGACGGGGAAACCCCTCAGCAGGTGGGGCTATGGCATTACTGGAGCACAGATCTGCAGGTGTGTGTTCTGTTGCTGTTCACCGATCTATTTCCTCCTTCTGACTTCTCTATGTTAGTCTATGCCATCGACTCATATGGGCCATGCTGCTACTCATATGGATTAAATTCCTGGGTATCAGTGATAAAGGATTCCTCATCCTCCCTCTGTCCTGGTTGTATTTTAGTAGGAAATTGCTTATAATATGAGCCACTGAAGATGCTTGCTTAAAAGAATATGGTTATATTTTAGTAAGAAGATGCTTGTTTTTATATAGATACCATATACCATTGCATTTTTGAAAACTCTGGTAGGGTATCTCCACTCACCCCTGTATATCTCTAACTTTGAGGCAGAGTTTAGGAAGGACCCATCACACATCAGTTTGGTTGGAAGGCAGTTCGTACAACAAAGCCTGCATCCACTCTTCCATTGGTAGACTGCCTAACTTATGGTCACTTTTGAGAGAGTTCCTCTGATAATACAGCCTATATATATATGAGCATGTGTATCTGTATCTGTCATATATATCTATATTGGCATTTGCTCTCCTAGTATATAGTCATAATCTAATTTTAAAATTAATATTATATTCACTGCATTTTGAGGCCATCTTAGTTGGCTTCAGTTGCCAACATGATACTTAGGAACAGAAACCCCCAGTTGAGAAACTGCCCCCATCACATTGGCCTGGGCCTGTCTATGGAGAATTTTCTTGATTGCTACTTGATATGGGAAGACCCAGCTCACTATGGGTGGTACTTTCTTTAAGCAGGTAGGCCAAAGGGAAAGCCACAGGGAGACAGTAATTAAGCAACACCCCTCCATTGTCTCTATTTCATTTCCTGCCTTGAACTTGCCCTGGATTCCCTGGATGATGGTTTATAACTTGTAAACCACATTAACACTTTCTTCCCCAAATTGCTTTTGATTGTGGTGCTCAGCACAGTTAACAGAAAAGCAAACTAGAATAGAAGCCATGGTTAGAGGCTGTTCTTGACCAAATCTCCATAACCTCATAACTCCTTTATAGGTCTCTCAAATACGGCATTATCATCCACCTGCTCAGTGACTGCAGAGATGAGTGCCAGAGGACCAGAGAGGCTCTGTGCCTCAAAGCCTGTTGAAATTATTCAAACCAGACCACCCCTCTGCCTTGCCTCTTTCTTGCCATGCCACCTGCAGTTCATTGCTCTCTCACTGCTTCCTCTGACTGACCTGTGTGGTGTTCCTTGTTCTGCCCAAGAAACCACAAGGGTCATAAAACTGAAAAGCTCTTTCATGCTTCTCCCTCTTGGTCTGGGAGAATCATTTGGCTCCACAATCTGCCATCTGAGGTCATATGGATAAGACACAAGTTCATATCGGTCCTTAGTTTCCTCCCAAGTTGTGCTTCTTTAGAGCAACTCTAATTTCTAGTATTTGAAGTTTCATAGGTTGTGGCATTATTTAAGGCTCATAAGCTTAATCAATACCAGCTACATTTTTGAGAAAAAAAATTACACCAATGTGCATAACACCTAACCTTGCAAACTTCCAGGTTAGTTTCAAGCCACTGTAACTCCTGTGTGTCTCAACCTGGTACCCATGGTTCAAAGACAGAACTCACTTCAGATGAGTTGTGAGTTTATCCCATCCCAGACATTCACTCAGCCCTTTGGGTCCCAGTGATTTTCCTCGGCACATTATAATCTAAAGCAGAATTGAACATACATAAATGCAAATATCTTCATAGGCTTTATGTATTCTCTAAACTTTGGAGGGAAGCATAGATGAGGAAATTAAAAGGAAGAGAGGCAAAGAGGTAGGGATTTTGTGTTTGCTGCAGTATATGTAAAATGATGATAAATAGTAGCAAAGAGAAAAGGAAATTTACCTGTCTAAAGAACCTGGCAAAAGACCAGATTATACTTAGCATTTCACTGTACGTATATTCATACCTAAAACAAGATTAAGAATGAAAATATGTTCTTTGATTAATTTATTTCATTCCTTTGCCCATCTGCCAGCAATTTCCCAAGAGATCTGACTTTGTTCTCCCCGTTCTGTTGCTTAGGTGCTTAGTGAGAGCTGTGTGGTGTTTTGAACAAATATGCAAAGGGTTATGTCAGCAAACATACTACCAATCCGTACATCCAAGTATATGCTTAGCAAAGAAATCACACTACCCTTAAAACACACCTAATATAATCTGCCATTAAGAGCTTCTGTGAATAAATTGCCTTTGAATTTTTAAAAAACTAATCTTGTCACTATAGAATTATGCACACCTGATGAACAATTCATCAATAATTAATCTATAAAAAGATTCCCGGTTGATGGATTCAAACTGAATTTTTCTCTCTAATTAATTCACTGTAGAAATGGGTATTTCCTACTGTCATTATATAGTCTTGAATATGCATGAAAGGATCCTGATGAAAATTACATGACTTGCTTTGATGGCTTAACAATACTGAATGGTGGTAATTGGGCTAAATTTTCTAGTCCTGCTTTCATTCAATGAAGTCTTTCCTGCGCATGTAATCTAAGACTCAGGTTCCAAAGCCCATGCATATGCTGCTGTGCTGTTCGGCTCATAATTTAGAATTCTTGCTTTAAACACTGGGTCAGAGTTAAAAAAGCAAAGAGGTTGGTTTATTAATAGATATAGAGTATTTTATGTTAAAAACTATAAAGATGAATTTGCCTGTATTAGTTGGGGTTCTTTAGAACAGTACTGATAGAATATACTTCATTATATTCAGTATACCCCAGAATCCCAAAGAAACAGGCTCCAATGCCAGTGAAGGAACAAGCTTGCCCGTGAGAGTGAGGGCAAGCAGTCAAAGAGCAAGCACTCCCTTTTTTCACGTTCCTTATATAAGCTGCTGCCACAGAAAGGTGTGGCCCATGTTAAAGGTGGATCTTCCCACCTAAAAAGATGCAGACTAAATCTGGGTCTTCCCATTTCAAATGATTTAACTAAGAAAAATAGCTCACAGGTGTACCCATCCACTTGCTTTTTAGGTGGTTCCAGATGTAGTCAAGTTGAAAAACAAGAATAGCCATCATAGTACCAAATAATATGATGTGTGTATTCTTTCCCTCCCTCTCTCCCTCCCTCCCTCCCTCCCTACTTCCCTCCCTCCCTCCCTCCCTCCCTACTTCCCTCCCTCCCTCCCTACTTTCCTCCCATTCTCTCTCCCTCCCTCTTTTTCTCCTTCTACTCTCTCTCTTATACACATACGCACACTGTTTCTCACACTGTCTCACACATATACACTCTCTCCTACTTCATACACGCTCTCACACACTCACATACACTCTCCCTCACAGAAAACCCTCTCCCTCACACACAAACACACACACACACACACTCTCCATCACACACACACACACACACCTTTCTTCTCTCTCTCTCTCTCTCTCTCTCTCTCTCTCTCTCTCTCTCTCTCTCTCTCTGTCTCTTTGCCTGTGTCTCTCTCTTCTCTCTCCCTGCCCTTCCACTTATTCAGGCACACACACACACACACACACACACACACACACACACACACCCCAATAGGTTATTCAGTATAATCAGTGGATTTAACCATGGATTTTTGTACTTTATCCTTCTTTGAAATTTCTAAGGCATCCTGCCCAGTGGGCGTTGCCTTAGGGCTCTTCTGTTAGACCCAGGTGCAGATATAGCCTGAAAGGCTTGTGAGAGGAAGCTTGCTCTCCTTGCTTCTCAACTTCGACTCTGGTTATAGGCTCTGTCTCCTGCTGCTGTTTCTGCTCCACCTTATGTACTCTGACCATCTTACAACTCTTGTCATGGTGAAAAATAATACCTACATGTGTGACCTGGATGAGTCAGTTGTTTAAGGTGCCTCGTCCTGATCCAAACTGCTTAATATAGGGAAATAGAACTGCAGCTTATCAACAGGCTTGCTAGGGCATGCCCTGAGCAGCAGCAGGACCGCCCACCGAAGGAGTAACCCAGTACTCAGCCTAAGTTGCCTATAAAGAAGCAGCAATTTCCTGCTTCCCAGGAATCAGCTGCAGCAATCACTCTAGGTGAAGAACCACAACCCACGACTTCTATTCAGACAGCAGCTGTGCAGCAGATACCGGAGATGGGTGTTACGACAAGGACCAGATATTTGCATTCCATCTGGAACTTGAAGTCTCCAGGGAAGAAACTAGTTGGGTTTGCCTATCCACGACCATCTTATCTTTCTTTCTTTCTTTCTTTTTCTTTTTCTTTTTTGTTTGATACGGAGAATCTAATACTTGAGCATGTATTGCAAGTTCTCTATAGCTCCCAACTCTTGCCTCTTTGAGGTGGGGATTTGTTGTGTAGCTCAGGATGGCATTAAACTCACTTTGGCTTTCAACTCACAGTCTTCTGGCTTCCACCTCCTGAGTACAGAGATTACTTTTATGCACGCCTGACCTACTGCCTAGCCACATGTGCCCCAGGAAGTGACAATTACAGTCCAACACAAAGCCAGGAACTCATCTAAAATATTGGTTCCTTCCTTTTCTTTTACGGTGTGTGTGTGTGTGTGTGTGTGTGTGTGTGTGTGTGTATCACTGGATTATAAGGTTCTTATGAATAATCTTTATAGATAGCAGTGTTATGTCCAATTGTAGGAGGGATAGACAGCTTGTAAAGCTATAATGGGCATTTTATCTATTGATCTTGTTTAAACATCGGAAAGAAAGTATTTTGATTTATCACTCAGAAAAAAAATTACAAGCTCATATAGTAACAGTGGCATGTAGAGAAGTTAGTTTTTATTTTCAAGAGAGTTTTAGAGTTTTGATTTAAGTATGAAATGGTCCTCTGAAGGCTCATGCCTGGAATGCTTTATCCCTAGTTGGTGTCAATATTTTGAAATGTCGCAGAACCTTTGGGAATTTTCCCCTAGCTTTGGAAAGCAGGTTACTGAGGGTGTGCACTTGAAGTTTATGACTTGTTCCTTGTGCCTTCCTCTTCCGCTGCTTCCTGTCCACCACGAGGCGAAGAACCTCATCCTTAACATGGTTCCAACACTGTCATGTTCTGCCCCAGTGCATGGAGCCAAGCTGATAAATACATTTAGTTTCACAATTAAGCGTAGTTGTTTAGGGATTGAGATGTTTTTAGGTCTAGATAGATGTTTTATGTTGATAGAGATGAGAAATGATAGATATTGAATTACATTAAGAATTTTAGATTTACCAAGATAGGACAATGTTTTCTTCAACGTTGCATAATACAAATAGCCAAAACACTATGAAGGTAACATTAATATAATTCCTGATCTGATTGTTTTGTGGTTCTTCTTGCTCTGGGTAGTTTATTTTGTATATGTGTAATAAAATAAATGTATAAGTTAAAAATATGTTAAGTATGATATTCAAACATAAATTAAAAGGCTGCCAATTCGTTTACCAAAACACAGGCTATCTTTACTTATTATGTTTAAATTTTACTCATTAACAAGAAAACTGGTGACAACAGGAAATATTGAGTATATTTTGTCATGACTTTATCACTTTGTAATTCTGCCTTTCTGTTTTTGAAGTACAATTAATAATCTAAAATTACAAAATTCAATGTTCTCTGTCCACTTATGGTTTTAGGTTGACAACTGTCCTGGCTAGTTTTATGTGAGCTTGATGCAAGCTAAAGTCATCTGAGAGGAGTGAAGCCCAATTAAAAACCTGCTTCCATAAGATCAAGCTGTACGCAAGTAAGCCTGTAGGACATTAAAAAAAAATTGTGATTGACAGAGGAAGATCCTGCTCATTGTAGGTGGAGATATCCTTGAGCTGGAAGTCTGGGTTCTATAAGAAAGCAGGCTGAGCAAGCCATGAGGAGCAAGCCAGTATCAGCACTGCTCCATAGTCTCTGCATCACCTTCTACGTCCAGGCTCCTGACCTGTATGAGTTCCTGCCCTGACTTCTATGGATGATGAACTGTGTTGTGCTGTGCAACTGTAAACAAAATAAACAATTTTCTCCACACATTGCTTTTGGTCATTATGTTTTTCAAATAGCAATAGTAACCCTAACTAAGATAACAACACCTGGTAAAAGAGAATAAATTTTTAAAATTTTAATTAATTATAATTTATTCAGATTACATCCTGAATCTTATCCCCTCTTTTGTATCTTTCCATACCCTCCTTCCCACTTCTGCCCCATTCCCCTCCCCTAGACATCTGCTGAGGAGGGGGGCCCTTCTCCCCTACCATCTTACCACAGCCTATAGCTCAGGCTCTAAGATCAACAATAAATGGGACCTCATGAAACTGAAAGGCTTCTGTAAGGAAAAAGACACTATTAACAGAACAGAACAACAGCCTACAGACTGGGAAAGTTTTCACCAACCCTATATCTGAAAAAGGGCTAATATCCAAAATGTATAAAGAACTCAAGAAATTAAACACCACCAAACTAAGTCACTCAATTAAGAAACAGAGCTAAACAGAGAATATCAACAGAAGAATATCGAGAAACACTTAAAGAAATGCTCACACTCTGAGATTACATCTTACACCTGTCAGAACAGCTAAGACCAAAATCACAAGTGACAGCACATGCTGTCGAGGATGTGGAGCAAGCAGAACACTCCTCCATTGCTTGTGGCAGTGTAAACTTGGACAACCACCTTGGAGATCAATCTGGCATTTTCTCATAAAATTAGGAATAGTGCTGCCTTAAGACCCAGCTATACTACTCCTGGCCATACACTTGAAAGTGAATAAAACTTTTAACATGTTTACATTCAAACATCTATGTTCCATTAGGTGTCTAAGTATTAAAACTGTCCCTTTTTAATAGGATTTGTAAAAAGTATTTTATGATTTTTTTTATTAAGTACAACACACAGAGTATAAAATACTCATCCAAAGCTCAGCTTGTTTACTGTACAAATCATTTATTCTTCAACAGGCAGGAGAGCTCTGTTTATACTGACTCAAAGGAGCTGGGCTTCACTCAACTGTCAATGCCTTTTTCACCACTTTTCTTTTCCTAGTGCCTAACTATGAATTCTGGTCACTGTCACCCTTCAACCCTCACTTTCTGCTTTATTACTTTTGTCCATGACATTGCAATTGGTACAGTATAACTTTGTCTTACTGATGCCATATGCAGCATTTGCAGCATCTGTTTATTGAAGCCTATCACATGTAAGACACATTTTCAGGTCCTGTAGATACAGCTGAGAAGAATTACAAAGTCCTTGTCCACAAGGGACTTACCCAACCTTTGCATGGATAAATAATGTCTAACAGATGTCTTTCTTAAAAGGTAACATTTTAGTATAACCCTGAATAGAATTAGAGAACATGCCATGTATGCATCAGTGTATTAGAGAAAGAGAATCCACGGCAGAGGGACCAGCAAGAATCCTAGCCCTAAAACATGAGTTTGCTTTACTGGAGAGACAAGAACTACACCAGATGGGTCCCGTTAGCTATGCTAAGAAACTGAGATCTGATTCGAATATGAAGGGAATCATGACGTTGTTAGAGCTATGTATATGGTTTTATATGGCTCAGGCTGGCCTTCATCTCATTATGTTGCTGATGATGCATTTGAATCACTGAATCTCCTGCCTCTACCTGCCGAGTACTGGGATTACAGGGTACATACTATCTTGCCCAGTTTAGGCAGTGTTAAGGATGAAACCCAGGGTTTAGTGCATACTAGGCAAGAATTCTTTCAACTAGGAGCTACATTCCTACCCCCCTTATTTACATTCTATTTCTTCTTTTTGTTGTTGTTTCATATTTTTTCACTTTTTAAAATTAATTCATTCATATTACATCTCAATAGTTATCCCATCCCTTGTAACCTCCTATTCCTCCCTCCCTCCTGCTTTCCCCTCCTCCCCTATGACTATGACTGACGGGGACCTCCTCCCCCTGTATATGCTCATAGGGTATCAAGTCTCTTCTTGGTATCCTGCTATCCTTCCTCTGAGTGCCACGAGGCCATCTCTCAAGGGGACATGGTCAAATATGGGGCACCAGTGTTTGTGTGAAAGTCAATCCCCACTCTCCACTCAACTGTGGAGAGTGTCCTGCCTTTGGCTAGATCTGGGTAGGGGTTTGAAGTTTACCACCTGTATTGTCCTTGGCTGGTGCCATAGTTTGAGTGGGACCCCTAGGCCCAAATCTGCCTATCATAATGTTCTTCTTGTAGGTTTTTAGGACCCTCTGGATCCTTCTACTTTGCTATTCTCCCATGCTTCTCTCATCTAGAGTCCCAATAGGATGTCCTCCCCTCTGTCCCAGTTTCCTTGTAAGTGGAGACTTTCATGGGATATGCCCCTTGGGCTAGTATGCAGATATAAGTGAGTTCAATGTTTACTGCACGTATAAGCTGGTGCCATAGTTTGTGCAGGACCCTTGGGCCCAGAACCACCAGTCATAATGTTCTTCTTGTAGGTTTCTAGGACCCTCTGGAATTGAAGACCCAGATATGAATCCACACACATATAGTCACTTGATTTTTGACAAATTAGCCAAATCTATTCAATGTAAAAAGGGTAGCATCTTCAACAAATGGTGCTGGTCCAACTGGATGTCTACATGTAGAAAAATGCAATTAGACTCATATTTGTCACCATGCACAAAACTCAAGTCCAAGTGGATTAAAGACCTCACCATAAAACCAGAGACACTAAATTGGTTGGAAGAAAAGTGGGGAAGAGCCTGGAACACATTGGCATAGGAGACAACTTCCTGAATGGAACTCCAACAACCCAGGCCTTAAGGTCAACAATTAATAAATGGGACCTCATGAGGCTGAGAAGCTTCTGTAAGGCAGGAGACTCTATCAAAAGAACAAAGCAACTGCCTACAGACTGGTAAAAGATCTTCACCAACCCTACATCTGACAAAGGTCTAATATCCAAAATATATAAAGAACTCAAGAAATTAAACGCCACCAAAACAAATAACCCAATTGAGAAATGGGGCTCAGAACTAAACAGAGAATTCTCAACAGAGGAATATCAAATGGTGGAGAAAAAAAGAAATGTTCAACATCTTTAGTCATCAGAGAAATGCAAATCAAAATGATTCTGAGATTCCATCTTACACCCATTAGAATGGCTAAGATAAAAAATTCAAGTGACAGTACATGCTGGCGAGGATGTGGAGAAAGAGGAACACTTCTTCATTGCTGGTGGAAATGCAAACTAGTACAACCCCTTTGGAAATCTATCTGGCACTATCTCAGAAAAATGGGAATAGGGCTTCCTCAAGACCCAGCTATTCCACTCCTTGGAATATACCCACAAGAAGCTCCAGCACACAACAGGGACATATGCTCAACCATGTTCATAGCGGCCTTATTCATAATAGGCAGAACATGGAAACAGCCTAAGTGTCCCTCAGTAGAAGATTGGATAAAGAAACTGTGGTACATTTACACTATGGAATACTACCCAGCTATTAAGAATAAGGAATTCCCAAAATTTGTGGACAAATGGATTGAACTAGAATTGATCATAGTGAGTGAGTTAACCCAGAAGCAGAAAAACTCACAGGTAATATACTCACTTATATCTGGACGCTAGTCCAAGGGGCATGCCTAACAAAGTATTCACTTATCAGGAAAGTGGGACAGAGGGGAGGACATCTTATTGGGACTTTAGGTGAGAGAAACATTCTATTAATTTGCTTAAGAGTCGTATCTTACCTTATATTATTGTAGGTCTGATTTGATGAGCTGTAGTTATTTCCTGGCAAATGTTTTTCGTTCTCTTTTTAAAATTTATTTAATTATTTTATAGCCTTACCCCATGCCCACATTCCTCTCCTCCCAGTCTTGCCCTCACCCCGAGGCCTATTTTCCCCTCTCTTTCTTCTCAGAGAAGGAAAGGCCTCTAAGGGCTCCCAACCTACCCTAACACCACAAGCCACAGCAGGACTAAGCACACCCTCTCCCACTTAGGTCAGACAAGGCAGCCCAGTTAGGGAATGGAATCCAAAGCTAGGTAACAGACTCAGAGGCAGCCCTTGCTCCTGTTGTTGTGGGATCCATATGACGGTCATGCTATACATACACTATACATGTGTAGGCAGTCTAGGTCTGGCCTATGCAAGCTATTTGGTTGAAGGTTCAGTCTCTATGAGGCCCCAAGGGTCCTGTAGGTTTTCTTGTACTGTCCGTGACCCCTCTGGCTCCTTCAATCCTTCCTCCCTCTCTTCCACAAAGTTCCCCAAGCTCAGCCTATTGTTTTGTTGTGGGTCTCTGCATCTGCTTTCGTCAGCTGCTTGATGAAGTCTATCAGAAGGCAGTTATGCTAGGCTCCTGTCTGCAAGCATAACAAAGTATCACTAATACTGCCAGGGGGTTGGCTCTCTCAACTCCCAGGGGTTTGAGTGGGTCTTGAGTTGGGCAAGTCATTGGTTTTCAGTTCCCTCAATCTCTGCTCTGTCTTTATTCCTACAGTTCTCGTAGGCAATACAAAATTTGAGCTGACAGTTTTGTGGGTGGCTTGGTGTTGCCCTTACCTCTCCCTCCACTGGAAGTACTATCAGCCTACAGGAGGTGGTGACTTCAGTATCCATGTGCCCTGCTATTAGGGATCTCAGCTAGGGTCACCCCAATAGACTCCGGGGACATGCCCTGTCTTGGAGATGCTCCCCCACTGATTCATTTGACTCTCCAGTTCTGTCTCCTCTCATTCCTGCTTTCCCCATACCTGATCCTCTGCACTCCTCTCCCACACAGTTACCTCTGTCCATCTACTTCAGGTATCTATTATATTTCTTCTTCTGAGTGAGATTCAATCATCCTCCATTGGGCCCTCCTTGGCTTTTTTGGGTCTGTGGGTTGTAGCATGGTTATTTTACACAGTAGGGCTAATGTCCACATACAAGCGAATGCATACCATGCCTGTCTTTACGAAACTGTGTTATCTAACTCAGGTTGATCTTTTCTAGTTTTGCCCATTTGTCTGAAAAAGTCTTCGTTTTTTAATAGCTGAATAGTATTCTATTGTGTAAAAGTACCAAATTTTACTCTATCCATTCTTCAATTGAGGGACATCTAGGTTGGTTGCTTCTAGCTTCTGATTATGAATAAAGCTGCTATGAACATAGTTCAATAAGTATCCTTGTGGTATAGTGGAGAATATTTTGGGTATAGACCTAGGAGTGGTATAGCTGAGTCTTGAGGTAGATCTAGTCCCAACTTTCCAAGAAACCTCCAGATCGATTTCCAAAGTGGTTGTACAAGTGTGCACTCCCATGAGCAATCCTTGCCAACACGTGCTGTCACTTGAGTTTTTTGTCTTAGCCATTCTGAGTGGTATAAGATGAAATCTGAGAGTAGTTTTGATTTGCATTTCCCCGATGACTAAGGACACTGAATGTTTCTTAAAGTGCTTCTCAGCCATTAAAAATTCCTCTGTTAAGGATGCTCTGTTTAGCTCTATACCCCATTTTTTAATTGGGTTATTTGGTTTGGTGGTGTTTAATGTCTTGAGTTCTTGAGATATTTCGGATATTAGCCCTCTGTTAGATGCAGGATTGGTGAGGCTCTTTTCCCAGTCTGTAGGCTGCAATTTTGTCCTACTCAATATGTCCTTTGTCTTACAGAACCTTTTTATGTTCATGAGGTTCCATTTATTAATTGTTGACCTTAGTGCTTGAGCTCTTGGTGTTCTGTTCAGGAAGTCATCTCCTGTGCCAATGAGTTCAAGGCTATTCTCCACTTTCTCTTCTAATATATGTGGTGTATCTGGTTTTATGTTGTAGGCTCAATTTTCTTAACCAACATATTTTATTATGATCTTATTAACCAAACATACATCCCTTATAACCTGACTAACCTAAATGATAGGAAAAGAGGCTTAAAGAATAACAAAACTGTAAGGATATCAGTTCCAATGAATGATTCTCCCGGCTTAATCAGCAGGATTTCTTCTGCTGGATCCTGGAGTAACCAGCAGTCAATGGTTAGCATAAAAAAATAACTCAATGTCATTTTGGAAGTTTTTCCCCATGTTTTTTACTTGTATATTACGGTTTCTGGTTTTGTATTTCCATGGGATTTCTCTCTGTGTGAATATGTATATCTCTGTATCAATATGGTTTTGTCTGACTTTTTTCCCTATTTATTTGTTTGTTTTTATCTTATTTTATCATTATTATTTTTAGATGGCTGCTTGTTTTCTAATGAGAGAGAGCAAGAACAGGTATAGAGTTGGGTAGGTAGGAAGGATCTCAGAGGAGTTGGGTGAGGAGAAACCACAATCAGAATATATTATATTAGAAAATCAATATTCTATTTTTAAAAAGTTCCCTTCCTAGAAGATCATGTCTTCAGACACCCCATAGCTCCATTTCTCATATCCTTCAAGTCTAATTGCAAATACAGATATATTTATTGAATAAATTATACCTCCCTTTTCTTGAATCACCTTTCTCCCTTAGTTTCCTTAATTTTTTTCTTGGCTGACTTGATGAACTTATTTGATATTTGTTTACTGTGTATATCCACACATTCCGCTAAGCTCCACAGGGTAATAAGAGCATCAGTTATAGTTGCTGTTCTGTTCCCAGTGCATAAAGCAGTGCTTGGTACATAGATGTGCTAATATTTGTTGGATGTATGAATCATTTAAAGTCGAGCTGTGTAATAGTCTACAATAAGCTTAATTTCTTTTGTAATTGTCTGCCTTTGCATTCCCACTGCTTTGTTTATTAGATTGTTTGTTTTTCTGTATATTTAATCAGCTTAGCCTAAATTAAGCAGATGCAATAAAACTAGTCAAATCAATGCAAGCATCATTTTTGCCCTCGTCTTCTCCATGTCAGCGTGGACACTCATCTCCTCTGGCATCCTCTGCCTAGGGCCTAGGGTGAATGAGCAGTTTTTGGTTGGGACCTACTGACTTCATAAAAAAGAAAAGAATAAATTACAGAATCCTGTTATGGTTCTTAAGGCTCCTTGTACTTTGACTACACTGATTTTGCTCTCATTCTACTGGGCAAAGTAGATTGCATACCATTTCTTATGTCTCTGATTAAAAAAAAAAATACTTTCTTCCAGAAAGTATTGGGAAAGAAAACTAAGTAAAATGGAGTAGGCAGCGTTATTTGTTAAAAAATAATTTGCTATGTCTCCTTTATTCTTTCTGTGTTTTGTATTTCTTTTGTTGTGATAAAACACCATGACGAAGCAACTTTGTAGGAAAGAGTTTATTAGGCTTGTATTTCCACATCACTGTCCACAACGAGAGAAGCCAGGGCCAGAGCTTAAAAACAGGAGTTTGTGTTCTAGTAATTTCTTCTTCTTCTTCTTCTTCTTCTTCTTCTTCTTCTTCTTCTTCTTCTTCTTCTTCTTCTTCTTCTTCTTCCTCCTCCTCCTCCTCCTCCTCCTCCTCCTCCTCCTTGTCTTCCTTCTCCTCCTCCTTTTTCTTCTTGCCAACTTGAAATAATCTAGAGTCATCTGGAAAGAGGGCCCCTCAATTGGAAAAATGCCTCCATTAGATTGATCTGATATTATTCTTGATTAATGATTTGCCATGGGAGGTCCCAATACTGTAGGCAGTGTCATTCCTGGGCAAATGGTCCTGGATTGTATAAGAAAGATAGTCAAGAAAGCCAGCTGTGTGAGGGGGGTAATGCAGTAAGCATGGTCTCTGATTCAGTTCCTTCCTCCAGGCTCCTGATTTGAGCTCCTGCTATTCAGAGGCATCATTCTTGGTGTGTTCTTCCTCCCATGAGTGTCCTTGAAGATTTCCAGCTCCTAAGATACCCTGATGCTTTGTTTTCATGAAGAGAGGTTGTGTTCTCTCTTTCTGTGCTTTGTTCTGCCTTTTAGTCTTTCTTTGTTGGAGTCTTCACCAACCTTGGAGATGCAACTCTTCCTCTTATTTCTGCAGCAAATAGCCTTTTTTGGCAATTATTATTTGGGGAGTTTTATTTGTTGAACATCTTTCTCTACATATCTGATTAATCACATGGATATTTACTTTAAATATGAGGGAGAATTATAGTTTCTGATTTGGAAAGCATTTTGCATTATTCCCTTACTTTTGACGTCCAACAGTAAGCACCTGGGACAATTCTGTTACTACTGTTCTGTATTTCTTCTCATTAACCTACAAGCTTGTGAGGTTTTCTTTACCAAGTTACCTTTTTGTTAAATGGAACATTTATTATCTCTTTATTTAATATCTATCTATCTACCTATATCATCTATCTATCTTTGATCTATCATCTATCTATAGCATCTATATGATTTTTTTCTGTGTCAACTTGCCACAAGCTAGATTCCTCAGAGAGAAAGGAGCCTCAGTTGAGGAAATGCCTCCAAGAGATCCAGCTGTAAGGCATTTTTCTCCATTAGTTGATCAATGTGCGAGGACCCAGCCATCCCTGGGATGGTGGTCCTGGGCTGAGAAAGAAAGCTGAGAAAGCCACGAGGAAGTGAGCCAGTAAGCAGCACTCCTCCATGGCCTCTGCATCAGCTCCTTCCTCTGGGTTCCAGTCCTGCTTGATTTCCTGTCCTGACTTCTTCCAATGATTGACTGTGATACAGAAGTGTGAGCAAATAAACCCTTTCCTCCCAACTTGTGTTTTGGTGTTTTGTAGCAGCAATAAAATCCTGACTAAGCCATATTATATATCATATATATGAGAGAGGTGGCAGGGGGAGGAAGATATTTTCAAGTAGGAAGAGGTTTAATGTAGTGAGCACTAAGTTTATGCCACTTTGGAACACTGGGGAGTGAAAGTAAGTGCACAACCCCTTAAGGCTTCAGACCTTTTATCTTGGCTTTCTGTAGCAGCACAGTACTGACTCTCATGAGTGATGCCAAATTGGCAAACTCCACATTGGACGCTGCCCATGATCCTCTTCACAGCTGCTGCTCACCTCACAAGTAATGGGATTTTCTTTTCCTCTGCATTCTAAATCTCTTATGAGTACTTCTTATTTGTAAAAGAAATTTAAAAATAACTGACATCCTGAGGAAAAAAAAATAAGCTTTTATGCCTACAGTACAGGAAGGAACTCAGGGAAGTGTGACATCTGATTCTGTGTTGGCACACATGCTTAGTGAGTCTTTGCTCTGCTTACAGGTGCACATACCCAGTCTGAAAAAGTATGTGATAAGATATTTCACTGAATCCATCATTTAATTTTCTTGGTTATCTCCTCCTAGACATTATATAAATCTAATATTGAGATTATTGACATTTAAAATTTTTTTTCAGCATACTCTCTTCTTTGCCTTACTATTAAATTATATTTTATTTTCTAATATTTCTATTAAATCTCTTGAATTTTAACTCTACTGAATTTTCATATTTTCTTGTGATATGTTTAACCCCTATCCATGTGACATGTTATATCCATCTTAATATGCAGATGATTATTATCTATAGAATTTATGTTTGTAATATGAATATAATTTTGGCAGTAAAAATCAATTATGAAATGCATATTCACTTATTTTTCTTTTTAAAATATATTTTATTAATTTATTCATATTACATCTCAATTGTTATCATATTCACTTATATATAAAATAATTTGAATTTAATTTTCTTTTCTTTCTTTCTTTTTTGTTTTTTGTTTGTCTGATTTTCAGA
Source organism: Acomys minous (assembly GCF_964271855.1). NCBI lineage: Eukaryota > Metazoa > Chordata > Mammalia > Rodentia > Muridae > Acomys > Acomys minous. The sequence goes on from NC_140483.1 coordinate 124,490,475, forward strand.
CAGAGTTTCTCTGTGTATCCCTGGCTGTCTTGGAACTCACTTTGTAGATCAGACTGGCCTTGAACTCATAGCGATCCGCCTGCCTCTGCCTCCTGAGTGCTGAGATTAAAGATGTGTGCCACCACCGCCAAGCTTGTGCTTAATTTTCAAAGAACATTTTATGTTTTTAGACATTCTTTTTTCTTTTTTAAGAAATAAAAATGAATCTTTATTCTAAAAGAAGTTTATGAACAGGTGTTTTGTGTTGCCCATCCTTTTCAAATATAGAGAAGAATTGAAAGCACATAATAAGGACCTACAGTCAGCTGTGGCAGCAGCCTTGGAGTAGGGTGCCCTGTGAGATGTTTAACTTTGCCTCAAAAACTGGAAATGATTAATGCTCAGCGATATCCTCTTTTAAAAATAGCATTCATACCAGGTATGGTGGTGCACGCCTTTAATCCCAGCACTCAGGAGGCAGAGGCAGGCGGATTGCTGTGAGTTCAAGGCCAGTCTGGTCAACATAGTGAGTCTAGGACAGCCAAGGCTACATAGAGAAACCCTGTCTCTAAAAAAGCATTCATTTTTGTGTTGTATACACAGTATTTACTTTTATTTCTATTTTTTAAAAAAATGAAGTACCATTGTTATATCTATGTATGCTTTTTAAGATATTATTCTTACCTAAAAAGTATTTCTATGTTTATTGTTTTTATGCTCCAGTGACTGTTCTTCATGTGCACCTACATGCATGTGGTGCACATAAGCTAATGTATGCACACACATACACATAAGTAACTAATAATATGATGCCTTAGATTCTCCAATGTTAAGTACAACCATACAGCCACACTCAGGCTCATTAATAGTAGGGAACAGATAGGACATTTCACTTTCAGGATAGAGAATTTAAGGCATCATCTTATCTCTCCAGATAGTTTTCCCACAGGTCCTGGCATGGTGACTGTTCAGTTAGAAAGAATGGTTACCTTACTCATCTAAGTCATCAAATAACCCTGAGTAACACTGCATAATCTTCCTGGAAACCCATGGTGAGCACATAAAAGGAAGTGAAAAAGAAGCAATTGTTATTTTACACGCCACAAGCTCATAGTTGTTTGTTTTGTAGCAAACCCAAGCCTCTCTTCGGCAATCAGGCTTTCATCTGGCTTTATTTTAAGCCTGTCTTTTGGAAAATTGCAATCTCTCAAGCAATTTTGCTCCTTGGTTGTCATTTTACATTTGAGACTGGAACTCTAGGAGGAGCCTTCCATACTCAGCGGACAGAATCAGGGTTTCATGGAAGGATCACATGGAGCTGTGGGTGCACATGCTGAGCGGTGTCTTTTGACCTGATAGTAAATCCTACATAAACTCTTGTTAGGATGCCAACAAAGGAATCATCAACAGCAAGAACAGGAAAGACCAACTGAGCAAAAGGCCCATAATCGTCCTCCTAGCATGCCCCTTTTCACTTTGGATCTTACCAGAAACTGCTATCCACATTTGAGATTTGGTCTTTCCATGCCAATTAAGGAAGTTAAGACAATTCCTCAGTTGAGGTCCCGACTTTTCGATATGTAGCAAGGTGACATTAAACCAACCATTACACCACTTAAGAGATGATATTTCCCACCATGTTCTTGACTATATACTCAAGCCCTAAGCTAGTAGTTAAATTCTCCACTCAATTTCGTCAGTCAAACAACAGAAATCATCCCCACTGAATTTTCAAAGTTTATATTGAACTCTCTATGATATACTATATGTATGTGTATGCTTTCCTACTTGATTCAAAGGAATGAAAGAATTTCATATGTAGCACCTAGAAAAGCATGCATCTGTAAATGATGTAAAAAGTAAGCTATGTAAAAATGCTTAATGGTGCCACTCACAGTCATGGTCTCTCTGTTCCTGGAGGACTACGGTTCAGATAGCTTGTACTCTTTCAAGAAATGCATCTAAAGCTGTGTCGGGAGGGGAAAAAAAGCTTTGATTCTGCTACAAAAGCTTGGACTGTGGACTGAAAGGTTTCAGAATGTCACGCTCAGAGATTTCTCTCCTTTGGCGATAACTGCTCACACTTTATAGATAACCCCCGGATATTGCCTTCCGAAAGCTTTATTTCAAAAGCTCCACAAGCGTTTGTTAGCGTGTGTTATTGAGGAAGAAGCTCATAATCCCAATGCACAGGTGAGCGGCGCTCCATTTCCTAGACATATTGCAGCCATGGAAACAGGAGTTAGAAGTACCAACGCTGTGTTTCAAGCACCCAATCTACAGGCTGAATTTCTCTTTTGAAAGCTACTTTATGCCATCACTATTATCAAAAATGTCTGTTGGGAAGAATGAGAAGCACTCCCATTATCCACCGTCTTATTTTTACAAAAGTAAATGACTGGGGTGAATGTCATCAGTGAAAACAGATGGTTGTCTGCATCAACTCAGATAACAACAATAACTGAAAACCTTGATGGGGAACAGTCACTCTTTATTGTGCTACTTAAGCCAACAGTATCAGCACCATCAAGAACCTGGTTAGAAATGAAAGTTCATGGCTTAGAATTAGTAACTATAAAAAGTAGAAAACAGCCATACATCAACAAGCTCTCCAGACTGCTCATTCTGATAATTCCTAGAATTATAGATATGTTCTATAATGACAAGATGATATTATGAGACTAGCGGGTCATCAGATAGAGACTATAATATATCCAGCTTATTTTGAATACTATGTGATAGTATCATGTTTGAATGTGACTTAAGGATATAGTAACTGTGGAGTAATGGTTATAAAGTCTGCCTGCTCCATTGCTCTCATGTCCATCTTATACTGTTTATTTTGTAGAGAAAAAAAAATGCCTAATATGACCTTTTGTAACTGAGAAAGCCATAGACATGAGACAAAATCAAAGCAAAACAACAGTGCTAATATGACTGTGTTTCAAGTTATGAGAATCAATAACTTCTTATACATGCAGCAATGCCTTATATTTTAATTGATTCTCTTGGAAAGCAATGATTTTGACTCATTTTTAACCACAAGGAAAGCATTCTATTTATAACTTTGCTATCTTCATATGAACTTTTAAAAGGTATATTAGGATAAACATATATTCAAATAATTACTCTCCACTTACATTTGCTTTTCTAAGAACTCTCTTCATAGTCTTTGTCTGTTTGTTTATTCACAGCTGGGTGGTTTCTTATTGGCTTTGGAAATTGCCTTTTCAAGCATTTTTCTCCATTAAGACATTGAAATTTGGATCTATATTAAATATCACTAATACAAGTTTTAAAAAGTCAAGTATAAACCTAGGGAAAATTCAATGCAAGGCCTTGCCTGTGGTTCACTGGATTGCCTTCCCTGTGTGCTCTGCTCAAACCAATGCAGGTCTTCACTTGTGAAGCCCACCTCTCCACGTCTGCCGTAAATCTCCATCTAGACTCACCCTATGGCCTTTTCAGCATCTTGGGTCTATCACCTCTACTCCGCTAGTCTATTCCATTGTTTCTATTAGCATCAGCCTGAAGCAGGGCTTTGGTGTGACCATGAAGAGTTTCAGGCCATCCTGCAATTTACAGAAGTCAGTGCCCCTTGAAGAAAAGCACCCTGCCACTCCCCTAACAACTTTTCCTGGTTTGTGTGCACTCAGGTAGGGGTGGGGCCCATTAGCATCATGACTGATACATGAACCCTACCCACATTCCATGAGGTCAATCTTATGAGTGTCTCTCGTTATAGATATGATTATATCTGTTCTGAGTATAAGACAGCAATATCCATGTCCTAGCTAAAGGGCAGAGTTTTAACATCCCCGTCTTCATGTATTATAATAATCTTACCTATAGGTTTCTTAGTCTTTTGGGAAAACCCAGGTATGGCTTACTGTTTCTTCTTTCCTAACTTATCTTTAAGCTTCCATTCTTTCCTCTACTTAACACAATTTGTTTCCCCCTGTTTTCTTCTTTTCAAGTCCCCTAATGTATTCTCTCAGACTTCTAAGAAGGCCTCTGCTACTTCCTGTCAGAGTGAGGTCAAGTTTTTGCAGGTCTCCAGAGATTATGGATGAGAGATAAAGAGGAAACAGAGGAGGAGGGAGAATTGAGGGATGAAGGGAGATAGAATGAGAAATATTTAATGGAGTAGATAGGAAGAAGAATTAGCATTCTTCACATCAGGAGAAGATGCTGACGGTTGCTCCTGTTAGCATCTTTGCAGTGGCTAGTTCGGATTCACTCCTGACTTTTAGCTCAGCTCCTAACTTCTATCCAATGTGCCATTTTTTCATTTCCTGGTACTTGTAAACCAATAAGTAATATTATTCTTATCTAAAATGTTTCCTTGAGCTATTGTGCCCTCTATTTTTAATTCTCCTATTATACTTATTCTGTTTATAACTTATTGAACTATATATCTTCTCTTTTCTCCTATATTACATAAAGACAAAAATCTCTATCTTGTGTGCCCTTAAGTAAGTTTTGAGGCACCTGGCTTATTCATGGACTTTATATATTCACAGAAAATAAATGAAAAATCATTTCAGGTATTACTTTCATTTACTGACTTCAGACAACCACATCAAATATTTTCCATCCAACTCATTCTTTGCTTTTTATCAGTACAGAGTAACTTCCACCAACTCATCTAACGCCATTTGACTTCTACTCTGACCTTCCTGCCATTCCATAAGCATCTCCCATGGCCTAAGTCTTCCCTCCTTTGTGCACCTTTGCACCCCTTCTCCTTCCTGGCTCACATTTGAGGTGAAATTCTTGTTTACCTTTCCCTAGGTGTGAGGAGAAGAGGAAGAAAAGGAAGGGGTGGGAACAGAAGATCTCCATTCTAAAGTAACTTTCAAGCACCAGGCTCTGAAGCATGACACCCTCCTCCTCCTCCAGGCTCTTTTATGAAGGTTTCCCCTATGTTGGCATCCTCTCATTAAGTACTACTTATTTCTTGAAGAGTCATACCCAAACACTTGTCGTGGACTTTCAGTAGAAGTTACTGTTCTATGTTCACACACTAAGAATTGTAAGATGCTTATTTTCATTATAGCTCTGCTTCCTGTCTTCTCCCCTAGGTCATACAGTTAGGGATTATATCCCCCAGTCTCTAAATTCTGAGGATAATAAA